>NC_050101.1:24493548-25186048 GCF_902167145.1 Zea mays
AAACTCGGGCCAAGTCAGCTTGACCTTGAAAGTAGTTCTCCTCAAGATCAGAGTACCGCTAGGTTAAGTCGGCTTGACTTCGAAGATATTTTTCCTCAAGTTTAGAGCATCGTCGAGCCATATCTGACAATGCAGCAGAAAGGGGATACATGATTATGAATAGGTTGATCATAACAACTAAGGAAGAAATGAGGTCACTGACCAATGTTTGATGCCTTCAATTCAACAATCTGTCTCTGAAGCAGCAATGGGTTCCACTGTATTAGAGATAGAGCTCCTTTCAGGACAGTGGCACCGTGCGACCTCAGCTGAGCAAACATTCCGTCAACCAAAGCCTGTGGTCAAAGGAAAATGAGTATAGGAAAGATAATTTACCAAGAAGAACAATAAAAAGCAAGTAGCTGACTCACCTGAAGGTTGGAGAGGAATGACGGTAAACCCAAGTCAGGGGGAGTTATGTCATGGCTTGACGGAGGAAGATCAACCGGAACAATTTGAAGAACGTTGTTAGGGGTGAGCTCAGCCCCACCAGCAGATACCAGATTTCTTGCATCTAGCTCGCCGACCTCCAAGGCGACCTGTTTGTTCGAAGTCATAGAAGCATGCATCATCGCTGCCTCATTGGATCGAGGTGGAGACGACCCAACATGGACATCCATGGAGGTGTAGGAAGGAGAGCTCACTTGGACACCCTCGGGGGCTGGGTTGCAGCTTGCGCCACCCACCAGAGCTGGATCACTACTGGCAGCACCCTCGGGGGCTGGGTTGCAGCTTGCGCAACTCACCAGAGCCGGATCACTACCGGCAGCACCTTCGAGGGCTGGGCTAGCTTGCGATACCCACCAGAGACGGATCACTGCCAGCACCACCCTAGGGGGTGAGATTTTCTACAGCAGCCGCCTCTAAGGCTGAAGGCTCCCCTACCACCTCCATGGGAGTCAGGAAACTTGGACCAACGTCTTGGCGTTGAAGACTGCCTTCCAAAGTCGACGATACACGAGACAATGCTCATGATACCTCCAATCCCATGTCTGGAATTTCTGAACAAACAACCATTACGTCATCAGCAGTTGGCTTCGATAGCATATCCTCAGGGACGACCTCTTCAAGGGCCTAATAAAAATCTGATATTGACAGTTCCTGAAGGCCAACAAGAGCTGATAGAGCTAGAGAAGGAATATCACTCCCCCCTCACTACCTCTGTAATGCCGGTTGTTCTTACGGACCAGCGGGACTTCTTCTTCTTCCTCTTCATCTTCATCAAATACACAGACAATAGCCGGTGCAGGGTCACACCCATTGGGATCAACTTCAGGACGATCACACCCATTAGGTTCAACCTCAGGATGGACACACCAATTGGGATCAACATCAGGAAGGACACACCCATTGGGATCAACCTCAGGAAGGACACACCCATTGGGATCAACCTTAGGAAGGACCTCAGCTAGCACTTCATCACGAGTCGGAGCAAAAGGACCTGCATCCTGGTCCAAGCATGACAGTCGCCGTAGCTGTTGGGACCATGCTTCGTCGCCGAAGGTCCTGCAGAAAGAGACACCTTCGGCTGAAGTTGCTCGTACATGTCGCCGAAGGTACCATTCATGAAGCTTCGGTATTGCAACATATCCGAAGATGAAGGGTCGAACCGACTTAAAGATAAAATGACCTTTTAGTCCATAAAGGTCTAAGTCAATGTTGTAAACTTTTATGAGGGGCATGATTGTAATTCCTCACAGGCTGTGTCCTGTGCCTATAAATAGTGAACAGTATTCCTTTACTGTTCACGCATTCTTGTAATTGCAATCGCATCACTCGAAAATTATTCTTTGCCAAGGCAGAGGTATAAATGTGTCTAATATTCGAATACATCATGTTTATATAATATGTAAATGATGTCTTTTATTTATAATTTACTTGTCTTTAATGATTTATATCTCGCATTGCTTTATATAATCTCTGAGAGTCCAATTACGGAGATTTAACCTTCATAATTGTACCGTTTTTAACCTTCGTCCGAAGCTCATTATATCCTTGAGGAAATAATGCTTCAGCGGACGAAGGGCATTAACATTTAACATTCTATGTTGCCTTGTTCTTAATTCATAGCATTTGAGAACAAGTCCCCAACATTGGCGCCCACCTCCGGTGAACTCACTTCCACTTTTTTGAGCTGATGGCTTCGTTCAACAATCAAGCTGGAGCTGCTTCGGCTCCGAAGCTGGTACTCCCGATAACAGGCGGTTCATGTTCAGAGCCAGCCAACAAGAAGCCGAAGAAGGAGGCACATAGAAGGGTACAGCATGTCGGGGTGCAAGGACCCTTCATGAAGTTAAGATGGTCTCACATTCCTTTTACCTTCTCCCAAGAGGACCTTCAACTCAAGGATTACCCACACAATGATGCTATGGTTATCTCTTGTGTTATCAATGTATTTCTGGTCCACAATGTTTTGGTTGATACAGGCAGTGCAGCTGATATCATATTTGCTAAAGCCTTCAGACAGATGCAAGAGCCCGAAGATAAAATTCTTGATGCCACACATCCCCTTTACGGCTTCGGAGGAAGGCAGATTGTAGCACTCGCCAAAATATCAATGTCAGTGGCTTTCGGATTTATCAACAACACAAGGACTAAACAAGTTATGTTTGATATAGTTGACATGGAATACCCTTACAATGCAATCATTGGTCGTGGTACTCTTAATGCCTTCGAAGCAATTCTGCATCCAGCTTATCTTTGCATGAAGATACCTTCGGACCAAGGGCCCATTGCTATTCATGGAAGTCAAAAGCTGCCAGAAGGGCCGAAGGAAATTGGACAGACTCAAAAGCAATCCATAATATAGATGGAACTGAAGCTTGTGAGCAATACAAGTTCAGAAGGGAAAAAGCTGCTTCGGCTGACCAGCCGAAACCCATGCTCTTATGTGAGGATATAGCAGAGCAGAGGGTGCTATTGGGATCTCAATTGTCCGAAGAGCAGGAGAAAACTTTAATAAGGTTTTTGTTCAACAATAAAGATGTTTTTGCTTGGTCAGCTAATGATCTTTGTGGAGTTAACAGGGATGTTATTGAGCACTCGCTCAATGTTGATCCATCCTTCAGACCTAGGAAGCAGAGGCTTCGGAAGATGTCTGATGACAAGGCCGAAGGTGCTCGGAATGAAGTGAAAAGACTCCTCAGTGCCGGAGTTATTAGAGAGGTAAAATACCCAGAATGGTTGGCTAACACTGTTATGGTGAAGAAGGCCAATGGTAAATGGAGAATGTGTATCGATTTTACTGACCTCAATAAGGCCTGTCCGAAGGACGAGTTTCCATTGCCAAGGATAGATTCTTTAGTCGATGCAGCAGCTTCATTAGAGCTTATGAGTTTGCTGGATTGCTATTCAGGCTATCATCAAATCTGGATGAAGAAGGAGGATGAACCGAAAACCAGCTTCATAACCCCTAGTGGGACATATTGCTACCTTCGGATGCCCGAGGGGCTTAAAAATGCTGGAGGAAGCTTCAGCAGAATGACAGCAAAGGTTCTCCATTCTCAGATAGGCAGGAATGTACTAACTTATGTTGATGATATCATTGTAAAAAGCACGAAGCAAGATAACCACATTGCTGATTTACAGGAGACCTTCGCTAACTTTAGACAGGCTGGTTTAAAGCTGAATCCAGAAAAATGTGTCTTCGGAGTAAAGAAGGGGAAATTTCTTGGTTGCCTAGTTTCAACAAAGGGAATTGAGGCCAATCCAAGTAAAATCGAAGCTATACTTCGAATGGAACCACCAAGTACCAAAAAGGGGGCTCAAAGATTGACAGGAAGGCTGGCATCTCTCAATAGATTCATATCCAGATGAGCAGAGAGAAACTTACCATTCTTCGAAGTGCTGAAGTCAGCTGAAGTCTTTCAATGGGGACCAATCCAGCAGAAAGCCTTCGAAGAGCTGAAGCAGTATTTGATAGATCTAACAACATTAACTCCACCTACGCCAGGGGCTCCTTTGTTATTATATGTGGCAGCCTCGCACTCAGCGGTAAGTGCAGCACTTGTCCAAGAGAAGCTTGAAGGTCAAGTTAAGAGGCAGGCCCCAATATATTTCGTATCCGAGGTTCTTAGTTTATCAAAGAAAAATTATACAGAATTGGAGAAGGTATTGTATGCTGTTTTGATGGCCTCCAGGAAGCTTCGGCACTATTTTCAAGCTTACAACATAATTGTTCCTTCTTCACAACCTCTGAAAGATATTATGAGAAACCGAGAAGCTACTGGAAGGATTGGAAAATGGGCTGCAGAGCTCAATGAATTTTGTATTGATTATGTTCATAGATCTTTGATTCAGTCCCAAGCGTTAGCAGACTTCATTGCTGACTGGACGCCAGGGGCTCAGGAGGAAGAAACAAATAAAGATGCCGAAGCATGGACAGTGTTTTGCGATGGGTCTTGGGGAACCTTTGGAGCAGGAGCGGCTGCTGTGTTGGCTTCACCTTCCAAAGTTAAAACTTGTTATGCGGCAAGACTTGATTTTAGTTGCACAAATAACATCGCTGAGTATGAAGCTCTGCTCTTGGGTCTTCGGAAATTAAAGGCAATGGGAATCAGAAGGGCCATTCTTAAAACTGATTCTCAAGTTATCTCTGGTCATATTGACAAGAGCTACAAATCAAGAGACCCGAAGCTTGAAAAGTATCTAGATACAGTCCGAAGGATTGAGGCTTCCTTCGAAGGTTTCTCTGTCAAAAATATTCCTCGTGGAGAAAATGAATACACTGATCTATTGGCTAAGTCAGCAGCCCAGGGGCTGCCTATACCTTCAGAAGTATTTTTTGAAACAATAAAAGCACCTTCGGTCGAGCTTCTTGAAAGAGTAATCCTTAACATATCCCCTGTTTATAGTGAAGATTGGAGAACTGAGATAATCTCTTTCCTTCAGGGTAATTTTCTTTCAGATGACGAAGCTTATAACAGGAGAATAGAAGCAAGAGCTCGACCATATGTCATAATAGAAGGGGAGCTATACAAGCGTGGGGTCTGTTCCCCATTTCTCAAGTGTTTATCCAGATCCGAAGGTATAGAATTAATGAAGGACATACATGCAGGTCTGTGTGGATCTCACATTGGATCTAGGCCCTTGCTTGGGAAAGTTTTTCGCCAAGGATTTTATTGGCCAAAGACAGCTTCGGATGCAGCGGATTTAGTTCAACAGTGCGAAGGTTGTCAGAAATGTGCAAAAGATCAAAAACAACCTTCGTCTTTAACTCAATTAACACAACCCACTTGGCCGTTGCAAAGGTGGGGTCTGGATTTGCTAGGTCCTTTACCACCAGCACAAGGGAACTTAAGATATGTGGTGGTAGCAGTGGAATATTTTTCCAAATGGATTGAGGCAAAGCCCTTAGCCACAATAACTTCATTTACTATTCAAAAGTTTTTCTGGCAAAACATTGTTTGTCGCTTCGGAGTGCCGAAGGCTATTACTGTGGATAATGGGACACAGTTTGATTCTGAAGCTTTCAGAGAATTTTGTGATCAAATCGGCACGAAGATCCATTTTGCATCAGTCCGACACCCAGAGTCAAATGGACTTGTCAAAAGAGCTAATGGGATCATAATGACAGGAATAATGAAGTCAATCTTCAATTAGCCCAGGGGAAAGTGGCCAGACGAGTTAATCAAAGTGGTGTGGAGTCATAACACAATCATGTCAAGATCAACAGGCTTTACACCCTTTAAACTATTGTTCGGTGACGAAGCAATAACCCCAGAAGAGGCCAAAACAGGATCAATAAGGACAGTAGCTTCGGCAGAAGGCGAAAACAAAGCTGATTGCTCTGTAGAAAAAGATGCTATAGAAGGGATCAGACTTCAAGCTGTGGAAAACATCAATAAATATCAAGCTGAAACAATAAAATGGCGTGACAGAAAGGTCAAGCTGAAGAACATTGAACCAGGACACTTGGTACTTTGAAGAGTAGCCAATCCTGAGACAGTAGGCAAACTACAGCTGAAGTGGGAAGGCCCCTTTTTAGTAGTATCTTCGTCAAGACCCGGTTCCTACAGATTGAAGGATATGGACGGCAACGACATTCCTAGATCGTGGAATGCGGATGAGCTTCGACGATATTATGTTTAGTTTGATGTAATTTTTTATATTCTTTTTTGTGGCACCCTTTTCCTTTCCAAAGGGGGAGAAAGGTTTTTAATGGGGCCACAACATGTAATTTTCCTTATTTCAATTCTATGAGAATGACATCCCCCAAAAATGTAAATGTAAACGCAAAGGAAAAAAGAAAAGGAAACAGGGAGAAGCTCAAAAGTCGTTCCTAAGGGAATGCAGAGCCTACAGCGAAAAATAAACGCTGATTCCGCTGAAAGTAAAAGGCGAAGAAGCTCCTAAGGGAGGCTTACAGCGAAAAATAAACGCTGATTCCGCTGAAAGTAAAAGGCGAAGAAGCTCCCAAGGGAGGCTTACAGCGAAAAGTCAACGCTGATACACCGAAAAGTAAACGGTGAAGCCGAAAAGTAAACGGCAAAAACATTTGTATCATTCTTGATGGGGTGAAGGGCTATGCTTATGGTTTTTGAACATGTGTCCTAATATTCATTTGCACAGTACATATCATCATGTCATTTGCATTCATAAACATTCATTTAGACATATATAGAATCATCATCATGCTACACAAAGAAGACAGGTGCTTCAGAAAATGAGGAAAAGCTTCGAAGGAATAATTTTTTATGCTTCGTTGTGAACGAAAAGAAGGGAAGGTGTTTTTCGCCTTCGGCTCAAAAGAGAAGTTTCGTCCACAGCAAAGCAAACTGAATGCGGATAAGGGAGACAGAATATATTACAAGGTATGTACAAATTTACATGAGTTGTTCCATAGCTATATTACAAGAGTTTCTCCAAGAATTTTTGCAGGAAAGCATATTGTAAGCAACTTTAAGCTTCAGCCTAGGTTTCGTCTTCAGCTTCGTCAAACTTCAGCTTCGTCAGCTTCGTCATCCTGTGTATACCAGACAGCAGAGTAAGAAAGGTGCAAATTTCAAAGGAGAAGGTAAAAGTAACAAACATAAGTTTCTTACCGGCTTAAGATGACTTCGAGCTTCGTCACCTGCCATTTTTCGCCTGCCACTTACCCAAATCTGGGTCATGAATCTATTTCCAATGCTTCAGGCTAGGCTTGGGATATCTATCAGATCTGATGCTGACAAGCTGAAGTTTGGTCTGTTCACAATATTTCCATGCGTGCAGCCAGCCTTCAAAAAAGCAGTAGTTGTACCCCGAGAAGCTACCAGGGCGCAGAAGTCGGCGTGCCCACCAATAACTTCGTCATGGGCATCAACTTCGCCTTCAATATATTCTAATGTTCTAGGCAGATTTTCAGGTGAAGGTGTAAATTTTGCAGAGCTAGCTCCAACAGAGTGAAACACATCCTTCAGCCGCTGCACGCATCGGCTGCCGAAGCTTAAGCATTTCTCCTGAAGTTCTTTAAAGGATTTCTGCAAATTTGAATTTTTATCCACTTCGGTTTTCAGGCTTGCTTCAAGATATTTCTTTTCTTGCTCGAATTTTTCTGATTGTCGGAGCAATTCATTCTTTAACTTGTTATTCTCAGTCTGGACTTCAGCCAAAGAACCCTCCATGGTCTGAATAACAAAATCTTTCTTTTCTAATGCACCTTCGTGCTCTTTGACCATGATTTCAAGGTCCTAGATTGTGAAGTCTTTCTTTTTCAAATTAGCTTCGTAATTTTCAACTTTTTTAGACAAATCTTGAATGACGGCTTTGTTTTTCTCTTCTTCCAGTTCTTGTTGCATTTTTAGAACCTTGCTTAATAATACGCTTTGTCGAAACGATCTTCGTTAGAACACGACCTAAAAGATAATAATAATAGTAATAAAATAACAAAAATATTTGTTACCTTGAAGTTAGCATAAAGCAAGCTTCCGGCGATATGGTGTCGTTGATAACGACACAGGTCTGCTTCTAGCTTCGGCAAGCCAATGTTTTTGCAGAGGGTTCTAACAATTTTAGCTTTGCTGCGGTTTCGAAGGCACCTCAGTTTTCCTTCGTTAACACCACCGAACAGTGTAGCCCCTGGCTTATATCCGCATGCTATAGCACATTTTTTAAGCTCTGCTTTTTCAGCGTCTGTTAGTCCTTGCCCAAGTAAATCTTGAAATTCAAAATCTTCTTCCTCCAAAATGTTCTCAGCTGGTTCTTTCCCCTTTTCAGTAGCTGTGCTTGCCGCAGCCACAACAGATTCTTCCTCAGTCATTTTTAGAAGTATGTTATCGATAACTTCAAGTGTCTCTTCTAGGTTCGTATCTTCTGTGGCCCCGATTTCAGCCTCGGCAGCTTCGGCTGCGCCAGTATCAGCTTCGAAAATTTCCGCTCTGGTGGCTTCGGCTGCGGTGCCTTTAGCTTCGGCAGTTTCGGCAGTTTGATCAATGGCAATTTTTGATGCCGGTGTTGGTGACGGTGTCCCATGAATTACATCTGCTATTTGAATAATCCTTCGTTTTTTCGGCAGTGCAGGGCCTTCGTCTGCCGAAGCTGCCTTGTCCCTCTGAAAAAACTTCGTCAGTTCCAGTGCCAACGGACTTAGCCGGGTAGGCAAGGGTTCAGTCATTACCTTCATAATCTCTTCTACTTCAGCAGCAGAAGGAGTAGCAGGAGTATCTTCTTCTCGAACCAGCGCTTCCGGCTTTGGAGATGCACTTTTTCTCTTTCTTGTAGTGGCCACCTTCGGCTCAGGGTTTAACTCTTCAGGGCTAAGTTTTTCAGAATCTTTCTTTTTCTTTTTGGCTATCTTGCCGACCTCTTCGTCAGTAGCGCTGGCAATTCTTTTTTGCTTCGGGCCTCCAGCATCCCTGCCTAGACGACCATAATCAGCATATTCAAATCCTATAGCGTCAAACACCCTGTTCAGCCTTCGCTTCGGCCGAGTGCCGAAGGCTGCTGTCATCAGCTGGTCCTCTTTTTTGGAGTAATTTCCAAGAATTTCATTACTCATTCTTTCAATTGTATCGAGCCATTCTTGGCAGGGTGCTTTAAAATATTTCTTAAACTTATAATAATAGGGTAGCCGGACAAGCTCCCCCTCTTTCTTTTCCCCTTTAAGCTTCGACATAGTCCACTCTTTCATAGTTGGAAATACCCTGAAGGCCAGAAATTCCTGCACTAAATCTCTAGTGCCAATATGTTCTGCAATAATTTTGAATTCAGCCAGTGCAGCCCAAGTTGGACCTTCTACTGCCATTTTGCATTGGGGTCTTGTTTCTCCGAAGATCAGTTCAAGAGGGCTCTGTACCAGCTTCTCTTTGTCCTCATCAACTTTGACATAAAACCATTCTGACTTCCAGCCTGCCGGCCATTTGCTTCGGTAGCTGATCACGGGAAACTTTGTAGTTTTCCGATAGGCAAAATTATAGCAACCAAAATTTTCATGCAATCCATCTTTTCTGGCCTTAGTCTGGTAATGCAGCTCATGAACTCGACAGAAGCTGTCGGCGAACAGCTCCACCGCCTGGCTTCAGAGAGCCCAGATATAAACACTAAGCCTGACAATGGCGTTAGGTGTCAGCTGATGAAAATAGATCCCAAACCTTTGCAGCACATCTGAAATCATTCTATTCAAAGGAAATCTCAACCCAGCTTTCAGAAAACTCTTGAAAATAACTATTTCATCCTTTTCTGGCTTCGTTGTAGTCTCCTCCCCCCCGAAGCGAAGCAGCTTCTTATCATTTTCACTGAAATAGCCCGACTTCACCATTTTGGAGAAATCAGCCTTGGAGACAGTCGATTTTCCGAAGTCCAAATGGCTGGGCTTGCTCGGTACGGTGATATGATAATCATCATCGGAAGCAGCTTCCTCAATATCTCCTTCATCCGCTTCGGCAGCAACTTGTTCTGTATCGGCAACAGTTTGTTCTGTCTCCGCAGTGGGGATTCCTTCTGAGGTCACCAATCCGGATCGTCGCATTGCTTCAAAGATAGGAACAGTCTCCGCTCCTTCGGCTTCGCCTCCCTCACGCTCAACTCTAGCGGTAGAGCGTACTCTGGCCATTTAATTCTGAATTTCTTGAAAGATTTCTTGGGAACTAAATAACTTCCTCTCCCGAAGCTTTTCTTCTGACGAAGTAAGGCTCTAAACTGGAGCTTCGTCTGAATGCGAGAGTCAAGCTTCGGCTATGGTTAAAAATTTTGGAAGCAAAACAGTGCAATAGCAATGAATGCTGTGGTAATTTCACACCTACCCGTCTGTTTATATAGTACTGCAGGTAAGAAGGTGAATCGTCAGGATTTTTACACCAGGCAAGCAGCTGCTCACACCCGCTGCGCGGTGGGCCGCAGAGACCAAATAGTAAACCTGCAGGGTGGGACCGCTACGCGCTCGGAAACTGTATCGTTTCTCGACAACGAGCTCAGGGAAGGTGTTTTTCGGACCTTCGGCTTCCCGAAGCCTAAGAGACTTTTTTCATGGATCAAGCTCGTTACGAAAAACGATCTAGCACCGCAAAGGGGCTACTGTTGGGACCATGCTTCGTCGCCGAAGGTCATGCAGAAAGAGACAGCTTCGGCTGAAGCTGCTCGTACGTGTCGCCGAAGGTACCATTCATGAAGCTTCGGTATTGCAACATATCCGAAGATGAAGGGTCGAACCGACTTAAAGATAGAATGACCTTTTAGTCCATAAAGGTCTAAGTCAATGTTGTAAACTTTTATGAGGGGCATGATTGTAATTCCTCACAGGCTATGTCCTGTGCCTATAAATAGTGAACAGTATTCCTTTACTGTTCACGCATTCTTGTAATTGCAATCGCATCACTGGGAAATTATTCTTTGCCAAGGCAGAGGTATAAATGTGTCTAATATTCGAATACATCATGTTTATATAATATGTAAATGATGTCTTTTATTTATAATTTACTTGTCTTTAATGATTTATATCTCGCATTGCTTTATATAATCTCTGAGAGTCCAATTACGGAGATTTAACCTTCGTAATTGTACCGTTTTTAACCTTCGTCCGAAGCTCATTATATCCTTGAGGAAATAATGCTTCAGCGGACGAAGGGCATTAACATTTAACATTCTATGTTGCCTTGTTCTTAATTCATAGCATTTGAGAACAAGTCCCCAACAGAAGCCACCTCTTCTTTTCTTCATTTCCTCAACAAGCGCAGTCGGGCGGCTAAATTGGCGAGGACGCTTTGGCGAGCACCCTCAGGCTTCCGAGTCTCCACTGCTTTGTCAAGCTCTTGTCCAGCTGTGATAGCCATCGGCTCAGCATGGGTCGAGTCAAAAGATTCCCCAGCTAACATACTAAGCAAAACATCTATATCTGCATCATCTGGACTAGCTGGCATCTCAAAGTGAATTTGCTTCTCATCATTGGGAAGATTCTGAAGAGGAGCAATCAGTGCCTCAATGTCCTCGGGAGAGGGTCACACTCTAAGACCCAGACCACCATCACTAGCAGGAGGGTTGGACACAAATTCAGAAAATGGCCTATAAGGTGGCAGATTCCAGACAAAATAGGCAACAGGAGCACCAACATTTGACACTCTGCCCCTCAGAATCATTACCAGTCGGCTCACCAGATCCTCAGTAGGAATTCTCTTGTTGGTGACCTATGTAGAGTCATTGATACCACTATACAAATAAGCTGGGTATGCCCCATCTTTCAAAGGCTGAATATTCTTGAAGACGAAATTAGCGACCACAACTTCAACAATCAAACCTCTGTCTTTCAATAAACAGACCTCATCAAGCAACACTTTCGCCTCTGTTACCTCCAAAGGGGTCGAAGATTCTACCCAGCTTAGAGTACGAACATCTGGCTACATCCCCGACCGAGGAGGAAGGGACTTGCAGTGATTCTCCACGATGAACCACTCGAGGAGCCACCCCTTGATGCTATCCTTCAGAGGGATATTGAGGTACTCTGACTTCCTCCCACGACACTGTTGCAGACTGACGCCGCCAACAAGTTGGTGCTATCCCCCAGCCACCCTGGGCCGACAATGATACAGATACTTCCAAAGGCCAAAATGGGGAAGAATCCCAAGATAGGCCTCACACAGATGAATAAAAATGGAAACTTGCAAGATAGAATTAGGGTTCAAATGGGTCAAGTTCAGATTGTAAAAGTCAAGGAGACCGCGGAAGAAGGGAGAAACGGGAAGAGCGAGACCACAAATAAGAAAAGGAACATAGACGACGGACTCATGAGTGTCCTCCGTCGGAACAGTAACTGTTGGGGACTTGTTCTCAAATGCTATGAATTAAGAACAAGGCAACATAAAATGTTAAATATTAAGGTCCTTCGTCCGCTGAAGCATTATTTCCCCAAGGATTTAATGAACTTCGGACGAAGGTTATAACGACACAATTACGAAGGTTATATCTTCGTAATTGAATTCTCAAAGATAATACAAAATAACATGAGACATAAAGCATTAAAGACAAGTAAGTTATGAGTAAACAACATGATTTACATATCATATAAATTTAAGATATTCAAATATGATGTTTTGGTACATTTATACCTCCGCCTTGGCAAAGAATAATTTCCGAGTGATGTGATCGCAATTACAGAAATCCATGAACAGTAAAGGAATATTGTTCACTATTTATAGGCACAGGACACAGCCTGTGAGCAATTACAATCATACCCCTCATAAAAGTTTACAATAACGACTCAGACTCTTATGGACTAAAAGGTCATTCTATATTTAAGTCGGTTTGTAATTCCGAAGCTTCATGAACGGCACCCTTCGGCATCACGTACAGACAGCTTCAGCCGAAGCTGTTTCTTCCTGCAGGACCTTCGGCGACGAAGTATGGTCCCAACAGTAGCCCCTTCACGGTGCTAGATCGTTTTTCGTAACGAGCTTGATCCGTGAAAAAAGTCTCTTAGGCTTCAGGAAGCCGAAGGTCCGAAAAACACCTTCCCTGAGCTCGTTGTCGAGAAACGATATAGTTTCCGAGCGCGTAGCGGTCCCACCATGCAGGTTCACTATTTTGGTCTTTGCGGCCCACTGCGCAGCGGGTGCGAGCAGTTGTTTGCTTGGTGTAAAAATCCTGACGATTCACCTTCTTACCTGCAGCACTATATAAACAGACAGGTAGGTGTGAAGTTACCACAACATTCATTGCTATTGCACTGTTTTGCTGCCAAAAATTTTAACCATAGCCGAAGTTTGACTCTCGCATTCAGACGAAGCTTCAGTTTGGTGCCTACTTCGTCAGAAGAAAAGCTTCGGGAGAAACAGTTATTTAATTCTCAAGAAATCTTTCAAGAAATTCAAAATTAAATGGCCAGAGTGCGCTCTACTGCTAGAGTTGAGCGTGAGGGAGACGAAGCTGAAGGTGCGGAGACTGTTCCTATCTCCGAAGCAATGCAGCGATCCGGATTGGTGACCTCGGAAAGAATCCCCACTGCCGAAATAGAAGAAACTACTACCGAAGCAGAACAAGGAGATATTGAGGAAGCTGATTCTGACGGTGATTACCATATCGCAGTACCGAGCAAGCCTAGCCATTTGAACTTCGGAAAGTCAACTTTCTCCAAGGCTGATTTTTCCAAGATGGTGAAGTCAGGCTATTTCAGTGAAGATGAGAAGAAGCTGATTCGCTTCGGGGGAGAGGAAACTACCCCGAAGCCAGAAAAGGATGAAATAGTTATTTTCAAGAGTTTTCTAAAAGCCGGGTTGAGATTTCCTTTAAATAGAATGATTTTTGATGTGCTGCAAAAGTTTGGGATCTATTTTCACCAACTGACTCCTAACGCCATAGTCAGGCTTAGCGTTTATATTTGGGCTCTCCGAAGCCAGGCGGTGGAGCCGTTTGCCGACAGCTTCTGTCGAGTACATGAGCTGCATTACCAGACTAAGGCCAGAAAGGATGGGTTGCATGAAAATTTTTGTTGTTATAATTTTGCCTATCGAAAAACCACAAAATTTCCTGTGATTAGCTACCGAAGCAAATGGCCGGCAGGCTGGAAGTCAGAATGGTTTTATGTCAAAGTTGATGATGACAAAGAGAAGCTGGTACAGAGCCCTCTTGAACTGATCTTCGGAGAAACCAGACCCCGATGTAATATGGCAGCAGAAGGTCCAACTTGGACCGCACTGGCTGAATTCAAAATTATTGCAGAACACATTGGCACTAGAGATTTAGTGCAGGAATTTCTGGCCTTCAGAGTATTTCCGACTATGAAGGAGTGGACTATGCCGAAGCTTAAAGGAGAAAAGAAAGAGGGGGAGCTTGTCCGACTACCCTATTATTATAAGTTTAAGAAATATTTAAAGCACCCTGCCAAGAATGGCTCGATACAATCGAAGTAATGAGTAATGAAATTCTTGGAAATTACTCCAAAAAAGAGGACCAGCTGATGACAGCAGCCTTCGGCACTCGGCCGAAGCGAAGGCTGAACAGGGTGCTTGATGCTATAGGATTTGAATATCCTGATTATGGTCGACTTGGCGGAGATGCTGGAGGCCCGAAGCGAAAAAGAATTGTCAGCGCTGCTGACGAAGAGGTCGCCAAGGTAGCCAAAAAGAAAAGAGAAGATTCTGAAAAACTTAGCCCTGAAGAGTTGAACCCTGAGCCGAAGGTGACCACTGCAAGAAAGAGGAAAACTGCATCTCCAGAACCAAAAACGTTGGTTCGAGAAGAAGGTACTCCTACAACGCCTTCTGCTGTTGAAGTAGAAGAGATTATGAAGGTAATGACTGAACCCTTGCCTGTCAAGCTAAGTCTGCTGGCGATGGAACTGACGAAGTTTTTTCAGAAGGACAAGGCAGCTTCGGTAGAAGAAGGTCCTGCACTACCGAAAAAACGAGGGATTATTCAAATAGCAGATGTAATTCATGGGACACCGTCACCGACACCGGCATCAAGAATTGCTATTGACCAGACTGCCGAAACCGCCGAAGCTAAAGGCGCCGCCGCCGAAGCCACCAGAGCGGAAACCTTCGAAGCTGAAACTGGCGCAGCCGAAGTTGCCGGGGCTGAAACCGGGGCCACAGAAGATCCGAACCTGGAAGACACACTTGAAGTTATTGATAACATACTTCTAAAAATGACTGAAGAAGAATCTGCTGTGGCCGCGGCGAGCACAGCTACTGAAAAGGGGAAAAGCAAGCTGAAGACATTTTGGAGGAAGAAGATTTTGAATTTCAAGATTTACTTGGGCAAGAACTGACAGACGCTGAGAAAGCAGAGCTTAAAAGATGTGCCATAGCCTGCGGATATAAGCCAGGGGCTACACTGTTCGGTGGGGTTAACGAGGGAAAGCTGAGGTGCCTTCGAAACCGTAGCGAAGCTAAAATTGTTAGAACTCTCTGCAAAAACATTGGCTTGCCGAAGCTAGAAGCGGACCTCTGCCGTTACCAACGACACCATATCACCGGAAGCTTGCTTTATGCTAACTTCAAGGTAACAAATATTTTTGTTATTTTATTATTATTATTATTATCTTTTAGGTCGTTTTCTAACGAAGATTGTTTCGACAGAGCATATTATTAAGTAAGGTTCTAAAAATGCAACAAGATCTCGAAGAAGAGAAGAACAAAGCCGTCATTCAAGATTTGGCTGAAAAAGTTGAAATTTACGAAGCTAATCTGAAAAAGAAAGACTTCACCATCCAGGACCTTGAAATCATGGTTAAAGAGCACGAGGGTGCATTAGAAAAGAAAGATTTTGTTATTCAGACCATGGAGGGTTCTTTGGCTGAAGTCCAATCTGAGAACAACAGCTTAAAGAATGAATTGCTCCAACAATCAGAAAAATTTGAGCAAGAAAAGAAACATCTTGAAGCAAGCTTGAAAACTGAGGTGGATAAAAATTCAAATTTGCAAAAATCCTTTAAAGAACTTCAAGAGAAATGCCTAAGCTTCGGCAGCCGATGCGTGCAGCGGCTGAAGGATGTGTTTCATTCTGTCGGAGCCAGCTCTGCAAAATTTACACCTTCAGCTGAAAATCTGCCCAACACATTAGAATATATTGAAGGCGAGGTTGATGCCCTTGACGAAGTTATTGGTGGGCACGCCGACTTCTGCGCCCTGGTAGCTTCTCGGGGCACAGCTACTGCTTTTCTGAAGGCTGGCTGCACGCATGGAAATATTGTGAATAGACCAAACTTCAGGTTGTCAGCATCAGATCTGATAGATATCCCAAGCCTAGCCCGAAGCATTGGAAATAGATTCATGACCCAGATCTGGGTAAGTGGCGGGCGAAAAATGGCAGGTGACGAAGCTCGAAGTCATCTTAAGCCGGTAAGAAACTTATATCTGTTACTTTTACCTTCTCCTTGAAATTTGCACTTTTCTTATTCTGCTGTTTGATATGCGCAGGATGACAAAGCTGAAGAATGACGAAGCTGAAGTTTGACGAAGCCTAGCCTGAAGCTTGATAGTTGCTTACAATATACTTTCCTGCAAAAATTCTGGAGAAACTCTTGTAATATAGTTATGGAACAACTCATGTAAATTTGTACATACCTTGTAATATATTTTGTTTCTGCTATCTGTGTACAATCTGCTTTGCTGTGGATGAAACTTCTCTTTTGAGCCGAAGGCGAAAAACACCTTCCCTTCTTTTCGTACACAACGAAGCATAAAAATTTTTTCCTTCGAAGTTTTTCCTCATTGCCGAAGCATCTGTGTTTTTTGTGCTGTATAATGATGATTCTATGTATGTCTAAATGCATGTTTATGAATGCAAATGACATGATGAGATGTATTGTGCAAATGAATATTAAAACACATATTCAAAAAACCATAATCATAGCCCTTCAGCGTTGACTTTTCGGTGTAAGCCTCCCTTAGGAGCTTCTTCGCCTTTTACTTTCAGCGGAATCAGCGCTTATTTTTCGCTGTAAGCCTCCCTTAGGAGCTTCTTCGCCTTTTACTTTCAGCGTAATCAGTGCTTATTTTTCGCTGTAGCCTCCCTTAGGAGCTTCTTCGCCTTTTACTTTCAGCGGAATCAGCGCTTATTTTTCGCTGTAAGCTCTGCATTCCCTTAGGAACGACTTTTGAGCTTCTCCCTGTTTCCTTTTCTTTTTTCCTTTGCATTTACATTTACATTTTTTGGGGGATATCACTCTCATAGAATTGAAATAAGGAAAATTACATGTTGTGGCCCCATTAAAAACCTTTCTCCCCCTTTGGAAAGGAAAATGGTGCCACAAAAAAAAGAATAGAAAAAATTACATCAAGCTAAACATAATATCGCCGAAGCTCATCCGCATTCCATGATCTAGGAATGTCGTTGCCGTCCATATCCTTCAATCTGTAGGAACTGGGTCTTGACGAAGATACTACCAAAAAGGGGTCTTCCCACTTCAGCTGTAATTTGCCTACTATCTCACGGTTAGCTACTCTTCGAAGTACCAAGTGTCCTGGTTCAATGTTCTTCAGCTTGACCTTTCTGTCACGTCATTTTATTGTTTGAGCTTGATATTTATTGATGTTTTCCACAGCTTGAAGTCTGATCCCTTCTATACCATCTTTCTCTATAGAGGAATCAGCTTCGTCTTCGCCTTCTGCCGAAGCTACTGTTCTTATTGATCCTGCTTTGGCCTCCTCCGGGGTTATTGCTTCGTCACCGAACAATAGTTTAAAGGGCATAAAGCCTGTTTACCTTGACATGGTTGTGTTATGGCTCCACACCACTTTGATTAACTCGTCTGGCCACTTTCCTCTGGGCTGATTGAAGATTGATTTCATTATTCCTGTCATTATGATCCCATTAGCTCTTTCGACAAGTCCATTTGACTCTGGGTGTCAGACTGATGCAAAATGGATCTTCGTGCCAATTTGATCACAAAATTCTCTGAAGGCTTCAGAATCAAACTGTGTCCCATTGTCCACAGTAATAGCCTTCGGCACTCCGAAGCGACAAACAATGTTTTGCCAGAAAAACTTTTGAATAGTAAATGAAGTTATTGTGGCTAAGGGCTTTGCCTCAATCCACTTGGAAAAATATTCCACTACCACTACTACATATCTTAGGTACCCCTGTGCTGGTGGTAATGGGCCTAGTAAATCGAGGCCCCACCTTTGCAACGGCCAAGTGGGTTGTATTAATTGGGTTAAAGACGAAGGTTGTTTTTGATCTTTTGCACATTTCTGACAACCTTCGCACTTTTGTACCAGATCCGCTGCATTCGAAGCTGCCTTTGGCCAATAAAAACCTTGGCGAAAAACTTTCCCAAGCAAGGGCCTAGATCCAATGTGAGATCCACACAGGCCTGCATGTATTTCCTTCATTAATTATATACCTTCGTATCTGGATAAACACTTGAGCAATGGGGAACAGACCCCATGCTTGTATAACTCCCCTTCTATTATGACATATGGTCGAGCTCTTGCTTCCATTCTCCTGTTATAAGCTTCGTCGTCTGAAAGAAAATTACCCTGAAGGAAAGAGATGATCTCAGTTCTCCAATCTTCGCTATAAACAGGGGATATGTTAAGGATTGCTCTTTCAAGAAGCTCGACCGAAGGTGCTTTTATTGTTTCGAAAAATACTTCCGAATGTATAGGCAGCCCCTGGGCTGCTGACTTGGCCAATAGATCAGCATATTCATTTTCTCCACGAGGAATATTTTTGACAGAGAAACCTTCGAAGGAAGCCTCAATCCTTCGGACTGTATCTAGATATTTTTCAAGCTTCGGGTCTCTTGCTTTATAGCTCTTGTCAACATGACCAGAAATAACTTGGGAATCAGTTTTAAGAATAGCCCTTCTGATTCCCATTGCTTTTAACTTCCGAAGACCCAAGAGCAGAGCTTCGTACTCAGCAATATTATTTGTGCAACTGAAATTGAGTTTTGCCGCATAACAGGTTTTAACTTTAGAAGGTGAAACCAACACAGCAGCTGCTCCTGCTCCAAAGGTTCCCCAAGACCCATCGCAAAACACTGTCCATGTTTCGGCATCTTTATTCGTTTCTTCCTCCTGAACCCCTGGCGTCCAGTTAGCAATGAAGTCTGCCAACGCTTGAGACTGTATCGAAGATCTATGAACATAATCAATACAAAATTCATTGAGCTCTGCAGCCCATTTTCCAATCCTTCCAGTAGCTTCTCGATTTCTCATAATATCCTTCAAAGGTTGTGAAGAAGGAACAATTATGTTATAAGCTTGAAAATAGTGCCGAAGCTTCCTGGAGGCCATCAAAACAGCATACAGTACTTTCTCCAATTTTGTATAATTTTTCTTTGATAAACTAAGAACTTCGGATACGAAATATATTGGAGCCTGTTTCTTGACTTGGCCTTCAAGATTCTCCTGGACAAGTGCTGCACTTACCGCTGAGTGCGAAGCTGCCACATATAATAACAAAGGAGCCCCTCGCGTTGGTGGACTTAATGTTGTTAGATCTATCAAATATTGCTTCAGCTCTTCGAAGGCTTTCTGCTGGATTGGTCCCCATTGAAAGACTTCGGCTGACTTCAGCACTTCGAAGAATGGTAAGTGTCACACCCGGTTTTTAGAAGGTAAACCGAATGCGAACCATGTACGTGCCAGGATCAGTTATTCACGTACACAGCAGTTACATAACATGGACATCATCACACAGTGCTTAAAATAGTATTAATAGGGGAATAATAGTCGATTACATCATACGTCTGAGACGTCCATATAGTTCTTACAATAAATCAAAGTGCGAAAACGAAACGTAGATAACCGCGGCTTTCACAGGCAGCCGACTGGGGGTTGCCGCTAACCCACACCTAGAACTCGTCGTAGTCTTGGAACTCCTGGAAGTCTCCTTCCACAGCTTCATCTTCGCCTGAGCAGTGGTTGCAATGCTGACAACCTGGGGGGGTTTGGTGTGTAGAGCAAGGGTGAGTACACATCAACATACTCAGCAAGTATCCTGTTTGGCTGTAGTGGACTAGCTTTATGTGGGGATAAGTCAAGCAGTTGCTTTTAGTTGGTCAGGTTATTACTTACTAGTAGAAAGCCAGGTTTTAACATTAACCCAAGTTATTAGCCCAATGTATCCTTTTCAAACGGAAAGAATACCACTTACCAACACCATAATCATAATCAGAACCATCAATCTCATTGCCACCTGTACCAAAGTATCTCTGATCAAGTATCACTAATCTCTGGAGCTCCCTTGGCCGCTCATAACCGTGAGCACGGCTGATATATCAGTTTCATAACACTCTGCAGAGGTTGTGCACTTTACCCACAAGCCGTGATTCCCTCTCTGGCCCGGGCTTGCAAGACCCTTATTCACTCCCGAGGTGAATGGCCAGGGATTCACTACGAAGCCTTTACAAAGATTCCCCGGGGCTGTAGCCACCCGTTAGGTTTCCTAAATGTACCGCACTCCTCCCCAAGGGACAAATCAACCTTGGCAGAGCGAGCCGCATACACCGAGCCCCATTGACGGCACGACGGCGAAGTGAACTACACCCCGGATCCTCTAATTATTTAGCTAAGGGCACCCCATTCCACCCTCATGGTTGCACTGTTTTCCCGGGCGGTCATCCATTGAACAGGTCCTTACGGAGAGGCACTCGAGAATCCGCTCGAGTCCCCTTAAATGCCACAAGTATAATCATAAATAAGAACGGGAAAACAGCGTATCATAGATAATCACATCATGTTCATTGATTAGAGTTGAGCAATAGCATCAAACTAAGCAGTAATAATCTGACCCAAATAGGTAAACAAGGACATGGATAACAGAAGCTAGTCAATCCTTAGGCATAAATGTGTAATGCGGGAGGTGAATTAAAGAATGATTAGGACAGAGATAGGTCAAAGGACACTTGCCTCCACCAACCGACTGCTGCTCAGGGGCTTCTCCTGCGAATTCCTCGGGCTCTTCGACCGGATCGTTCTCTATGCGAGCGCAAACATACATACATACATCCACATATTTAATACAAAAGAACAGTACACCATGCAAGGGAACAAATAAAGTGAATATGCATCAAGTATGGCATTCGACATCGCATTTGTTATGGTTAGAAAGAAACGGGAAAGGGTCTCGCAGGGGTTAAATCTTATGCACTAATGATCAATTACAATTGGTTCTTAACAAAAGAATTCTGTTATATGCACTAATGGGAACCTATCCATTTTAAGTTGATCAACATCGCACGAGATAAACAATTAACTACATGAATCAATTAGCATAACGGAATTTTAAATTAAACTTCCTATTTCAATGGCATGAACAATGATTAGCCTACCTAAAATAAAATAGCTATGATCACAGAAAGTAAATAAAATAAAATAAATAAAAAAATAAAAAAAAACAGAGGGGGGGGCGGTTGAACCGGCCCTAGGGCGGTTGAACCGGCCCTAGGCTGGGCGGCCGAGCTGGGGGCTGGCGCGGGCGCGGGCAGCCGAGCTGGGGGCCGGGGCGGCCGAGCTGGCCCGGTTGAACCGGCCGGCCAGGTGGGCGCGCGGGGGGGGGGGGGGGGGGGGTCGGGCTGGCAGGCGGCCGAGCCGGCCAGGCGCGCGGCCAGGCGCGCGGCCGGGGCGCGGGCCGGGGGGCGGCCGGGGTTGGCCAGGGGGCGGGCCGGGGCCGGCTGGGGCTGGCCGGGGGCCAGGGCGGCGCGGCAGCGGCCGGCTGGGGGCGCGGCCAGGGCGGCCAGCGGCCACGGCGCGGCCGGGCGCGGGCTGCCGAGGAGAGAGGAGGGGAGAGGGGAGAGGGAGGGAGGAGGGAGAGAGGGAGGAGGGGGGGCTCACCGGCGGGGGCGGCCGACGGCGGGGAGCGGCGACCGAGCGCTAGGGCAGGGCGGCGGTTGGGCAGGGGGTAGGGGCGGCGCTAGGGAGAGAGAGAGGGAAAATGAGAGGGAGAGGGAGAGGGTTTGGGGAAAAAGGGGGGATGGGGGGGGCGGCTGGGCCTTTTGGGCCCAAGAGGGGGCGCCAGGGGCGGCTGGGCTGGCCGGGGTCGGCCCACGGCGCGGGAGAGAGAGAAAAAGAGGAGAGAGAAAGAGAGAGAAAAAGAAAGAAAAGATCTTCTCCTCATTTTCGAAATCCGATCTTTCTACATGAATGCATTTGCACTTTCAAAGCAATCAAAAGAAATGCAAGGTTCGGCATGGTGCATCAAACAACATAAAGTATTTAGGGTTTTTCATTACACGGGAATTCCAAACCGAATCCCGCTAAAACTTTGGAAAAGGTCAAGGTTTAGCGAGGGAATGAGAAAAAGAAAAGGGTAACGCCTGAATTTGGTGAAAGAAAAGAAGAAAAAATTCTACCCCCAAATTCAGGGCGTTACAAACCTATCCCCCTTAAAAGAATCTCGCCCTCGAGATTCAGGGTTGGCTAGCAAAGAGCTCAGGGTATTCAGCCATCAGATCATCTTCACGCTCCCAGGTTGCTTCTTCCTCAGAGTGGTGATTCCATTTGACTTTGCACATTCTGATGGTCTTCCTTCGGGTGACTCTGTCTGCGACCTCAAGGATCTGGGCTGGCTTCTCAACATAGGTCAAGTCCTCCTGGACTTCCAGACCTTCCACTGGCAACTGCTCTTCTAGCACATGCAAACACTTCTTCAACTGAGACACATGAAAGACATCATGCACCGCGGACAAATTCTCTGGCAGGCTGAGCTGATAAGCCACTTCTCCACGCTTTGAGAGAATTTGATACAGACCAATGTAGCGGGGTGCTAGCTTGCCTTTCACTCCGAATCTTCTGACTCCTCTGATCGGTGACACTTTCAGATAGACAAAGTCTCCGACTTCAAAACTCAGCTCTCTTCTTCTTGTGTCTGCATAGCTTCGCTGCCTCGATTGCGCTATCTTCAGATTCTCTCGGACCATCTTGATGTTCTCTTCGGCTTCAAGCAAAATGTCTGGCCCAAACACTTGCTTTTCTCCAGGCTGATCCCATTGCAACGGAGTTATGCAACTCCTTCCATAAAGCGCCTGAAATGGTGACATCTTCAAATTGGCCTGGTAACTGTTGTTATAGGAAAACTCTGCATAAGGCAATCGCTTGTCCCATCCGGACTGATCTTGCAACGCACAGGCTCTCAACATATCTTCAAGAATTTGATTGGTTCTTTCAGTCTGGCCATCTGTCTGCGGGTGATAAGCTGAACTGAAATTCAGATGTGTGCCCAAGGCTTCATGCAACTGCTGCCAGAAATGAGAGGTGAACTGCGTTCCTCTGTCTGACACTATCTTCTTTGGCACACCATGAAGACAAACGATCCGAGACATATACAACTCTGCCAATACTGCACTGTTGTAGCTGGTCTTGACAGGTATGAAGTGGGCTGACTTGGTCAAACGGTCCACTACTACCCAAATAGAATCGTAGCCGGCTCGAGTGCGAGGCAATCCGACTATGAAATCCATACCGATTTCATCCCATTTCCACTGAGGGATCTGCAACAGTTGCAACAATCCAGCTGGTCTCTGGTGCTCTGCCTTAATTCTTCGGCAACTATCGCACTTAGCCACATGCTCTGCGATTTCCCTCATCATTCCGTACCACCAGAATTTCTTCTTCAGATCCTGATACATCTTCTCACTGCCAGGGTGAATTGAATAGGCTGTCTCATGAGCTTCCTTAAGAATCAACTCCCGAATGGACTGGACATTGGGAACACACAAGCGGTCTTTGAACCATACCACACCTTCAGCATCTTCTCGAAAATCTTTGCCTCTGCCATCTAGAATCAGTCGCTGAATCTCACTGATCTTCTCATCATTCTTCTGCGCTTCCTTGATTTCGCGCTCCAAAGTAGGTTCCAACTCAACTATGACTCCTCGCGAATTGTTCAGAAATCCGAGGCTCAACCTGTCAAATTCTTTGGCCAACTCATAAGGCACCGGACGAGCGACCATCAGATTGACTTGACTCTTTCTGCTCAAAGCATCTGCTACTATGTTTGCTTTGCCTGGATGGTAATGAATCTCCAATTCATAGTCTTTGATCAGCTCTAACCATCTTCTTTGCCTCATGTTCAGCTCTGTCTGAGTGAATATGTACTTCAGACTCTTGTGATCTGTGTAAATATCGCATTTCTGTCCATACAAATAGTGCCTCCATGTCTTCAGTGCGTGAACCACTGCTGCCAACTCTAGATCATGGATTGGGTAGTTCTTCTCATGAACCTTCAGCTGTCGGGACGAGTAAGCCACAACTCTTCCCTCTTGCATCAACACGCATCCCAAACCTGTGTAACAAGCATCACAATACACAGAGAAGGGCTTGTGCACATCAGGCAAGACTAGGACAGGCGCTGTAGTCAACTTCTCTTTCAGCGCTTCGAAGGCCTCTTGACATTTCTGGGTCCATTTGAACTCAACCTTGTTGCCTAGCAATGCTGTCATTGGCTTCGCAATCTTCGAAAACCCTTCAATGAATCGCCGATAGTATCCGGCCATTCCAATGAAGCTCTTGATTCCTCGAGCATCCGTTGGCGCTTTCCAGTTCAAAATGTCTGCCACTTTCTTCGGATCCACAGCCAATCCTTCCTTGTTGATTATGTGACCCAAGAACAGGACTTCATTGATCCAGAACTCACATTTGCTCAACTTTGCATACAACTGGTGCTCTCGCAATCTCTGCAATACCATCCTCAAATGACTTGCATGCTCTTCTCCGCTTTGAGAATAAACCAGAATGTCATCAATGAATACCACCACAAACTTATCAAGGTAATCCATGAATACACTGTTCATCAGATTCATAAAGAAGGCTGGTGCATTGGTCAAACCAAAAGACATCACTGTGAACTCATACAAACCATACTTGGTAATGAATGCCGTCTTCGGGATGTCCGAAGGTCGGATCCTGAGCTGATGATAACCTGACCTCAGATCAATTTTGGAGAACACACTGGCTCCTCTTAACTGGTCGAACAGATCTTCTATTCTGGGCAAAGGATACTTGTTCTTGATCGTGACTTCATTCAAAGCTCGGTAATCGATGCACATCCTCTTGGTGCCATCTTTCTTCTCCACAAATAGGACAGGGGCGGCCCAAGGCGAGGTGCTTGGCCGAATGTAACCTTTCTCTGACAGCTCATCAATCTGCTTCTTAAGCTCAACCAACTCTGGTCCCGATATTCTGTAAGCTCTCTTAAAGATGGGGGCGGTTCCAGGAAGAAGCTCTATAGCGAATTCAACTTTCCGCTCTGGTGGCATACCCGGTAAATCCTTTGGAAACACATCTGGGAATTCAGACACAACCTTGATACTCTCAATTGGGTTTGCTTCACTGCTATCGACAGTCATCTGATAACAACTTCCTCTCTTCGGCTCAGGCGGGACTAACTCGGTCACCACTTCCTCTCCTAGTGGGGACACCAACTTGATTGTCCTTTTATCACAACTGATAACTGCCTGATACTTATCTAGCCAGTTCATCCCTAGGATGACATCTATTCCCTGAGTACCCATTACTATAAGGTTAGCGGGAAATGCTATCCCCCTTATTTCCACACTTATATTCAAACAAATGCTATCGGCTCGAATTCTACCACCGGCTGAGTCGATTTGAATGGGGGTTGACATGGTAGTAATTGGAAGATTATGTGCTTCTACCCATGATGCAGTAATGAAAGAATGCGTTGCTCCAGTATCAAATAACACTTCTGCAATATGGGAGTCGACTGGGAACATACCTACTATCATGCCGGGGGTCTCCTGAACTGCTTCAGCCTCCAAGTGGTTCAGCCTTCCATGATTATAGCGCGGCTGAGAGCGATTGCCTGCTCCAGGCTGAGGCACATTCTGCTTCGCTGGGGCATTGGGGCCTGACTGCTGCTGGGCTGCCTTCTTCGGACATTGCATCACCCAGTGGCCTTGCTCTCCACAGTGGAAACATGCTCTGTTTCCAACCTGAGCTGGTGCTGCCTGACTGTTCTGCTGAGTTGCTGGGGCGGGAAGACGAGGTGCCAGCTGATTCTGCCTCTGAAACTGACCTCCTGACTGATTGCTCTGACGGTTCTGGTACTGGTGCTGAGGGTACTGCCTTTGGAACTGCTGATGCTGCTGAGGTGGACGTTGGTTCTGCCTGAACTGCTGAGGTTGATTGCCTGAGAAACGAGGACGATTGCTGCTTCCAGGCTGAGGTCCACTGATCTTGCGCTTACGATCTTCCATCTCCTTACGCTTCCTCTCTGTCATGATTGCTCTGTCAATCAGGTGCTGGAATGTCGGGAAGGTGTGATTCATCAGCTGATATTGCAGAGGGTCAACCAAGCCTCTCAGGAAACGGTACTGCCGCTTGGCGTCAGTGTTGACATCTTCGGGAGCGTAGCGAGACAACTGTAGAAACCTGTCTCGATACTCACTGACAGACGATGACCCTTGCTTGAGGGCCAGAAACTCCTCCTTCTTCACTGTCATCAGACCTGCAGGAACATGGTACTGACGAAAGCTACTTCTGAACTCTTCCCAGGTGATGGCGTCAGGGTGGGCATGGGTGGCGAGGTAAGACTCCCACCATGATTGGGCTGCTCCTCTCAACAGACGGGGACCGTACAGGACTTTCTCCCGGTCATCACACTGAGCGGTATGCAACTCCCGCTCCACAGTGCGTAGCCAATCTTCAGCATCCATGGGGTCAGAAGAGTGAGCGAACGTTGGTGGATGACCTCTCATGAATTCAGCACGCTTGTCTCTGGGCATCTGAGGCATCTGAGGCTGAGGTGGGGCCTGTTGTTGTTGTTGCTGCTGCTGCTGAATGGCGGCCAAAGTCTGACCGATGGCTTGAACTGCCTGAGTCTGCATCAGAAACATCTGCTCGATGGACATCGGGGGCGGGGGCGGCAGGTGCTGCTGCTGAGGCACCTCTTCCTGTTGAGCGGCTCGCTCCTGCTGAGCATGCCTTCCTCCTCTGCGCCTGTTCTCTGACATCTGCAGAATGCAACCACACATCAGAACTGATCAGGCAAATCTTGCAGCATAAGAAAAGAGAATAGAGTTCTTCAACAGCACTGAACAGATGAGCATCTTCACTGATCTCCAACACAGACCACACAGCTTCTCAGATCAAGAGGAGAGTGGAATAGAAGGTTTCCCCAACTATATAACTAACTCCATTAACATAATAGGTAAACCAAAATGCAGGGGATACCCACACTCTGGTGACAGTCATTACAAAGATCCAAACCAAACATACTTCATCATGACAAACATAGATGCACAGGATATAGCAAACTACCCTGTCTAACTAAGACTAACTAAGACCGAGACTAATGGTAAGACTGAAACTTCTACGTATATATTTCGTATTAATTACAAGGTCCAACTCTAACGATCTATGGTTCTAGAGTTATCTTGGTCTTGCAGGCGGGATTGCCATAAGACTGGTGTCCACGCTGAGGTGAGCGGTACGGGTGCTGAGTTCCAACGGGAGCGGGGGAACCACCATCCAAATGACGACGTTCCGCGCGCTCAGCCCGCAGCAGGGCGATCTCAGCACGAGCCCTACTCAGCTCGTCTAATGCATGGTCCAGCTCCGTGTTTAGCACGGCGGCTAGGTTGACTGTGCTGCTCAACCTAGGATTGCCCTCACCGACAGGTGAGACAATCACGCCTCCTGTGCTGCCAGATGGACGGCGGGGGTAATACTTCAGGTCAAGACCATCAGCTGCCCCACCGAAAACCGAGCAGTAGTGCGAAAGCGCACGCCGTGCAGCATCTTGCATGGCTGCCTCAGCTGAGTCTCGTTCAGAGATAGAATAGTGCTCTGAACAGGCCTCCGCTCCCTGGAGACTGTCCTCCGGGCAGCGCACCAAGCAAGTTGCCTCCCAGCGGTCCGGGTAGACCCCGCGACTGTGCTGGTAGACCACACAGCGATACTCGACGGACCAAGTATGCCGGTCAAACGCCCGACTTAGCAAGGTGTCGAGCGCATCGTGGAAGTGACACCCGCGAGCAGCGTCGCGAGTGATGGGTCGAGCAACCCATCCTTCCGGCTCAAGGTTAGCAGAGAAGTCGGTGTCGTGACTCGAGCTGTCGTCGCCACCTCCGTCGTCCGGGTCTCCTCCAGCAGCTGCTCCAGAAGCTGGGACGCCCAGTGGTGGTGCAGGGGGCGCCTCCAGAGGAAGCACAGGGGAGCAGCTCCTCACAGACTCTATCTCCTGGTGGAGCGAGAAGGAAGAGCCCTGCTGCTCCTGTCGTCAACGCTCCTGCTCCTCGCGCAGGCGGTGGTGTAGTCTCTCCAAGTGGCTGGACTGTCCGGCCACGGGACGGCGAAGCGGACGCTCAGCAAGGCGGGAGGGTAAGAAGGGGATGACTGACTTTCGTGCAGTGTGTCTAAGTCGGGCCATCTATAAAAGACATCGCAAGCAAAAGGGTGAGAACAGAATTAATATGACCAGCAAATAATGAATCATAAATAAATGAAGGATTGGAATAAAACATGATTTTCAGCAAGGTATACTATATGGTAGAACATAGGTTTGGTCGGTATGACCACTTTTGAAGGGATATCAAAGTCAAGGCAGGGACAGAGGTCTATAGTCCTTAGAACGACCATTCTACTCTAGGTTAGCGGTCCTACAGTCAGCACGGCTTTGATACCACTTATGTCACACCCGGTTTTTAGAAGGTAAACCGAATGCGAACCATGTACGTGCCAGGATCAGTTATTCACGTACACAGCAGTTACATAACATGGACATCATCACACAGTGCTCAAAATAGTATTAAAAGGGGAATAATAGTCGATTACATCATACGTCTGAGACGTCCATATAGTTCTTACAATAAATCAAAGTGCGAAAACGAAACGTAGATAACCGCGGCTTTCACAGGCAGCCGACTGGGGGTTGCCGCTAACCCACACCTAGAACTCGTCGTAGTCTTGGAACTCCTGGAAGTCTCCTTCCACAGCTTCATCTTCGCCTGAGCAGTGGTTGCAATGCTGACAACCTGGGGGGGGGGGGGGTTTGGTGTGTAGAGCAAGGGTGAGTACACATCAACATACTCAGCAAGTATCCTGTTTGGCTGTAGTGGACTAGCTTTATGTGGGGATAAGTCAAGCAGTTGCTTTTAGTTGGTCAGGTTATTACTTACTAGTAGAAAGCCAGGTTTTAACATTAACCCAAGTTATTAGCCCAATGTATCCTTTCCAAACGGAAAGAATACCACTTACCAACACCATAATCATAATCAGAACCATCAATCTCATTGCCACCTGTACCAAAGTATCTCTGATCAAGTATCACTAATCTCTGGAGCTCCCTTGGCCGCTCATAACCGTGAGCACGGCTGATATATCAGTTTCATAACACTCTGCAGAGGTTGTGCACTTTACCCACAAGCCGTGATTCCCTCTCTGGCCCGGGCTTGCAAGACCCTTATTCACTCCCGAGGTGAATGGCCAGGGATTCACTACGAAGCCTTTACAAAGATTCCCCGGGGCTGTAGCCAACCGTTAGGTTTCCTAAATGTACCGCACTCCTCCCCAAGGGACAAATCAACCTTGGCAGAGCGAGCCGCATACACCGAGCCCCATTGACGGCACGACGGCGAAGTGAACTACACCCCGGATCCTCTAATTATTTAGCTAAGGGCACCCCATTCCACCCTCATGGTTGCACTGTTTTCCCGGGCGGTCATCCATTGAACAGGTCCTTACGGAGAGGCACTCGAGAATCCGCTCGAGTCCCCTTAAATGCCACAAGTATAATCATAAATAAGAACGGGAAAACAACGTATCATAGATAATCACATCATGTTCATTGATTAGAGTTGAGCAATAGCATCAAACTAAGCAGTAATAATCTGACCCAAATAGGTAAACAAGGACATGGATAACAGAAGCTAGTCAATCCTTAGGCATAAATGTGTAATGCGGGAGGTGAATTAAAGAATGATTAGGACAGAGATAGGTCAAAGGACACTTGCCTCCACCAACCGACTGCTGCTCAGGGGCTTCTCCTGCGAATTCCTCGGGCTCTTCGACCGGATCGTTCTCTATGCGAGCGCAAACATACATACATACATCCACATATTTAATACAAAAGAACAGTACACCATGCAAGGGAACAAATAAAGTGAATATGCATCAAGTATGGCATTCGACATCGCATTTGTTATGGTTAGAAAGAAACGGGAAAGGGTCTCACAGGGGTTAAATCTTATGCACTAATGATCAATTACAATTGGTTCTTAACAAAAGAATTCTGTTATATGCACTAATGGGAACCTATCCATTTTAAGTTGATCAACATCGCACGAGATAAACAATTAACTACATGAATCAATTAGCATAACGGAATTTTAAATTAAACTTCTTATTTCAATGGCATGAACAATGATTAGCCTACCTAAAATAAAATAGCTATGATCACAGAAAGTAAATAAAATAAAATAAATAAAAAAATAAAAAAACAGAGGGGGGGGGGGGCGGTTGAACCGGCCCTAGGGCGGTTGAACCGGCCCTAGGCTGGGCGGCCGAGCTGGGGGCTAGCGCGGGCGCGGGCAGCCGAGCTGGGGGCCGGGGCGGCCGAGCTGGCCCGGTTGAACCGGCCGGCCAGGTGGGCGCGCGGGGGGGGGGGGGGGGGGGGGGGGGGGTCGGGCTGGCAGGCGGCCGAGGCGGCCAGGCGCGCGGCCGGGGCGCGGGCCGGGGCCGGCTGGGGCTGGCCGGGGGCCAGGGCGGCGCGGCAGCGGCCGGCTGGGGGCGCGGCCAGGGCGGCCAGCGGCCACGGCGCGGCCGGGCGCGGGCTGCCGAGGAGAGAGGAGGGGAGAGGGGAGAGGGAGGGAGGAGGGAGAGAGGGAGGAGGGGGGGGGGGCTCACCGGCGGGGGGCGGCCGACGGCGGGGAGCGGCGACCGAGCGCTAGGGCAGGGCGGCGGTTGGGCAGGGGGTAGGGGCGGCGCTAGGGAGAGAGAGAGGGAAAATGAGAGGGAGAGGGAGAGGGTTTGGGGAAAAAGGGGGGATGGGGGGGGCGGCTGGGCCTTTTGGGCCCAAGAGGGGGCGCCAGGGGCGGCTGGGCCGGCCGGGGTCGGCCCACAGCGCGGGAGAGAGAGAAAAAGAGGAGAGAGAAAGAGAGAGAAAAAGAAATAAAAGATCTTCTCCTCATTTTCGAAATCCGATCTTTCTACATGAATGCATTTGCACTTTCAAAGCAATCAAAAGAAATGCAAGGTTCGGCATGGTGCATCAAACAACATAAAGTATTTAGGGTTTTTCATTACACGGGAATTCCAAACCGAATCCCGCTAAAACTTTGGAAAAGGTCAAGGTTTAGCGAGGGAATGAGAAAAAGAAAAGGGTAACGCCTGAATTTGGTGAAAGAAAAGAAGAAAAAATTCTACCCCCAAATTCAGGGCGTTACAGTAAGTTTCTCTCTGCTGATCTAGATATGAATCTGTTGAGAGATGCCAGCCTTCCTGTCAATCTTTGAGCCCCCTTTTTTGTACTTGGTGGTTCCATTCGAAGTATAGCTTCGATTTTGCTTGGATTAGCCTCAATTCCCTTTGTTGAAACTAGGCAACCAAGAAATTTCCCCTTCTTTACTCCGAAGACACATTTTTCTGGATTCAGCTTTAAACCAGCCTTTCTAAAATTAGTGAAGGTCTCCTGTAAATCAGCAATGTGGTTATCTTGCTTCGTGCTTTTTACAATGATATCATCAACATAAGTTAGCACATTCCTGCCTATCTGAGAATGGAGGACCTTCGTTGTCATTCTGCTGAAACTTCCTCCGGCATTCTTAAGCCCCTCAGGCATCCGAAGGTAACAATATGTCCCACTAGGGGTTATGAAGCTGGTTTTCGGTTCATCCTCCTTCATCCAGATTTGATGATAGCATGAATAGCAATCCAGCAGACTCATAAGCTCTGATGAAGCTGCATCGACTAAGGAATCTATCCTTGGCAATGGAAACTCGTCTTTCGGACAAGCCTTATTGAGATCAGTAAAATCGATACAGATTCTCCATTTACCATTGGCCTTCTTCACCATAACAGTGTTAGCCAACCATTCTGGGTATTTTATCTCTCTAATAACTCCGGCACTGAGGAGTCTTTTCACTTCATTCCGAGCACCTTCGGCCTTGTCATCAGACATCTTCCGAAGCCTCTGCTTTCTGGGTCTGAAGGATGAATCAACATTGAGCGAGTGCTCAATAACATCCCTGTTAACTCCACAAAGATCATTAGCTGACCAAGCAAAAACGTCTTTATTGTTGAACAAAAACCTTATCAAGGTTTTCTCCTGCTCTTCAGACAATTGAGATCCCAATAGCACCTTCTGCTCTGCTATATCCTCACATAAGAGCATGGGCTTCGGCTGATCAGCCGAAGCAGCCTTTTCCCTTCTGAACTTGTATTGCTCACAAGCTTCAGTTCCATCTATATTATGGATTGCTTTTGAGTCTGTTCAATTTCCTTCGGTCCTTCTGGCAGCTTCCTGACTTCCATGAATAGCAATGGGCCCTTGGTCCGAAGGTATCTTCATGCAAAGATAAGCTGGATGAAGAATTGCTTCGAAGGCATTGAGAGTACCACGACCAGTGATTGCATTGTAAGGGTATTCCATGTCAACAATATCAAACACAACTTGTTCAGTCCTTGTGTTGTTGATAAATCCGAAGGTTATTGGCATTGAGATTTTGCCGAGTGCTACAATCTGCCTTCCTCCGAAGCCGCAAAGGGGATGTGTGGCATCAAGAATTTTATCTTCGGGCTCTTGCATCTGTCTGAAGGCCTTAGCAAATATGATATCAGCTGCACTGCCTGTATCAACCAAAACATTGTGGACCAGAAATCCTTTGATCACACAAGAGATAACCATAGCATCGTTGTGTGGGTAATCCTTGAGTTGAAGATCCTCTTGAGAGAAGGTGATTGGAATGTGAGACCATCTTGACTTGATGAAGGGTCCTTGCACCCCAACATGCTGTACCCTTCTCTGTGCCTTCTTCTTCTGCTTCTTGTTGGCTGGCTCTGAGCATGAACCACCTGTTATCGGGAGTACCAGCTTCGGAGCCGAAGCAGCTCCAGCTTGAATGTTGAACGAAGCCATCAGCTCAAAAAAGTGGAAGTGAGTTCACCGGAGGTGGGCGCCAATGTTGGGGACTTGTTCTCAAATGCTATGAATTAAGAACAAGGCAACATAAAATGTTAAATATTAAGGTCCTTCGTCCGCTGAAGCATTATTTCCCCAAGGATTTAATGAACTTCGGACGAAGGTTATAACGACACAATTACGAAGGTTATATCTTCGTAATTGAATTCTCAAAGATAATACAAAATAACATGAGACATAAAGCATTAAAGACAAGTAAGTTATGAGTAAACAACATGATTTACATATCATATAAATTTAAGATATTCAAATATGATGTTTTGGTACATTTATACCTCTGTCTTGGCAAAGAATAATTTCTGAGTGATGTGATCGCAATTACAGAAATCCGTAAACAGTAAAGGAATATTGTTCACTATTTATAGGCACAAGACACAGCCTGTGAGCAATTACAATCATACCCCTCATAAAAGTTTACAACGACTCAGACTCTTATGGACTAAAAGGTTATTCTATCTTTAAGTTGGTTTGTAATTCCGAAGCTTCATGAATGGCACCATTCGGGATCACATACAGACAGCTTCAGCCGAAGCTGTTTCTTCCTGCAGGACCTTCGGCGATGAAGCATGGTCCCAATAGTAACTCCGCGGCAAATCCGTCAAGAACAGAGTTCTTTTGAAGGTGAAACCCCGACAACCACAAGGCGCAGAAGATCAAACTCTAAAATTACAGACATATGGTTACCCGCGAATGGCAACTAACTATTGGGGTCGATTGGCGGGATGATAACCATGATGGAGCTCTGTTTCTTCCATTTCGGCGCCATCGCAATCTCGCCGGCGGAACAAACAGAAGCGAAATCTCAGGGAAACAGAAGAATGGTTCGAGGCGGAAAAGTGAAGTTAGGGCTCAAAAATCAAATGCGCATGTCGACGTGAGCATAAATGGGGTTTTCTTGGGTTGGGCGCCATTTCTAAAAAGTGTCAAGTCATCACTCGGGAAAGCGAGGCTTCAGACATGACTCGGCCGTTACTTCTAAAACGCCGATAGAGTCGAACATAACTCGGTCGTTACCTCTAAAATGCCGATAGTGTCCAGCATAACTCGGCCGTTACCTCTAAAACGCCGACAGAGTCAAGCATAACTCGGTCGTTACCTCTAAAACGCCCGTAGTGTAAAGCATAACTCAGCTGTTACCTCTAAAACGTCGACAGTGCCATGCACGACTCAACAGTTACCTCTAGAAACGCCAGTGTTATCAGCTATCGCTTGGTGATTATTTCTAAAAACGCCAGCAGTGTTAGGCGCAAAGACGAACTATCGAGCGATTATAAAGAAGGAGCGGGGAAAAGACGAAAGTTTGCTCGGAACAACTAAAACCTCTTCATTACATAGTGGAAGGGGTTTTCACAAACTCAAAGACTGACCCATTATGAATCAACCTTTTTCCCCTTTTACTACATTACATTACTATATTACTCACATTACATTATACTACTAACTACAACTACATTATTTCACTACTACTACTGCTACTACTAACTATCTATACTAATATTTAAGCCAGTGGCGCTTTGCCACTGGCCTTGCTGCTGCCACTGCCGCCCTTGCCGCCGCCGTCGCCTTGACCACCCTTGCCGCCGTCGTCGCCGTCATCGCCGTCGTCACCGCCATTGCCGTCGTCGCACTTGTCGTTGCCGTCGCCGCCGCTCCCTTCCTCGGACGAGTCGGAAGAGTTCTCCTCGTTCAAGGAGACCTCCAACTCATCCGAACCTTCGAGCCCGACGTGCTCGACCGACCGGATGTACGTCCACACCTCGGCGGCAATCCCTTGGGAATCATCCGAGTCATCGGACGACGCCGGGGGAAAGCGTAGACCGGAGACCCCTCGGACTCGGAGGAGAATTCTCTTCTGAGTACTCGGAGTCACCGAAGTCCTCCGACGAAGGACTCGGTTCACGCTTCCGTTTGTCGCCGGAGCGACGCGGTGAACCCTGACCCTTCTTGTCCTTGCCCATGGCTAGATGGAAGAGAAGAGGGGGTTGAGAAAGAAACAACAGATGATCAGAGGATGTGCGAAAACAACAACTGGGCAAACAGGCTATTTATAGAGGCCGGAGGCAACTGTTCATCTCCTACCACGCTCACCGAGAAGTCACAAGTATTCAATAAGCAATTCAAATCGCCTTAAGGCAAGTCAGGCAGCAGACACCGCTTCGCGTAACACGACACCATTTGGACTGTTGGGGACTTTTTCTCAAATGCTATGAGTTAAGAACAAGGCAACACAAAATATTAATGGTTAAAGCCCTTCGTCCTTCGAAGCATTATCTCTCTTAGGATATAATGATCTTCAGACGAAGGTCATGAAGGACATACCTTCATCATTGCAGTATACATTAATGAAAGGAGAAGCATATGAAACATGAGAAATAACATGAATAACCATATGGCATCCTTAATATATTATTATTATGTCATAACAAATGAACATGAACAATATTGAATTACATTTATACCTTCGGCTTGACAGAAGGTAAAAATCCAAGTGTGACGCACGAGCGAATACAAATCAGCATGAACAGTACGGTGGTACTGTTCATCTATTTATATGCACAGGGCGCGACCTGTGTGAAATTATATTCATGCCCTTCATGTTTACTAATGACTTAAGGACAATCTATCGAGGACTAGATAGCCTTTTCCTCCTTAAGTCGGTTCCTTTTTCTGCTACTGAGCCGAAGCTCCCTTGCGCGCAGCTTCGGAGCTGGTTCAACCTTCGTCCCGACCCTGCTTTCCATATTGTATGCAGCCCCAATCTGAGTCTGAAGGTTTTTGTACATATATTACACTTGGGAAACATTGTTAATCATGTTTTTGAGGACCTTCGGAAGACGAAGGCCCCCAATAGTAGCCCCTCGCAGTATTAATTTGTTATAACAACGAATTTAGACTGCGACGTGAATGAAGGCTTTAAGCCGAAGGTCTGAAAAAACACCTTCCCTTTGCTAGAATAGCAGCGGTCAATGACAAACGGGGTCCACCAAGTTGCAAAGCACTTGGGCATATAAATATGAACCATAGCGGCAACCTTCGATACGCCATTTCTGCCATTTGTGTTGTTTTATCAAACTTTTAGCTCTTGCTCACTAGCTCTCTCTTGATTTTCAAGCTTTTTCGAGCTTCGGTTTAAAGACGTGTTTTCACCATGTCTGGGAAAAGATGACTGAGGAAAAGAAGATGACCGCGGAGACGAAGCTAACTGAGGAGTCGAAGTTGTTTGAAGAAAAGAAAGCTGCAGATCCTTCTATCGCCGGGTTTATTGAGTCTATGTCAAAGACAAACACAAAGAAGATTACTAAAGAGATATTGGAAGGTTTGTCTGAAGATACTGATGACAGTGATAGTTATTGTAACACCCCAGGTGTTACTTAGGGTTTTCACTCAAGACTCCACAAGTCAAGCCCATCATCACATGTGGTTTCATTTGAGCAAAGTACACCAAACATGGAAATCAAGATCCTAAGTAAGTGCAACCCATCTTAGAAGTCATGCCTTGGCTTATCATGCACATATAGTGGGGAGAATTGCCCAAAACCCTAATTCAAACCCCTTTGGACAATTGGAGCCCTAGAAGTGAGTATGACCAAAAGGCTATGAAAACCACATGATCATGACTTGGGCCAATTATAAAAGTTGTAGTACACTTAATACCCTACAAAAAAATAGTAAGAAAGTGACCCCAAAAAGGTTTCAGAAAAACCCCAAAAGGTTCACCCAAGGGAAAAACCTAAAAGAGAAATCAGAATTTTGCTAAGTCCAAAACCAACCCTCTTCCAAAGATCAAACTTGTTCACCCTTTTTCAAACTTCAAAACCACTTGACCCAATTGACAAAGTGGCGCCTAAAGACCTCTAGAACACCCTGGAAAAGTTTGAACCCAACCCTAAGTCGTTTGACACGACTTGGCATGAGTTTTGTCTCGGTGTGGACAGCTAGGACAGAGCCAACTTCCCACCCCCATATCTCTCAAACCCGACCACATCTCCCCTTGGAACTCACATGAACTAGGTAGCCCTAGGTGCAAGGAAGAGATCTCTCAAAGGTCTTAGGGCAAGATTCACACGTTTGGCTGCTCAGCAGGGGATAGAACAAGAGCAGAAACAAACCTCCACGTGTTCGACGTGCACTGAGCTCGCCAGAGCACGCCCGACGCCTGCCCCCGCATGCCCCACGTCGCGCCAAGACGAGCCAGCGCCGTTGCCCACGCCCACGCCTATTGTGACACCCCAGTGTCACCTAGGGTTTCTCTTAAAAATGCCAAACCAAGAACCATCATTTTATGTGAACCAAAGTAAGCATGAGCATCAAATTAACTTAAGAATAAAGAATTCACCAAGCATATACTTAAAAGTATCATGATCAAACAAATGGGTCTTTCAAAAAGGTAAGAATGTTGTAACCCTAATCAAAACCGTAAGTGAGCCCCATGAGCAAAATTCAGGAAAATAAGGAAAAGGGTATGAAAAATTCAAAATTATGACTTGAGCCAATTTTAAAAATTGAAGTATAATTAATAAGCAACAAGAAAGGTTGAGAAAGCTTGGCCAAAATAACTCAAATAAAACCCCAAATCAAGCTTCTCATGTGGGGACTTAATGGAAATTCTAAATTTCAGAATTATGAAATTCAGACCTTGAGCCAAAGATCAAGGATGTTCACCTTGATCCCTAACTCGAATCCTAATGGCCCCATTGACAAAAATGTGCCTAATTAACCCCTCTGTCATGTGCCAGGAGATGGCATTGGGACGCGTGCCTTGGACACGTCAAACCAAAGATTTTCTCCCTGTGTGTGGCAGTGAGACAAACAGGATTTCTCCCCTCTCTATCTCCTAATCCAGTCAGCGAAATTTGCTAGCCTCCACACACAAACGACAAAGGAACCTGAGAGGAAGAGATCTCTCAACGGGATCGTGGCCTTAATCTCAAAGATTTGGGCCCAATCCATGCTTGAACTTGACCTCTCTCTGCGCTGCCTCGTGCTCGACGTTGTGCCAGGCGCCAGAGCGCGCACTGGCGTTTGCCGCGCATGCCCTGAGCGCATGTCAGAGCCCCGCCCTCGGCCGTGCTCGCCCATGCCTATAAAGCCTCCCCAGGCGCGCCTCACTTCACCCCGCTCTCACCTTCACCGGCCAGCCCCCTCTCCTTAGCTCTAGCGAGCTCAATTCCGCCCGCCATTGCCGCCAGAGCTTCGGCCACCGTGGCCAGCCCACTCCAGCCACCCCCAAGTCGAGCCAGTGCTTCGGCTAGCTCCGCTAGTGGCCCGTGAAGCTTTCCAAGCCCTCGGACCAGGGCGGACTTCACCGGAGGCCCAAGATCGACCTCACCGGACTTCGGTCTTTCGCCGCCGCGCGTGGACAGAGCTAACCGGTGAGTCCCCGTCCAATTCCTTGCACCCATATCTTCTCTGGCACCCTGTGAATCTCTCTGACCCGTCCAATTGAACTATCTCGCCGTGAGCAGGCCGGACTCCTCGCCGCCGACGAGCATCCCCGCCTGCACACGTGGACCGGCCAACTCCAACCATCCCCGACGGCGACCCGCACACCGTTGTGATCCCCGAGACCTCCCCTACGTCCTCGACCACTTCACCAGAGCAATCTCGCCGCCGGTAAGCCCCTCTGCCCTTTCTTCCGCCGCGGTTACTGTTTAAGTTAGGAGAAGGACCTCGGGTTAGGATTTGAAGAACCCGAGGGGTTTTCTGTAACATCAGTGACCCATGTGAATAGTAGCCTAGGGACTGATCCACGAAGAAAACTTAAAATACCCGCCAGGGACCCCAGTGCAAAGTGGTTTTCCATTTAATCAATTCTGTTAATCTTTTTAAAATGACTAGAGAACTTAGAAAACCCATAACTTGATGAATCCTTAATAAAAAGTTGTCAAACTAATTTTGCTAGATCCTGAATATTATGAACTATCATTTAAAAATGATAAACCCTATGCTTTCTGTTCTAATTTTTAGAGTTTAAAATTAAAAACAGAAACTTACCAAACCTTGTTTAATTAAGGAAAATTAGTTTTTATTTTGTACTGAACCTAAGAAAATTTGTAGGTATTCAGACCTCATTTGGACACTGTTTAAAAATAGTAGGAACCCCAGCATTGAAAAATATGATGTAGATATTCATTTAAAGCTATTTTGCCCAAAACTTAGGAAAAATCAAAAAGGCATTAGAAAGTAACGAACAATGATTAGAATTATTTTTCCTAGTTTGCTTAAGTAACAGAGAACCTAGGAAAAATAAAGAGACCATTAGTTCAGATCAGTTTTAAATTAAAATGTTTTATTTAGCCCTGTTTGAACTAAAAATAAATTATTAGAGTTACAAAACTATACCCAAAATGGATAATAAAAATCCAGTGGACTTACAACTACCAAAGCCCCAATACAAAAATAAATAACACCTCAGTCCAACCTTTTAAGTAAGGAAAATAAATATAAAATGATAATGAGGCATTTTCCAAATAAATCATGAATAACCCCTAATGATGCACTAATGGGCAACCAAAAATTTGCTAAGTCCATAATGGGATAAACCACCAGTGAAAAATGCAAAACCTATGAAAAAGAAGCAAACTCATACCTATTGCTAATGATTCATGAGAAAGGCCACTTAATTCAAATAATGCATACCACCCCTTCCCTTAAGCAAAAAGATGCCAAACTTCAGAATGATTGCTCTTGCGCAAAACAATAACTAAGAAAAATAAGAACCTTGTTGTTTGATATTTTTCAAATATAGTGGTAGTTGAAAGCACCTATTTGGCTAAAAACTTGAGAAAACCATAGTAAAATAGCTAAAAGGTATTAATGGCTAGAAATTTGTATCAAGTCATGTTATAGCACCTATAAGCCAGCAAAAATAAGTTTTAGAGAATTACCCACTGTTAAATAATAGTTGTAGTTCAAAGCACCCCTTCTGCCCTAAAATTTGATAATTTTGTCCAGAGAAAACTATTTATTTTCTGATCCCCAAATTTTGAGGGAGAGAATTATACACCAGTACCAAGCCACTGAAATTTTACAGGATTTTTAGAATTTTATAAAAGCTACTTGTAGTTCAAACCACTCCAAAACATTTAAGAGAATAAAAGAAAAAGGAAGAAGAAATAAACCTCACCCCAATAAGTCTAACTTGAGTACTTATCAATTCTCACTAAGGTTTAAAAAGAATTCAGTGGGACCCCAAAAGTAAACCTACCACTTACCTTAGATAATGTTTGACCCAATTTACCAAGTATACCACCCAAGGGTCTTACATAAGTAAAGTTAACTTGGTTTAACTCAAGAAGATCATACACCTCCAAAGATGTAATTTCTAAAAGCACATATCATATCATGCATATATCTTACACATTGCATTCATTAGATTGTAATCTTGCCGACGGAGAGTACGTACTCATCCCCGAGCAAGGACCTGTCCAAGAGGAGGACCAGGAGCAGGCTTCCGAGGCTGCTGTTGAGGATCTCCCCGCAGCCCCAGCAATTGAAGGCAAGCCCCGGTTTTATGCATAACCATATTATTATATGCTACTTTACTACACTTAATGCTTGTAGGATTGTAATGTGCACTTAAGTGTAGGAGTTGCTTGAAACCTCTAGTTGCATGAACTTAGGATACCTTTTTGAGATGAATACTAGTATGCTAGGTCGAGTAGCTGCTTGCTAATCAGGATCTCGGTAGAAGTCGAGTGATTTTTCTAGCACTCGCGCGAGGTCAGGAATTGATTGTATTTATCTTGATAACTAGATATATGTTAGTCTACGGACTTGGATCCAGGGAGGATGCCTTGTCCATGAGACGGGAAAAAGGAATTAAGGATTAATGTGTGGATACCTGAGTCAAGCTTTTGAACGTACTAAGCACATGTCGGGAAAAATGGTAACCGGTAAACCTAGTACCTGAGTGAAGCCGGGCGCGGACTTTATCCCTCATGCGACCTGAGACTGGGTCTCCCATGCTAGCTATGGTGGGTACAAGTGCGGTCACTGCACGGCGGCAGCCGGGGTCAGTGGAGCATTGTATGCCAAGGCGGTGAGGCCTGGACGCGAAAGGGGAATCGATGGGGACGATTGTCATGTGTGGGGTCGGAGTACCCTGACATGCCGTGTGTTTAGGTTTACCTTGCAAGGTTAAAACTCGATTCGAATCGTCTGCTTCTCGCAGCTAATGAGACTGCTTGACCCCTTGTGCTGCATCGAGTAAGAAGTGAAATGAGGTTACATGAGATAATTTGTTGATTGAACTAAAATGCTTGTTACCATGTATGCTTAGAAGGAGCAAACCTAGCTAAGTTAACGATGATAGAATTGGAAAAGCTAAAAATTGATTTTAGAAACAGCTAGCGCTTTTGGCAAACCAAACCCCCTCAACCAAACAGCTGCATAGTCTAGAGGTAGAGGAGTAGACTCCTCACACCGGTTAAGTCTAGCTGAGTATTAGTATACTCAGCCTTGCTTATGGCATAATTTTTGCAGGTACCATTCAGGAAATGGTTGATGGTGTGACTTGGCCTACCACCCTGCCACCGGGTTGGACGGTCGAGTGGGATGTTGCTCCGACAGGAGAGGAGCACGAGGAGTAGTGGGCTAGGCCTTGCCCATTTCCTCGATACCGACGACATCGATTATCCGCTGCATTTTATTTTGTGAACTCTTATTTTGCTACTTAAAAACTCTGATCTATGTAATAATTCAGCACTTAATTTGAGGTTTCCTGTTTTATTGTATTTCTTCTGTGACTCACCTTCGAGTGAGATTGTGGAATTTGATCCTGGTTAAGTGGCTCTATCAGACTAGATCTGAGGGACTGACGGGTTATTCCGATTTAAGTGTGTTACGGCCCCTGAGGCGTGACTTAGGCACTTAAGCTGGAATAATTCGGGCGGTTCCGCCACAGCTGGTATCGGAGCAAATTCCACCACAGAGAAGGACAATAAACCATGAATACCAAATTTCAAAATCTAAAACTTGCCTAGAAACTGCTACGGATCATCAGGACTAGACCGCTAGACCTAGGACGAAAGGCCTTAGGCATAGAGGGAGAAATAGGTGGCTAACTAATTAGGCCCCGTGGGCCAGTACTTATATTTTTGGATGCCCTAAAAAGCACCCTATTTTCTTTTGAGAGGCAACGTTACTTCCAGCATGCATGCATTATAAAACACAAAGAGGAATTAAAAACTGAGCTAACCCACTTTCTTTAGAACCATCCATGCTCTCTTTTTCTTTTTCCTTCCACCATAATCCTTACCATTGATTCCCTTCCGCAGATGAATTCACCCACCCCCGCCAGTGGAGGAGACTCTCGTTTCAGTTCTGACTTCCTTTCTCGCGATGGTTTTCCTTCCATCTTGTGGGAAGTGCTTAACTCCGCCGGTTACCCTACGCGCCCTTTGTACACGGTGCAGTTGTATGAGGAGCATCGGGTACCTTGTTGTCGGGTCTGGCTGACTTTGGAGGCTCATCCCCTTCAGCCGGGTTGGCGTTCTCTTGACTCTGAGATGATTGGACTCAGGACAGACGACACCGTTGAAGCAGTAGCCATGAAGACTCTGACGACTTTCTGTGGCTACCATCCCCTGGAGATGGTGATGCACCCCTTGGGACTCTTCCCTGCTGAGAAGAAGGATGATCCCATGTGATGTAACCGCGTGAGCCATGTGAAGGATGTGTGGGCGATGTATCCTGACTTGGTTGGGAGGGTCACTGTTCAGTGCATGAGTGCGCTGTACCGCCTTCAGGCCCTTTAGAGCGATGCTATGGCACTCCTTGCTAACACTGCTCAAACTGCCAAGCTCACTCTCGACAGTCGAGAAGATTTTGTGGTCGATCTATCCACCGAGTTAGTAGAGAAGGATGTGTAGGTGGAGAGGCTGAGCCAGCGCATCACCACCTTGGAGCAGCAGGTGGAGATCCGAGACAACACTATTGATGTCTTGGAAAACCAGCTTCACGATGTGCAGAGGGAACTCGAAGAAGCAAATGACCACTTGGACATGCACCACCTAGAGATGGAGGCCAATGAAGCAGGAAGCGAGGGAGAAGAGGCTCCCGAGGAGCTAGGACCAGCCCTTGGTGCCAATGGGACTACCTCCGCGATGCCTCCTTCACCCGTATCCAGTGTCGCTTCCACTGCCCAGGGTTAAGCAGTCGCTTCGACACTTTTAGGCGGATAGAAACCTGTGCGAGCTTAGTTAATGTCAGATTTTGGACTAGGCTTATGGGTACTTTCCCCTGATTGATGTAACCTTGTGAACTTTTGAAATCTGTGGGATCTTTGTCACCATGTTATCTTCATTTCGAACCTAATATTATGATTATGTCATTTTTCCTTCCATATGAGATGATATCTTGTCGTTCGAAACGGTGAGTTGGGATAACAATGGCGACAATCTCTGTTTTCAGATGGCAGCTAGGCAGCGTCGCGGGCATAACGAGCAGGTTCCCCCACCACCTCCTCCAGCTCCCACAGTGCAGGAGCTGATGGCCCAGCAAAATGAGATTCTGCGACAGCTCTTGTAGCGCCAGCCCTACCGTCAGCAGCATGGTGGAGGCCAGCATCAGCGACCTCCGGCAATGGCAACTTACCAGGAGTTTCTGAGCACGCAGCCACCCTTGTTCACCAAGGCAGAGGATCCGTTGGACGCCGACATATGGCTTCTCGTCGTCGAGTCCAAGTTTCCCCTCCTCACGGGAGACTGCCCTGATGAGGCCAAGGCTCACTTCGCCGCACAGCAGCTTTGCGGCCCTGTTCGGACTTGGTGGGACCACTTCCGTGATATGCTCCCCGCTGATCGTGAAGTATCTTGGGAGGAATTCAAGACTGCCTTCAGAGGACACCACATCCCAGCTGGCATTCTTGATCGGAAGTTGAATGAATTCCTGGCCCTTAATCAAGGAACCCGCACGGTACTGCAGTATGCGCAAGCCTTCAACGACTTATGCCAGTATGTTGGGTACCATGCTGATTCTGATGAAAAGAAGAGAGATCGCTTCCGCAGGGGTCTTAATACCAAGCTGCGGGAACGACTCAACACTGTCCGGGCTGATAGCTTCAATGAGTTGGTCAACATGGCCATCTTCCAGGAGGATTGCATTGTTGCTCACCAGGCAGAGAAGAAGAGAAAGGCACCAATGGCAGCACCATCCGCTGAGGCTCAGAGGTTCCGGATTGTTTCTCACAATCAGAGCAGGGGTTTTCAGCAGCAGGCAGGCAGATGGGTGATCAGGCCACCTCAGCAGCAGCAGCAGCCGGCACCCAACCGCTTTCCAGCTCCCGCCCCAAGGAACAATCAGCCTCCGCAGCAGCAGCAGTTCCGCCAGGGCAATGGGAACAAGTGTTTCACTTGTGGCAATGTGGGCCACTATGCCAAGAATTGTCCCAGGAACCAGCACAGGCAGATGCCAGCACCAAATCAAGACAAGGGAAGAAAGCAGAAGGTGCAAGTCAGGCAAGGGAAGCTCAACTTCACTACTTTGGAGGAAGTACCAGAAGGAGCTCCTATCATGACCGGTATCTTTTCAGTTTATAATCAACCTGCTTTAATTCTGTTTGATTCTGGTGCATCTCATAGTTTCATTAGCCAGAAGTTCAGTGCTAAATGTGAACTGCCATTCTCTCACTCAAAAGGGTCATTTATGATAGTCACACCTGGGGGTAAAATTGCAACTAATCAATTAAACCAAAGTGTGCCTATTCAACTGGGAAGCCACATTGTCAAAACCACTCTTCTTGTGCTGGGTTTGGAAAATGTGGACATTATTCTGGGAGCTAATTGGATGACCTTGCACCAAGTTGTGCTTGATGTAGCCAGTCGTACCGTGGAAGTTAATTCTCCGTTCTGCGGGAACTTCACCTTAATTCTGCCTAGTCAGGGTTCTACTCAGTCATGTGCTTTCTCTATGACGGAGTTACCTCTGAAGAAGATCCCAGTGGTCTGTGAGTATGCAGATGTCTTTCCTGATGAATTGCCAGGAATGCCACCAGATCGGGATATTGAATTCGCCATCGAGTTGCAACCGGGAACGACCCCAATTTCCAAGAGGCCCTACCGAATGCCACCCGCTGAGTTGGCAGAATTGAAGAAGCAATTGCAAGAGTTGCTGGATAAGGGATTTATTCGCCCAAGTACTTCGCCTTGGGGATGTCCAGCACTGTTTGTGAAGAAGAAGGATGAAAGCTTGAGGCTATGTATAGATTACCGCCCTCTTAATGCAGTAACTATCAAGAACAAGTATCCTTTGCCTCGTATTGATGTTCTTTTTGACCAGTTGGTCGGGGCCAAGGTATTTTCCAAGATAGACCTTCGCTCTGGCTACCATCAGATCAAGATACGAGCGAGTGATATTCCGAAGACGGCATTTTCCACCAGATATGGGCTATATGAATTCTTGGTGATGTCATTCGGGCTGACAAATGCACCAGCATATTTCATGTATCTGATGAATTCTGTTTTCATGCCGGAATTGGACAAGTTCGTAGTGGTTTTCATCGATGATATTCTGGTGTACTCAAAGAACGAAGAAGAACATGCCGGGCATTTGCATGTAGTGCTTCAACGTCTGCGAGAGCACCACCTTTATGCCAAGTTATCCAAGTGTGATTTTTGGCTAAAGGAAATCAAATTCTTGGGTCACACTATCTCTCAGGCTGGAATAGCTGTTGATCCTGATAAAGTGCAAGAGGTGATGAACTGGAAGCCACCCACAACTGCCCGTCAGATTCGGAGTTTTCTGGGATTAGCTGGTTATTACCGAAGATTTATTCCGGACTTCTCTCGAATTGCGAAGCCTATAACTGAGTTGCTGAAGAAAGAAGTCAAATTTGTTTGGAGTCAGAAATGCGAAGATGCCTTCCATGCATTAATGCAGCATCTGACCACAGCACCAGTATTGGCGCAACCCAACAACAGCAAGCCTTTTGATGTGTATTGCGATGCCTCTAGCACCGGGCTAGGTTGTGTCTTGATGCAAGACAACCGAGTCATCGCTTATGCCTCAAGAGCACTCAGGTCTCATGAGCAAAACTATCCCACTCATGACCTCGAGTTGGCAGTAGTGGTTCATGCATTAAAAATGTGGAGGCACTATCTAATGGGAACCCACTGCAACATCTTCACTGATCATAAGAGCCTTAAGTACATCTTTACTCAGGCTGATCTCAACATGAGGCAGAGAAGATGGCTAGAGTTGATCAAGGATTATGACCTGGAGGTACATTATCACCCAAGAAAAGCTAATGTGGTAGCAGATGCCTTGAGTCAGAAGTTGCAATGCAACTGTATTCTGATGGATTCTCGCATTAACACCTTGTGTGATGAGTTGAGCAAGATGCAAATTGAAGTGATTCCTTCTGGTTCCTTGTCTCACATTCCTGTTGAGCCAGCTTTGCAAGACCAGATTATCATGGCCCAGCTCAGTGACAAGGGAGTGCAAATTATCAAGAAGAATATCCATCAGAAGGTTGAGAAGTATAATTGTTTCCGCCAGGATGAAAAGGGTGTGTTATGGTTCAAAAGCAGATTGGTGATTCCTAAGGATCAGGACCTCAAGAGGAAAATTTTGGATGAGGCTCATCTCTCCAAATTCTCTATGCATCCGGGAAGCACCAAGATGTACCATGATCTGAAGCCTTTGTACTGGTGGACCAGAATGAAGAGGGAGATAGCCCAGTATGTATCAGAATGTGACACCTGTCAGAGGATAAAGGCAAGCCACTTGAAATCAGCTGGAGCTTTACAACCCCTGTCTATACCTTCGTGGAAATGGGATGACATCAGCATGGATTTCATTGTGGGTCTGCCCAACACCTCTCGTCATCATGATTCGATTTGGGTTATTGTGGACCGACTGACAAAAGTGGAACATTTTCTTCATGTGCACACCACTGATAAGGCTCAGAAGTATGCAGAATTGTATATTGACCGGATCGTGTGTTTGCACGGATTACCCTGGACCATTGTTTCTGACCGAGGAGCCCAATTTGTTGCCAGATTTTGGGAACAATTGCAAGAGTCTTTGGGAACCAAGCTAATCAGAAGTTCAGCTTACCACCCACAGACCGATGGTCAGACGGAAAGGGTAAACCAAATTCTGGAGGATATGCTGAGAGCTTGTGCAATCGATTGTGGCAAGAACTGGGATAAGCACCTCTCCTTGTCAGAGTTTGCTTATAACAATAGTTATCAATCCAGCCTAAGGATGGCACCTTTTGAAGCTCTCTATGGAAGAAGGTGCAGGACACCACTCAATTGGTCTCAACCTGGAGAAAGAGAAGTTTTTGGACCTGACTTAGTGACTGAAGCCGAAAGGAAAGTCAAACTAATCAGGAAAAATCTAGAAGCTGCTCAGGCCAGGCAGAAGAGTTACCATGATAGAAGAAGGAAACCTCTCCAGTTCGAGGTGGGAAGTTTTGTATACCTCAAGGTATCACCCACCAAGGGAGTGCATAGGTTTGGGATCAAAGGCATGCTAGCCCCTCGTTACATTGGACCTTATGAGATCATAGAAGCATGTGGACCCGTGGCATATAAGCTGAAGTTACCTTCAAAGATGTCTTCCATTCACAGTGTATTCCATGTATCTCAGCTAAAGAAGTGTGTTCGATTACCGACCGAGATCATAGCAGAGCCAGAATTGGAGATAGAGCCAGATCTATCGTACCAAGAGTACCCCTCCAAGATTCTGGATTGCAAAGAAAGATCAACTCGAGCTAAATCGATCAAGATGTACAAGGTCCAGTGGAGTAATCACTCAGAGGAGGAAGCTACTTGGGAAACCGAGGAATTCTTGAGATCCAACTTCCCCGATTGCCAACCTAAGGAAGTTGGTACGCAATCACACCCAACCCCTCCTCCTGCCCTTTGAATCTAATTTTCAAAATATGATCCTAATTCAGAATGAAGTAACTATGAAGTAAAACTTAAAAAGGGCTTCCTTCTGAAGTTGCAAAGAGAATGACATTCGAAGATCAGTTTTACCCTAAAAATGACAATAATCACCCAATTCCTTTAAGTCTCACCCTTCGCTTCACCCTGGGAGGACTCTGGCCCGAATCTCGGGACGAGATTCCTTTAAGGGGGGAAGGCTGTGACATCCTAGTGTCACCTAGGGTTTCTCTTAAAAATGCCAAACCAAGAACTATCATTTTATGTGAACCAAAGTAAGCATGAGCATCAAATTAACTTAAGAATAAAGAATTCACCACGCATATACTTAAAAGTATCATGATCAAACAAATGGGTCTTTCAAAAAGGTAAGAATGTTGTAACCCTAATCAAAACCCTAAGTGAGCCCCATGAGCAAAATTCAGGAAAATAAGGAAAAGGGTATGAAAAATTCAAAATTATGACTTGAGCCAATTATAAAAATTGAAGTATAATTAATAAGCAACAAGAAAGGTTAAGAAAGCTTGGCCAAAATAACTCAAATAAAACCCCAAATCAAGCTTCTCATGTGGGGACTTAATGGAAATTCTAAATTTCAGAATTCTGAAATTCATACCTTGAGCCAAAGATCAAGGATGTTCACCTTGATCCCTAACTCGAATCCTAATGGCCCCATTGACAAAAATGTGCCTAATTAACCCCTCTGTCATGTGCCAGGAGATGGGATTGGGACGCGTGCCTCGGACACGTCAAACCAAAGATTTTCTCCCTGTGTGTGGCAGTGAGACAAACAAGATTTCTCCCCTCTCTATCTCCTAATCCAGTCAGCGAAATTTGCTAGCCTCCACACATAAACGACAAAGGAACCTGAGAGGAAGAGATCTCTCAACGGGATCGTGGCCTTAATCTCAAAGATTTGGGCCCAATCCGCGCTTGAACTTGACCTCTCTCTGCGCTGCCTCGTGCTCGACGTTGTGCCAGGCGCCAGAGCGCGCACTGGCGTTCGCCGCGCACGCCCTGAGCGCATGTCAGAGCCCCGCCCTTGGTCGTGCTCGCTCGCGCCTATAAAGCCTCCCCAGGCGCGCCTCACTTCACCCCGCGCTCACCTTCACCGGCCAGCCCCCTCTCCTTAGCTCTGGCGAGCTCAATTCCGCTCGCCATTGCCGCCAGAGCTTCGGCCACCGTGGCCAGCCCACTCCAGCCACCCCCAAGTCGATCCAGTGCTTCGGCTAGCTCCGCTAGTGGCCCGTGAAGCTTTCCAAGCCCTCGGACCAGGCCGGACTTCACCGGAGGCCCAAGATCGACCTCACCGGACTTCGGTCTTTCGCCGCCGCGCGTGGATAGAGCTAACCGGTGAGTCTCCGTCCAATTCCTTGCACCCATATCTTCTCTGGCACCCCGTGAATCTCTCTTACCCGTCCAATTGAACTATCTCGCAGTGAGCAGGCCGGACTCCTCGCCGCCGACGAGCATCCCCGCCTGCGCACGTGGACCGGCCAACTCCGACCATCCTCGACAGTGACCCGCACACCGTTGTGATCCCCGAGACCTCCCCTACGTCCTCGACCACTTCACCGGAGCAATCTCGCCGCCGGTAAGCCCCTCCGCCCTTTCTTCCGCCGCGGTTACTGTTTAAGTTAGGAGAAGGACCTCGGATTAGGATTTGAAGAACCCGAGGGGTTTTCTGTAACGTCAGTGACCCATGTGAATAGTAGCCTAGGGACTGATCCGCGAAGAAAACTTAAAATACCCGCCAGGGACCCTAGTGCAAAGTGGTTTTTCATTTAATCAATTCTGTTAATCTTTTTAAAATGACCAGAGAACTTAGAAAACCCATAACTTAATGAATCCTTAATAAAAAGTTGTCAAACTAATTTTGCTAGATCCTGAATATTATGAACTATCATTTAAAAATAATAAACCCTATGCTTTCTGTTCTAATTTTTAGAGTTTAAAATTAAAAACAGAAACTTACCAAACCTTGTTTAATTAAGGAAAATTAGTTTTTATTTTGTACTGAACCTAAGAAAATTTGTAGGTATTCAGACCTCATTTGGACACTGTTTAAAAATAGTAGGAACCCCAGCATTGAAAAATATGATGTAGATATTCATTTAAAGCTATTTTGCCCAAAACTTAGGAAAAATCAGAAAGGCATTAGAAAGTAATGAACAGTGATTAGAATTATTTTTCCTAGTTTGCTTAAGTAACAGAGAACCTAGGAAAAATAAAGAGACCATTAGTTCAGATCAGCTTTAAATTAAAATGTTTTATTTAGCCCTGTTTGAACTGAAAATCAATTATTAGAGTTACAAAACTATACCTAAAATGAATAATAAAAATCCAGTGGACTTACAACCACCAGAGCCCCACTACAAAAATAAAGAACACCTCAGTCCAACCTTTTAAGTAAGGAAAATAAATATAAAATGATAATGAGGCATTTTCTAAATAAATCATGAATAACCCCTAATGATGCACTAATGGGCAACCAAAAATTTGCTAAGTCCATAATGGGATAAACCACCAGTGAAAAATGCAAAACCTATGAAAAAGAAGCAAACTCATACCTATTGCTAATGATTCATGAGAAAGGCCACTTAATTCAAATAATGCATACCACCCCTTTCTTTAAGCAAAAAGATGCCAAACTTCAGAATGATTGCTCTTGCGCAAAACAATAACTAAGAAAAATAAGAACTTTGTTGTTTGATATTTTTCAAATATAGTGGTAGTAGAAAGCACCTATTTGGCTAAAAACTTGAGAAAACCATAGTAAAATAGCTAAAAGGTATTAATGGCTAGAAATTTGTATCAAGTCATGTTATAGCACCTAAAAGCCAGCAAAAATAAGTTTTAGAGAATTACCCACTGTTAAATAATAGTTGTAGTTCAAAGCACCCCTTCTGCCCTACAATTTGATAATTTTGTCCAGAGAAAACTATTCATTTTCTGATCCCCAAATTTTGAGGCAGAGAATTATACACCAATACCAAGCCACTGTAATTTTTACAGGATTTTTAGAATTTTATAAAAGCTACTTGTAGTTCAAACCCACTCCAAAACATTTAAGAGAATAAAAGAAAAAGGAAGAAGAAATAAACCTCACCCCAATAAGTCTAACTTGAGTACTTATCAATTCTCACTAAGGTTTAAAAAGAATTCAGTGGGACCCCAAAAGTAAACCTACCACTTACCTTAGATAAAGTTTGACCCAATTTACCAAGTATACCACCCAAGGGTCTTACATAAGTAAAGTTAACTTGGTTTAACTCAAGAAGATCATACACCTCCAAAGTTGTAATTTCTAAAAGCACATATCATATCATGCATATATCTTACACATTGCATTCATTAGATTGTAATCTTGCCGACGGAGAGTACGTACTCATCCCCGAGCAAGGACCTGTCCAATAGGAGGACCAGGAGCAAGCTTCCGAGGCTGCTGTTGAGGATCTCCCCGCAGCCCCAGCAATTGAAGGCAAGCCCCGGTTTTATGCATAATCGTATTATTATATGCTACTTTACTACACTTAATGCTTGTAGGATTGTAATGTGCACTTAAGTGTAGGAGTTGCTTGAAACCTCTAGTTGCATGAACTTAGGATTCCTTTTTCAGATGAATACTAGTATGCTAGGTCGAGTAGCTGCTTGCTAATCAGGATCTCGGTAGAAGTCGAGTGATTTTTCTAGCACTCGCGCGAGGTCAGGAATTGATTGTATTCATCTTGATAATGGGATATATGTTAGTCTATGGACTTGGATCCAGGGAGGATGCCTTGTCCATGAGACGGGAAAAAGGAATTAAGGATTAATGTGTGGATACCTGAGTTAAGCTTTTGAACGTACTAAGCACATGCCGGGAAAATTGGTAACCGGTAAACCTAGTACCTGAGTGAAGCCGGGCGCGGACTTTATCCCTCATGCGACCTGAGACTGGGTCTCCCATGCTAGCTATGGTGGGTACAAGTGCGGTCACTGCACGGCGGCAGCCCAGGTCAGTGGAGCATTGTATGCCAAGGTGGTGAGGCCTGGACGCGAACGGGGAATCGATGGGGACAGTTGTCATGTGTGGGGTCGGAGTACCCTGACATGCTGTGTGTTTAGGTTTACCTTGCAAGGTTAAAACTCGATTTGAATCGTCTGCTTCTCGCAGCTAATGAGACTGCTTGACCCGTTGTACTACATCGAGTAAGAACTGAAATGAGGTTACATGAGATAGTTTGTTGATTGAACTAAAATGCTTGTTACCATGTATGCTTAGAAGGAGCAAACCTAGCTAAGTTAACGATGATAGAATTGGAAAAGCTAAAAATTGATTTTAGAAACAGCTAGCGCTTTTGGCAAACCAAACCCCCTCAGTCAAACAGCTGCATAGTCTAGAGGTAGAGGAGTAGACTCCTCACACCGGTTAAGTCTAGCTGAGTATTAGTATACTCAGCCTTGCTTGTGGCATAATTTTTGTAGGTACCATTCAGGAAATGGTTGATGGTGTGACTTGGCCTACCACCTTGCCACCGGGTTGGACGGTCAAGTGGGATGTTGCTCCGGCAGGAGAGGAGCACGAGGAGTAGTGGACTAGGCCTTGCCCATTTCCTCGATACCGACGACATCGATTATCCGCTGCATTTTATTTTGTGAACTCTTATTTTGCTACTTAAAAACTCCGATGTATGTAATAATTCAGCACTTAATTTGAGGTTTCCTATTTTATTGTATTTCTTCTGTGACTCACCTTCGAGTGAGATTGTGGAATTTGATCCTGGTTAAGTGGCTCTATCAGACTAGATCTGAGGGACTGACGGGTTATTCTGATTTAAGTGTGTTACGGCCCCTGAGGCGTGACTTAGGCACTTAAGCTGGAATAATTCGGGCGGTTCCGCCACACCTATAAAGCCACTAGAGACTTCGATCGTACTCCCCCGCACGCGCTCGACCTCACCGGAGCATTAGATCACCAGCATTGCCCCGCGCGCGGCGTGCCCGCGGGCACCCGATCCCCCGCCACCGTAGACCGGCCAGCAGAGCCTCTCCCAATCCCGTCCAACCCACGGAGTAGACCCTGCGTGCCTCGGTGAAGCTCCCCGAGCGAGGAATCAAACTTTGCCTCACCGGAGAAGCCAGATCACGGTCGCCGGACTTCACCCGACCGCCGGCAAGTGTAGACCGAGCGCCACGGTATGTCATTCTCCGATTCCTTGCACGAGTCGATTGCTTTACATCCCGTGAAGCTCCCCGTGCCCTTGGATTGACCGGTATCGCCGTGGTTAGGCCGGAGCACTCGCCGCCGACGAGTTCACCCGCCTGCGCACGTGGACCGGCCGATTCCGGCCACCACTGCCGTCGAGTCGTACCTCGCTGTGACCGCAAGAACCTCCCGGAGCCAACCCTGCCCTTCGCTGGACCTCCCTTGCCGTCGGTAAGCCGCGCCGCCCTGTTTACCCCCACGGATACTATTTAAATAAGGGGAGGGACCTCGGGGGAGAAGAGATAAAGGCCAGGGGGATTTTTGAAGTGTCAGCGACTCAAAGGAATAGTGGCGCAGGGGTATAAATGAAGGGATTGTTTTAGAAAGAACCCAGGGTCTTCGATGCAAATTGGTTTTCCAGAAAACCTTTTTAATATTTCTGATTTAAATGCAAACAGAACTTGAAAAATTCATAACTTCAGTTTCGTTCACCCAAATCGAGTCAAACCAATTTTGCCAGATCCTAAATAAAGTAAACTACTTAGAAAAAATATAAAACCCCTAAGTGTTGCAGAACACTTCAAAGTTTTGATTTAAATGATTATGTGGTAAAAAGAAAAATGAAATAGGAAAAAATAGCTACACTATTAGACTGGGGTTATGAAAATTCAGAGAAATACTTAATCACTTCCTAACCTGTTTAAAAATATAAACCCCTCTGTACACCAAATTAAGGTAGAGTTTGCCATTTAAATCATTTTCAGCTTAAAGTTAAAGAAAATGTAATAGGTAGTTTAAAATAAGAACCAGGGAGCACCCACATTTTTGTTAGCTCCCTTATTCAGTATAGTTCACTAAAAAAATTTGTTAGACCTTTGTTTAGTACAAAAGACATGAGATACCTTTTATTTTAGGACAACAAGGAAAACTTAGAAAAAACCTAGAAAAATAACCCTGAGGAGAAAACACCCCAAACCTTGGGATAAATAATGTTTTGTTATTCTAAACATAGAAAAATTATGAGTTCTGTTGTTTGACATTTTTCAAATAACAAGTTAGTTGTAAGTGTCTTTTTAGCATTAAACTTTAGATAATCCTAACTAAATAACCACTAAGTATCCCTCTGTGATTTTTGGCACAGAAGCATGTTATTACCTATAAAGACCAGCAAAAATGACTCTTAGTGCAGAACCCACCCTTAGATAAGAATTTCAGTACAAAGTGACCCCTTTGCCCCAACTTTTGTTATTTTTGTCCAGGGCATATTCTAATTATTATGGACCTCAAATTTATAGGACAGACTACAGTGCCAATAGTAAACCACTGTAATTTTTACAGAATTTTTGGAAAAATTTAAATCACTGTTGTAGTTCAAACCCACCCTAAAATCATAAATAGAAAATGAAAAGGGGAAATAATAGTGGAGACTAATGTTACCCTAACCAAACCAGCAAAACCCCCTTGAGTGCCTACCAAAACATTTACGGGGCAATCCAAGTCTTAATCCATCATGCTTATCTCTAGGCAAAACCCCAAACCTAAATTGATCAGCATAAACCAATAAGAGCCTCTTTTAACAAGGAAACCCTAAGTTATTAACCAACTTAGTTTTTCTTCACTAGGCATAAATGTTACTAAATTCTACATATCATAGCATACATATATCTTATTCATTGCATTCGATAGATTGTAACCTCGCGGACGGAGAATACATCCTCGTGCCGGAGCAAGGAGTTGCTCACGAGGTTGCCCCGGATCCAGCATCTGAGCCTGCCATCGAGGATCTGCCTGCCCCAGCTTTGGAAGGCAAGCCCCGGTTTTATGCATAACCAGTTCTATATATTATTTTACTACACTTAATGATTGTAGGATTGTATTGTGCACTTAAGTGAAGGAGTTGCCTGAAACCCTAGTTGCATTACCTCAGGATTGATTTCCTTTGAGATGGATACTAGTATGCTAGGTCGAGTAGCTGCTTTACTAATTAGGAATCTTGGTAGAAGTCGAGTGATTTTTCTAGCACTCGCGCGAGGTCAAGAAATTGGTTGTATCCACTTTCATATCATACTAATGTTGGTCTGTGGACACGGATCCATGGGGATGCGTGGTCTACGAGATGGAATTGGAATAAGGATTAACGTGCGGATACCAGTGTCAAGCGTTTGAACATACTAAGCACATGCCGAGAAATATGGTAAATCGGTAATCCTAGTACCTGAATGAACCTGCCTGTAGACTTTACCCCTCACGCGACCTGAGACGTGGTCTCCCATTCCAGTTATGGTGGCTACAAGTGTGGTCACTGCACGACGGCAGTCGGGGTCAGTGAGGCATTGTACGCCAAGGCGGTGAGCCCTGATCTGTTGCTAGGGAATCGATGGGGACGGTTGATGTGTGTGGGGACGGAGTGCCTCGCCACGTCGTGTGTTTAGGTTTACCTTGCAAGAATAAAAACTTGATTCAAATCGTCTGCTTCTCGCAGCTAATGAGACTGCTTGATCCATTGTACTACATTGAGTAACAAGTGGAAATGCGATGTTTTGGCAAAAGATGTTGATTGCTAAATTGCTTGATACCATGAATGAGTAGACAGTACACTTTTAGTCTTAAGAAGTCACACTAAAACTTGAGAAAGCTAAAACTTGATTTTAGACCCAGCTAGTGCTTTTGGCAAACAACCCCTCAGCCAAACAGCTGCATGTCTAGAGGTAGAGGAGTAGACTCCTCACATCGGGTAAGTCTAGATGAGTATTAGTATACTCAGCCTTTCTTGTGGCATAATTTTACAGGTTCTCTAGAGGATATGGTTGCTGGAGTGACTTGGCTGTCCATCTTGCCACCGGGTTGGATAGTCGAGTGGGACCCTACCTCGGATGAGGAGGAGAGTGAGGAGTGATGTGACAGGCTTCCCCATCTCTCCAATTATCATTAGTTTATTTCTGCTGCATTCCAAACAATGAGTACTACTTTTGCTAAAACTCTGATGATGATGTAATAAATTTAATACTCCCTTAATGTATGGTTTTATGCTTTATTGTATTTGCTTTGTGCCTCACCATTGAGTGAGTACGTGTTACTTGATCCTGTTAGTGGCCGTGTCAGACTAGATCCGAGGGACTGACGTGTTATTCCCATTTAAGTGTGGTCTAGCCTCTAAGGCAGGACTTAGGCACTTAAGTCAGAATAATTCGGGCGGTTCCACCATAGCTGGTATCGGAGCTCGTACCACCACAGAGAAATCAATAAACTATAAATACCATCCTTTTCAAAGTAAAACTTGATAGAAACAAATGTTGGATAGGTCGTAGGACGATCAGGATAGACCTAGGACGTGAAGCCTTAGGATAATAGAGGGGTAGCTAGGTGGCTATTTGAGTAAGCCCTACAGGCTACTATAAGGGATGGGAGTTCTTCCCTAATCCCTCTAAATTGAAATGAGGTCATTTAGGACGAGCATGCATGCATCCTTATTTAAACTACTTGATAATTGGGTAAGAACTTTAATACACAATAATGACAGATTAAGTACACCAAGTGCCATTGTCGTAGTTATAGAGAGGCTGAGTTGTGATCCCTTTTTATTTTTTTATAGTTCTTTTTCTTTTTACTTACGCTTAACCGTACACAGATGACTTCTTACATATCCTCGGACGAAGGGAATGCACAGTCCCACACAGACGGACTTGCACGAGAGGGTTTCCCCCGTATCTTGTGGGAGGTACTTCAGGGAGCTGGTTACACAACGCCTCCCCAGTACGTGGTGCAGCTGTTTGAGAAGCACCGAGTGCCCCACTGTAGGGTGAGGATGACCCTAGAGCCTCATCCCTTACAGCCATGCTGGCGTTTGTTGGATTCCGAGTTTTTTGGATACAGGGCTGAGGATACTATTGAGGCGATTGCTCTTCACGGACTGACCACCTTCTGTGGTTTCCACCCCTTGGAGCTGTCCACTCACCCCATTGGTTTGTTCCCCGCAGAGAAGGAGGACAACCCAATGTGGAAGGACCGAGTGGTGCATGCCAAGGATATATGGGCTATCTACCCAGGTCAGACTGCTCACTTGACGGTGCGGTGCATGAATGCCCTGTATCGTCTGCAAGTGATGCGAGGAGAGGCAATGTCTCATCTGATGGCATTGTTGGAGGCTACCAAGATCACCTTGGATAATAGAGAGGAACTTGTGGTAGACATGTCCACTGAGATGGTGGAAAAAGACCTACAAGTGAAACAGATGTCAAATGAGATCCAAGAGCTTTAGGAGCTAGTGGGAACCAGGGAGAACACCATCAAGGTTCTCGAGGATCAGCTAATCAACACTCAGCAGTAGCTTGCGGAGGCTAACCAGCATCTGGATATGCACCACCAAGAGATCCAGGACATGGAGGCCAACGGGGATGTTGACATCGAGGGAGGAGAGGAGCCTGCCTCCAGCTTGGACACTACTGGCTCAGGGAGACCACCTTCCCCCGAGTCGAGCATTGCCTCGTTTGCTCACTAGGTCGCAGAGATAGAGTTAGAAGTCTATGGCGGTAGAACTCCTTGAGGCTAGCTTAGCTTTTGCACCCTAGGGGTGCTAGGCTAGATAGAGTTGAGTCTTTTGAGTTACTGATGTAATCGCAACAAACTCTTTTGAAAGATGGATGATGAATGATGTCAGTTTTAATTTATGAAGGAAAGTCTTATGCCATGTGGAATCTTTTTATGAATTATGCAAGAAAGTAGTAGTTTCGTCCATGCAAATCTTTCACCGTGTATGAACTCTGACATCAACAATGTGATATTGTGAACCTCCTTGAATTTTCAGATGGCTGGAAGAGTGCGTCGTGGACAGAATGAACGCATTCCTCCACTACCACCACCGCCTCCTACTCTGCAAGAGCTGATGGCTCAGCAGAATGAGATCTTGCGACAGTTGGCTCAGCGTCAGCCGCCACAACAGCATTATGGTGTTGGTGATCATCAGCGTCACACTGCAGCAGCCATTTATCAGGAGTTTCTCGGCACGCAGCCACCTTTGTTTACACGGGCAAAGGATCCACTTGATGCGGATGTATGGCTGAGGGTAGTGGAATCCAAATTCCCACTACTCAATGGAATTTGTTCAGATGTGACTAAGGTCAGGTTCGCCACCCAGAAGCTTCATGGACCCGCGCGGACCTGGTGGGACCACTTCCTTGTTATGCAGCCAGTTGACCATGAGGTGGAGTGGAGAGAGTTCAAGGCCGCTTTCAGGGGGCATCATATACCAGCAGGCATTATGGACCGCAAGCTCAATGAGTTTCTGGCACTCACTCAGGGAACCGGACAGTGTTACAGTATGCTCAGGCCTTCAATGACCTGTGCCAGTATGCCGGATATCATGCAGACACTAATTTGAAGAGGGACAGGTTCAAGAGGGGGCTCAGCACTAAGCTCTGCGACTATCTCAACACAGTCAGGGCCAACAGCTATAATGAGTTAGTCAACATGGCCATTTCTCAGGAGGACTGTATCACAGCCCGTCAGGCAGAGAAGAAGAGGAAGACCCATGTGGCAGGACCTTCAGCTCAGCCACAACGCTTCAGGGTTGTATCTGACACTCAGAATAGAGGAACTCAGCAACAGCAGGGACGTTGGGTGATCCGACCACAGCAGCAGCAGGCACCCAACCGCTCTTAGCCCCCTGCTCAGAGAAACAACAATCAGCCACAGCAACAGCAGTACCGTCCGGCCAATGACAATAGGTGTTTCACTTGTGGTAACACCGGACACTATGCCAAGAATTGCCCTAGGAACCAGCAGAGGCAGGGACAGAATTCCAACCAGAATCAAGGCAAGAGGCATAAGGTGCAAGTGAGACAAGGCAGGCTGAATTTCACCACCATGGCTGACATTCCAGAGGGAGCACCCGTCATGACTGGTATCTTTTCAGTTTTGAATTATCCTGCAATTATTCTTTTTGATTCTGGTGCATCACAACAGTTTTATCAGTGCCAAATTTAGTGCCAAGTGCCAGTTACCTTTTCACCACACCAATGGGCGTATTACCATTTCAACACCAGGAGGCAGGGTTGCCACCTATCAAATCAACAGACATGTGCCTATAAAGTTTGGTAGTTTGATAATTAAAACCACCCTCCTCATATTGGGTTTGGATAGCATGGATATCATATTGGGAACTGACTGGTTAACAAGACATTAGGCAGTAATTGATATTGCAGCTAGGGCCATTGAGGTGCGCTCGCCTAATTATGGTGAAACCACGTTATATTTGCTCGATCAGGGTTGTACCCGCTCCTGTGCATTCACCATGATAGAGTCCCCGGTTGAGAGAATCCCTGTAGTATGTGACTACCCAGATGTTTTTCTGACGAATTGCCAGGGATGCCACCCAACAGAGACATAGAGTTCGCAATTGAATTGCAACCCGGAACTGCACCTATATCCAAGAGACCCTATAGAATGCCTCCAACAGAATTGGCGGAATTGAAAAGGCAACTACAAGAGTTGTTGGACAAAGGGTTTATTCGCCCAAGTACTTCACCATGGGGATGTCGAGCCTTATTTGTGAAGAAGAAGGATGAGAGTTTGAGGTTGTGTGTTGACTACCGCCCTCTCAATGCGGTAACCATCAAGAATAAGTATCCATTGCCCCACATTGATGTATTGTTTGACCAGTTGGTGGGAGCCAAAGTATTCTCCAAGATAGACCTTCGCTCGGGCTACCATCAGATCAAGATCAGGGCCAGTGATATTCCGAAGACGGCCTTCTCTACCAGATATGGGCTTTATGAGTACCTGGTGATGTCTTTCGGACTGACCAATGCCTCGACTTATTTCATGTATTTGATGAACTCAGTCTTTATGCCAGAGCTGGACAAGTTTGTAGTGGTCTTCATTGATGACATTCTGGTTTATTCCAAGAATGAAGCCGAGCACACTAAACATTTGCATACCGTACTTCAGAGACTGCGTGACCATTAGTTGTATGCTAAATTGTCCAAATGTGAATTCTGGCTGAAGGAGATAAAATTTCTAGGTCACACCATCTCTCAGGATGGGGTATCAGTTGATCGTGAGAAGGTACAAGAAGTAATGGATTGGAAACCTCCTACCACAGTACGACAGATTCGGAGTTTTCTGGGATTGGCAGGGTATTATCGGCGATTTATTCCGGATTTCTCTAGGATTGCCAAACCAATGACTGAATTGTTAAAGAAGGGAGTCAAGTATGAATGGAGCCAGAAATGTGAGGATGCCTTTAATGCACTAACGCAGCATTTGACCACAACACCCGTGCTAGCTCAACCTGACAACACCAAACCCTTCGCGGTTTATTGCGATGCTTCCGGTACTGGATTGGGATGTATCTTGATGCAAGACAATAGAGTCATTGCTTATGCCTCCTGAGCACTCAGACCCCATGAGCAGAACTACCCCACACATGATCTGGAGTTAGCAGCCGTGGTTCATGCTCTCAAGATTTGGAGACATTACTTGATGGGAGCTCACTGTAATATTTACACTGATCATAAGAGTCTCAAATATATCTTCACCCAGGCTGATCTTAATATGAGGCAGAGAAGATGGTTAGAACTAATCAAGGACTATGATTTGGAGGTGCATTACCATCCTGGTAAAGCCAATGTTGTGGCAGATGCCTTAAGCAGGAACACCCAGTGCAATTGTATGAATATGGATGCAAGAATCACCACCCTATTTGATGAGATGTGCAAACTGAATCTAGAAGTTATTTCCTCTGGTGCCTTGAGTTATATTTCAGTGGAGCCCACCCTACACGAGCAAATAGTCATGGCACAGATTGGTGACAAGGGTGTCCAAGTCATTAAGGAAATGGACGAACAGAAGGTGGATAAATACATATGCTTCCATCGGGATAGCAAAGGGATTCTATGGTTTGGAGACCGATTGGTTGTTCCCAAGAACCCCGAGCTTAGAAAGAAGATATTGGATGAAGCTCACCTTTCGAAATTCTCCATGCACCCCGGCAATAACAAGATGTATCATGACCTCAGATCTTTGTACTGGTGGACCAGAATAAAGAGGGAAATTGCTTAGTATGTATTTGAATGCGACACTTGCCAGAGAGTCAAGGCCAGCCATTTGAAGGTAGCAGGCACCTTACAGCCCCTTCCCATACCATCCTAGAAATGGGAGGATATCTGCATGGATTTTATCGTGGGATTGCCCAATACCTCCCGACACCATGATTCTATTTGGGTCATCGTGGATAGGTTGACCAAGACAACTCATTTCCTGCCAGTACATACCACCCACAAGACAGAGAAATATGCAGAAATCTATGTTGATCAAATAGTGCGTTTGCATGGAATTCCGAAGACCATTGTGTCTGACAGAGGAGCACTGTTTGTGGCACGCTTTTGGGAGCAACTCCAAGAATCACTTGGGACCCATGCAATAAGAAGCTCAGCATACCATCCGCAGACAAATGGTCAGACATAAAGAGTGAATCAAATCCTCGAAGACATGTTGCGAGCCTGTGTGCTACACTATGGTAAAAATTGGGACAAGTGCCTTGGCAGAATTTTCTTATAATAACAGCTACTAGTCCAGTCTATAGATGGCACCTTTTGAGGCCTTGTATGGGAGAAGGTGTAGGACACCGCTAAATTGGTCACAAGCTAGAGAGAGAGAAATTTTTGGGCCTGACTTAGTACTTGAAGCAGAGGAGAAGGTCAGAGTCATTAAGAAGAACCTAGAAGTTGCTCAGGCCAGGCAGAAGAGCTATCATGACAAGAGGAGGAAGCCTCTAAAGTTTGAAGTGGGAGATCATGTTTATCTTAAGGTGTCACCCACCAAAGGTGTTCAGAGATTTGGAATCAAGGGCAAGTTAGCTCCTCGCTACATTGGACCCTATGAGATCAAAGCAAATTGTGGACCCGTAGCCTATCAATTGGAATTGCCACCCCACCTGTCAGCAGTTCATGATGTATTCCATGTATCTCAGCTACGGAAGTGTGTCCGCTTACCCATTGAAGTACTACCTGAACCGGAAATTGAGATAGAACCAGACTTGTCTTATCAAGAGCACCCCGTCAAGGTGTTGGATCAAAAGGAGAGATCAACGCGAGCAAAGTCGACCTGAATGTATAAGGTTCAGTGGAGTCACCATTCAGTAGAAGAAGCTACGTGGGAGACTGAGGATTTTCTACGTTCTCGCTTCCCCGACTTTCTGTCTAAAGGAGTCGATACGTAATCCAGAACCCCACCCCCACCTGCCCTTTGAATCTAAATATAAGAAAAACTTAGATGTTGAAGGTATTGTAAGCCTTGAAAATGACTCTAAAAGGACTTCCTTCTGAAGTCGCAAAGAGAATGACATTCAAAGAGCAGTTAACTAGAGAAACTTGGATAAAGGAAGGAGCAACACACCAGCACACCTTCATGGCACCCCTCCAAGGGACTCTACCGAAAATCTTGGGACGCGATTTCCTTTAAGGGGGGAGGGCTGTAACACCCCAGGTGTTACTTAGGGTTTTCACTCAAGACTACACAAGTCAAGCCCATCATCACATGTGGTTTAATTTGAGCAAAGTACGCCATACTTGGAAATCAAGATCCTAAGTAAGTGCAACCCATCTTAGAAGTCATGCCTTGGCTTATCATGCACATATAGTGGGGAGAATTGCCCAAAACCTTAATTCAAACCCCTTTGGACAATTGGAGCCCTAGAAGTGAGTATGACCAAAAGGCTATGAAAACCACATGATCATGACTTGGGCCAATTATAAAAGTTGTAGTACACTTAATACCCTACAAAAAAATAGTAAGAAAGTGACCCCAAAAAGGTTTCAGAAAAACCCCAAAAGGTTCACCCAAGGGAAAAACCTAAGAGAGAAATCAGAATTTTGCTAAGTCCAAAACCAACCCTCTTCCAAAGATCAAACTTGTTCACCCTTTTTCAAACTTCAAAACCACTTGACCCAATTGACAAAGTGGCGCCTAAAGACCTCTAGAACACCCTGGAAAAGTTTGAACCCAACCCTAAGTCGTTTGACACGACTTGGCACGAGTTTTGTCTCGGTGTAGACAGCTAGGACAGAGCCAACTTCCCACCCCCATATCTCTCAAACCCGACCACATCTCCCCTTCGAACTCACATGAACTAGGTAGCCCTAGGTGCAGGGAAGAGATCTCTCAAAGGTCTTAGGGCAAGATTCGCACGTTTGGCTGCTCAGCAGGGGATAGAACAAGAGCAGAAACAAACCTCCACGTGTTCGATGTGCACTGAGCTCGCCAGAGCATGCCCGATGCCCACCCCCGCGTGCCCCGCGTCGCGCCAAGCCGAGCCAACGCCGTTGCCCGCGCCCACGCCTATAAATCCACAAGAGACTTCGACCGTACTCCCCTGCACGCGCTTGACCTCACCAGAGCACTAGATCACCGGCATTGCCCTGCGCGCGGCATGCCCGCGGCCACCCGATCCCCCACCACCGTAGACCGGCCAGCAGAGCCTCTCCCAACCCCATCTGACCCACGGAGTAGACCCTGCGTGCCTCGGTGAAGCTCCCCGAGCGAGGAATCGAACTTTGCCTCGCCGGAGAAGCCAGTTCATGGTCGCCGGACTTCACCCGACCGCCGGCAAGCGTAGACCGAGCGCCACGGTAAGTCATTCTCTGATTCCTTGCACGAGTCAATTGCTTGACATCCTGTGAAGCTCCCCGTGCCCTTGGATTGACCGGTATCGTCGTGGTTAGGCCGGAGCACTCGCCACCGACGAGTTCACCCGCCTGCGCACTTGGACTGGCCAATTTCGGCCACCACCGCCTTCGAGCCGTACCTCGTTGTGACCGCAAGAACCTCCCGGAGCCAACCCCGCCCTTCGCCGGACCTCGCTCGCCGCCGGTAAGCCGCGCCACCGTGTTTACTCCCGCGTATACTATTTAAATAAGGGGAGAGACCTCGGGGGAGAAGAGATAAAGGCCAGGGGGATTTTTGAAGTGTCAGCGACTCAAAGGAATAGTGGCGTAGGGGTATAAATGAAGGGATTGTTTTAGAAAGAACCCAGGGTCTTCGATGCAAATTGGTTTTCCAGAAAACCTTTTTAATATTTCTGATTTAAATGCAAACAGAACTTGAAAATTTCATAACTTCAGTTTCGTTCAACCAAATCGAGTCAAACCAATTTTGCCAGATCCTAAATAATGTAAACTACTTAGGAAAAATATAAAACCCCTAAGTGTTGCAGAAGACTTCAAAGTTTTGATTTAAATGATTATCTGGTAAAAAGCTAAATGAAATTGGAAAAAATAGCTACACTATTAGACTGGGGTTAAGAAAATTCAGAGAAGTACTTAATCACTTCCTAACCTGTTTAAAAATAATAAACCCCTCTGTACACCAAATTAAGGTAGGAGTTTGCCATTTAAATCATTTTCTGCTTAAAGTCAAAGAAAATGTAATAGGTAGTTTAAAATAACAACCAGGGAGCACCGACATTTTTGTTAGCTCCCTTATTCAGTATAGTTCACTAAAAATTTGTTAGACCTTTGTTTAGTACAAAAGACATGAGATACCTTTTATTTTAGGAAAACAAGGAAAACTTAAAATAACCCTAGAAAAATAACCCTGAGAAAAAAACACCCCAAACCTTGGGATAACTAATGTTTTGTTATTCTAAACATCGAAAAATTCTGAGTTCTCTTGTTTGACATTTTTCAAATAACAAGTTAATTGTAAGTGTCTTTTTAGCATTAAACTTTAGAAAATCCTAACTAAATAACCACTAAGTAGCCCTCTATGATTTTTGGCACAAAAGCATGTTATTACCTATAGATACCAGCAAAAATGACTCTTAGTGCAGAACCCACCCCTAGATAAGAATTGTAGTACAAAGTGACCCCTTTGCCCCAACTTTTGTTATTTTTGTCCAGGGCATATTCTAATTATTCTGGACCTCAAATTTGTAGGACAGACTACAGTGACCAATAGTAAACCACTGTAATTTTTACAGAAATTTTGGAAAAATTTAAATCACTGTTGTAGTTCAAACCCACCCTAAAATCATAAATAGAAAATGAAAAGGGGAAATAATAGTGGAGACTAATGTTACCCTAACCAAACCAGCAAAACCCCTTGAGTTCCTACCAAAACATTTAAGGGGCAATCCAAGTCTTAATCCATCATGCTTATCTCTAGGCAAAACCCCAAACCTAAATTGATCAGCATAAACCACTAAGAGTCTCTTATAACAAGGAAACCCTAAGTTATTAACCAACTTAGTTTTTCTTCACTAGGCATAAATGTTACTAAATTCTACATATCATATCATACATATATCTTATTCATTGCATTCAATAGATTGTAACCTCGCGGACAGAGAATGCATCCTCGTGTCAGAGCAAGGAGTTGCTCAGGAGGTAGCCCCGGATCCAGCATCTGAGCCTGCCATCGAGGATCTGCATGCCCCAGCTTTGGAAGGCAAGCCCCGGTTTTATGCATAACCAGTTCTATATATTATTTTACTGCACTTAATGATTGTAGGCTTGTATTGTGCACTTAAGTGTAGGAGTTGCCTGAAACCCTAGTTGCATTACCTCATGATTTCCTTTGAGATGGATACTAGTATGCTAGGTCAAGTAGCTGCTTTACTAATTAGGGACCTCGATAGAAGTCGAGTGATTTTTCTAGCACTCGCGAGAGGTCAGGAAATTGGTTGTATCCACTTCCATATCATACTGATGTTGGCCTGTGGACACGGATCCATGGGGATGCGTTGTCTATGAGATGGAATTGGAATAAGGATTAACGTGCGAATACCTGTGTCAAGCATTTGAACATACTAAGCACATGCCGAGAAATATGGTAAATCGGTAAGCCTAGTACCTGATTGAACCTGCCCACAGACTTTACCCCTCACACGACCTGAGACGTGGTCTCCCATTCCAGTTATGGTGGGTACAAGTGCGGTCACTGCACGACGGCAGTCGGGGTCAGTGAGGCATTGTACGCCAAGGCGGTGAGACCTGATCTGTTGCTAGGGAATCGATGGGGACGGTTGGTGTGTGTGGGGACGGAGTGCCTCGCCACATCGTGTGTTTAGGTTTACCTTGCAAGGAGAAAAACTCGATTCGAATCGTCTGCTTCTCGCAGCTAATGAGACTGCTTGATCCATTGTACTGCATTGAGTAACAAGTGGAAATGCGATGTTTTGGCAAAATATGTTGATTGCTAAATTGCTTGATACAATGAATGAGTAGATAGTACACTTTTAGTCTTAAGAGAGTCACACTAAAACTTGAAAAAGCTAAAACTTGATTTTAGACCCACCTAGTGCTTTTGGCAACCAACCCCTCAGCCAAACAGCTGCATGTCTAGAGGTAGAGGAGTAGACTCCTCACACCGGGTAAGTCTAGCTAAGTATTAGTATGCTCAGCCTTGCTTGTGGCATAATTTTATAGGTTCTCTGGAGGATATGGTTGCTGGTGTGACTTGGCCGTCCATCTTGCCAGCGGGTTGGACAGTCGAGTGGGACCCTACCTCGGCTGAGGAGGAGCATGAGGAGTGATGGGACAGGCTTCCCCATCTCTCCAATTATCGTTAGTTTATTTCCGCTGCATTCCGAACAATGAGTACTACTTTTGCTAAAACTCCGATGATGATGTAATAAATTTAATACTCCCTTAATGTATGGTTTTATGCTTTATTGTATTTGCTCTGTGCCTCACCATCGAGTGAGTATGTGGTACTTAATCCTTGTTAGTGGTCGTGTCGGACTAGATCCGAGGGACTGACGTGTTATTCCCATTTAAGTGTGGTCTAGCCTCTAAGGCGGGACTTAGGCACTTAAGTCGGAATATTTCGGGCGGTTCCGCCACAATTATGATGTGGAAAGTGGGGATGAAGATTCTGAAGATCGGCCCTGGCGACCAAGCCATGCTGTCTTCGGAAAATCGACTATTAAACAGAGTCATCTTGACAACATGAGAGGAAGGTACTTTCGTGACATGTCTATCATGAGAGTTGGCGGAGACAACATCGTCCCTACCCTTGAAGAAAATGAAGTTGTTATCTACCGAAGCTTTTTTGAGCCTAGTCTTCGGTTCCCTTTGAGCAAGTTTGTGGTTGAAGTGCTGAAGATATACCAGATCTTCCTTCATCAGATCACCCCCGAAGCTATTATTAGGATGGGGATTTTTGTCTGGGCTGTAAGAAGTCAGGGGCTGGAGCCAAGCGCGAAGTGCTTCTGTAGTATGCATGAGCTTGTATATGAGACGAAGGCTACTGACAAAGAACAGTACCACAACAACTTCAGTTGTTTTGGATTTATTGCTCGCCCCAATGCAAGCCACCCGGTGCCAACATTCCAGAAAAGATGGCCCGGGGTCTAGATGGAGGAGTGGTTTTATGTCAAAAATGATTTAAAGGCGAGGGAAGACATCAAAGAAATCATCGAGCGCCCCATCTGGTCTCGCTTCGGCCTTTGAAGGCCGAAGGTGGAAATTGATGGCAATGTCGAAGCATGTCAGAGAGCTTTTAGCACTGTGTGTGCCTTCATTGGCACAAGGGATTTGATTCAAGAGCATATATCCTTCAGGGTACGACCACTTGTGGAGAGCTGGGATATGCCGAAGGAGACCACCACCGATTCTTGTGAGGGTGGTCTGGTCCGACTGAAGTATACCTTCAGATTTAGGGAGAAGTTTGATGAGCCCAACGATGACTGGTTGAAGTGTATCGAAGGTACCAGTGATGAACTACTTGGTGCATACTCCAAGGCCGAAGATAATGCTCTGTCCGCAGCCTTTGGAGGTCGAGGCAAGAAAAGATTAAACAAGATATTCGATGCTATTGGCTTCGTATACCTCTAATTATCATTACCCACTGTGAGGGCAAGAGAAAAAGAGGAAGATTACCGCTTCTGTCACCCCAGCTGAGCCAAAGAGCAAAAAGGTGAAGGTCCTGACCCACCGGCCACGTTATATTGAACTGACCGTAGTACCTGAATTTAGCGCAGGGTCCTCTTCAGCTGCCGAAGCGAGAAGAACTGCTCCGATTGTGCAGAGCGCTGAAGAGCCGACTGTAGTGACGAAAGTGCCTATAGTCAGGCCAGTCGAAGCTAAAGATGATAAGACCGAAGAGCCACAGGTGGAAAAAGTGATAAAAATGCCAGAAATCCTAAGCCCACAGGCAGCGGTAGATTTGCCGAAGATACAAAAAGCTCCTGTTGCAACTCCTAAGAGGAGGAGGATGGCCAGCGTGCTAGACGCTGTTATAGAGACTACGAAGGCCTTGAGCCCTGCTCCCAAGAAAATTGTTGAAGCTACCAAAGTCTAAGATGTGGCCGAAGCTGGTCCATCAGCGCCTATTGAGATGAAAACTGTCGCGCCTGAAGATAAATCTAATCTATAGGCTTCAAACATTATCATGGCAGAAGGACCAGACACAGGGAAAAAGGCAAAGTCTCCTGCCCCTGAAGCCGCTGTCGAGGATGCTGATTATATTTATCGTCATGCTTCGAAGAAAAAGTTATCTGAAGAAGAAGTTCTTGAAGCCAGACATTATGCGTGAAAATTGAAATATTCGAAGGGAGCTTTAGTGTTTAACGGCACTAACGATGATGACTTCTTATACTGTCTCCCGGACAACAAAGAAATATCCATTTGCCGGGAGATAGCTAAGAGCATGGGATTCCCGAAGCTGGAAGATGGCCTTTCGATTTTGTTGAAGGATGATCTTGCTGACAGCCTAGCATACAATAGCATAAAGGTATGGAAGTTAACTTTGAATTCGGGAATGAAGTATTTTATTTGTCATACTCAATTCTTTCCTCCTCTTTGCAGGGCTTAATTCTTAGTAATGCCCTGAGGGCGCAGAAGAATATTGAAGATGAAGGCTATACGATGGCTCTTAATAACCTTCGTTCAGAGGTGATTGAACTAAGAAACAAAGGTGTAGAAAAAGACACAATCTTGATTTCATTGGTGAACAAAGTAAAAGAAGACGAAGCTAATTTCAAGGCTCAGGCCGAAGCCCAAAAAACGGAAATTGAAGATCTTCGGAGACAACTGGCCGAAGCTAAGGAGAAATGCGCACTCGCGCAGGCTAATCAAGAAATCAACGAATATTGGAAAAATTATCTAGAGAAGAATGTTGAAGAACTTCGCGGATCCAAGGAGAGGTGCTTTGAAAAATCCTTGGATTGCGTGAAAAATTAAAAACTAGCTTCGCCAAAGTGGGCGCCTACTCTACTGAAGAAAACTTCATACGAGGCGACCTCGAAGGCGTTATTGAATGGATAAGTGGAGAAGCTGAAGCCTTCGAAGAAATTTTGAGTGATCGAGGGGATGTTTGCATGTTTTCCTGTGCGCGGGGGATTTCAGCCATCTTGGAGAAGGCCGGATGTGACCACGTTAAAACCATGGCCCAGGCCGAAGCCGCCTTCTCCGTAGATGATACGAAGGATCCTTCAGCCGAAGCAACTTTAATGGGCGGAAAATTTTATAACAATGTCTGAGTGAATGGTGGCCGAGAGCTACCCCACGAAATTATACAAAAGAGTGAAAAAGAGACCCACGACGCCAGAGCAGAAGCAAAGCGAGCTGAAGAAGCCGCAGAATGTGAAAGGTGTATAGGTATTATTTTTTGGCTTTTTAGCTTCGGTACTTGCTTTGTGGCTTCGAACTAATCAATTTTTCCTACTTCAGCTAAACTACCTCCGCCGCCGGAACCGTTTGATCCCCTAGCTGATCCAGAAATGAAGGAAGCACTGGACATCATAAATATGGCTGAATCCATTCTCGACGAAGTCGTCAACAAATTACTGAACGAAGTTGCAGAGAAAGTCCTTAAAGAGGAATAGGTTTTATTGTAATAATAGCTGGAATGTATGGAACAATTTAAGTAAGATTAAGCTTCTATTGTAACAGAACTATGTGACATTTGATGTATGCAACATTGAATCGAATATGTAAATTATTGTAATTTATTTCTTTGCGATGCATGAAATTTAGACATACCGTTTTTGAGCCTTCGGCAAAAAAACACCTTCCCTTCTTTTCATGCGTCGTAAAGAAAAAGATCCCTTCTTATGACAAAGGCTGATGAAACTGTATTTCTTGAAGCTTACTTCGTGCCTTAGCATATTTTCATTTTGACGAAGCATTTGCCGAAGATTGGCTTCGTATTCGATCCTTGTGCCGTTAATGCAATATGATGTATGCTGTAATGTTGTGTGAAATGATGTGATGGTATGATGCAAAATGATGAGGATGCCGAAGACACACACCCACACGCTCACACTGGAACACACAAGCTCTGCATCCCCTTAGGAACGACTTTGGAGCTTCTTCACCTTCTATTTTGGTGATAGAAGTTCTGCATCCCCTTAGGAATGACTTTGGAACTTCTTCGCCTTCTATTTCGGTGGTATAAGTTCTGCATCCCCTTAGGAATGACTTTGGAACTTCTTCGCCTTATATTTCGGCGGTATTTGGCTCTGCATTCCCTTTGAAACGACTTTTGAGCAAAAAACTTACACTGCGCTCCCTTAGGAACGACTTTTTGTAGCTTTGGCAGTTTTGGCTCTGCATTCCCTTAGGAACGACTTTTGAGCACGAAACTTACGCTGCGCTCCCTTAGGAACGACTTTTTTTTGTAGTTTTGGCAATTTTGGCTCTACATTCCCTTAGGAATGACTTTTGAGCTTCGTAAATCTGTGAAGAAGATATATTTCATTCTGATATAAAAAAATCATTACAAGAAATTAAAACTAAATTTTCATTGTTTGTTCCTTATCAAAAAGCAAAATGGCATAAAAGATAAAAGTATTTCAGAAGCAGGATATTGCTCAGTATATGTGCTTTAATTCTGGTATAGTACTATTGACTGTACGAGCTTCGGACTCCTCCCTGAAGTCACGTTGTTGTTGGGAGTGTTAGCGCCCTTCTGGCTGCTGGCTTTGGGAGTAAGTAAGTTGCAGTGGTGGTGGCAATGGAGCTGATGCCAAGAAGCTTGTGAATGGCTTGCCGAAGCAACATAAGCTGCAGGTTGGTTTCCCACATATTCTGGTATGTAAGGAGAGTGGCACGAAGTAGTATGTAAAACCTGCTTCGGCTGATTCTGTCGAGCTTTGGCTTTGACAATTTCTTTTTGCTTCAGAATAGTGATCTGGCAGGTTCTTGTAGTGTGACCCTTGTCCTCACCACAGAATAAGCAATAGATTTTCCTGGTCTAATCCCCATATCTTCCTTCGAAGCCCCTGCCACCTCTGCCCCTTGGAGCTGGTGGCCTAAAGGAGCTTTGCTGATGTCCCGAAGACTGTGAGGTGTGTTGTGGACTCTGAAGCTGGCTTCCTTTGTCATCATTCTGACTGGAGCTGTGGATTGATCTGACATGCCTAGGGTGGATCCTCCGTCCGAAGCCCCTAGTCATCTCAGAAAATCTGTAAGCTTCCTCCCTTCTCTGTCGGAAGTCATTATCAGCCTGGATATACTCATCCATCTTCTGAAGTAGCTTCTCTAGAGTCTGGGGGGTTTCCTAGCGAAGTATTGGGCCGTAGGTCCTGCCCGAAGACCCTTGATCATGGCCTCAATGACAATTTCATTGGGCACCGTGGGCGCTTGTGCTCTTAGTCGCAAGAACCTTCGGACATACGCCTGAAGGTATTTCTCATGGTCTTGTGTGCACTAGAACAAGGCCTAAGCTGTGACTGGCTTCGTCTGAAAGCCTTGAAAACTAGTAACCAGCATGTCCTTGAGCTTCTGCCATGACGTGATTGACCCTGGCTGAAGAGAAGAATATCATGTCTGGGCCACGTTTCGGACTGCCATGACAGCTGCGTTGCCTCCATATGACGATATTATTGCTTCATAGGTCATTAAGAATTGCTTTGGGTCCGAGTGCCCATCATATATGGGTAGCTAAGGTGGCTTGTAGGATTGTGGCCATGGGATAGCCTGCAATTCTGCTACCAAGGGAGAAGCATCATCAAAAGTAAAGCTACCATGATTAAAATCGTCGTACCATTCATCTTCGTTGAATGAGCCTTCTTGACGAAGCTCCCTATGTTGGGGCCTTCGGTCATGATCATCTTGGGTAAGATGACGCACTTCCTTAGCAGCTTTGTCGATCTTCTTCTGAAGGTTAGCTAGCCGGGCCATCTTATCCTTTTCCTTTGCACCTGCTGGTGAATGATTTCTAGATCCCTGATCTCCTGGTCCAACTCCTCCTCCTGAAGTGTTGGACTGGTGGCCTTTCTCTTTTGGCTTCTAGCCTCTCGAAGAGAGAGAGAGTCTCCTGGTTTGTGTCTAGTGGCTGCAGTGCAGCCCCTAGCGCTGTTATCTTCTTCGGCGGCATGACGAAGGTTGATGCTTTGCTGAAGATTGTGGAAGTGAGTACACCGAAGGTGGGCGCCAATGTTGGGGACTTGTTCTCAAATGCTATGAGTTAAGAACAAGGCAACACAAAATATTAATGGTTAAAGCCCTTCGTCCTTCAAAGCATTATCTCCCTTAGGATATAATGATTTTCAGACGAAGGTCATGAAGGACATACCTTCATCATTGCAGTATACATTAATGAAAGGAGAAGCATATGAAACATGAGAATTAACATGAATAACCATATGGCATCCTTAATATATTTTTATTATGTCATCACGAATGAACATGAACAATATTGAATTACATTTATACCTTCGGCTTGATAGAAGGTAAAAGTCCAAGCGTGACGCACGAGCGGATACAAATCAGTGTGAACTGTACGGGGGTACTGTTCATCTATTTATAGGCACAGGGCGCGGCCTGTGTGAAATTACATTCATGCCCTTCATGTTTACTATTGACTTAAGGACAATCTATCGAGGACTAGATAGCCTTTTCCTCCTTAAGTTGGTTCCTTTTTCTGCTACTGAGTCGAAGCTCCCTTGCGTGCAGCTTCAGAGCTGGTTCAACCTTCGTCCTGACCCTGCTTTCCATATTGTATGTAGCTCCAATTTGAGTCCGAAGGTTCCTGTACATATATTACACTTGGGAACATTGTTAATCATGTTTTTGAGGACCTTTGGAAGACGAAGGCCCCCAACATGGACTACGGTCAACTGCTTGGGCAATATGATTACGCCCCACGGTCATGTCAAGTTACTACTCCAGGACAATGTGCTAAACGCTCTGCGTACCAAGACGTCCCTTAGTCACACTCATTGGAGGACACCCATTGGGTGGGGGACGGCCAGGAATTTTCAATAGATTTTCTGAAGTAGTCACATCCATACAGTATACGCAATGAATGTGTTAAGACAGAAGGAATATATTGATAGACAACAAAGGAAAACCAAATATAGCTACTGAACTGCAAGTCTAATCAGCAGAAGCATTGAAGCACAAAGCGAAATGAAGACCAGCCAAGAGCCGTCTACTAGACATCCAATCTGTCGCCGATCAAATAAAGTTGAAACCTAACAGGACATGGGCAGACCACGTTGTTTGAGTTCGCAAAAGCATGAGATGAAGACAACATGCTGGTTTCTAAAGCATGAGATGAAGACAACATGTTGATTTCCAAAGCATGAGATGAAGACCTTTGAGTGGATTATTTTCAATAATCCACTCAAAGCTCAGAGGCTACACCCATTGGGTGCACCTTCGGTGCACCCAATGAATCCTCAACCCCAAAGGACAGAATGCTGATCTCTAAAGCATAAACTGATGATAAAATGTTGGTTTCTAAAGCATGAGACGAAAATAAAATGATGATTTCTAAATCATGAGATGAAGATCTTTCAGTGGATTATTTTCAATAATCCACTCAAAGCTCGGGGGCTACACCCATTGGGTGCACCTCACCCAATGAATCCTTAACCCCAAAGGACAGAATGTTGATCTCTAAAGCATAAGCTTATGACAGAGTGCCGATTTCTAAAGCATAAGGCGAAGATCGTTGAATGTACCAAAGGAGGACAATAGAAGATTGTTTTTTACTAGGTCACTCAGAGTTCAGAAGCAACGTTCAACAGGTGCGCCTTCCAAGGGCTCATCACCAAAATGGAAATCAAAACCGCAAGCTGGACCTAGAATCTTTGGGCTGATTATTTCAAAATCAACTCAAAGATTGGGGGCTTGTGGGGGACAGATATCCCCCAGGTCCACTAGAAGGCTAGAAGGCCTCACGAACGGCTTTGGGCCTATTGTCTCGCAAGGCCATCCCTTCGTGGGCCAGAGGAGAACTGCTGGTAGAATGGGCCGACACAGGGAATGAGCAAACGCAGGCCAAGGCGGCTCGCGGGGTTGTGAGCGTTATCCATAGCTCTAATCCGATTCTGCCGCGCGATCACCTTGGACATTGGAACTAAGTAAGAATAAGTCGGCAAGATTATCGGAGGATAAGTTCATTCAGTTCACTATTACTTAGGCATACATCGTTATCGTACATGCCTGTAAGTGTCCCACGGTCGGATATATAAGGCCTAGGGGGCTGTTGGGGGTCGGCATCGTAGCCAAAGGTCCTGTAAGAGGAAACACCTTCGGAAGATCAGCACGCAAATAACGCCGAAGCTACCTTACAGGGAACTTCGGCATAACGACATGCCTAAGACGAAGGGTTGCACCGACTTAAATATGAAAAGACAGATTGACCCATGATAGTTTGTGTCATGATTGTAATCGATTGTAAAGGGTATAAATGTAATTTCACACACGCTGCGCCCTATGCCTATAAATAGATGAACAGTACCCTCGTACTGTTCACGCTGATTTGTACCCGCTCGTGCATCACATTTGTTCTTTCTCCTTCTGTCAAGCCGAAGGTACAAATGTAATTCTATATTATTTCTGTTTATCCATGGCCATATAATAAAAGATGAGTTAATAATATCATATGATTATTCATCATGTTTCTTATATTTTACATGCTTCTTCTTTCATTATCATATACTGCAATGATGAAGGTATGTCCTTCATGACCTTCGTCTGAAGATCATTATATCCTAAGGGAAATAATGCTTCGAAGGACGAAGGGATTTAACCTTTAACATTTTGTGTTGCCTTGTTCTTAATTCATAACATTTGAGAACAAGTCCCCAACATTGGCGCCCACCTCCGGTGAACTCACTTCCACTTTTGAGCTGATGGCTTCGTTCAACAACCAAGCCGAAGCATCTTCGGCTATGAAGCTGGTGTTTCCAATAACAGGCGGCTCAGGTTTAGAGCCGGCTAACAAGAAGCAGAAGAAGGAAGCACAAAGAAGGGTACAACATGTTGGGGTGCAAGGACCCTTCATCAAGTCAAATGGTCTCACATCCCAATCACCTTCTCCCAGGAGGACCTTCAGCTCAAAGATTACCCTCATAATGATGCTATGGTCATATCTTGTGTCATTAAGGGATTTCTGGTCCATAATGTTCTGGTTGATACAGGCAGTGTAGCGGATATCATATTTGCTAAAGCCTTCAGACAGATGCAAGAACCAGAGGATAAGATTCATGGTGCTACACATCCTCTGTGTGGCTTTGGAGGAAGGCAGATTGTAGCACTCGGCAAAATCACAATGCCAGTGACCTTCGGCTTTGTTCATAACACAAGGACTGAACATGTTGTCTTTAACATTGTTGACATGGTGTATCCCTATAATGCAATCATTGGTCGTGGAACACTTAATGCTTTCGAAGCGATACTTCATCTAGCATATCTATGCATGAAGATACCTTCGGAACCAGGGCCCATTGTTGTTCATGGCAGTCAAGAAGCTGCCAGGAAGGCCGAAGGAAACTGGACAGATTCAAAGGCAATCCATAACATAGATGGAGCCGAAGCCTGTGAGAAGTATCGATACAAAAGAGAGAAGGCTGCTTCGGCGGATCAACCGAAGCCGATGCTTCTATGTGAAGATATAGCAGAACAAAAGGTATTGCTGGGGTCTCAGTATCTAAAGAGCAGGATAAGAACTTGCTAAGATTTCTATTCAACAAAAAAGATGTCTTTGCTTGGTCAGCCAATGATCTTTGTGGTGTAAACAGAGATGTCATTGAGCATTCACTCAATGTGGATCCATCTTTCAGGACAAGAAAACAAAGGCTTCGAAAAATGTCTGATGACAAAGCTGAAGGTGCTCAGAACGAAGTGAAGTGGCCAATGGTAAATACTGTTATGGTGAAGAAGGCCAATGGTAAATGGAGAATGTGCATTGATTTTACAGATCTTAACAAGGCTTGTCCAAAGGACGAGTTCCCATTACCAAGAATAGATTCTCTAGTAGATGCAGCAGCTTCGTCAGAGCTCATTAGTCTACTAGATTGTTACTCAGGCTACCACCAAATCTGGATGAAGAAGGAAGATGAGCTGAAGACTAGCTTCATAACCCCTAGTGGCACATATTGCTATGTTCGGATGCACGAGGGGCTTAAAAATGCTGGAGGAAGCTTCAGCAGAATGACAGCCAGAGTCCTTCATTCTCAGATAGGAAGGAATATGCTGACTATGTTGATGATATCATAGTTAAAAGCACGAAACAAGAAAATCACATTGCTGATTTGCAAGAAACATTTGCTAACTTCAGGCAAGCTTGTTTGAAGTTAAATCTAGAAAAATGTGTTTTTGGGGTAAAGAAGGGCAAGATTCTTGGCTGTTTAGTATCAACGAAGGGAATTGAAGCTAACCCAAGCAAGATTGAAGCTATCCTTCATATGGAACCACCAAACACAAAGAAAGGAGCTCAACGGCTGGCAGGGAGATTAGCATCATTGAACAGATTTATATCCAGATCAGCAGAAAGAAATATGCCATTCTTTGAAATACTAAAGTTAGCCGAAGTCTTTCAATGGGGTCTGGCTCATCAAAAGGCCTTCGAATAGTTGAAGCAATATTTGATTGATTTAACAACATTAACTCCACCTTCGCCAGGGGCTCCATTGCTCTTATATGTTGCAGCTTCACATTCTGCAGTGAGTGCGGCACTTGTACAGGAGAAGCTAGATGGTCAAGTCAAAAAGCAAGCTATAGTGTACTTTGTCTCCGAAGTTTTGAGTCCGTCAAAGAAAAATTACACATAATTGGAAAAGGTGCTATATGCTGTGTTAATGGCCTCCAGAAAGCTTCGACATTATTTTCAAGCATATCACATAATTATTCCTTTGTCACAGCCACTGAAGGACATTATGAGGAATAGAGAAGCTATTGGAAGGATTGGGAAATGGGCTGCAGAACTTAACGAATTCACCATCGACTATGTGCATAGATCCTCAATTCAGTCCCAAGCGTTAGCAGACTTCATCGCTGATTGGACGCCAGGGGCTCACGAAGAAGAAGTAAGCAAAGACGCTGAAGCTTGGACAGTGTTCTGCGATGGTTCCTGGGGAACCTTCGGTGCAGGAGCAGCTGCGGTCCTAGTGGCACCTTCAAAAGTCAAAACATGTTATGCAGCCAAGCTTGATTTCAGTTGCACAAATAATATTGCTGAATACGAAGCACTTCTGTTGGGGCTTCGGAAGTTTAGGGCAATGGGAATAAGAAGGTCTATCTTGAAAACTAATTCTCAGGTTATTTCTAGCCATGTGGACAAAAGTAGCAAGGCAAGAGATCTGAAGCTTGAAAAATATCTAGATACAGTTCGAAGGTTTTTCTATCAAGAATATTCCAAGAGGTGAAACTGAGCATGCAGATTTGCTAGCCAAATCGGCGGCTCAGGGGCTCCCTCTACCTTCAGAAGTATTTTTTGAAACAATAAAAGCACCTTCGGTTGAACTCATGGAGAGAGCAGTGCTTACTATTTCTCCAGTACATAGTGAAGATTGGAGGACTAAAATTATATCATTCCTCCAAGGCAATTGTCTTTCAGATGACGAAGCTTAAAACAAAAGAATGGAGGCAAGGACAAGACCATATGTGATAATAGAAGGGGAATTGTATAAACATGGAGTCTGTTCTCCACTTCTCAAGTGTTTATCAAGAGCTGAAGGTATTGAATTAATGAAAGAGATACACACAGGTCTAGGCCTTTGCTGGGAAAAGTGTTTCGACAAGGATTTTACTGGCCGAAGGTAGCTTCGGATGCAGCAGAGCTAGTCCAAAAATGTGAAAGTTGTCAAAAATGTGCAAGAGACCAGAAACAACCTTCATCTCTCACTCAGTTAATACAGCCCACTTGGTCGTTGCAAAGATGGGGCCTCAATTTGCTAGGCCCACTTCCACCAGCACAAGGCAATTTAAGATATGTTGTGGTGGCTGTAGAATATTTTTCTAAGTGGATTGAAGCGAAGCCTTTGGCCACAATAACTTCGGTCACAGTCCAGAAATTCTTCTGGCAAAACATTGTTTGTCGCTTCGGCGTGCCGAAGGCTATAACTATGGACAATGGAACACAGTTTGATGCCGAAGCTTTTAAGGAATTATGTGATCAGATTGGCACGAATATTCATTTTGCATCAGTCAGACATCTAGAGTCAAATGGACTTGTCGAAAGAGCAAATGGCATTATAATGACGGGAATAATGAAGCTAATCTTCAATCAGCCCAGAGGAAAGTGGCCAGATGAGTTGATTAAAGTGGTGTGGAGCCACAATATAACCATATCAAGATCAATAGGTTTTACACCATTCAAGTTATTATTTGGTGACGAAGCTATAACCCTAGAAGAAGCTAAAGCAGGGTCAATAAGAACAGCAACTTCGGCAGAAGACGAAGCTGATTATCACGTGGCAAAAGATACTATAGAAGGTACCAGAAATCCAACAATGTGACCTATGTCAAGGAAACATATGTGGGGTGAGGTGTACGAGCCTCTCATTGATGATCAAAGGCCACACAACCCCCATTTTTGTCAAAAATAGCCATGAACGATCATTTTCAATAATACCGAAGGCTAACACCTACCGATTTTTCGACCAAGAAATGGTCTCCACTAGAAATCCAATAATTTGATCTATGGCAAGGAAAAATATGTGGGGTGAGGTGAACGAGCCTGTGGTCAACGATCAATGGACACACAACCCCCATTTTTGTCGAAATTAGCATGAATGACCAATTTCAATAATACCGAAGGCTAACACCTACAGATTTTTGACCAAGAAATGGTCTCCACCAGAAATCCAAGAATGTGATCTATGGCAAGGAAACATATGTGGGGTGAGGTGAACGAGCCTCTGGTCAATGATCAATGGCCACACAACCCCCATAATTGTTGAAAATAGCCATGAAAGACCATTTTCAAATATACCAAAGGCGAACACCTACAAATTTTTGACCAAGAAATGGACTCCACCAGAAATCCGAGAATGTGATCTATGACATGGAAACATATGTGGGGTGAGGTGAACGAGCGTCTGGTCAATGATCAATGGCCACACAACCCCCATTTTTGTCGAAAATAGCCATGAACGACCATTGTCAATAATACCGAAGGCTAACACCTATGGATTTTTGACCTAGAAATGGTCTCCTCCAGAAATCCAATAATGTGACCTACGACAAGGAAACATATGTGGGGTGAGGTCTACGAGCCTCTGGTCGATGATCAATGACCACACAACCCCCATTTTTGTCAGAAATAGCCATGAGCAACCATTTTCAATAATACTGAAGGCTAACACCTACGGATTTTTGACGAGGAAATGGTCTCCACCAGAAATTTAAGAATATGATCTATGGCAAGGAAACATATGTGGGGTCAGGTGTACGACCATCTGGTCGATGATCAATGGCCACACATCCCTCATTTTTGTCGAAAATAGCATGAACGCCCATTTTCAATACCAAAGGCTAACACCTATGGATTTTCGACCAAGTAATGGTCTCCACTAGAAATCCAAGAATGTGATCTATGGCAAGGAAAAATATGTGGGGTGAGGTGTATGAGCCTATGGTCGATGATCAATGGCCACACAACCCCATTGCTGTCGAAAATAACATGAACGACCATTTTCAATAATACCGAAGGCTAACACCAACTGATTGTCAACAAGAAATGGCCTCCACCAGAAATCCAAAAATGTGATCTATGGCAATGAAAGATAAGTGGGGTGAGGTGCACGAGTCCCTGGTTGATGATTAAAGGCCACACAACCCCTATTTTTGTCGAAAATAGCATGAACGACCATTTTCAATAATACCTAAGGCTAACATCTAAGGATTTTTTGACCAAGAAATGGTCTCCACTAGAAATCCAAGAATGTGATCTATGGAGAGGAAACATATGTGGGGTGAAGTGAACGAGCCTCTGGTCAATGATCAATGGCCACACAACCCCATTTTTGTCAAAAATAGCCATGAACGACCATTTTCAATAATACCGAAGGCTAACACCTACGGATTTTTGACCAAGAAATGGTCTCCACCAGAAATCAAAGAGTGTGATCTATGGCAAGGAAACATATGTGGGGTGAGGTGAACGAGCCTCTGGTCAACGATCAATGGCCACACAACTCCCATTTTTGTCGAAAATAGCCATGAACGACCATTTTCAATAATACCGAAGGCTAATATCTACGGATTTTTGATCAAGAAATGGTCACCACCAGAAATCCAAGAATGTGACCTATGGCAAGGAAACATATGTGGGGTGAGGTGTACGAGCCTTTGATTGATGATTGAAGGCCACACAACCCCCATTTTTGTCGAAAATAGCCATGAACGATCATTTTCAATAATACCGAAGGCTAACACCTACGGATTTTTGACCAAGAAATGGTCTCCACCAGAAATCCAATAATTTGATATATGGCAAGGAAAAATATGTGGGGTGAGGTGAACGAGGCTGTGGTCAATGATCAATGGCCACACAACCCCCATTTTTGTCGAAAATAGCATGAACGACCATTTTCAATAATACCGAAGGCTAACACCTACGGATTTTTGACCAAGAAATGGTCTCCACCAGAAATCCAAGAATGTGATCTATGACAAGGAAACATATGTGGGGTGAGGTCAATGAGACTCTGGTCAATGATCCATGGCCACACAACCCCCATTTTTGTCGAAAATAGCCATGAATGACCATTTTCAATTATACCCAAGGATAACAGCTACGGATTTTTGACCAAGAAATGGTCTCCACCAGTAATCCGAGAATGTGATCTATGGCAAGGAAACATATGTGGGGTGAGGTGAACGACCCTCTGGTCAATGATCAATGGCCACACAACCCTCATTTTTGTCGAAAATAGCCATGAACAACCATTTTCAATAATACTGAAGGCTAACACCTACGGATTTTTGACCAAAAATGGTCTGCACCAGAAAACCAAGAATGTGACCTACGACAAGGAAACATATGTGGTGTGAGGTGTATGAGCCTCTGGTCGATGATCAATGGCCACACAACCCCCATTTCTGTCGGAAATAGCCATGAACAACCATTTTCAATAATACCGAAGGCTAACACCTACGGATTTTTGACCAATAAATGGTCTACACTAGAAATCCAAGAATATGACCTATGGCAGAGGAAATATATGTGAGGTTAGGTGTATGAGCCTCTGGTCGATGATCAATGGCCACACAATCCCCATTTTTGTCGGAAATAGCCATGAACGACCATTTTCAATAATACCGATTGGTAACACCTACGGATTTTTGACCAAGAAATGGTCTCCACTAGAAATCCAATAATTTGATGTATGGCAAGGAAACATATGTGGGGTGAGGAGAACAAGACTCTGGTCAATGATCAATGGCCACACAACCTCCATTTTTGTTGAAAATAGCCATGAACGACCATTTTCAATAATACCGAAGGCTAACACCTACAGATTTTTGATGAAGAATTGGTCTCCACCAAAAATCCAAGAATGTGATTTATGGCAAGGAAACATATGTGGTGTGAGGTGTACGAGCCTCTAGTCAATGATCAATGGCCAGACAACACCCATTTTTATCGAAAATAGCATGAACGACCATTTTCAATAATACCAAAGGCTAACACCTACGGATTTTTCACCGAGAAATGGTCTCCACCAGAAATCCAAGAATGTGATCTAGGGCAAGGAAACATATGTGGGGAGAGGTGTACGAGCCTCTGGTTGATGATCAAAGGACACACAACCCCTATTTTTGTCGTAAATTGCATGAACGACCATTTTCAATAATACTAAAGGCTGACACCTACGAATTTTTGACCATGAAATGGTCACCACCAAAAATCCAAGAATGTGATCTATGGCAAGGCAACATATGTGGGGTGAGGTGAACGAGCCTCTGGTCAATGATCAATGGCCACACAACCACCATTTTTGTCGAAAATTGCCATGAATGACCATTTTCAATAATACCCAAGGCTAACACATACGGATTTTTGACCAAGAAATGGTCACCATCAGAAATCCAAGAATGTGATCTATGGCAAGAAAACATATGTGTTGTTTGGTGTACGAGCCTCTAGTCAATGATCAATGGCCACACAACCCCCATTTTTCTCGAAATAGCCATGGACGACCATTTTCAATAATACCGAAGGCTAACACCTACGGATTTTTGACCAAGAAATGGTCTCCACCAGAAATCCAAGAATGTGACCTAAGGCAAGGAAACATATGTGGGGTGAGGTGTACAAGCCTCTGGTCGATGATCAATGGCCACACAACCCCCGTATTTGTCAGAAATAGCCATGAACGACCATTTTCAAAAATACCAAAGGCTAACACCTATGGATTTTTGACCAAGAAGTGGTCTCCACCAGAAATCCAATAATGTGATCTATGACAAGGAAACATATGTGGGGTGAGGTGAGCAAGACTCTGGTCAATGATCAATGGCCACACAACCCCCATTTTTGTCGAAAATAGCCATGAACGACCATTTTCAATAATATCGAAGGCTAACACCTACGGATTTTTGATGAAGAAATGGTCTCCACCAGAAATCCAAGAATGTGATTTATGGCAAGGAAACATATGTGGTGTGAGATGTACGAGCCTCTAGTCAATGATCAATGGTCACACAACCCCCATTTTTGTCGAAAATAGCATGAACGACCATTTTCAATAATACCAAAGGCTAACACCAACGGATTTTTCACCAAGAAATGGTCTCCACTAGAAATCCAAGAATGTGATCTATGGCAAGGAAACATATTTGGGGTCAGGTGTACGAGCCTCTGGTTGATGATCAAAAGCCACACAACCCCTATTTTTGTCGAAAATAGCTTGAACGATCATTTTCAATAATACCGAAGGCCAAAACCTACGAAGTTTCGACCAAGAAATGGTCTCCACCAGAAATCCAAGAACGTGATCTATGGCAAGGAAACATATGTGGGGTGTGGTGAACGAGCCTCTGGTCAATGATCAATGGCCACACAACGCCCATTTTTGTCGAATATAGCCATGAATGACCATTTTCAATAATACCCAAGGCTAACACCCACAGAATTTTGACCAAGAAATGGTCTCCACTAGAAATCCGAGAATGTGATCTATGACAAAGAAACATATGTGGGGTGAAGTGAACGAGCCTCTGGTCAATGATCAATGGCCATACAACCCCCATTTTTGTTGAAAATAGCCATGAACGACCATTTTCAATAATACCGAAGGCTAACAGTTACGGATTTTTAACCAAGAAATGGTCTCCACCATAAATCCAAGAATTTGACCTATGGCAAGGAAACTTATGTGGGGTGAGGTGTATGAGCCTCTGGTTGATGATCAATGTCCACACAACCCCCATTTTTGTCGGAAATAGCCATGAACGACCATTTTCAATAATACCGAAGGCTAACACCTACGGATTTTTGACCAAGAAATGATCTCCACCAGAAATCCAAGATTGTGATCTATGGCAAGGAAACATATGTGGGGTGAGGTGAACGTGCCTCTGGTCAATGATCAATGGCCACACAACCCCCATTTTTGTCGAAAATAGCCATGAACAACCTTTTTCAATAATACCAAAGGCTAACACCTATGGATTTTTTACGAAGAAATGGTCTCCCCTAGAAATCCAAGAATGTGATCTATGGCAAGGAAACATATGTGGGGTGAGGTGTACGAGCCTCTAGTCAATTATCAATGGCCACACAACCCCCGTTTTTGTCAGAAATAGCCATGAACGACCTTTTTCAATAATACTGAAGGCAAACACCTACGGATTTTTGACCAAGACATGGTCTCCACCAGAAATCCAAAAATGTGATCTATGACAAGGAAACATATGTGGGGTGAGGTGAACGAGAATCTGGTCATTGATCAATGGCCACACAACCCCCATTTTTGTCGAAAATAGCCATTAACGACCATTTTCAATAATACCGAAGGCTAACACCTACAGATTTTTTTACGAAGAAATGGTCTCCACCAAAAATCCAAGAATGTGATTTATGGCAAGGAAACATATGTGGTTTGAGATGTACGAGCCTTTAGTCAATGATCAATGGCCACATAACCCCCATTATTGGGGGCCTTCGTCCTCCGAAGGTCCTCAAAAACGTGATTTAACAATATCTTCCAAGTGTGACATATGAACAGGTACCTTCGAACTCAGGATAAAAGCATGCATGATGTAAAAAACATGATCATGACGAAGGTTGGAGTTGCTCCGAAGCTACGCGCAGGGGAGCTTCGACTAAATGGCGGAAAAAGGAACCGACTTAACGGGGAAAAGGCTATCTAGTCCTCATAGAGTTGTCCATAAGTCGATAATAAATGTAAAAGGCATGAATGTAATTTCTCACAAGTTGCGTCTTGTGCCTATAAATAGATGAACAGTACCCCCGTACTGTTCACGCTGACTGGTATTTACTTTTGCGTCACACTTGTACTTTTACCTTCCATTAAGTCGAAGGTACCTTTTGTAATTCAATAGTGTCTCTGTCTTTTCAGAATAATATAATGATAATGAATCAATAATGTTATATGATTGTATATGTTGCCTCTTATATTTCGTATACTTCTATTTATATTAACATATATCGCATTGATGAAGGTATGTCCTTCATAACCTTCGTCTGAAGATCATTATATCCTAAGGGAAATAATGCTTCGAAGTGTGACACCCCAGTGTCACCTAGGGTTTCTCTCAAAAACCAACCCAAGAACCATTATTTTATGTGAACCAAAGTAAGCATGAGCATCAAATTAACTTAAGTAATAAAGAATTCACCAAGCATATACTTAAAAGTATCATGATCAAACAATTGAGTCTTCTAAAAAGGTAAGAATGTGCAACCCTAATGAAAACCCTAAGTGAGCCCCATGAGCAAAATTAAAGAAAATAAGAAAAAGGGGATGAAAAGTTTAAAATTGTGACTTGAGCCAATTATAAAAATTGAAGTATATTTAATGAGCAACAAGAAAGGTTGAGAAAGCTTAGCCAAAATAACTCAAATAAAACCCCAAATCAAGCTTCTCATGTGGGGACTTATGGGAATTCTGAATTTCAGAATTCTGAAATTCAGACCTTGAGCCAAAGATCAGGGATGTTCACCTTGATCCCTAACTCGAATCCTAATGGCCCCATTGACAAAATTGTGTCTAACTAACCCCTCTGTCGTGTGCTAGAAGATGGCATTGGGACGCGAGCCCTAGACACGACAAAACCTTGGATTTGCCTCGGGTTTGGGCAGGGAGACAGACCGGATTTCCTGGCTCCATATCTCTGCAACCAGTAGGCAAAATCCTATGACCCCCACACAAGAATGGTAGCTTGTAGGGAGGAGAAGAGGTTTTGTGCACTAACCAAGGCGAGAGCAGGCTCGGATGAGCGACCACACGCGCCAGAACTTGGGCAGAACGCACGGGCACACGTGTTCGACCCTGGTCGGCACGCCAGAGCTCGCCCAACCCGCGCGCGTGCTCACCCCGGCGTCCGGTCAAGTCCGCCGCGCGCCCACGCCCTCGGCCGTGCCCGCCCGCGCCTATAAAGCCTCCCCGGGCGCACCTCACTTCGCCCCGCACTCACCCTCACCGACCAGCCCCCTTTCCTTAGCTCCGGCGAGCTCAATTCCGCCCGCCATTGTCGCCAGAGCTTCGGCCACCGTGGCCAGCCCACTCCAACCATCCTCAAGTCGAGTCAGTGCTTCGGCTAGCTCCGCCAGTAGCCCGTAAAGCTTGCCAAGCCCTCGGACCTAGCCAACTTCACCGGAGGCCCGAGATCGACCTCACCAAACTTCGGTCTTCCGCCGCCGCGCGTGGACCGATCTATCCAGTGAGTCTCCGACCGATTCCTTGCACCCATATCTTCTCTGGCATCCCGTGAACCTCTCTGACCCGTCCAATTGTTCTATCTCGCCGTGACCAGGCCGGACTCCTCGCCGCCGACGAGCATCCCCGCCTGCACGCGTGGACCGACCGACTCCGGCCATCTCCGACGGCGACCCGCACACCGTTGTGATCCCCAAAACCTCCCCTACATCCTCGACCACTTCACCGGAGCAATCTCGTCGCCGGTAAGCCCCTCCGCCCTTTCTTCCGCCGCGGTTACTGTTTAAGATAGAAGAAGGACCTCGGGTTAGGATTTGTAGAACCCGAGGGGTTTTCTGTAACGTCAGTGACTCATGTGAATAGTAGCTTAAGGACTGATTCACGAGGAAAACTTAAAAACCCGCCAGGGACCCCAGTGCAAAGTGGATTTCCATTAAACCAATTCTGTTAATCTTTTTAAAAATGACCAGAGAACTTAGAAAACCCATAATTTGATGAATTCTTCATATAAAGTTGTCAAACTAATTTTGCTAGCTCCTGAATATTATGAACTATCATTTAAAAATGATAAACCCTATGCTTTCTGTTCTAAATTTTAGAGTTTAAAATTAAAAACAGAAACTTACCAAACCTAGTTTAATTAAGGAAAATTAGATTTTCTTCTGTGCTGAACTTAAGAAATTTTGTAGATGATCAAACCTCATTTAGACACTGTTTAAAAATAGTAGGAACCCCAGCATTAGAAATTATGATGTAGTTATTCATTTAAAACTATTCTGCCCAAAACTTAGGAAAAATCAGAAAGGCATCAGAAATTAATGAACAGTGATTAAAATTATTTTTCCTAGTTTGCTTATGTAACAGAGAACCCAGGAAAAATACAGAGACCATTAATTTGGACCAGTTTTAAATTAAAATGTTTTATTTAGCCTTATATGGACTGAAAATCAATTATTAGAGTAGCAAAACTATAACCAAAATGAGTCATAAAAATCCAGTGGACTTACAACCACCAAAGCCCCACTACAAAAATAAAGAACACCTCAGCCCAACCTTCTAAGCAAGGAAAATAAATATGAAGTGATAATGAGGCTTTTTTTCAAATAAATCATGAACAACCCCTAATCATGAGATAATGGGCAACCAAAAATTAGCTAAGTCCATAGTATGATAAACTACCAGAGAAAAATGCAAACCCATGAAAAAGAAGCAAACTCATACCTATTGCTAGTATTTTATGGGAAAGGCCACTTAATTCAAATAATGCATACCACCCCTTCCCTTAAGCAAAAAGACGCCAAACTTCAGAATGATTGCTCTTGCACAAAACAATAACTAAGAAAAATAAGAACTCTGTTGTTTGATGTTTTTCAAATATAGTGGTAGTAGAAAGCACCCACTTGACTAGAAACCTGAGAAAACCATAGAAAAATAATTAAAAGGTATTAATGACTAGAAATTTGTATCAAGTCATGTTATAACACCTAAAAGCCAGAAAAAATAAGTTTTAGAGAATTACCCACTGTTAAATAATAGTTGTAGTTCAAAGCACCCCTTCTGCCCTAGAATTTAATAATTTTTTCCAGGGAAAACTATTCACTTTCTGATCCACAAATTTTGAGACAGAGAAACATACACCAGTACCAAGCCACTGTAATTTTTGCAGAATTTTTAGAATTTTATAAAAGCAACTTGTAGTTCAAACCTACTCTAAAACATTAAAGAGAATAAAAGAAAAGGGAAGAAGAAATAAACCTCACCCTAATAAGTCTAACTTGAGAACTTATCAATTCTCCCTAAGACTTAAAAGGAATTCAGTGGAACCCCAAAAATAAACCTACCACTTACCTTAGCTAAGTTTAACCCAAATCACCAAGTATACCCTCCAAGGGTCTTACATAAGTAAAGTTAACTTTGTTTAACTCAACAAGATCATACACCTTTAAGTTGTAATTTCTAGAAGCACGTATCATATCATGCATATACCTTACGCATTGCATTCATTAGATTGTGATCTTGCCGACGGAGAGTACGTGCTCATCCCCAAGCAAGGACCTGTCCAAGAGGAGGACCAGGAGCAGGCTTCAGAGGCTGCTATTGAGGATCTCCCCGCAGCCCCAGCAATTGAAGGCAAGCCCCGGTTTTATGCATAACCTGTTAATTATGCTATTTTACTACACTTAATGCTTGTAGGATTGCAATGTGCACTTAAGTGTAGGAGTTGCTTGAAACCTCTAGTTGCATGAACTTAGGATTCCTTTTTGAGATGAATACTAGTATGCTAGGTCGAGTAGCTGCTTGCTAATCAGGATCTCGGTAGAAGTCGAGTGATTTTTCTAGCACTCGCGTGAGGTCAGGAGTTGATTGTATTCATCTTGATAACGGGATATATGTTAGTCTATGGACTTGGATCCAGGGAGGATGCCTTGTCCATGAGACGGGGAAAAATGAATTAAGGATTAATGTGTGGATACCTGAGTCAAGCTTTTGAACATACTAAGCACATGCTGGGAAAAATGGTAACCGGTAAACCTAGTACATGAATGAAGCCGGGCGCGGACTTTATCCCTCATGCGACCTGAGACTGGGTCTCCATGCTAGCTATGGTGGGTACAAGTGTGTAACACCCCAAAATCTTATTTTGGGAATTTACAAATCTTCTCCAAAGAATTTGAATTGGAATATCTTCTAATAAGAATTTCCTTACATGGAAGCTACAATCCCTAAAATAAACATGTTTTCTAATAGTCATTAAATAAAAGGATTCTATTTAAATTCCTATTGGACGAATTGTATAATTAAATTAACACATCTAAAGATTAAACATTTGTTCATTCTAAAATAAGCAACGAATATTTATTAACCTTTGATCTTGGCACACATTCAATGTACCACTGATCAAAAGGGGATAATATGGGATCATTTCATTTGACCAAATAAATATTTGATATATAAAATAAAATAAACCACGTATAACATGTTGGAGTTTTGTTTGGACACTTAAATATACTTTAAGTTTAAACTCTATGTTAAACTTAATTCGAAATTTGAATTTGAATTTAATAAGAAATTAGGAAAGAAAATAAAAAGAAGAAAAATAAGAAGACCTACCTCTGCTTGGGCCCAGATCCCACTCGGCCGGCCCGTCCCCCTGCTCCCACGCAGCCCAAACTCACGTTGGCCCACCTCCACATTCATCCCGCTCAGCCCAATTCCTCTCTCCCTTTTTTCTTTTCTACCATGACTCTGCCATATGGCCCCGGGTGTCAGCCACTCTGCCGCGCCTCACTGTCATGTGGACCATGCATGTCAGCACCACCTTCTAGCTTCAAGCCGACCAATTTCTGTTCCAGCATCTGCGAAATTCCAGTCGCGCGGGTCGCTTCAACCCAAGACAGATCCGACCGCCGTTGCTGTTGGGGTTGTTAGGATTCGGCATCCGCGGTGTATAAAAGCGCCTTGGACTTCTCCACCTCGGCTATAGCTCCAATAGGATCCCCACCAACCCTCTGTGTGCCTGGCCGTGCGACTCGTGCGGCTGCGTAGCGGGAGCGCAGAGAGATCACAGCCACGATGATGGGTTACTGCGGCACCGGGCTTATTGGGTGGTCCTGGGAAGTCATCATACCACTCCGCATCTCTCCATGGCCTCCCCGTGTGAAGCTATCGACCAAAGCGCCGCCCAATTCCTCGCCGGACCCACTGCGCCGCCGTGCATCGTAAGGCTCGTGTGGACAGCCCTGTCGGCCCCTTCATTCCCGGTAAGAACATCCTTATCGTATTCGCCAGCGTATGGGCTTCGTGTAGCACCTAGCTTTCAGTAGGAATCGTGCACCGTGGGCCGATTCGGAGTTCCGGCCATGGCGCGCCGCCGCAGGGACATCACTCCGCCGCTGGGTTCGGTCAGCTGAAGCAAACGGATCTCGGACGCTGGTTCATAGTTGAACGGCCAGGATTAGAGTTGCTTAGCGCCGCAACGCGATTGAATCTCGGTCGTTCGCCTTTTGATCGGACGGTTCAGGGCAGATCAAGCCTCATAAAATCTAGGCCGTGCATTTATGATCCGAGGGTCCCGTGTGCATACCGGTTCACACGCTGTGTGATCTAATCTGATCCATCTGTTTTGGATCGGGCGGCTCATAATAGATCTTACCCTTTCGGCCATGCCATTATGCAAAAGAGACCTCGAAAAACTTGCTAATCAACCCGCCATCCCTGGTCGCTGTGCACTGTGCCTTGGGATCTTTGCGCTGAAGCCCCTGCGGTTCCTGAATATTGAGGCCCAGTCCAGAACTCATTTAAATTGAATAAATAAAATAGAAAATAGATTTTTAATATAAAAATAATTGTTAGAACTTAGATAATTCATAGAAAATCCATTTTTAGTCCAAATTAATCCATTCCACTTTCTAAAATTTTGTAATTTTATTATCTACCACCTGGAGCCTCTGTTTTGTCATGAAAACAATTAGAAATTTAATCTCTCACTTAATCCATTTTAAACACATAAAACATTAGAAAATCCATAACTTAAAATCTATAACTCCAAAATTAATGATTCCTGTTCCTAGAATCTTATTTTAATGTGTAGATTATTATTATGTATTTTGTTTACTTGTTTGGTGTGATGTTAAATTTTGCCTACACTGTTTGTTTGTATTACTACGACTAGCAGTGAGGTCACGTGTCACCTGAAGATCATCCTGGTACCTGGATTCTCAAGGCCCAGGCAAGTTGTGCCCTTGATCACTTCTTTTTACCCACTCATGTTCTAATTAATCATAATGATCTGCATAGGTTAATTTTGATGGGACCTAATAGGTTATCCTAGTTTGTCTATCTTTATACCTTGTTTACCACTGAACTTCTTGGGTAGTACTTGCTAGTGCTATATGTGGTTTTGGGTATGGAGATACACTATTCATGATTCCACTTTTGTTACCAGTTGTTATTTATTATTCATGTTGAGATCATTATGTTAATTGGAACATGGAGAACCACCCGGGAAAACAGTGCTACCACAAGGGTGGAATGGGACGCCCTTGGCTGATTAATTAGGAAAGCTAGTGGAAGACTACCTTACCCGAAAGGGGCAAGGGCAGTAGGGGAGTGGTCAGTGTAGGGAGGCCCTCAGGAGGATTTTGCTGCGATGGCGGTCCTGCAAGGGATTCCTGCATTGGAACTTCCTATAAACTGTAGCGGGTTTTCGGAAGCTAGTGGAACTTTGTAAAGGCCTCGTAGTGGATCCCTAGCCATTCACCTCGGTAGTGTCTAAGGGCCTTGCAAACCCTGGCGACATGGGATACACGACTTGTGGGTAAAGATGCGCAACCTCTACAGAGTGTAAAACTGGTATACTAGCCGTGCTCACGGTCATGAGCAGCTCGGACCCTCACATGATTAATTTATGGAACTAAATTCAATTTGTCATATGCATTGCATCGCAGGTGAAGTTGTTACTTTTGTTCTACTATTTAATTGGGTTGGTATTTACTTATACTTAGTAACTGCTAATAAAATTTTGACCAACTTTAAAAGCAATGCTCAGCTCTAACCATCTTCTTTGGTAAGCCTTACACTTCACGTGAGCTCCCACCTTTGGCGAGTTCATGCACATTATTCCCCACAACTTGTTGAGCGATGAACGTATGTGAGCTCACTCTTGCTGTCTCACATACACCACAGGTCAAGGCCAGGTACTGCAGGATGATGCTCATGGAGGATGGTGTGATGAGTTCGTGAGAGGTCTAGGTCGTCGTCTCCCAGTCAACTTTGGGTTGCTGGACCGTTGTCTCCTTATAATGTAATTATTTATTTTGTATAGAACTCCTGTTATATGAAAAGATGTGACATTCGATCCTGTGCCACTATACATCATATGTATGAGACTTGGTCCCAGCATACCTGGTGTTTATGTTAACCCCGGGTTTTGGACCCCTAAAATCCGGGTGTTACAGAAGTGGTATCAGAGGAATGTTGACTGTAGGACGAGACCTAGATAGAACTGGACAACCAATACTTACTTACCTTTGCTACTCTGATTCTTTTCTAAACTTATCTTAATCTTTTCTCATCTATTTCCGCTTCACTCTGATCATTCTTACCTTATCCTTCTAAAGACAAATGTGGATTTCATACTTTGAAATCCAGTGCCTAAAGTGACTTTAGGAATAGGAGACCTAATTCTAGGAACAAAAACAAAACTACTTTTATAAGTGTCTATGTATTTGAATGTTTGCTCTTATGAAATATGTCTGATTTGGATCTTTGTTTGAGTGTGATGAGTTGTGGAGTAATGTCCACAATTGCATCTGCATATACACATAGGTATAAAAATATAATTATAAAATAACTAGACAACCTAGATTGTCCCCATTGGAACATATCTAGCTTAAGAGATTTATCTTATCCTAAAAGCTCTCATTCTAACCAATTCATCTTATCTTAAAAGATTCTCCCTTATCTTAATAGATCCATCTCATCTTAAAAGATACTCATCCTATCTTGAAAAGATTGTATCTCATCCTAATAGATCTAACTGGTAACAAAAAAAAATTCCATCTTATCTTTATGGACCCATCTTATCCTAATAAGCATACTTATTCACCCTAGTTTAAACAACCATGATCTAATGCAAATTAAATCTTATCTAGTCATACTAGTCACACCAATCTAACCTAGATCTGATCTAATCTAAAGTGACTTATCAAACATGTTAGATAATACTGATGAAATAGTTTAGACTCTACTCCTATAGAACAAGTCTTAACTTAGTTCACCCTGCACTAAATCAAGAATGACAGATCGACTTGGCCGTATGCAACTACCTTAACCATCCGATAGTTGCATAACCTCTCAATTTTAACCTAGCAAGGAGATTCTAACCTACCTACATCATATAATCCATCCTATCCCAAAAGATTCTAACAGGTAACCTACCCTAGTAGATCTATTTAACCTAAACTAGTCTAATCTAGTCATATTCAATCTAATCTAGCTCCTACTTAATCTAATATGATCTAATCTAGTGTGTGTTACTTAATGCTGGTGCAAAAGATATGGCCATGCTCCTAATTCACTTAAGTCTAAATTGATGACTTAGATCAGTTCAGCCATATCCAGGTTACATACCCTATCCAAACCATACAGAAGCAAAACAATCAAACCAGACTCTGACTAATCTCATTTAACTCATAGCCATCTACTAAACTAATCTAATGTGGCCTACTTAATCAGACTAATGATACAGGTAAAAAGAGATTAGACCCTACCAGCCATGTATTAACTTAACTTAGCACATTGGATTAACTCAACTATGAGCTAACCCAACCCATGATGAATGATATAGCCTTTATATTCCCCACCTAATAACAAACAAACTTTTAACCTACACCTTGTAGTCTATCTCATCCCTAACTATCTTAACCATATTCCCCTAACTCTGATGATATACACCAACCTCGACTCAATGAGACCAAGATTGGAGACCGAAGATGATCAACCTCATTAAGAAAGGAATAAACACCAACTCAAGTCTTCAAGGATCAAGCGGGGTCACCAAGATGAGTCAAGATCCACAATCTAGGATGGAGTCTTCCTTTACCCCACTGCTTTCTACTCAATCCTGTATATGCTTTAAAAGATATCTTTTACCCTACATAATAAAATGGCTTTACATATGGATACACATGCTTTCCCAATCACCCACTATTTACTATAAAAAAAAAGACCCTGGATTTTTGAAACAATTATAGACTAAAATATTACAAACCAATCCTTGTGTAATCCTTTTCTTACAAATCTCGAGGACGAGATTATTTTTAAGGGGGGTAGGATTTGTAACACCCCAAAATCTTATTTTGGGAATTTACAAATCTTCTCCAAAGAATTTGAATTGGAATATCTTCTAATAAGAATTTCCTTACATGGAAGCTACAATCCCTAAAATAAACATGTTTTCTAATAGTCATTAAATAAAAGGATTCTATTTAAATTCCTATTGGACGAATTGTATAATTAAATTAACACATCTAAAGATTAAACATTTGTTCATTCTAAAATAAGCAACGAATATTTATTAACCTTTGATCTTGGCACACATTCAATGTACCACTGATCAAAAGGGGATAATATGGGATCATTTCATTTGACCAAATAAATATTTGATATATAAAATAAAATAAACCACGTATAACATGTTGGAGTTTTGTTTGGACACTTAAATATACTTTAAGTTTAAACTCTATGTTAAACTTAATTCGAAATTTGAATTTGAATTTAATAAGAAATTAGGAAAGAAAATAAAAAGAAGAAAAATAAGAAGACCTACCTCTGCTTGGGCCCAGATCCCACTCGGCCGGCCCGTCCCCCTGCTCCCACGCAGCCCAAACTCGCGTTGGCCCACCTCCACATTCATCCCGCTCAGCCCAATTCCTCTCTCCCTTTTTTCTTTTCTACCATGACTCTGCCATATGGCCCCGGGTGTCAGCCACTCTGCCGCGCCTCACTGTCATGTGGACCATGCATGTCAGCACCACCTTCTAGCTTCAAGCCGACCAATTTCTGTTCCAGCATCTGCGAAATTCCAGCCGCGCGGGTCGCTTCAACCCAAGACAGATCCGACCGCCGTTGCTGTTGGGGTTGTTAGGATTCGGCATCCGCGGTGTATAAAAGCGCCTTGGACTTCTCCACCTCGGCTATAGCTCCAATAGGATCCCCACCAACCCTCTGTGTGCCTGGCCGTGCGACTCGTGCGGCTGCGTAGCGGGAGCGCAGAGAGATCACAGCCACGATGATGGGTTACTGCGGCACCGGGCTTATTGGGTGGTCCTGGGAAGTCATCATACCACTCCGCATCTCTCCATGGCCTCCCCGTGTGAAGCTATCGACCAAAGCGCCGCCCAATTCCTCGCCGGACCCACTGCGCCGCCGTGCATCGTAAGGCTCATGTGGACAGCCCTGTCGGCCCCTTCATTCCCGGTAAGAACATCCTTATCGTATTCGCCAGCGTATGGGCTTCGTGTAGCACCTAGCTTTCAGTAGGAATCGTGCACCGTGGGCCGATTCGGAGTTCCGGCCATGGCGCGCCGCCGCAGGGACATCGCTCCGCCGCTGGGTTCGGTCAGCTGAAGCAAACGGATCTCGGACGCTGGTTCATAGTTGAACGGCCAGGATTAGAGTTGCTTAGCGCCGCAACGCGATTGAATCTCGGTCGTTCGCCTTTTGATCGGACGGTTCAGGGCAGATCAAGCCTCATAAAATCTAGGCCGTGCATTTATGATCCGAGGGTCCCGTGTGCATACCGGTTCACACGCTGTGTGATCTAATCTGATCCATCTGTTTTGGATCGGGCGGCTCATAATAGATCTTACCCTTTCGGCCATGCCATTATGCAAAAGAGACCTCGAAAAACTTGCTAATCAACCCGCCATCCCTGGTCGCTGTGCACTGTGCCTTGGGATCTTTGCGCTGAAGCCCCTGCGGTTCCTGAATATTGAGGCCCAGTCCAGAACTCATTTAAATTGAATAAATAAAATAGAAAATAGATTTTTAATATAAAAATAATTGTTAGAACTTAGATAATTCATAGAAAATCCATTTTTAGTCCAAATTAATCCATTCCACTTTCTAAAATTTTGTAATTTTATTATCTACCACCTGGAGCCTCTGTTTTGTCATGAAAACAATTAGAAATTTAATCTCTCACTTAATCCATTTTAAACACATAAAACATTAGAAAATCCATAACTTAAAATCTATAACTCCAAAATTAATGATTCCTGTTCCTAGAATCTTATTTTAATGTGTAGATTATTATTATGTATTTTGTTTACTTGTTTGGTGTGATGTTAAATTTTGCCTACACTGTTTGTTTGTATTACTACGACTAGCAGTGAGGTCACGTGTCACCTGAAGATCATCCTGGTACCTGGATTCTCAAGGCCCAGGCAAGTTGTGCCCTTGATCACTTCTTTTTACCCACTCATGTTCTAATTAATCATAATGATCTGCATAGGTTAATTTTGATGGGACCTAATAGGTTATCCTAGTTTGTCTATCTTTATACCTTGTTTACCACTGAACTTCTTGGGTAGTACTTGCTAGTGCTATATGTGGTTTTGGGTATGGAGATACACTATTCATGATTCCACTTTTGTTACCAGTTGTTATTTATTATTCATGTTGAGATCATTATGTTAATTGGAACATGGAGAACCACCCGGGAAAACAGTGCTACCACAAGGGTGGAATGGGACGCCCTTGGCTGATTAATTAGGAAAGCTAGTGGAAGACTACCTTACCCGAAAGGGGCAAGGGCAGTAGGGGAGTGGTCAGTGTAGGGAGGCCCTCGGGAGGATTTTGCTGCGATGGCGGTCCTGCAAGGGATTCCTGCATTGGAACTTCCTATAAACTGTAGCGGGTTTTCGGAAGCTAGTGGAACTTTGTAAAGGCCTCGTAGTGGATCCCTAGCCATTCACCTCGGTAGTGTCTAAGGGCCTTGCAAACCCTGGCGACATGGGATACACGACTTGTGGGTAAAGATGCGCAACCTCTGCAGAGTGTAAAACTGGTATACTAGCCGTGCTCACGGTCATGAGCAGCTCGGACCCTCACATGATTAATTTATGGAACTAAATTCAATTTGTCATATGCATTGCATCGCAGGTGAAGTTGTTACTTTTGTTCTACTATTTAATTGGGTTGGTATTTACTTATACTTAGTAACTGCTAATAAAATTTTGACCAACATTAAAAGCAATGCTCAGCTCTAACCATCTTCTTTGGTAAGCCTTACACTTCACGTGAGCTCCCACCTTTGGCGAGTTCATGCACATTATTCCCCACAACTTGTTGAGCGATGAACGTATGTGAGCTCACTCTTGCTGTCTCACATACACCACAGGTCAAGGCCAGGTACTGCAGGATGATGCTCATGGAGGATGCTGTGATGAGTTCGTGAGAGGTCTAGGTCGTCGTCTCCCAGTCAACTTTGGGTTGCTGGACCGTTGTCTCCTTATAATGTAATTATTTATTTTGTATAGAACTCCTGTTATATGAAAAGATGTGACATTCGATCCTGTGCCACTATACATCATATGTATGAGACTTGGTCCCAGCATACCTGGTGTTTATGTTAACCCCGGGTTTTGGACCCCTAAAATCCGGGTGTTACAAAGTGCGGCCACTGCACGACGGCAGTCGGGGTCAGTGGAGCATTGTATGCCAAGGCGGTGAGGCCTGGTCGCGAATGGGGAATCGATGGGGACGATTGTCATGTGTAGGGTCGGAGTACCCTGACATGCCGTGTGTTTAGGTTTACCTTGCAAGGTTAAAACTCAATTCGAATCATCTGCTTCTCGCAACTAATGAGACTGCTTGACCCCTTGTACTGCATCGAGTAAGAAGTGAAATGTGGTTACATGAGATAACTTGTTGATTGAACTAAATGATTGTTACCATGTATGCTTAGAAGGAGCAAATCTAGCTAAGTTAATGAGGATAGAATTTGAAAAGCTAAAAAAATTGATTTTAGAAACAGCTAGTGCTTTTGGCAAATCAAACCCCTCAGCCAAACAGCTGCATAGTCTAGAGGTAGAGGAGTAGACTCCTCACACCGGTTAAGTCTAGCTGAGTATTAGTATACTCAGCCTTGCTTGTGGCACAATTTTTGCAGGTACCATTCAGGATATGGTTGATGGTGTGACTTGGCCTACCACCCTGCCACCGGGTTGGACGGTCGAGTGGGATGTTGCTCCGGCAGGATAGGAGCACGAGGAGTAGTGGGCTAGGCCTTGCCCAATTCCTCGATACCGACGAAATCGATTATCCGCTGCACTTTATTTTGTGAACTTTATTTACTACGCAAAAACTCCGATTTATGTAATAACTCAGTACTTAATTTGAGGTTTCCTGTTTTATTGTATTTCTTCTGTGACTCACCTTCGAGTGAGATTGTGGAATTTGATCCTGGTTAATTGGCTCTATCAGACTAGATCTGAGGGACTGACGGGTTATTCCGATTTATGTGTGTTACGGCCCCTGAGGCGTGACTTAGGCACTTAAGCTGGAATAATTCGGCTGGTTCTGCCACAACTGGTATCGGAGCAAATTCCACCACAGATGAGGACAATAAACCATGAATACCAATTTTCAAAATCTAAAACTTGCCTAGAACTGCTACGGATCGTCAGGACTAGACCGCTAGACCTAGGACGAAAGGCCTTAGGCATAGAGGGAGAAATAGGTGGCTAACTAATTCGGCCCCGTGGGCCAGTACTTATATTTTTAAGGATGCCCTAAAAAGGCACCTGTAGCATCCCAAAATCCAAATCTAGGTTTGAAACCCTAATCCACCTTTTACCCCCCCCCCCTTCATCCTCTAATTCTAAAATCCTCCCCTAAATTTTCCTTCATCATATGCATACATTTTGTTTGATCACAAAAGCACCTCACTTGGGTTCTATTTTCTAAACACTTAGAGCATCTACAAAATATTTTGTTCCAAAGAAAAAGATGCAAAAAGGGGAATAGGTTTTGGGAAAAATAAAAAGAAAAAGAGAAAACCCTCTCCCCCCCCTGCTGGGCCGTTTTCCAGCCCAAACCCGCGCCCCCCCCTCGCGCTCGCGCTACCCTCCGCATTCGGCCCGTTTACGGCCCGCCTTCGCCCGCGCCTTCGCCCGCGCCTTCGCCCTCGCCTTCGCCCGCGCCTTCGCCCTCGCCTTCGCCCGCTCGCTCGCTCTCGCTGACAAGCCATCCCCACCCGTCAGCCGCCCGCTCGCCCGCTCGTTCGCCCGCTCGCTCTCGCTGACCAAGCGACCCCACCCGTCAGACGCTTCGTCGTCCGTCCGCCGTCCCCTCGCCGAAGTCACCTCCGCCGTCGCCTCCGTCCTTCCCCCTGCCGTCCGGCCGCACAGGGAAGTTTGGCACCGCTCCGTCCTCCTCCCCGTGACCGCGTCCTCGCCGGTACCGCCCCCGCCGTAGCGTCCCCTCGGCGGCGCTGTGCGGCATTAATGCCGACACTGTGAGGCTCGCCGGCGTCCGCCGAGCTCCACCGCCCCCCCCCCCCCCCCCTTGCCCCGCAAGCCTATAAAAAGCTCGCCCCGAGCTCCTTCTTCCTCGCACCGGCCTCAGCCATCCCTCTCCTCCCCTCCACCGAGCGCAATTCGTGAAGCGCCGGCGTCGTGCTCTTCTCCGGTGAGTCTCTTCCTTCTCCTCCCTCTCCTTCTCTGTTGATCCGGCAAGGAATTGAGTGAGCAGAGCAGCTCCCTCGCGTCGCCCCGAACCCAAAGCGCCTCAGCGCGCGCGCTCGCGCCCGGGGTGGGCCGAAAGCCGCGTCCCCGGCCCAGGAGAGAGGAATTCTCCTTTCTTTTTCTTTTTCCACCCTTTTTCTCATTTAAATAGTTTTCTCAATATCTTATGCACCAAAAATTATCAAAAAGGATTTCCAAGGTTACATAAAACAATGTTGTTAGAAAATGGCACACTATGATTGATAAACCACTATTGATGTATTGTTTTATTGCATGTTTCCTAGAAGAAGCGGGGATCGCTGATCCGGAACCCGTAGCCCCGGAAGAAGGGCCAGAACCCGAACTTCCGGAGGTAGATCTTCTGTGCCAGGAAAGCTTCGACGAAGGCAAGTCCATCCTCCCCTTGATGCATAAATTACCTATTCTCTCTACCACTGCCTAGGCCGAGAATTATGGGGAATATTGCATTGTGAGTGAGAGATGGCCCGCATTATCATACACATTCTGGATACGTAAAGTGGATTGGGAGGAAAGGCTATGTGTATCGCCAAATAAAATCTCTTTTGAAAAATTATGCGATGAAGGGTACTCACCCTCATCACCTGAGAGTGGGATGATCAGGGACTCCCTGGTTTAGGGGAGGGCCTAAGGTGTTGGCTCAGCTGGTTTAGGCGTGAGCAGAAGGATTGTCCCCTCATATAAGGACCGGTTTGTCATCTTCACTACCTGTACTCCTTTGTCGTACAACCACTCGAGACTGTGTGGGCAGTCACTCGATCCGAACTCGTGTGGTCCGACCCCAGGGTTAAGAAGGCTGGGGAGCACCGGAGGATAAGGAAGGGGAAAGTTTTGTCCGGTTTGGGCATGGTGGTGGCCTGACTCCTTCCGGATAACCGTTAAGGTTAGGATGCACGAGTAAGGAAAGAGATCCGGCATTCGGGTCTCGCGACGGTGAGATCGCAGAAACCGGGCTAGTGGGTAAAGTGTACCCCTCTGCGCAGAGTTGAAACCTATTCGAATAGTCCGTGTCCACTGGTATGGATGAGTCTGGTATGGTATGGCAATTAGAACTTTTTCTCTAAGTTTCTTATCAGGGGAAAGGTGTGTTTAAATGGGTTTCGAAAAAGAGATAAAGCCTCTGGAGCGGGAAGCTCAGTGGCAGTTGAGTTTTTGGTTACTTATAATAGCATGGGAAAACCTTCAAGCAACTGTCTCTCTCTGAGAAAATAATGAGTGACTACAACTCCACCAAATTGAGCATGTACATCATAGGTCTCTTTCTCTCTACGGGAGCGGGGTGGGCTTGCGGAATACCTAGTGTATTCACCCAGATTTATTTATGTTTTTCAGCAGCCGAGGACTTCTTTTCTGCTTTGCTTGATTAAGAGGGCTGTGTCTGCACCCAGTTCTGCCTGTGGCTTGGGCTAGTTCCTGCTGCGCTTCTCTATTTGGCTCTCTCGAGCTTGTACCCCGGTATTGTAATAAATTTATCTAGAACTCTGTACTATTTGAAGTAAGAAATGTGTTTACTAGCCTCCTGGGACTAGTAATTGTTTCACATTTGAGTCCCAAAGGATCGGGACGCTTCAGGTGGTATCGGAGCCATAGGACTGGCCGTAGGTCGCAGCCCTGACCCTAAAACCTACCTTAACCAGAAAATACCTCTCACCTCAAGAAAAGTTTTCTCTTCCTTTCCCCGGTGTTAACAAGACCCTTCTTTTCCTATTCCAGATGGAAGACTCTCTGGCCATTAAGACATCCTACTGCTCAGAAGTGGAAGGGTTCCCACGCCTCTTGCGAAGCTGTGCGCTCCGCTTGGGAATCCGCAAGAAGCCGGAATACGTCTGGACGGAACATTTCGAGGGCGGAATGATAAGATGCTCTATGGCAGTCTACCTGGGGGAAAGCCACAGTTATCCAAACCATCATTCCTTCCAAGTCACTTTTACCGGAGTTCATTTCCTAGATGCCTGCCAAAATGTCGCCCGGAAAGCCCTCCGTCAGCTATGCCAAAACTACAACAAAGTAATCATTGAAACCCCCCTTCGCTACTTTCCACCCAGCAACAAGAATACCCCCACCTGGAGGAAAAGACTTCAGGCCCTATCAGGAGGAGATCCTATTGAGAATGATCCCACCATTGTCTACATGGCTGGATACCTTCATACCATTGATAACCAATATGATGACCTCACCCTCCACTGCACCTCTCTAACCTCCCGGGTGGAAAGCCTGGAGCAGAAAGTCAGGGAACTCTCAGAAGAAAAAGTGTCCCTTCAAGAGAGCCTTGCAATAGCTGAAGGTGAGGAAACCAATACCCGAGAAGCCTACCGCACACTGAAGATGGACTACGACAAGAAGATGAAGAAGCTTGCCCCCGCAAAGAAAATCCGCAAGAAGACCAAGAGCCAAGGATGCCAGACTGAGCAGAAGGAAGAAAACCCTCCAAGGAACCTATCCGACACCGATGAGATGTCCCTGGCTAGCCTTGATGATCTTCTCAAGGAATTTGGGGACACATTAGAGAAGGACTGCGGGAGTACCCTAGATAGCACTCGCGTGTAACGAACTTGTGATAGCAGGATGTCGTGTCATGTAATGGCTTGATGTAATGAATAAAATAACCAGTTAAAAAAATGGCATGTGCATAATAGTAACTCTCTTCCCATGGCAGATGGCTTCGGATAAAACCACGCCTACCGCCTCCGGGATTGGAGCAGGTTTTCCCTTAGGAGCTGAAGGAGGAGCCGGTGGAGAAGGGGATGGGACCCACCTCCCCGCACCTCCGGAACTACCACTAGATCTGGCCCAAGTTCTAGCCCATCAAACCAGACTCATTGAAGTCCTCACTCGAAGTCTGGAGAACCAGCGCCCAGGTGGTGGAAGACCCCAGGACAGGATGGGAGAATTCCTGAGACTCAAGCCTCCCACGTTCGCGGGGTCCAGCAATCCCCTCGATGCAGATGACTGGCTTCGCACGATCAAGAGGAAGATGGAAGCCATCGCTTGCCCTGAGAATCAGCGTGTGCAGCTGGCAGCTCATCAGCTTTCAGGAATGGCTTTGGCATGGTGGGACACTTTCAGTGAAGCCGTCAGAGATGCTACCTGGGCAGAATTCGAGACAGCTTTCCGTGAGCACCATGTACCCCAAGGGATAGTTCAACTCAAGGAGGATGAATTCCGGGAACTAACCCAAGGTGGGCGATCAGTCAGTGAGTATGTGCACAAGTTCACAGAGCTGGCCCGCTACGCGCCTGAGGATGTCAGCACCGAGGCCAGGAAAATGGCGCGTTTCCTGAGAGGATTAAGACCCGAGCTTAAGACCATCCTCGCCAGCCAGGACTTCCACAGCTTCTCTCACCTTTCCAACAAAGCTATTCAAGTGGAAAGAGCTAAAGAGGAAGAAAAAGGGCACATCAAGAGAAAGTTCCAGGTCCTGCGAGCTCAACAGCAAGAGCGTCACCAGAGGGCTCGACCCTTTGGGCTCCCACCCAGGGGTCCAGGCTTCGATAAACAATCTGGACCCTCTCCATCGCGCTACAGTCAGCAGAGTCAGAGCTCCCATCAGGCACCCTCCGTTGCAAGCAACCAGCCGCCAGCAAACGCCTGTTGGCACTGCGGAGACCCCCGGCACTTCAAAAACAACTGCCCTGAGCTGAAGGCACCCGGACCAACCCACTCCAACTCGGTGAATGGCCCCAAGTTCCCATCAGCACCTACCTCCAAGGCGTTTCCTTCCAGCAGCCAGCAGAGCAGGGCTCAGTACCAGGGCAGGGCCCGAGTCAACCACGTCGACGCTCAGGAAGCCCAGCAGGCCCCGGGAGTAGTGCTCGGTGAGTTCCTCGTCGAATTTACTCCCGCTTCTGTGCTTTTTGATTCAGGAGCATCCCATTCATTTATAGCCGCTAAGTTTGTGGAGAAGCATGGCATACCCTCTACACCTTTAGCTATCCCCTTGGTCACCCGAACCCCGGGATCAGACCTCCTATGCAAACTCAGATGTTCACAAATCAGGATTCTGTTAAGTGGGGTAGTATTCCTGGCAGACTTAACCATCTTGCCATCCCAAGGTATTGATGTAATCCTAGGAATGGATTGGCTAGCTAAGCACAAGGGTGTTATCAGCTGCGCAAGTAGAACTGTCCTTCTCATAGATCACCAAGGAAAGGCAGTTTCCTGCCAAGCCCAACCGCCTGCAAAAGATCCAATGGTGTTTAGTCTGGCAGTAGAAAGCATGTCTGTAATCAAGGAATTTGAAGATGTATTTCCAGAAGAGTTGCCCGGGATGCCACCAGAAAGAGAAGTAGAGTTCTATATAGACCTCATTCCCGGCACTGCGCCCATCGCAAAAAGACCATACCGCATGGCCCCCACTGAATTGGCAGAACTGAAACTTCAGCTTTCAGAACTACAGCAAAAAGGGTACATCCGTCCCAGTTCGTCTCCCTGGGGAGCACCCGTTCTTTTCGTGACCAAAAAGGATGGGAGTATGAGAATGTGTATTGATTATCGATCCTTGAACGAAGTTACAATCAAGAATAAGTACCCCCTTCCCCGGATTGATGACCTCTTCGACCAGCTGCAAGGAGCCAAATACTTCTCCAAGATAGACCTCAGGTTAGGATATCACCAACTCAGGATTAAAGAAGCAGACATTCAGAAAACTGCATTCGTCACCAGATACGGGCAATATGAATTCACAGTGATGCCATTTGGATTAACCAACGCACCCGCCTTTTTCATGAACCTCATGAATAAGGTATTTATGGAAGAATTGGATAAGTTTGTCGTGGTTTTTATCGACGACATCCTCATCTATTCCAAGAGCCGCAAGGACCATGAGCAGCACCTTCAAACCGTCCTCGGAAGACTCAGAGCTCACCAACTTTATGCTAAGTTCAGCAAGTGTGAGTTCTGGTTAGAGAAGATAGCCTTCCTAGGGCATATTTTGACTGCTGAAGGGGTAGAAGTGGACCCATCTAAAGTAGAAGCTGTTTCAAATTGGAAGCAACCATCCAACGTCAGTGAAATTCGAAGTTTTCTAGGAATGGCAGGGTATTATCGCCGTTTTATCAAGGGATTCTCCAGCATAGCAAAGCCCTTGACGGAACTTCTCAAAAAGGACAATAAGTTCGTATGGACTCCCGATTGTGAAGAAAGTTTCCAAGTCATCAAGAAGAAGCTTACAACCGCGCCAGTTTTGACTCTACCAGACATACACCAGGAGTTTGTCATCTTTTGTGATGCTTCCAAGCAAGGCTTAGGGTGTGTCTTAATGCAAAATGAGAAAGTCATTGCTTATGCATCCCGATTACTCAAGCCGCACGAACAGAACTATCCTACCCACGATCTGGAATTGGCAGCCATAGTGCACGCTCTAAAAATATGGAGGCATTATCTGATTGGAAACAAATGCCACATCTTCACTGATCACAAGAGTCTAAAGTACATCTTCACGCAACCGGACCTCAACCTCCATCAACGAAGGTGGCTCGAATTGATCAAAGATTACGACCTCGAAATCCACTACCACCCCGGAAAGGCCAACGTGGTAGCAGACGCCCTCAGCCGGAAACCTTTCGGGATTAGAGGAACAAACGTCCTAGAAGATTGGAAGAAAGAATCAGCTCAGCTAAATGCATGTCTGGGAGACGACGGTGGCCTGGAAGTCAAGCCAAACCTAGAAGATCTCATATACAAGGCCCAATGCCTCGACGCAGAAACAACCAAGCTTAAGGAAAGAGCACACAAAGAGCAACTTCTGGACCTAAGAACAGACGAGCAAGGAGTCCTCTGGTTCAAGAACCGTCTGTGCGTGCCTATTGGAAAGGCACGGGAGACCCTGCTTGATGAAGCCCACAACTCAGCTTACTCTATCCACCCAGGAACCACCAAGATGTACCTGGACCTCAAAACCAGGTATTGGTGGAGAGGGATGAAGAAGGAAATAGCACAGTATGTGGCCCGATGTGACACCTGTCAGCGAACAAAGGCCGAGCATCAGAAGCCTGCAGGCCTGCTTCAACCCCTCCCAATACCCGAATGGAAGTGGGAGGAAATAGGCATGGATTTCGTAACCGGACTACCCAGATCACAAAGAGGAAATGATTCCATATGGGTAATAATCGATCGTCTCACCAAAGTGGCCCATTTCATTCCAGTGAAGACCACTTTTGGGGGAGCAGCCCTCGCCCGATTATACCTTAAAGAGATAGTCAGGCTACATGGCATTCCACGGAAGATAGTATCGGATAGAGGAACGCAGTTCACTTCGAAGTTTTGGAAGGGCCTTCAGCAAGCAATGGGCACCAAGCTAGATTTCAGTACTGCTTATCACCCCCAGTCAGATGGTCAAACAGAGAGAGTTAACAAAGTCCTTGAAGATATACTCAGAGCCTGCGTACTAGCCTTCAACAGGGATTGGGAGTCTAGTTTGCCGTACGCCGAATTCTCATACAACAATAGCCATCAGGCCAGCATCAAAATGTCACCATTCGAAGCACTGTATGGAAGAAAATGCCAGACTCCCCTAATGTGGTCCAATGTAGGGGAAAGGACACTAGAAGGGCCCGACTTCGTTAAAGAAGCCGAAGAAAAAGTTGCCTTGATCCGCAGAAGGTTACTTGAAGCTCAGAGTCGATAAAAGAGTTACGCAGACAATAGGCGAAGGGAACTCAGATTTGAGGAAGGAGATTTTGTTTATCTCAAGGTTTCTCCAATGCGTGGTGTCAGAAGGTTCCAAATGAAGGGAAAGCTAGCACCCCGTTTCGTCGGTCCTTACCCTATCATTTCCCGAATAGGACCTGTGGCCTACCGCCTTGAGCTACCAGAATCCATGTCAGATATTCACAATGTGTTCCATGTGTCTCAACTCCGCAAATGTTTAAAAGTACCAGAAACCCGTATCGAGGCAGAAGCAATTCAAATTCAAAAGGATCTCCAGTACCGGGAAAAGCCAGTGAAGATTCTCGACTCAGCAGTCAGAAGAACCCGCAATTCCGAAGTGAGACTCTGTAAGGTTCAGTGGAGCAGAGATGGTGAAGAGGAAGCCACCTGGGAAAGTGAGGACTCTCTGAGGAAGGAATACCCTTACCTTTTCTCGAGCCCCGTCTAATCTCGAGGGCGAGATTCCTTTAAGTGGGGTAGGTTTGTAGCATCCCAAAATCCAAATCTAGGTTTGAAACCCTAATCCACCTTTTACCCCCCCCCTTCATCCTCTAATTCTAAAATCCTCCCCTAAATTTTCCTTCATCATATGCATACATTTTGTTTGATCACAAAAGCACCTCACTTGGGTTCTATTTTCTAAACACTTAGAGCATCTACAAAATATTTTGTTCCAAAGAAAAAGATGCAAAAAGGGGAATAGGTTTTGGGAAAAAAAAAAGAAAAAGAGAAAACCCTCTCCCCCCCCTGCTGGGCCGTTTTCTAGCCCAAACCCGCGCCCCCCCCCTCGCGCTCGCGCTACCCTCCGCATTCGGCCCGTTTACGGCCCGCCTTCGCCCGCGCCTTCGCCCGCGCCTTCGCCCTCGCCTTCGCCCTCGCCTTCGCCCGCTCGCTCGCTCTCGCTGACAAGCCATCCCCACCCGTCAGCCGCCCGCTCGCCCGCTCGTTCGCCCGCTCGCTCTCGCTGACCAAGCGACCCCACCCGTCAGACGCTTCGTCGTCCGTCCGCCGTCCCCTCGCCGAAGTCACCTCCGCCGTCGCCTCCGTCCTTCCCCCTGCCGTCCGGCCGCACAGGGAAGTTTGGCACCGCTCCGTCCTCCTCCCCGTGACCGCGTCCTCGCCGGTACCGCCCCCGCCGTAGCGTCCCCTCGGCGGCGCTGTGCAGCATTAATGCCGGCACTGTGAGGCTCGCCGGCGTCCGCCGAGCTCCACCGCCCCCCCCCCTTGCCCCGCGCGCCTATAAAAAGCTCGCCCCGAGCTCCTTCTTCCTCGCACCGGCCTCAGCCATCCCTCTCCTCCCCTCCACCGAGCGCAATTCGCGAAGCGCCGGCGTCGTGCTCTTCTTCGGTGAGTCTCTTCCTTCTCCTCCCTCTCCTTCTCTGTTGATCCGGCAAGGAATTGAGTGAGCAGAGCAGCTCCCTCGCGTCGCCCCGAACCCAAAGCGCCTCAGCGCGCGCGCTCGCGCCCGGGGTGGGCCGAAAGCCGCGTCCCCGGCCCAGGAGAGAGGAATTCTCCTTTCTTTTTCTTTTTCCACCCTTTTTCTCATTTAAATAGTTTTCTCAATATCTTATGCACCAAAAATTATCAAAAAGGATTTCCAAGGTTACATAAAACAATGTTGTTAGAAAATGGCACACTATGATTGATAAACCACTATTGATGTATTGTTTTATTGCATGTTTCCTAGAAGAAGCGGGGATCGCTGATACGGAACCCGTAGCCCCGGAAGAAGGGCCAGAACCCAAACTTCCGGAGGTAGATCTTCTGTGCCAGGAAAGCTTCGACGAAGGCAAGTCCATCCTCCCCTTGATGCATAAATTACCTATTCTCTCTACCACTGCCTAGGCCGGGAATTATGGGGAATATTGCATTGTGAGTGAGAGATGGCCCGCATTATCATACACATTCTGGATACATAAAGTGGATTGGGAGGAAAGGCTATGTGTATCGCCAAATAAAATCTCTTTTGAAAAATTATGCGATGAAGGGTACTCACCCTCATCACCTGAGAGTGGGATGATCAGGGACTCCCTGGTTTAGGGGAGGGCCTAAGGTGTTGGCTCAGCTGGTTTAGGCGTGAGCAGAAGGATTGTCCCCTCATATAAGGACCGGTTTGTCATCTTCACTACCTGTACTCCTTTGTCGTACAACCACTCGAGACTGTGTGGGCAGTCACTCGATCCGAACTCGTGTGGTCCGACCCCAGGGTTAAGAAGGCTGGGGAGCACCGGAGGATAAGGAAGGGGAAAGTTTTGTCCGGTTTGGGCATGGTGGTGGCCTGACTCCTTCCGGATAACCGTTAAGGTTAGGATGCACGAGTAAGGAAAGAGATCCGGCATTCGGGTCTCGCGACGGTGAGATCGCAGAAACCGGGCTAGTGGGTAAAGTGTACCCCTCTGCGCAGAGTTGAAACCTATTCGAATAGTCCGTGTCCACTGGTATGGATGAGTCTGGTATGGTATGGCAATTAGAACTTTTTCTCTAAGTTTCTTATCAGGGGAAAGGTGTGTTTAAATGGGTTTCGAAAAAGAGATAAAGCCTCTGGAGCGGGAAGCTCAGTGGCAGTTGAGTTTTTGGTTACTTATAATAGCATGGGAAAACCTTCAAGCAACTGTCTCTCTCTGAGAAAATAATGAGTGACTACAACTCCACCAAATTGAGCATGTACATCATAGGTCTCTTTCTCTCTACGGGAGCGGGGTGGGCTTGCGGAATACCTAGTGTATTCACCCAGATTTATTTATGTTTTTCAGCAGCCGAGGACTTCTTTTCTGCTTTGCTTGATTAAGAGGGCTGTGTCTGCACCCAGTTCTGCCTGTGGCTTGGGCTAGTTCCTGCTGCGCTTCTCTATTTGGCTCTCTCGAGCTTGTACCCCGGTATTGTAATAAATTTATCTAGAACTCTGTACTATTTGAAGTAAGAAATGTGTTTACTAGCCTCCTGGGACTAGTAATTGTTTCACATTTGAGTCCCAAAGGATCGGGACGCTTCAGCACCCTATTTTCTTTTGAGAGGCAACGTTTCTTCCGGCATGCATGCATTATAAAACACCAAGACAAATTAAAATTGAGCTAACCCCCCCCCCCTTTTCTTTAAAAACCATTCGGGCTCTCTTTTTATTTTTCCTTCCACCATAATATTTACCCTTGATTCCCTTCCGCAGATGAGTTCACCCACCCCCGCCAGTGGAGGAGACTCTCGTTTCAGTTCTGACTTCCTTTCTCGCGATGGCTTTCCTTCCATCTTGTGGGAAGTGCTTAACTCCGCCGGTTACCCTACGCCCCCTTTGTACACAGTGCAGTTGTATGAGGAGCATCGGGTACCTCGTTGTCGGGTCTGGCTAACTTTGGAGGCTCATCCCCTTCAACCGGGTTGGCGTTCTCTCGATTCTGAGACGATTGGACTCAGGACAGACGACACAGTTGATGCAGCAGCCATGAAGACTCTGACGACTTTCTGTGGCTACCATCCCCTGGAGATGGTGATGCACCCCTTGGGACTCTTCCCTGCTGAAAAGAAGGATGATCCCATGTGGTGTAACCGTGTGAGCCATGTGAAGGATGTGTGGGCAATGTATCCTGACTTGGTTGGGAGGGTCACTGTTCAGTGCATGAGTGCGCTGTACCGCCTTCAGGCCCTTCAGAGCGATGCTATGGCACTCCTTGCTAACACCGCTCAGACTGCCAAGCTCACTCTCGACATTCGGGAAGATTTTGTGGTCGACCTATCCACGGAGTTGGTGGAGAAGGATCTGCAGGTAGAGAGGCTGAGCCAGCGCATCACCACCTTGGAGCAGCAGGTGGAGATCCGAGACAACACTATTGATGTCTTGGAGAATCAGCTTCACGATGTGCAGAGGGAACTCGAAGAAGCAAATGACCACTTGGACATGCACCACCTGGAGATGGAGGCCAATGAAGCAGGAAGCGAGGGAGAAGAGGCTCCCGAGGAGCTAGGACCAGCCACTGGTGCCAATGGGACTACCTCCGCGATGCCTCCTTCACCCGTATCCAGTGTCGCTTCCACCTCTCACGGTTAAGCAGTCACTTCGACACTTTTAGGCGGATAGAAACCTATGCGAGCTTAGAAATATCACATTTTGTACTAGGCTTATGGGTACTTTCCCCTGATTGATGTAACCCTGTAAACTTTTGAAATCTGTGGGATCTCTGTCACCATGTTATCTTCATTTCGAACCTAATATTATGATTATGGCATTTTTCCTTCCATATGAGATGATATCTTGTCGTTCGAAGCTGTGAGTTGGGATAACAGTGGCGACAATCTCTGTTTCCAGATAGCAGCTAGGCAGCGTCGCGGGCATAACGAGCAGGTTCCCCCAACACCTCCTCCAGCTCCCACAGTGCAGGAGCTGATGGCCCAGCAGAATGAGATTCTGCGTCAGCTCTTGCAGCGCCAGCCCCACCCTCAGCAGCATGGTGGAGGCCAGCATCAGCAACCCCCGACTATGGCAACTTACCAGGAGTTTCTGAGCACCCAGCCACCCTTGTTCACCAAGGCAGAGGATCCGTTGGACGCCGACGTGTGGCTTCGCGTCGTCGAGTCCAAGTTTCCCCTCCTCACAGGAGACTGCCCTGATGAGGCCAAGACTCGCTTCGCCGCACAGCAGCTTCGCGGCCCTGCTCGGACTTGGTGGGACCACTTCCGTGCTATGCTCCCCACTGATCGTGAAGTATCTTGGGAGGAATTCAAGACTGCCTTCAGAGGACACCACATCCCAGCTGGCATTCTTGATCGGAAGTTGAATGAATTTCTGGCCCTTAATCAAGGAACCCACATGGTACTGCAGTATGCGCAAGCCTTCAACGACTTATGCCAGTATGCAGGGTACCATGCTGATTTTGATGAAAAGAAGAGGGATCACTTCCGCAGGGGTCTCAATACCAAGCTGCGGGAACGACTCAACACTGTCCGGGCTGATAGCTTCAATGAGTTGGTCAACATGGCCATCTCCCAGGAGGATTGCATTGTTGCTCACCGGGCAGAGAAGAAGAGGAAGGCACCATTGGCAGCACCATCCGCTCAGGCTCAGAGGTTCCGGATTGTTTCTCACAATCAGAGCAGGGGTTTTCAGCAGTAGGCAGGCAGATGGGTGATCAGGCCACCTCAGCAGCAGCAGCAGCCGGCACCCAACCGCTACCCAACTCCCGCCCTAAGGAACAATCAGCCTCCGCAGCAGCAGCAGTTCCGCCAGGGCAATGGGAACAAGTGTTTCACTTGTGGCAATGTGGGCCACTATGCCAAGAATTGTCCCAGGAACCAGCAGAGGCAGATGCCAGCACCAAATCAAGACAAGGGAAGAAAGCAGAAGGTGCAAGTCAGGCAAGGGAAGCTCAACTTCACTACTCTGGAGGAAGTACCTGAAGGAGCTCCTATCATGACCGGTACCTTTTCAGTTTATAATCAACCTGCTTTAATTCTGTTTGATTCTGGTGCATCTCATAGTTTCATTAGCCAAAAGTTCAGTGCTAAATGCAAACTGCCATTCTCTCAATCTAAAGGGTCATTCATGATAGTCACACCTGGGGGTAAAATTGCAACTAATCAATTAAACCAAAGTGTGCCTATTCAACTAGGAAGCCACATTGTCAAAACCACTATTCTTGTGTTGGGATTGGAAAATGTGGACATTATTCTAGGAGCAAATTGGATGACCTTGCACCAAGTTGTGCTTGATGTAGCCAGTCGTACTGTGGAAGTTAATTCTCTGTTCTGCGGGAATTTCACTTTAATTCTGCCTAGTCAGGGTTCTACTCAGTCATGTGCTTTCTCTATGACGGAGTTACCTCTGAAGAAGATCCTAGTGGTCTGTGAATATGCAGATGTCTTTCCTGATGAATTGCTAGGAATGCCACCAGACAGGGATATTGAATTCGCCATCGAGTTGCAACCGGAAACGGCCCCAATTTCCAAGAGGCCCTACCGAATGCCACCCGTCGAGTTGGCAGAGTTGAAGAAGCAATTGCAAGAGTTGCTGGACAAGGGATTTATTCGCCCGAGCACTTCGCCTTGGGGATGCCCAGCACTGTTTGTAAAGAAGAAGGATGAAAGCTTGAGGCTGTGTATAGATTACCGCCCTCTTAATGCGGTAACTATCAAGAACAAGTATCCTTTGCCTCGTATTGATGTTCTTTTTGACCAGTTGGTTGGGTCCAGGTGTTTTCCAAGATAGACCTTCGCTCTGGCTACCATCAGATCAAAATACGAGCAAGTGATATTCCGAAGACGGCATTCTCAACCAGATATGGGCTATATGAATTCTTGGTGATGTCATTCGGGCTGACAAATGCACCAGCATATTTCATGTATCTGATGAATTCTGTTTTTATGCCGGAATTGGACAAGTTCGTGGTGGTTTTCATTGATGATATTCTGGTGTACTCAAAGAACAAAGAAGAACATGTCGGGCATTTGCATGTAGTTCTTCAACGTCTGCGAGAGCACCACCTTTATGCCAAGTTATCCAAGTGTGATTTTTGGCTAAAGGAAATCAAATTCTTGGGTCACACTATCTCTCAGGCTGGAATAGCTGTTGATCCTGATAAAGTGCAAGAGGTGATGAACTGGAAGCCACCAACAACTGTTCGCCAGATTCAGAGTTTTCTGGGATTAGCTGGTTATTACCGAAGATTTATTCCGGATTTCTCTCGAATTGCGAAGCCTATAACTAAGTTGCTGAAGAAAGAAGTCAAGTTTGTTTGGAGTCAGAAGTGCGAAGATGCCTTCCATGCATTAAGGCAGCATCTGACCACAGCACCAGTATTGGCGCAACCCGACAGCAGCAAGCCTTTTGATGTGTATTGCGATGCCTCTGGCACCGGGCTAGGTTGTGTCTTGATGCAAGACAACCGAGTCATCGCTTATGCCTCAAGAGCACTCAGGCCTCATGAGCAAAACTATCCCACTCATGACCTAGAGTTGGCAGCAGTGGTTCATGCATTAAAGATGTGGAGGCACTATCTAAAGGGAACCCACTGCAACATCTTCACTGATCATAAGAGCCTTAAGTACATTTTTACTCAGGCTGATCTCAACATGAGGCAGAGAAGATGGCTAGAGCTGATCAAGGATTATGACCTGGAGGTACATTATCACCCAGGAAAAGCTAATGTGGTAGCAGATGCCTTGAGTCGGAAAATGCAATGCAATTGTGTTCTGATGGATTCTCGTGTTAACACCTTGTGTGATGAGTTGAGCAAGATGCAAATTGAAGTGATTCTTTCTGGTTCTTTGTCTCACATTTCTGTTGAGCCAGCTTTGCAAGACCAGATTATCATGGCCCAGCTCAGTGACAAGGGAGTGCAGATTATCAAGAAGAATCTCCATCAGGAGGTTGAAAAGTATAATTGTTTCCGCCAGGATGAAAAAGGTGTGCTATGGTTCAAAAGCAGATTGGTGATTCCTAAGGACCAGGACCTCAAGAGGAAAATTTTGGATGAGGCTCATCTCTCCAAATTCTCTATGCATCCGAGAAGCACCAAGATGTACCATGATCTGAAGCCTTTGTACTGGTGGACCAGAATGAAGAGGGAGATAGCCCAGTATGTATTAGAATGTGACACCTGTCAGAGGATAAAGGCAAGCCACTTGAAGTCAGCTGGCGCCTTGCAACCACTGTCCGTACCTTCGTGGAAGTGGGATGACATCAGCATGGATTTCATTGTGGGTCTGCCCAACACCTCTCGTCATGATGATTCAATTTGGGTTATTGTGGACCGATTGACGAAAGTGGCACATTTTCTTCCTGTGCACACCACTGATAAGGCTCAAAAGTATGCAGAATTGTATATTGATCGGATCGTGTGTTTGCACGGATTACCTCGGACCATTGTTTCTGACCGAGGAGCCCAATTTGTTGCCAGATTTTGGGAACAATTGCAAGAGTCTTTGGGAACCAAGCTAATCAGGAGTTCAGCTTACCACCCACAGACTGATGGTCAGACAGAAAGGGTAAACCAAATTCTGGAGGATATGCTGAGAGCTTGTGCGATCGATTGTGGCAAGAACTGGGATAAGCACCTCTCCTTGGCAGAGTTTGCTTATAACAATAGTTATCAATCCAGCCTAAAGATGGCACCTTTTGAAGCTCTCTATGGAAGAAGGTGAAGGACACCACTCAATTGGTCTCAACCTGGTGAAAGAGAAGTTTTTGGACCTGACTTAGTGACTGAAGCTGAAAGGAAGGTCAAACTAATCAGGAAGAATCTAGAAGCTGCTCAGGCCAGGCAGAAGAGTTACCATGATAAAAGGAGGAAACCTCTCCAGTTCGAGGTGGGAAATTTTGTATACCTCAAGGTATCGCCCACCAAGGGAGTGCAGAGGTTTGGGATCAAAGGCAAGCTAGCCCCTCGTTACATTGGACCTTATGAGATCATAGAAGCATGTGGACCCGTGGCATACAAGCTGAAGTTACCTTCAAAGATGTCTGCCATTCACAGTGTATTCCATGTGTCTCAGCTGAAGAAGTGTGTTCGATTGCCGACCGAGATCATAGCAGAGCCAGAATTGGAGATAGAGCCAGATCTATCGTACCAAGAGTACCCATCCAAGATTCTGGATTGCAAAGAAAGATCAACTCGGGCTAAATCGATCAAGATGTACAAGGTCCAGTGGAGTAATCACTCAGAGGAGGAAGCTACTGTTCACGCTGACTGGTATTTACTTTTGCGTCACACTTGTACTTTTACCTTCCATTAAGTCGAAGGTACCTTTTGTAATTCAATAGTGTCTCTGTCTTTTTAGAATAATATAATGATAATGAATCAATAATGTTATATGATTGTATATGTTGCCTCTTATATTTCGTATACTTCTATTTATATTAACATATATCGCATTGATGAAGGTATGTCCTTCATAACCTTCGTCTGAAGATCATTATATCCTAAGGGAAATAATGCTTCGAAGTGTGACACCCCAGTGTCACCTAGGGTTTCTCTCAAAAACCAACCCAAGAACCATTATTTTATGTGAACCAAAGAAAGCATGAGCATCAAATTAACTTAAGTAATAAAGAATTCACCAAGCATATACTTAAAAGTATCATGATCAAACAATTGAGTCTTCTAAAAAGGTAAGAATGTGCAACCCTAATGAAAACCCTAAGTGAGCCCCATGAGAAAAATTAAAGAAAATAAGAAAAAGGGGATGAAAATTTTAAAATTGTGACTTGAGCCAATTATAAAAATTGAAGTATATTTAATGAGCAACAAGAAAGGTTGAGAAAGCTTAGCCAAAATAACTCAAATAAAACCCCAAATCAAGCTTCTCATGTGGGGACTTATGGGAATTCTGAATTTCAGAATTCTGAAATTCAGACCTTGAGCCAAAGATCAGGGATGTTCACCTTGATCCCTAACTCGAATCCTAATGGCCCCATTGACAAAATTGTGTCTAACTAACCCCTCTGTCATGTGCCAGAAGATGGCATTGGGACACGAGCCCTAGACACGACAAAACCTTGGATTTGCCTCGGGTTTGGGCAGGGAGACAGACCGGATTTCCTGGCTCCATATCTCTGCAACCAGTAGGCAAAATCCTATGACCCCCACACAAGAATGGTAGATTGTAGGGAGGAGAAGAGGTTTTGTGCACTGACCAAGGCGAGAGCAGGCTCGGATGAGCAACCACACGCGCCAGAACTTGGGGCAGAACGCACGGGCACACGTGTTCGACCCTGGTCGGCACGCCAGAGCTCGCCCAACCCGCGCGCGCGCTCACCCCGGCGTCCGGTCAAGTCCGCCACGCGCCCACGCCCTCGGCCGTGCCCGCTCGCGCCTATAAAGCCTCCCCGGGCGCACCTCACTTCGCCCCACACTCACCCTCACCGGCCAGCCCCCTTTCCTTAGCTCCGGCGAGCTCAATTCCGCCCGCCATTGCCGCCAGAGCTTCGGCCACCGTGGCCACCCTACTCCAGCCAACCTCAAGTCGAGCCAGTGCTTCGGCTAGCTCCGCCAGTAGCCCGTAAAGCTTGCCAAGCCCTCGGACCCGGCCAGACTTCACCGGAGGCCCGAGATCGACCTCACCGGACTTCGGTCTTCCGCCGCCGCGCGTGGACCGACCTATCCAGTGAGTCTCCGACCGATTCCTTGCACCCATATCTTCTCTGGCATCCCGTGAACCTCTCTGACCCGTCCAATTGTTCTATCTCGCCGTGACCAGGCCGGACTCCTCGCCGCCGACGAGCATCCCCGCCTGCACGCGTGGACCGACCGACTCCGGCCATCTCCGACGGCGACCCGCACACCGTTGTGATCCCCAAGACCTCCCCTACGTCCTCGACCACTTCACCGGAGCAATCTCGCCGCCGGTAAGCCCCTCCGCCCTTTCTTCCGCCGCGGTTACTGTTTAAGATAGAAGAAGGACCTCGGGTTAGGATTTGTAGAACCCGAGGGGTTTTCTGTAACGTCAGTGACTCATGTGAATAGTAGCTTAAGGACTGATTCGCGAGGAAAACTTAAAAACCCGCCAGGGACCCCAGTGCAAAGTGGATTTCCATTAAACCAATTCTGTTAATCTTTTTAAAAATGACCAGAGAACTTAGAAAACCCATAATTTGATGAATTCTTCTTAAAAAGTTGTCAAACTAATTTTGCTAGCTCCTGAATATTATGAACTATCATTTAAAAATGATAAACCCTATGCTTTCTGTTCTAAATTTTAGAGTTTAAAATTAAAAACAGAAACTTACCAAACCTAGTTTAATTAAGGAAAATTAGATTTTCTTCTGTGCTGAACTTAAGAAATTTTGTAGATGATCAAACCTCATTTAGACTCTGTTTAAAAATAGTAGGAACCCCAACATTAGAAATTATGATGTAGTTATTCATTTAAAACTATTCTGCCCAAAACTTAGGAAAAATCAGAAAGGCATTAGAAATTAATGAACAGTGATTAAAATTATTTTTCCTAGTTTGCTTATGTAACAGAGAACCCAGGAAAAATACAGAGACCATTAATTTGGACCAGTTTTAAATTAAAATGTTTTATTTAGCCTTATATGGACTAAAAATCAATTATTAGAGTAGCAAAACTATAACCAAAATGAGTCATAAAAATCCAGTGGACTTACAACTACCAGAGCCCCACTACAAAAATAAAGAACACCTCAGCCCAACCTTCTAAGCAAGGAAAATAAATATGAAGTGATAATGAGGCTTTTTTTCAAATAAATCACGAACAACCCCTAATCATGTGATAATGGGCAACCAAAAATTAGATAAGTCCATAGTGTGAAAAACTAACAGAGAAAAATGCAAACCCATGAAAAAGAAGCAAACTCATACCTATTGCTAGTATTTTATGGGAAAGGCCACTTAATTCAAATAATGCATACCACCCCTTCCCTTAAGCAAAAAGACGCCAAACTTCAGAATGATTGCTCTTGCACAAAACAATAACTAAGAAAAATAAGAACTTTGTTGTTTGATGTTTTTCAAATATAGTGGTAGTAAAAAGCACCCACTTGGTTAGAAACCTGAGAAAAGCATAGAAAAATAATTAAAAGGTATTAATGACTAAAAATTTGTATCAAGTCATGTTATAACACCTAAAAGCCAGCAAAAATAAGTTTTAGAGAATTACCCACTGTTAAATAATAGTTGTAGTTCAAAGCACCCCTTCTGCCCTAGAATTTAATAATTTTTTCCAGGGAAAACTATTCACTTTCTGATCCAAAAATTTTGAGACAGAGAAACATACACCAGTACCAAGCCACTGTAATTTTTGCAGAATTTTTAGAATTTTATAAAAGCAACTTGTAGTTCAAACCTACTATAAAACATTAAAGAGAATAAAAGAAAAGGGAAGAAGAAATAAACCTCACCCTAATAAGTCTAACTTGAAAACTTATCAATTCTCCCTGAGACTTAAAAGGAATTCAGTGGAACCCCAAAAATAAACCTACCACTTACCTTAGCTAAGTTTAACCCAAATCACCAAGTATACCCCCCAAGGGTCTTACATAAGTAAAGTTAACTTTGTTTAACTCAAGAAAATCATACACCTTTAAATTGTAATTTCTAGAAGCACGTATCATATCATGCATATACCTTACGCATTGCATTCATTAGATTGTGATCTTGCCGACGGAGAGTACGTGCTCATCCCCGAGCAAGGACCTGTCCAAGAGGAGGACCAGGAGCAGGCTTCAGAGGCTGCTATTGAGGATCTCCCCGCAGCCCCAGCAATTGAAGGCAAGCCCCGGTTTTATGCATAACCTGTTAATTATGCTATTTTACTACACTTAATGCTTGTAGGATTGCAATGTGCACTTAAGTGTAGGAGTTTCTTGAAACCTCTAGTTGCATGAACTTAGGATTCCTTTTTGAGATGAATACTAGTATGCTAGGTCGAGTAGCTGCTTGCTAATCAGGATCTCGGTAGAAGTCGAGTGATTTTTCTAGCACTCGCGCGAGGTCAGGAATTGATTGTATTCATCTTGATAACGGGATATATGTTAGTCTATGGACTTGGATCCAGGGAGGATGCCTTGTCCATGAGACGGGGAAAAATGAATTAAGGATTAATGTGTGGATACCTGAGTCAAGCTTTTGAACGTACTAAGCACATGCCGAGAAAAATGGTAACCGGTAAACCTAGTACCTGATTGAAGCCGGGCGCGGACTTTATCCCTCATGCGACCTGAGACTGGGTCTCCCATGCTAGCTATGGTGGGTACAAGTGCGGCCACTGCACGACGGCAGTCGGGGTCAGTGGAGCATTGTATGCCAAGGCGGTGAGGCCTGGACGCGAACGGGGAATCGATGGGGACGGTTGTCATGTGTAGGGTCGGAGTACCCTGACATGCCGTGTGTTTAGGTTTACCTTGCAAGGTTAAAACTCGATTCGAATCGTCTGCTTCTCGTAGCTAATGAGACTGCTTGACCCCTTGTACTGCATCGAGTAAGAAGTGAAATGTGGTTACATGAGATAACTTGTTGATTGAACTAAATGATTGTTACCATGTATGCTTAGAAGGAGCAAATCTAGCTAAGTTAATGAGGATAGAATTTGAAAAGCTAAAAAAATTGATTTTAGAAACAGCTAGTGCTTTTGGCAAATCAAACCCTTCAGCCAAACAGCTGCATAGTCTAGAGGTAGAGGAGTAGACTCCTCACACCGTGTCGGTGTTTTGGGTCCGACCGCACACCCGGGGTTGCCCCTCGAGGTGTTTTTAGAAGTAGGACGGTGTCGACGACTGTAGCAAAATGGTTCGTACCGATTGCACGAGGGACAGTGGACAAGGTTTACAGGTTCGGGCCGCTTAGAAATGCATAATACCCTACGTCCTGGTGAGTATACTTGGTGAATGTGGTTACAGAGATCTCTCTGGATTGAGAATACAGAGAGTTGACGTGGGTGGCTAAGTAATAGGGTCGATCGTTCTGAAGGGGTGCCCCCTAGGCCTTATATATTCGACCGTGAGGCAATACATGCGGATATGATAACAACAAGCAGCTAAAAGATAGTGAACCTCTTAAGTTTATCCCTGCGTGAACCTCGCCGACTTATCTCTGCATGGCTCCGGCGCAGGAAAGTCGGATTTCTGTTTTGGTCAATCGCTCGACGTTGTGGGCCGTTCGGGTTTGCGCCAAACCGGCCTCATGTCGATCTACTTTGCTGGTTGCTTCTCCCCAGGCCCACGAAAGAATGACCTCATGATTTATTCGGCCCTTGGGCCTTTCGTGGGGTCTTTTACTCTTTTAGTGGACCCAGGGGATATCTATCCCCCACAAGCCCCCGATCTTTGGGTTAATTTAGAGGTAATCAGCCCAAAGATCCCAGGTCCATCTTGCAGGTGACTTGAAGAAAATGATTTCTTGTTGTCTTCTCCTGCTTTGATCTCCCGTAGGCTGAAACCTTGTTTCGTGCTCGTGCCTTAGAGGTCGGCATTTTGATTCGTAGGATTCTGAACTTCATTGGGTGCACCGGAGGTGCACCCAATGGGTGTAGCCCCCGAGCTTCGAGTAGATTTTAGAAAATAATCTACTCGAAGGTCTTCTCCAGAAATTATTTCCATTTGTGCTTCCGCATTTTGGTTGAAAGCTGGCCTTTTAATCTTGTTCCACGCTCTTTATAAGTCGACACTATCTTGGCTTGGAATGATAATCCATGGGGTACCGTAGGTGCACCTAATGGGTGTAGCCCCCGACCTTCAAATGGATTTTTGAGGATAGTCCATTCGAAGGTCTTCCTTTTGCGTCTCTTTGCTAAAAATTATCCTTTCTGGTTTGTAGAAATCGGCATGAAGCTATTCGCATTATGCTTTGGAGGTCAACATTATGTAATCAATATTTTGCTTCCGAGGTCAGCATGTTTTTTGTCTTTAGTAGCCGAGTTCGCAATCCATCCATATCTTGCTAGGTAGTGCAATTTATTTGCTCTGTGACTGATTGGACGTCTGATGGACGTTCTCTGTCTAGTCTTCACATCGCTTCTGTCGGCCATATTTTGTACTTCACTGGCTATATTTGGCTTTCCTCTGATCCTTACTGGTATCTCATTTTTGTCTTGAGGTATTCACTGCGTGCCCTGCACAGATGTGACCGTTTTGAAAAATATACTGATAATTCCTGGGCATCCCCCCCCAATGGGTGTGGGCAAGGGACGGATTGGTGCGCTGAGTGTTTTAGCCGGCTGCTTCTGAGTAGTAATGTGATGTGACGGCGGGTGTAATCATATCCTCCGCGCTGTTGACTGGAGTCCCAATGGGTGTTGTGTTGCGTGAAACGGCGTCAGCCGCCTGACGTGTCTTCAGACGGGTTGAAGTGCTTATTGAATGCTTTGCGACTGTTCAGTGACCGCGGTTGGAGGTGAGCGGTTGCCTTCTTCTTCTATAAATAGTGCCTTTTCCTCTCTGAATATTTCACATCTCTTGCTGTTTTCCGCTGCTTGCCTTCTTCCTCTTCTTGCCTTTCCACCATGGGCAAAAACAACAAGCACAAGCGCGAGCCGACTCCTCCGTCAGAGGACTTTGGCGACTCGGAATACTCAGAGGAGGAGTTCTCCTCTGAGTCCGAAGGGTCTCCGGCTCCCGTCTCTCCCCCAGCGTCGTCCGATGACTCGGACGACTCTTAGGGGATTGCCGCGGAGGTCTGGACGTACATCCGGGCCGTCGAGCGCTCCGGGCTCGAGGGCTCGGATGAGTCTGAGTACTCCTCGGATGAGGAGGACTCGGACGGCGGCGGCGAGGACGAGGACGACGACGACGATGACGAGGACGGCGGCGACGACGGTGACGGTGACGGCAACGGCAGGGGCGGCAGCAGGGGTGGCAACGGCGGCAGCAGCAGGGGCGGCGACGGCAGCAGCAGGAGCGGCAACGGCGGCAGCAGCAGAGGCAGCGGCGGCGGTGGCAGCAGCAAGGGTAGCAACAAGGCCAGTGGCTAAATGCCACTGGTTTTTAGATATTAGTATAGATTAGAAGTAGTATAGTAAAATAATGTAGTAGTATTAGTAGTGTAGAGTAGTATAACATAGTGTAGTAGTAGTAGTAATGTAATGTATTAATAGTAGGGAAGTATCAACTCGTGAAGAGTTGATTTGTAAGTTTATTATCTTCCCTTTTAATGGAAGAATGATGTTGGCTTTTCTTTGATACTCCTCTTGCTTGTTTGCGAATCTGATTCCTTTGAGACAGTAAATGAATTACTCGGGCATCAAACTGATGCTTTTAGGAATAGCCACCGAGTAACTTTGTAGATGGTGTCGGCGCTTTTAGAGTAACTACCGAGTGATTGAACACAGTATCAGCGTTTTAGAGGTAACGCCGAGCCACTGAGAGGCGACGTCGGCGTTTTAGAGGCAACGCCGAGCGATTGAACACTGTATCGGCGTTTTAGAGGCAACATCGAGTAATTGAATACGATATCAGCGTCTTAGAGGCAACGCCGAGCTAATGAGAGGCGACATCGGCGTTTTAGAGGCAACGCCGAGCGACTGAACACTGTATCGGCGTTTTAGAGGCAACGCCGAGTAATTGAATACGATATCAGCGTCTTAGAGGCAACGCCGAGCTAATGAGAGGCGACATCGGCGTTTTAGAGGCAACGCCGAGTGACTGAAGACTGTATCAGCGTTTTGGAGGCAACACCGAGTGATGGAAAAGCAACGTCCGTATTTTAGAGGCAATGACGAGTGATAGCGGGTCACGTGAATCACTTTGAGGATGATAGCCGAGTGATGAGGTGGCGCGCCAGTTTTCTGGAAATAACTGCCGGATGACCACATGGTACGCTGGGTGCTGACTGGGCACTTTTTGAAACGGTGTCTGGCTCGAGAATATCCCATAAGAGCTGCGCTTTTAGCCGCCTTTGCTTTCCGTGCCCTAGTTCTTGATTTTCCGCTCCCGAATCCTCTCTGCCATTCGCCTTCCGCTCTGCTCGCTGTTAGAATCGAGATGGCGCCCAAGAGGAAAACCGCGAGCTCGTCTGCTGTGGTGATTCCTCCAATCGACCCCAAAAGCCAGTTGCCTTTCGCAGGTAACCACATGTCTGTTATTTCCGAAACTGAACTTCTCCACCTCGTATCTATCGGGGTTCTTCCTCCGCGAGAACTCTGTCCTTGGCGGATTTGCCATGGGTTCACTGTTCCGACAGAAGATACCCATGAATCCGTTGTTTACGCCCCTTTTCTTCTCCATGGCCTCGGCCTTCCCATCTCTCCCTTTTTCCATGGCCTTCTTGATTTCTACCACATTAACTTGACCCATTTGAACCCCAATTCAATTCTGCAAATATCCATTTTCGTTCACTTATGCGAAGCCTTTCTTGGCGTACTGCCACATTTCGGTTTATGGAAATATTTGTATCATTGTCGCCCTAGGATGGCCGGGGGACAACATCAGTTGGTTGGGGGCGCCAGCTTGGAGATGCGCCGTGGGAGGAAAACTGAGTATCTCGAGATCCCACTCAAGGACAGTATTAAGGGATGGCGCCTAGAGTGGTTCATAGTTGAGAATTATGGGAATTCTCTCCCCTCCCGGTCGGGAAGACAGCCGGACGTTCGCACTCCAAGCTGGACCGAGTCTGCCACAGATCAGGAGGTAGTTGAGGCAGGTGTGTTGCTAGCTGAAGTTGCACTACTGAAAGAGAGGGGTCTAACTGCTGAAGCTGTGGTTACTGACTTCGTTTTCAAGAATATTCAGCCACTGAAAGACAGAGCCTATCCAGCTTATCTGTATCGGGGGCTAGCCGAGTCAACTCGGGTTACCAACAGGAGAATTCCTTCTGCAGACTTGGTGAGCCGACTTGAAATGATCCTCAGGGGCAAGGTGTCAAATGTTGGTGCTCCAGTGGCGTACTCGGCCTGGAACTTGCCTCCTCCCAAAGCCTTCACCCTTTTCGTGTCGAATCCACCAGTTTCTGATGGCAGTTTGGGTCTTAGAGTGCGACCCTCTGCTGAAGAAGTTAGTGCTTTGGTTGCTTCGCTTGGGGAGATTCCAGATGACGAACGGCAGGTCCATTTTGAGGTGCCCTTGAATCCTAGTGATGCAGATATAAACGCTATGCTTGATTTGCTAGCCGAGGATTCTTCTGATGCTGCTCCTGCTGGGGCGTTGGCAGTGGTGCCCCTCCCAGAGGTTGATTCTACTTTGGATGCACAGAAACCTGTCAGTACTCGCCCAAGGCGCCCTTGCCGAGCCAATCAGCCTGATCCTTCTGCTGATGAGCAGAAGAAGAAAAGAAGACGCCTCCGGCAAGTGTCCAGCTTTGATCAGGACGTTGGTGCTTCAGTTCCTGCTACTGAAGAAATGCCTGCGATTGGACTTGTTGATGCTGACCCCAATGGGTGTACCCAATCGGCTGCTGATCCCAATGTGGGTGCTCCACCTGTTGCTGATCCCAATGGGGGTGCTGCTTGTGTTGTCAATGTGGATGATGAGGAGGAAGAAAATGAAGCTCCTTTGACTCGGAAGAACAGTCGGCAATTCATCGCCAGCGGTGGAAGTAGTGGAGTTCCCTCTCCTGCTTTGTCTGCCCTCATTGGCCTGCAAGAACTGTCCCTAGCCAACTTTGATCAAACTCTTGAAGATATGGTCCCAGAAGACTTGCTATCAGAGCCAGTGGATGATGGTGTAATGGAGGCTTGCGTTGACGTGCCTGATGCTGGGTTGAGGTCATCCCGTGCCTCGTCGACCTTAGAGCGCGATCTCGAGGCTCGGGAAACTGAATTGGATCGTTCTGGTCCTATGGAAGTGGCAAAGGGCCCGTCAACCTTAGAGGTGGTTACTGCAGAGAGCTTGGACCTCAAGAATGGTGCTAACAAATGCCCAGCCCCCGAGGATGTCGCCGGGGATGACTTAGCTCAGGTGAAGAGTGTAAGCCACTGCCCAGCCCCCGAGGGTGCTGCCGGGGATGATCCGGCTCAAGTGGGCAGTGCCAACTATGACCCAGCCCCCGAGGGTGCCCAAGCAGGGTCTCCTTCCTGTACTTCCATGGACGTTCACGTGGGGTCTCCTCCACGCTCTGGCTGTATGGTGGTAGCCCAAACTTTGGATCAGGAAGTCGCTTTAGAGGGCAGCGCCCCTGCTGACCGAGTGTTGGGTTCTGCTGAAGGTACTGGACTGATCTCTGCTGGTTCGTTGCAAGTTGCTCCGGTTGGTGTCCTTACACCTGCTTATCCACTGATCTCCTCTGATTTGGGGATCCCTTCGTTCTTTACCAATCTCCAGGTATCGTGATGTATTTTAGCTTGATTTTCACATCATATGAGCTGTTGTCCTCACCCTCTTTTGTCTTCCTCATCAGGCTTTGGTGGATGGGATGGCCAGCCAGCTGAGATTGCAGGGTGCTTCCGTCCCAGAAGTGGCTTCATCTCTTGCATGTTGGAATCCAGTGTATCTTCAACATCGCGTCTCTGAATTGGAGGCAACCAACGCTGGTTAGTGCCCTTTGTGCTTCTCTTTCCTTTGCTGTCAACTGCTTTACCTTCTGATTCTGTTTTGTTTGATTGTCTCTTGCTAGGAATGACTCGGCAGATTTCAACTCTTGAGGAAAAACATTCCCGAGACCAGGCTGAATTGGTCCAGCGGTGTGCTGACTTCGAGGAGAAGTACTTTCAGAGCCAAACTGAACTGAGTCAAGTCTCTACTGCCTTGGATGACGCCAATGCACTGAGTTCCTCTCTTCATGCTCAGCTCAATTCTGAAAAGGTGAGAAACTGTTCCTTGCCTCGCTGAGTTCCTATTACTTGCTCGGTTTATGAGGGAGTTGATTTTTGCTTGCAGGAAGAAAAGCGTATCCTTGCTGCTTCTCGTGACAATATTGACAGATTGTACCTTGATTCTAGCAACTCACTGACCATCTTGGAGAGGAGTCACCGCTTTACCATGGAGGAATTGGACAATCAACGTTGTAGGCTGCAGGAATCTGCTGACGAAGTAACCCACCTCAAGCAGTTGATATCAGCAAAAGATGCCACTATTAAAGAACTCCGAGCTTCCAAGAAATCCATTGCCCAGGAGTTAGAGACTGCTCGACTGGCTGCTAAAGTTGCTGAAGAAACTTCTGTTACTCTCAAAGCCCAACGCGACAAAGCCATGGACAAGGCTATTCGGGCGGGAAGAATCTTGATGAGGAGACCCAGCGTGACTGTTCCTGAAGACATAAGAGCTGACGTGAATGCTGCCCCCGATTCTTCGAGTCGCCCTTCTTCGTCGGTCGCCCCTGAAAAAGACATTACGAAATAGAGAAACATTTTGCGTGCTTTGAGCTCGCAGTTAGCATGATCGAGTATTTATTAGAGGACATCAGTTCAGCATTTGAATGATATAGTTACTCTCTTATTGTATCAGAATTCATCAGTTCGTAAATTTGTAGTAATGAAACGATGCGCGATGATTATGAGATTTATTTGCGGGATATAGAAGTCATCCCCTGAACTGCATGGGCATGAGCGTGTTGCTCCGCCTTAAGTCGTTGCCGACTTAAGTCGATTGCTCCGTTAGTAGGGCATAGTGTTCACCCCGAGTTAAGTTAGCGTGAGCATGTTGCACCACCTTAAGTCGTCGCCGACTTAAGTCGATTGCTCCGTTAGTAGGGCATAGTGGTCACCCCGAGTTAAGTAAGCGTGAGCATGTCGCACCGCCTTAAGTCATCGCCGACTTAAGTCGATTGCTCCGTTAGTAGGGCATAGTGGTCACCCCGAGTTAAGTAAGCGTGAGCATGTCGCACCGCCTTAAGTCGTCGCCGACTTAAGTCGATTGGTCCGTTAGTAGGGCATAGTGGTCACCCCGAGTTAAGTAAGCGTGAGCATGTTGCATCGCCTTAAGTCGTCGTCGACTTAAGTCGATTGCTCCGTTAGTAGGGCATAGTGGTCACCCCGAGTTAAATAAGCGTGAGCATGTTGCACCGCCTTAAGTCGTCGCCGACTTAAGTCGATTGCTCCGTTAGTAGGGCATAGTGGTCACCCCGAGTTAAGTAAAAATGCAAGTCGATCATGAACGAACTGAGTTTCTTTGAAACCTCTTTTTTATTGATGACATATTTCCACTTTACAGAGTACATCGTTGTCCCAGCAGTTTTGAAGTACAGCTAGGGATAAAACTTTCTGAGGTGTTCTATGTTCCAGGAGTTCCCAACTTCTGTGCCATCCATCTGAGTGAGGCGATACGATCCGGGCCGAGTGACTTCTGCTACCATGAAGGGTCCTTCCCATAAGGGTGATAATTTGTGTCGTCCCTCCCCCGTTAGAATTCGGCGGAGGACAAGATCCCCTACTGAGAAGAATCGTTGTCGCACAGCCTTGTCGTGATGGCGCCTTAGAGTCTGCTGATACCGTGCTGACTGGATTACCTCGTTTAGTCGTTCTTCTTCAAGTACATCAATGTCCTCCAGCCTGGTGGCCTCAGCTTCTGCTATGTTTTCGAAGATCAACCTTGGCGCCCCGAACTTGAGATCGGCAGGTAGCACTGCCTCCGACCCATAAACCATGAAGAAAGGAGTGTTTCCATGTAGGGCTCGGCTAGGTTGGGTTCTTAGGCTCCAAACGACATAGGGCAATTCCCTTATCCACTTTCCTGCGAATTTTTCATTCTTATCGAAGACCTTTTTCCTGAGTGCCTCCAATATCATTCCGTTGGCTCGCTCAACCTGCCCGTTGGCTCTTGGATGTGCTACAGATGCATACTTGATCTGAATGCTCTTTTGCTCGCAGAAGTCGAAGAATTCTGAACTTGTGAAGTTGGATCCTAAGTTAGTTATGATGCTGTTTGGTATCCCGAATCTGAATATTATGTCTCGTATGAATTCCACGGCCTTAGCTGAGGTTAAAGAAGCAATGGGCTTGAACTCTATCCATTTGGTGAATTTGTCAATCGCTACCAGTATATGAGTGTATCCCCTTGAGCTTTCTTGAAAGGTCCAATCATATCCAGTCCCCAGCATGCGAAAGGCCAAGTCACAGGTATGGTCTGCAGTTGCTGTGCTGGCAGATGTTGTTGCTTTGACAAGTATTGGCAAGCTTCGCACCTTTGAACTAACTCGGCCGCGTCGTTCTTTGCTGTTGGCCAGTAAAATCCCGACCTGAAGACCTTCCCAACTAGTGTTCTGGATGCTGCATGTATTCCACATTACCCAGCATGGACCTCCTCTAGAAGTTGCTTCCCAGTGAACGGGAGAATACACTTCATGAGAACTCCTGATGCACCCCTTCTGTATAATGTTTCCCCAATGAGTGTATAGTGCGCCGACTGTCTGGCAATGCGCTCTGCCAAGTTTTTGTCGTCTGGTTCTTCTTCATTCTTTATATACTTAATGATCGGCCTTCTCCAGTCATCAGAGTCTGACTCGAGTTGATCTATAACGTTGCACTCTTCTGTTTGATCCATTGAGATACTCGGCTGTTGGATTTCTTGCACGAAGACTCCGGGTGGGACCTGAGTTCGACCGAATCCTAGCTTGGACAGTATATCAGCTGCTGTGTTCCGATCTCTTTCTACATGATGGAATTCCAGACCCTCGAATTTATCTTCCAGCTTCCGGACGGCAGCGCAGTATCTTCCCATTGAATCGCTTGAACAATCCCACTCCTTGTTTATCTGGCTGATGACAACCAGAGAGTCTCTGTATACCATCAATCTCTTGACGCCCAATGATATGGCGATGTTCAATCCATGAATCAGAGCTTCATACTCGGCTGCATTGTTGGAGGCCGGAAATAGCAACTGGAGGGCGTACTTGAGGTGTTCGCCTCCAGGTGCGATGAAGAAAATCCCTGCTCCTGCTCCCTGCAGCTTCAGCGAGCCATCAAAATACATTCGCCATACTTCTGCAGTCTCTGGATTATCTGGTACTTGCCGTTCGGTCCACTCTGATACGAAATCAATCAGTGCTTGAGTTTTGATGGCAGTGCGAGGTCGGAACTCGATGTCATGAGATCCCAGCTCGCAAGCCCACTTGGCTATTCGGCCAATGGCTTCCTTGTTGTGAAGAATATCCCCTATTGGAAAGCCAGTTACTACTATGACTTTGTGGTCATCAAAGTAGTGACACAGCTTGCGGGCAGTTAGAAGTACTGCATATAATAGCTTCTGAACTTGAGGATACTTTTTCTTTGAGGGACCCAGAACTTCGCTGATGAAGTAAACATGATGTTGCACTGGATAGGCATGTCCTTCTTCTACTCGCTCGACTACCAACGCGGTGCTTACCATGTGAGTCGTGCAAGAGATATACAGTAGCAGATCTTCAGTCGGTTGAGTTGACGTAGCTCGCCGGGGTGGCTTCAGTACTGGTGGTGTTGTTAAGAATTTTTTCAGTGCATCTAGAGCTTCCTGTGCCTCTGAAGTCCATTGAAACTTATCCACCTTCTTGAGTAGCTTGTAAAATGGCAAACCTTTTTCTCCCAGCCTGGATATAAATCTGCTTAGAGCTGCCATACATCCAGTAAGTCGCTGAACCTTTTTTTGTGATCGAGGTGCTTCCATCTTCATGATAGCTTCAATCTTTTCTGGATTAGCCTCAATTCCCCGGTGGCTGACGATAAACCCGAGTAACTTTCCAGCTGGTACCCCAAAAACACATTTTTCAGGATTAAGCTTCCATCTATACCGTCTTAGACTGTTGAAAACCAGCTGTAAGTCTTCAATGAAATCCTCCGAATTCTTCGTTTTGATTACCACATCATCTACGTAGGCCTCCACACGCTTGCCCCAGTGATCGGCTAAGCATGTTTGAATGGCTCTCTGATAGGTCGCTCCAGCGTTTTTGAGGCTGAACGGCATGGAGGTATAACAGAAAGCACCAAACGGAGTGATGAACGCTGTTTTTTCCTCGTCATCCTTCGCCAAACTAATCTGATGATACCCGGAATAGCAATCTAAGAAAGACAGCACAGAACATCCAACGGTGGAGTCCACCACCTGATCTATCCTTGGGAGCCCGAAGGGATCCTTCGGACAGTGTTTGTTGAGATCAGTATAGTCGACGCACATGCGCCAATCCACTTTATTCTTTTTTAGTACAAGAACAGGGTTGGCTAACCACTCAGGGTGTAATACTTCTCTAATAAATCCAGCCGCGACCAAGCGAGCTAACTCGGCGCGAATGGCCTCTCTCTTGTCGGGCGTGAAACGACGTAGCTTTTGCCGAATCGGCCTCGCCTGGGGGTAGACCTTCAATTTGTGCTCGGCCAGTTCTCTCGGGACTCCCGGCATATCCGCAGGTTGCCATGTGAATATGTCTTGGTTATCTTGCAGGAACTGGACGAGCGCGCTTTCCTATTTGTCGTCCAGGCTGGAGCTGATGATGGCAGTTTTGCGTTCATCAGCAAACCCCAGGTTGATCCTCTTGGTATCCTCAGTCGCCCGCATAGAGGTCGCGGCCTGAGCTTCGTTTGCCGGTACTGCGAGGTTCTCTCCAGGCTTAGAGTTCGCCGGTGTCACGGAAACCGTCGATGGCTTGGTGTTGAGGGCTGGTGGAATGGCCACTCGGAAACATTCTGCGGCGCCTTGGAAGTCGGCGCGCACAGTTATGATTCCTTGTGGTCCTGGCATCTTCAGTACCATGTATGTATAATGGGGGATGGCCATGAATTTGGCCAGCCCCGGCCTTCCGATGATGGCGTTGTACCCGCAGTCGAAGTTCGCCACTTCGAACCTCAGGAACTCGGTTCTGTAGTTCTCCGGAGTTCCGAAGGTGACTGGCATGTAGATGTGGCCCAGCGGGTATTCTCCTTCCGTCAACACGATGCCAAAGAAAGGGGTGTCCGACTCGTGGAGCTCTTTGAGGTGAACTCCCAAGCCTTGGAGTGTTCGGGGAAAAGTGACGTTGATGCTGCTCCCCCCGTCCACTAGCACCTTCTTTACCTGGCTCTCTCGGATCACTGGATCGACGAGGAGCGGATATTTGCCTGGATGGTCGAAGTTAAGCCATTGATCCTCCCGAGTGAAAGTGATCGGGTGCTCCGACCACCGGTATGGGGCGGGAGGACCGGTGGTCGCCACCAATATCTGGCGGTCGTTGAGCTTTTGTTGTCGTTTGTTCTCCTGCGATCCGTGTCCGCTGAAGATGACGTTGACCTCCCTGTCGATGCGTGGGAAGGCTCCTCCTCCTCCCCCCTCCTCCTGCTGATGGGGTTGCCGTGGTTCATCTGGTCCTCCTCTCGGCGGAGGAGGAGGTAGAGGTTGGAAGGGTCGGCCGTGCCCGATGGAGTGCTTGAAGTCCCAACAGTTGCGAAGAGTGTGGCACATGTCTTTGTGGTATGGGCACTGGGTGTCGAGGATGTCGTCTAGCGTGCGTTCGCCTCCACGAGGTCCTCCTCGGGCGTGAGAGGCAGGTGGTCCGGCAGCATGTACTTCTTCGCGAGGCCTCTTCTCCCATCGTTTGTCGGGTTGCTGGTTCGCGTCGCGTCGTGGTGCTGCCGGTGCGAGCTTCGTTCCTCCGATGAGGTCCTGGGCCCACTCGTCGGCGGTGATGTAGAGGTCGGCTTCTCGGAACAGCTCCTCGGAGGTAGTCGGCGCCTTCTGTAGTATGGCTCGGATGAAAGCCGAGTCGTTGGATCCTCTGTAGAAGTCCTCGATCACGGTCGCCTCCGTAACCTCGGGGATGCGATTTCTCATGGTCTGAAACCTTTTGAGGTACGACCGGAGAGTCTCGTCCCCCCCGGCGCTTGATGGATTTGAGGTCCCATGGTTGCGCCGGCTTGTCGGAGAGGGACTGGAAGTTGGCGGTGAAGCGTCGACTGAAGTCCCCCCAGTCGTCGATGCAGTGTCGGGGTAGATGTCGCAGCCATTGCAGCGCGTCTTGCCCAAGGACGATGGGTAAATACGCGGTCATTACGTCTTCAGACGCCCCGGCAGCTCGAGCAGCAGTGGTGTAGACGGCTAGCCACCCCCCTGGATCCTGCTTAGGTTCATATTTGTCGACATTGGATACCTTGAAGTTGGGAGGCCATTGAATGGCGCTAAGGCGCGGAGTAAGAGCGGATACTCCGCACGTGTCCTCCTGTCGTCGGGGACGATGTCTGTCCCGGGGAGGGGAGTTGTGGTTGTGGTTCCTCGACCGTCCCCGGGTAGTTCCGCCAGTTGAGGCCGTTGCCGACTCAGTTCTGGTGGCCTGACTCTGGGCCGAGACGCCATGATCCCTGTCGTACTCCTCCCGACGGCGAATCTCGTTCTCATGCCGCCGTTCGCGCGAAGCATTGATGGAGCTTCGCGCGTCTCGGCGGCTTTTGATGGAGTGTCGTAGATCGTTCGGCGGGTGAGCAAGCGGTAGAAGATGGTTGGCTGCCTGGGTGAACAGGCATCGGTAGCCCTCGGCGTCGGGAGTCCGAGGAAGTCCATCAGCTATCCGAGCTAGCACCCCTCCAACTTCGCTCGGCGTGTTCATGGCTCTGGCGAAATCGGGGTTCAGGTTGCGCCCGAAGAATGGATTCTCCCGGCGTTGCCTTGCATCTTGCTGGGCTTGTTCTTGAGCCCGTCGACGATCACGTCGTCGGGAGTTCCTTCGTTCTCTGAGGACGCGTTCTTCCAGAGTTTCTCCTATCTCCGAGACCTCGTCTCGCGAGACAGGCTGCTCCGGATCCTGTTCTCCGGCCGCGTGATGTCGTCGAACGTTCCTGCGCCGATTCCTCCGTCGGCGGGACTCTCGTTGAGGCGGTTCTTCTCCGGGTGCGGTCGGCTCGTCGTCGGAGACGGTAGGCGATTCCACTCTCCCGATGAAGAGGACGTCGGGGTAGAATGGAGCTGCTGTCGTGGCGACTTTCTTTCCGTTCTCCTTTGAGGGCGGAGGAACGGAAAGAACAACTTGCTTCCCCTTGGTCTCCTTCTTCCTCGTGATCTGTGTCCATTCTTTTGTCGGGGAAGTAGACAGTGGAGTTTTCCGGGTCAGCAGGCCCTTGGCCCCTGACTTTCTGGAGACGATCTTTTTCCGGAGAGCTGGAGGTTGCGATTCTTCAACATTTTCGGAGTTGGTTGGAGGGGACTTCTTTTCTGGCGGATCCGCAATGCGATGTAGAGTTCCCTCTTCATCTGCTACAGATGAGATTGTTCCGAAGCAGAATACGGATCCGGGATGAAGGGTGATCTTGTTGTGGAAGGTGACGGCCATTGAGCTAGCTTGGATCGTCGACACACCCCCTACCTGGCGCGCCAGCTGTCGGTGTTTTGGGTCCGACCGCACACCCGGGGTTGCCACTCGAAGTAGGACGGTGTCGATGACTATAGCAAAATGGTTCGTGCCGATTGCACGAGGGACAGTGGACAAGGTTTACAGGTTCGGGCCGCTTAGAAATGCGTAATACCCTACGTCCTGGTGAGTATACTTGGTGAATGTGGTTACAGAGAGCTCTCTGGATTGAGAATACAGAGAGTTGACGTGGGTGGCTAAGTAATAGGGTCGATCGTTCTGAAGGGGTGCCCCCTAGGCCTTATATATTCGACCGTGAGGCAATACATGCGGATATGATAACAACAAGTAGCTAAAAGATAGTGAACCTCTTAAGTTTATCCCTGCGTGAACCTCGCCGACTTATCTCTGCATGGCTCCGGCGCGGGAAAGTCGGATTTCTGTTTTGGTCAATCGCTCGATGTTGTGGGCCGTTCGGGTTTGCGCCAATCCGGCCTCATGTCAATCTACTTTGCTGGTTGCTTCTCCCCACGCCCACGAAAAAATGACCTCACGATTTATTGGGCCCTTGGGCCTTTCGTGGGGTATTTTACTCTTTTAGGGTTGTTCGGTTATTTTCAATCCATATGGATTGAAGGGGATTGATACGGATTGAGGGGGATTTTGACTTACTAGGGATTGAAACCCCCTCAATCCCCCTCAATCCATATGGATTGGGGTATAACCGAACAAGCCCTTAGTGGACCCAGGGGATATCTATCCCCCACACACCGGTTAAGTCTAGTTGAGTATTAGTATACTCAGCCTTGCTTGTGGCACAATTTTTGCAGGTACCATTCAGGATATGGTTGATGGTGTGACTTGGCCTACCACCCTGCCACTGGGTTGGACGGTCGAGTGGGATGTTGCTCCGACAGGAGAGGAGCACGAGGAGTAGTGGGCTAGGCCTTGCCCAATTCCTCGATACCGACGACATCGATTATCCGCTGCACTTTATTTTGTGAACTTTATTTACTACGCAAAAATTCTGATTTATGTAATAACTCAGTACTTAATTTGAGGTTTCCTGTTTTATTGTATTTCTTCTGTGACTCACCTTCGAGTGAGATTGTGGAATTTGATCCTCGTTAAGTGGCTCTATCAGACTAGATCTGAGGGACTGACGGGTTATTCCGATTTAAGTGTGTTACGGCCCCTGAGGCGTGACTTAGGCACTTAAGCTGGAATAATCCGGGCGGTTCTGCCACACGAAGGACGAAGGCCATTAACATTTAATATTTTGTGTTGCCTTGTTCTTAACTCATAGCATTTGAGAACAAGTCCCCAACATTGGTGCCCACCTCCGGTGAACTCTTTCGACCACCTTCGACAAGCATTGACCTTCGTCATGCCACCGATAATGCAGTTATGGTGAAGTCCTTCGTCATGGCAGTCCGGAATGTAGCCCAAACATGGTATTCTTCTCTTTGGCTAGGGACTATCACGTCGTGGCAGAAGCTCAAGGACATGTTGGTTACCAGCTTCCAAGGCTTTCAAACGAAGCCAGTCACAGCTCAGGCTCTGTTCCAATGCATGCAAGACCACGAAGAATACCTTCAGGCATATGTACGAAGGTTCTTGCGTTTGAGGGCACAAGCACCTACAGTACCCAATGAAATTGTCATCGAAGCCATGATCAAAGGTCTTAGGCCAGGACCTACTGCTCAGTACTTCGTAAGGAAGCCGCCACAAACTCTGAGAAGCTGCTTCAGAAGATGGATGAGTACATCCGGGCTGACAACGACTTCCGCCAAAGAAGGGAGGAAGCATACAGATTCTTAGAAATGACCAGGGGCTTCAAAGGAAGAATCCACCCGAGGTACGTCAGGTCAATCCATAATTCCACTCAGAATGACGATAAAGGAAGTCAGCCTCAGAGGTCGCAATACACCTCACAATCTTCGGGGCAACAACAAAGCTCTTTCAGACCACCAGCTCCAAGGGGCAGAGGTGCCAGGGGCTTCGGGGGAAGATTTGGGGATCAACCTAGAAAGATCTACTGCTTATTCTGTGGTGAGGACAAGGGCCATACTACAAGAATGTGCCAAATCACTATTCAGAAGCAAAAGGAGATAGCAGAAGCTGAAGCTCGGCAGAACCAGTCGAAGCAGGTTTTGCACACTGCTTCGTGTCACTCTCCCTACGTACTAGAGTATGTGGGCAATCATCCCACAGCTTCTGCTGCTTCGGCTAGCCACTCACAGGCTTCCTGGCCACAACTCCCACCCCCACCACCACTACAGCCGACCTATTCTCGAGGCCAGCCAGAAGGGCGCAAGTACCCTCAGCAGCAACGTGAAGTCAGGGAGGAATTCGAAGCTCGCACAGTCAATAGTACTGTGCCAGAATCAAAGCACATTTACTGAGCGATATCCTACCCCTGAAGTACTTTTATGTTCTATGTTATTTTGTTCTTCAATATGGAACAAACAATGCAGAACTAGTTTTAATTTCTTGTAATAGTTTCACTTTTATCAAAATGAAATATATCTTCTTCAATTATTTACGAAGCTCAAAAATTGGCGAAGCTCAAAAGACGTTCCTAAGAGAATGCAAAGCTAAAAATTGCAGCCAAAATTTCGCCGAAGCTACAAAAAGTCATCCCTAAAGGAGCGCATCGTAAGTGTTGCCGAAGCTACAAAAGTCGTTCCTAAGGGAGCGCAGTGTAAGTTTTCTGCTCAAAAGTCGTTCCAAAAGGAATGCAGAGCCAAATACTGCCGAAATATAAGGCGAAGAAGTTCAAAAGACGTTCCTAAGAGAATGCATAACTTACACTGAAAAGTCAACGATGATACCACCGAAATAGAAGGCGAAGATTCAAAAGACGTTCCTAAGGGGATGCAGAACTTACACCGAAAAATAAGTGGTGAAGCCGAAAAATAAACGGCAAAGAGATTTCGATCGTTCCTAAGGGGACGCAGAGATGGTGCGTTCCAGTGTGGGCGTGTGGTGCGTATCTTCGACATTAGCATCATTCGCATCATATCGTCACATCATCCCGCATAGCATCACATCATACATCATATTGCACAGATGACATGAATTGAATACGAAGTCGACTTTCGGAGACTGCTTTATAAAAAATGAAAATGTGCTAAGGCACAAAGTTAGCTGAGAAATACAGCTTCGTCAGCTCTATTGCAAAAGAAGGGATCCTTTGTTTACGAAGCTGGGAGGTTTTTTATGAAGCATGGATATTTTCACGAAGCACAGATTTTCTTCTTTGTGAAGCATGAAAAGAAGGGAAGGTGTTTTTTCGCCGAAGGCTCAAAAACGGTATGTATATAAAGTTTCATGCATCGCAAAGAACTGAATTACAAATAATTTACACACTAGATTCAAAAATATGTACATCAAATATTACAATCTTGATACAGCAAAGCTACATTGATCGTCTAAAAATGTTTTTACAATAAGTATCAGTCCTCTTTCAGGACCTTTTCCGCAATTTCATTCAACAACTTGTTAACAACTTCGTCAATAATAGATTCGGCTATATTGATGATTTCTATTGCTTTCTTCATTTCTGGGTCGGCCAGGGGGTCGAACGGCTCCGGTGGAGGAGATAATTCAGCTGCGGTAGAAAAAATTAATCAGTTCGAAGTTACGAAAACAAACGACGAAGCTAAAGGCCACAAAACAATACCTATCCGTCTCTCGCGTTCTGCAGCTTCCTCAGTTTTTTTGCTGCTTCTCAAGCGTCGTCAATATCTTTTTCACTTTATTCATTATTTCGTGAGCCATTTCACGGCCGCCATTTGCCCAGATGTCAGTGTAGAATTTTCCGCCCATTAAACTTGCTTCGGCTGAGGGATCCTTTTTGTCATCTACGGAGAAGGCAGCTTCGGCCTGGGCCTGGGTTTTGACATGAGCGCAACCCACCTTCTCCAAGATGGCTGAAATTCCTCTCGCACTAGAGAACGCGCAGACATCCCCGCGATCACGTAAAATTTCTTCAAAATCTTCGGCCTCTCCGCTTATCCACTCGATAACACCCTCAGGATCGCCTCGTATGAAGTTATCTTCGTTTGAATAGGCGCCCACATTGGTGAAGCTAGCCTTTATCTTCTCCACGCAGCCCAAAGATTTTTCAAAACGACTTTCCTTGGATGCGTGAAGTTCTTCAACTGTTTTTTCTAAATAGTTTTTCCAATATTCGCTGGCTTCTCGGTTAGCTTCTGCGAGAGCGCATTTTTATTTGGCCTCTGCCAATTGTTTCTGAAGGTCTTCAATCTCATTCTTTTGAATCTCAGCTTGAGCTTTGGAGCTAGCTTCATCTTCTTTCACTTTGTTTACCAATGAAATCAATATTTTGTCTTTTTCAAGGCCTTCGTTCCTTAATTCAATCACCTCTGAACGAAGGTTGTTCAGAGCCATTGTATACCCTTTGTCGGCGTTTCGAGACCGGGGGGTCCCTGAGCCGACGAGTGAATGTCGCCGCGTGCCCCAGCCCAGATGGGTCGAGCGCGAGGGCGAGCGCGAAGGGGGGAAAGTGAGGCGGCCGGAGACCGGCGTGAGAGAGGTGGGAATCCCGTGGCCTTCGTGTTCGTCCCGCGCCCAGGTCGGGTGCGCTTGCAGTAGGGGGTTACAAGCGTCCACGCGGGAGAGGGAGCGAGCGGCCTCAAGCGAGCGCCTGTCTCGTCCTCGTCCCCGCGCGGCCAACCCTCTCTAAGAGGGCCCTGGTCCTTCCTTTTGTAGGCGTAAGGAGAGGATCCAGGTGTACAATGGGGGGGTATAGCAGAGTGCTGCGTGTCTAGCGGAGGAGAGCTAGCGCCCTAAGTACATGTCGTCGTGGCAGCCGGAGAGATTTTGGCACCCAGTTGGTGTGATGTCGTGGCCGTCGGAGGAGTGCTGGAGCCTGGCGGAGGGACAGCTATCGGAGCAGTTGAGTCCTTGCTGATGTCCTCTTGCTTCCGTAAGGGGGCTGAGAGCCGCCATCGTCACAGAGTATGCGGGGCACCATCATTGCCTATCTGGCGGAGCGAGCCAGATGGGACGTCGGTCTTGTTCCCTGCGACCCGAGTCAGCTCGGGGTAGGGTGATGATGGCGCCTCCTGTTGATGTGGCTGGTCTGCGCCCTAGGTTGGGCGATGTGGAAGCTCCTCCGAAGCCGAGGTCGAGTCTGTCTTCCGTGGCCGAGGTCGAGTCCGAGCCCCTGGTTCAGGCGAGGCGGAGACCGTCGGCTGAGGCCAGGGCGGAGTCCGAGCCCTAGGGTCGGGCGAAGCGGAGTTCGTCGTCTTCTGGGGCTGAGCCCGAGTCCGAGCCCTGGGTCGGGCGGAGCGGAGTTCGCCGTCTTCCGGGACTTAGCCCGAGTCCGAGCCCTGGGTCGGGCGGAGCGGAGTTCGTCGTCTTCTGGGACTTAGCCCGAGTCAGAGCCCTGGGTCGGGCGGAGCGGAGTTCGCCGTCTTCCGGGACTTAGCCCGAGTCCGAGCCCTGGGTCGGGCGGAGCGGAGTTCGCCATCTTCCGGGACTTAGCCCGAGTCCGAGCCCTGGGTCGGGCGAAGCAGAGCTTCCTATGGTGCCTTCGGCTAGGCCTGACTGCCTGTCAGTCTCACTCTGTCAAGTGGCATCGCAGTCGGAGTGGCGCAGGCGGCGCTGTCCTTCTGTCAGGCCGGTCAGTGGAGCGGCGAAGTGACGGCGGTCACTTCGGCTCTGCCGGCTGGGCGGGGCGCGTCTGGATAAAGGTGTCAGACCACCTTTGCATTAAATGCTCCTGCGATTTGGTTGGTCGGTGCGGCGATTTGGGCAGGGTTGCTTCTTGGCGAAGAGAGGGCCTCGGGCGAGCCGGAAATATGTTCGCCGCTGGAGGGGAGCCTCGGGCGAGACGGAAATCCTCCGGGGTCGGCTGCCCTTGTCCGAGGCTAGGCTCGGGCGAGGCGTGATCTAGTCCCTCGAATGGACTGATCCCTGACTTAATCGCACCCATCAGGCCTTTGCAGCTTCATGCTGATGGGGGTTACCAGCTGAGAATTAGGAGCCTTGAGGGTACCCCTAATTATGGTCCCCGACAGTAGCCCCCGAGCCTCGAAGGGAGTGTTTGCACTCGCTTGGAGGCTTTCATCGCACTTTTTTGCAAGGGGACCAGCCTTTCTCGGTTGCATTTTGTTCCGGTGGGTGCGCGCGAGCGCACCCGCCGAGTGTAGCCCCCGAGGCCTCGGAGGAGTGGTTTCACTCCTTTGAGGTCTTAATGCCTTGTGTAATGCTTCGGCTGGTCTGATCGTTCCCTCATGTGAGCTGGCCATAGCCCGGGTGTACGGTCGGGTCCCAAGTTCTCGAGCTGGTATGTTGACGCTGTCAACGGTTCGGCTAGAGCCAGGTTTGCGAGAGCAGCCCCTGAGCCTCTGCACAGGGCGAGAGGGCGATCAGGGACAGACTCGACTTTTTTATATACGCCCCTGCGTCGCCTTTCCGCAAGGAGGAGGGGGGGGGGAAGCGCCATGTTGCCCTCGATGGGCGCCGAACATGGTGTCTCCGGTGAGCTACAGGCGGGTAATCCGAGTGGACGTCCGTGCCCCATTCGTTAGGGGTCGGCTAGGGGCCTAGAGGCACGCCCAAAAGTACCTGCGGGTGATCTGCCAGACCCGGTCCCCTGGCGACGGGGTCCGAGGGCTCGATGCCTCCCTCTGATGGGATTCCGTTACAAGATCGTTCCCGCTGGTCTCGGAAATGTCCTAGGGTACCTTGGGAGCGTAGCCCGAGCCTTGGTTATGTATCGAACGTACCCATGGTCATCCCTCGCTCTGTGTCTGAGGTGGCTGTGAACCCTTCGGGGGCCAGCCTTCAAACCCCTAATCAGTAGTGGGCGTGGAGCCCGAGTAGCCTGAGTGTGGCGGAACTGCCCGAATTATTCCAACTTAAGTGCCTAATAGATAGTCCACTTTTAGCCTTAAGAGAGTCACACTTAAATTGACAAAGTTAAAACTTGACTTAGAAACTCAGCTAGTGGTTTTGGCAACCAAACCCCATAACCAAACAGCTGCATGTCTAGAGGTAGAGGAGTAGACTCCTCACACCGGGTAAGTCTAGCTGAGTATTAGTATACTCAGCCTTGCTTGTGGCATAATTTTACAGGTTCTCTGGAGGACATGGTTGCTGGAGTGACTTGGTCGTCCATCTTGCCACCGGGTTGGACTGTCGAGTGGGACCCCGCCTCGGCAGAGGAGGAGCATGAGGAGTGATGGGACAGGCTTCCCCATCTCTCTGTTTAATTACCGTTAGTTTTATTCCGCTGCACTTCGAACAATGACAACTACTTTTGCAAAACTTCTATGATGATGTAATAACTTACTACCCTTTCATGCATGGTTTTATGCTTTATTGTATTTGCTCTGTGACTCACCATCGAGTGAGATTGTGGTACTTGATCCTGTCAGTGGCCGTGTCGGACTAGATCCGAGGGATTGACGGGTTATTCCCATTTAAGTGTGATCTAGCCTCTAAGGCGGGGCTTAGGCACTTAAGTTGGAATAATTTGGGCAGTTCCACCACACTGAGGCGGTCGTTGAACCCTTCCGAGGGGCCGGCCTTCGAACCTCTGACCAGTAGTGGGTGTAGGGCCCACGTGATCTGAGGCGGCTGTCGAACCCTTCCGAGGGGCCAGCCTTCGAACCTCTAATCAGTAGGGAGGCTCGGAGCCTAGTTCCTTCATGGGGAAGGACCCTTTTCAGGGTTTCCCCCTTTCCCGATCCCTGTTGCAAGAGAGAGAAAGAGGAAAAAAGGAAAAGGATACGAATTTGAACGATGCGGCGTACCTTTACTGACGCGGTCATTATGGAGAAGGCGAAGCGTCGCCCGCTTCTCCTGCCAGAGGTGTCGCCTGTCCCGCTGCGGAGTTAATGCGACGGGGCAAGTGGTTGGCGGGGCGGCCGTTGCGCGTGCGCGAGCCGTTCGAGGAACGGAACACGGGCGCGTTGTCTTCACACCGTGAGAGAGGGTTCTCTCGCTGCCCCCGGATGGGACGTGAGCTTGGCTGACGACGTGACCGCTGCTCCTGCCCGCCTGCCACCGTCATTACTGCCGGCCCATTTTTGGATGCATTGACCGTCGCGCCAGGCTGGCGCTGCTGGGTCGTGCGCTGGGTCGCCTCGAGTCGCGGCGTTGGTTCCGCAGCCGAGGAGGCGCGGTGGTGGCGCAAGTGGCGGTGCAGTTCCATGCACGAAGCATTCGGCGCGCCGGTTGCATGACGCGTGGACCTGGGCCTCCATGCTGGGCGTGTTGGGAGTCGGAGAAGCGCGCCCACTTGGCGCGGTTGCATGCCGCCTGCATGGCTGCCCGCCCCTTTCGCCCGTTGGCCTGGGCAAAAGTGGGGAGTCACTTGTAACCGCTGGGTGGTTGTGCGCACCGCGCACGGCGGTTTGGCTTCTTCTGCTCTGAGCCAGCTTGCATGACGTGTGGGACCCAGCCCCCGCGCCGCAGGGGAGGACCTTGGAGCGTGTTGGAGAAGACTCAGCCCGCGACGGCTGGGGACGCAAGTAGGGAGAGTCGCCTTTAAAAGGAGGGTGACCCCCTTGGAAGGCGACCATGTCTTCATGCTCCCTTATGCATCGTGTCTTTCCACCTTCCAAGCCCCCGGATGGGGGATACCCGCCGTCTTTCTGCCTTGTTGTCGGGGGAACGCAACTCCGCGGGAGTTGGTACCTTTCAGCCATCATTCGGCTTTGAGAGCACCTAGAGGGGGGGTGAATAGGTGATCCTGTAAAACTTAAACTTATAGCCACAAAAACTTGTTAAGTGTTAGCACAATTATTGCCAAGTGGCTAGAGAGGAGTCTCAACAAAACACAATACCACAAGAGATCAAACACAGAGATGACACAGTGGTTTATCCCGTGGTTCGGCCAAGACCAACGCTTGCCTACTCCATGTTGTGGCGTCCCAACGGACGAGGGTTGCAATCAACCCCTCTCAAGCGGTCCAAAGACCAACTTGAATACCACGGTGTTTTGCTTTGCCTTTCAATATCCCGTTTGCGAGGAATCTCCACAACTTGGAGTCTCTCGCCCTTACACTTGAGATTCACAAAGAAATATGGAGTAAGGGAGGGAATGAGCAACGCACACAAGACTTCAAAAAGATCAGAGCAACAACACGCACACAAGCAGCAACAAGAGCTCGCAACACAACTCAAAGAGTTCACAACTCCACAAGAGCTCTATATGCTATCACAATGAAACGAATGCGCGAGATCGATGTCTTGGTGCTTAGGAATGTTGTAGGAATGCTTGGTATGCTTGATGTTCTCCTCCATGCGCCTAGGGGTCCCTTTTATAGCCCCAGGGCAGCTAGGAGCCGTTGAGAACAAATCTGGAAGGCCATCCTTGCCTTATGTCGTCGGGCGCACCGGACAGTCCGGTGCACACCGGACACTGTCCGGTGCCCGATTTATTTCCATAAATAGCGAAGCCGACCGTTGGCAGACTTGGAGCCGTTGGCGCACCGGACATGTCCGGTGCCCCCTTCTAGCCGTTGGCTCGGCCACGTGTCGCGCGCAGAATCCGCGGCCGACCGTTGGCCCGGCCGACCGTTGGCTCACCGGACAGTCCGGTGCACACCGGACAGTCCAGTGAATTATAGCCGTACGCCGTCGGCGAATTCCCGAGAACGGCTTCTTCGCGCCGAGTCTGCCTGGCGCACCGGACACTGTCCGGTGCACCACCGGACAGTCCGGTGTGCCAGACAGAGCAGAGTCTTGGCTGTACACAGCCAAGTTTTTTGCACCTGTTGTCTTTTTTCTTCTTCTCTCTGTTTCTAATCACTTAGACAAGTATATTAGTACACAAAACCAATGTACTAAGGCTTAGAAACATACCTTTACTCTTGATTTGCACTTTGTCCATCCTATGGGCATAAATTCACACTTAAGCACTTGTGTTGGCACTCAATCACCAAAATACTTAGAAATGGCCCAAGGGCACATTTCCCTTTCAATCTCCCCCTTTTTGGTGATTTATGCCAACACAACATAAAGCCACTAGAACAAGTGCAAAATCACTTCAAATAAAAACTCAAAGTTGTTTTGAATCAAATTTGACATATATGGATCACTCTATGCCACCACTTGGTTTGTTTTTGCAAATCAAACTCAAATCTCTATCTCTAAGTCAAACACACATGTTGATGCACAAAGAGAGTCATTCCAAAAGAGATTGATCAAAGGATTTCAAAAACTCCCCCTTTTTCCCTTAATATTTTCAAAATCTCTCAAGTGGTAGCTGATCCATTTATCACTTTGGCCTTTATTTTCTCCCCCTTTGGCATCAAGCACCAAAACGGGATCAGTCTTGTCCCTTTAACCCCATTGCCTCACCAAAATCTTCAATTAAGAGCAAATAGGCAATAAGAAGTTAAAGATGAACTTGGAATAAGTTACCCTCTCATCGGAGTGCAGTGGAAGTCTTTCATGGTCCAAGTTCACCTTTTCCCTTTCAAACCTCCTTTGAGACTAAAACAAGCAAACTCAAGCACATGGTTAGTCTCAAGGGGTCAAGTTGTAACACATCTCCCCCTAAACATGTGCATCACTTTGCAACGGACTTGTGAGGTCCAGGGAGTGTTTGTACAACTTGAGCACCACAATAAGCAACAAAATGCAGAATGAACATGATCAAAGGCATAAACACATGTATGCTACAATTCAATCCAAGTTCCGCGAATCTAAGACATTTAGCTCACTACGCAACCTGCAAAAGGTCTTCTCATCTAGAGGCTTGGTAAAGATATCGGCTAGCTGGTTCTCGGTGCTAACATGAAACACCTCGATATCTCCCTTTTGCTGGTGGTCTCTCAAAAAGTGATGCCGGATGTCAATGTGCTTTGTGCGGCTGTGCTCAACAGGATTTTCCGCCATGCGGATAGCACTCTCATTGTCACATAGGAGTGGGACTTTGCTCAGATTGTAGCCAAAGTCCCTGAGGGTTTGCCTCATCCAAAGTAGTTGCGCGCAACACTGTCCTGCGGCAACATACTCGGCCTCAGCGGTGGATAGGGCAACGGAAGTTTGTTTCTTAGAGTTCCACGACACCAGGGACCTTCCTAAGAATTGGCATGTCCCTGATGTACTCTTCCTATCAACCTTACATCCAGCATAGTCGGAGTCTGAGTATCCAACCAAGTCAAAGGTAGACCCCTTTGGATACCAGAGCCCGAAGCAAGGCGTCGCGACTAAATATCTAAGAATTCGCTTCACCGCCACTAAGTGACACTCCTTAGGATCGGATTGAAATCTAGCACACATGCATATGCTAAGCATAATATCCGGTCTACTAGCACATAAATAAAGCAAAGATCCTATCATTGACCGGTATGCTTTTTGATCAACGGACTTACCTCCTTTGTTGAGGTCGGTGTGTCCGTCGGTCCCCATCGGTGTCTTTGCGGGCTTGGCGTCCTTCATCCCAAACCGCTTCAGCAGATCTTGCGTGTACTTCGTTTGGGAGATGAAGGTGCCGTCCTTGAGTTGCTTCACTTGGAACCCAAGGAAGTAGTTCAACTCGCCCATCATCGACATCTCGAATTTCTGTGTCATCACCCTGCTAAACTCTTCACAAGACTTTTGGTTAGTAGAACCAAATATTATGTCATCGACATAAATTTGGCATACAAACAAATCACCATCACATGTCTTTGTAAAAAGAGTTGGATCGGCTTTCCCAACCTTGAAAGCATTAACAATTAGAAAGTCTCTAAGGCATTCATACCATGCTCTTGGGGCTTGCTTAAGTCCATAGAGCGCCTTAGAGAGCTTACACACATGGTCGGGGTACCGTTCATCCTCGAAGCCAGGGGGTTGCTCCACGTAGACCTCCTCCTTGATCGGCCCATTGAGGAAAGTGCTCTTCACATCCATTTGGTACAACCTGAAAGAATGGTGAGCGGCATATGCTAGCAAAATACGAATGGACTCTAGCCTAGCCACAGGAGCGAATGTCTCCTCAAAGTCCAAACCTGCGACTTGGGCATAACCTTTTGCCACAAGCCGAGCCTTGTTCCTTGTCACCACTCCGTGCTCGTCCTGTTTGTTGTGGAACACCCACTTGGTTCCCACAACATTTTGCTTAGGACGAGGCACCAGTGTCCAAACTTCATTGCGCTTGAAGTTGTTGAGCTCCTCCTGCATGGCCAACACCCAGTCCGGATCTAGCAAGGCCTCTTCTACCCTGAAAGGCTCAATAGAAGAGACAAAAGAGTAATGCTCACAAAAATTAACTAATCGAGATCGAGTAGTTACTCCCTTGCTAATGTCACCCAGAATTTGGTCGACGGGATGATCCCTTTGAATCATCGCTCGAACTTGGGTTGGAGGTGCTGGTTGCGCTTCTTCCTCCATCACATGATCATCTTGTGCTCCCCCTTGATCACACGCCTCCTGTTGATGAACCTGTTCATCGTCTTGAGTTGGGGGATGCACCATAGTTGAGGAAGAGGGTTGTTCTCGTTCATCATGTTCCTGTGGCCGAACTTCTCCAATCGCCATGGTTCGTATAGCGGCCGTCGGAACATCTTCTTCATCTACATCATCACAATCAACAACTTGCTCTCTTGGAGAGCCATTAGTTTCATCAAATACAACGTCGCTAGAGACTTCAACCAAACCCGACGATTTGTTGAAGACCCTATACGCCTTTGTATTTGAATCATAACCTAACAAAAACCCTTCTACAGCTTTGGGAGCAAACTTAGAATTTCTACCCTTCTTCACTAGAATGTAGCACTTGCTCCCAAATACACGAAAGTAAGATACATTGGGTTTGTTACCGGTTAGTAGCTCATATGACGTCTTCTTGAGGAGGCGATGAAGGTAGACCCTGTTGATGGCGTGGCAAGCCGTGTTCACGGCTTCCGTCCAAAAGCACTCAGGGGTCTTGAACTCTCCTAGCATCGTCCTCGCCATATCAATGAGCATCCTGTTCTTCCTCTCTACCACACCATTTTGCTGTGGTGTGTAGGGAGCGGAGAACTCGTGCTTGGTCCCTTCCTCTTCAAGGAACTCCTCCACTTGAAGGTTCTTGAACTCGGACCCGTTGTCGCTCCTTATCTTCTTCACTTTGAGCTCAAACTCATTTTGAGCTCTCCTGAGGAAGCGCTTGAGGGTCCCTTGGGTTTCAGACTTATCCTGCAAAAAGAACACCCAAGTGAAGCGGGAAAAGTCATCAACAATAACTAGACCATACTTACTCCCTCCTATGCTTAGATAGGCGACGGGTCCGAAGAGGTCCATATGCAGCAGCTCCAGGGGTCTTGAAGTGGTCATCACATTCTTGCTGTGATGCGCTCCTCCCACTTGTTTACCTGCCTGACAAGCTGCACAAGGTCTATCTTTCTCGAATTGAACGTTAGTCAAACCTATCACGTGCTCTCCCTTTAGAAGCTTGTGAAGGTTCTTCATCCCCACATGTGCTAAGCGGCGATGCCACAGCCAGCCCATGCTAGTCTTAGCAATTAAGCATGCATCTAGACCGGCCTCCTCTTTTGCAAAATCAACTAAGTAAAGTTTGCCGTCTAATACACCCTTAAATGCTAGTGAACCATCACACCTTCTAAAGACAGACACATCTATATTTGTGAATAGACAGTTATATCCCATATTGCATAATTGACTAACCGATAGCAAATTATATCCCAGAGACTCTACTAAAAACACATTAGAGATAAAGTGCTCATTAGAAATTGCAATTTTACCTAACCCTTTAACCTTGCCTTGATTCCCATCACCGAATATAATTGAATCTTGGGAATCCTTATTCTTGACGTAGGAGGTGAACATCTTCTTCTCCCCTGTCATATGGTTTGTGCATCCGCTGTCGATAATCCAGCTTGAACCCCCGGATGCATAAACCTGCAAGGCAAATTTAGGCTTGGGTCTTAGGTACCCAACTCATGTTGGGTCCTACAAGGTTAGTGCAAATATCCTTAGGGACCCAAATGCAAGTTTTGTCTCCCTTGCATTTTGCCCCTAACTTCCTAGCAACTATTTTCTTATCCTTTCTACAAATAGCAAAGGAAGCATTTAAAGCACTATAAATTGTAGAAGGTTCATTCACTACTTTCCTAGGAGCATGAATAATATTCTTTCTAGGCACATGATGAATAGCATTTCTCCTAGACATATTTCTACCATGCATATAGGAAGAACTAGACGCAAACATGGCATGAGAGTCAAAATCATCATAAGCATTATAATTCCTATAAGCATTTCTAGTTTGTGTCCTATCATGATACATAAAAGCATGGTTCTTTTTAGCACTATTAGCCATAGGGGCCTTCCCTTTCTCCTTAGCGGAGATGGGAGCCTTATGGCTTGTTAAGTTCTTGGCTTCCCTCTTGAAGCCAAGTCCATCCTTAATTGAGGGGTGTCTACCAATTGTGTAGGCATCCCTTGCAAATTTTAGCTTGTCAAATTCATTCTTGCTAGTCTTAAGTTGGACATTAAGACTAGCCAATTCCTCATTTAATTTGGAAATTGAAACTACATGATCACTACAGGCATCAACATCAAAATCTTTACACCTCTTACAGATTGTAACATGCTCTACACAAGAATTAGATTTATTAGCTACTTCTAGTTTAGCATTTAAATCATCATTAACACTTTTTAAAGAGGCAATGGTTTCATGACAAGAAGATAACTCACTAGAGAGCATTTCATTCCTTTTAATTTCTAGAGCAAGAGATTTTTGTGCACTAACAAATTTATCATGTTCTTCATACAACAAATCCTCTTGCTTTTCTAAAAGCATATTCTTATCATTCAAGGCATCAATCAATTCATTAATTTTGTCTACCTTGGTTCTATCTAGGCCCTTAAACAAACATGAGTAATCTATCTCATCATCATCACTAGACTCATCCTCACTTGAAGAAGCATTAGTATCATGAGTGCTTACTTTCTTCTCCCTTGCCATGAGGCAAGTGTGACGCTCGTTGGGGAAGAGAGATGACTTGTTGAAGGCGGTGGCGGCGAGTCCTTCATTGTCAGAGTCGGAGGAGGAGCAATCCGAGTCCCACTCCTTTCCTAGATGTGCCTCGCCCTTGGCCTTCTTGTAATTTTTCTTCTTTTCCCTCTTGCTCCCGAGTTCCTGGTCACTTTCATTATCGGGACAGTTAGCAATAAAATGACCAATCTTACCGCATTTGAAGCATGAGCACTTTCCTTTGGCTTTGGTCTTGCTTGGCTGTCCCTTGCGACCCTTGAGCGCCGTCTTGAATCTCTTGATGATGAGAGCCATCTCTTCATCATTAAGTCCGGCCGCCTCAATTTGTGCCACCTTGTTAGGTAGCGCCTCCTTGCTTCTTGTTGCTTTGAGAGCAAGAGGTTGCGGCTCGTTGATTGGTCCATTCAAGGCGTCGTCCACGTACCTTGCCTCCTTGATCATCATTCGCCCACTTACGAATTTTCCAAGGACTTCTTCGGGCGACATTTTGGTGTACCTGGGATTCTCACGAATATTATTCACCAAATGAGGATCAAGAACGGTAAAGGACCTTAGCATCAGTCGGACGACGTCGTGGTCCGTCCATCGCGTGCTTCCGTAGCTCCTTATTTTGTTGATAAGGGTCTTGAGCCGGTTGTATGTTTGGGTTGGCTCCTCGCCCCTTATCATCGCGAATCGTCCAAGCTCGCCCTCCACCAACTCCATCTTGGTGAGTAAGGTGACATCATTCCCCTCATGAGAGATCTTGAGGGTGTCCCAAATCTGCTTGGCATTGTCCAAGCCGCTCACCTTATGGTACTCGTCCCTGCACAAAGAGGCTAGCAACACAGTAGTAGCTTGTGCATTTTTATGAATCTGTTCATTAATAAACATAGGACTATCCGTACTATCAAAGTGCATTCCACTCTCTACAATCTCCCATATGCTAGGATGGAGAGAGAACAAGTGAGTACGCATTTTGTGGCTCCAAAATCCGTAGTCCTCTCCATCAAAGTGAGGGGGCTTGCCAAGTGGAATGGGTAGTAAATGAGCATTTGCATTTTTATGAATACGAGAGTAGTCAAAAGAAAAGTTCGAATTGACCGGTTTCCTTCTCTCGTAGTCATCGTGGTCGTCGTCCTTTTGGGAGGAAGTAGACTCATCACTATCGTCGTAGTAGACGATCTCCTTGATGCGCCTCGTCTTCTTCTTCTTCCCTTCCTTCCGTCTATGGCCCGAGCCGGAGTCGGTAGGCTTGTCGTCCTTCGGCTCGTTGACGAAGGATTCCTTCTCTTTGTCGTTGATCACGATTCCCTTCCCCTTAGGATCCATCTCTTCGGGCGATTAGTCCCTTTGTGAAGAGAACGGCTCTGATACCAATTGAGAGCACCTAGAGGGGGGGGTGAATAGGTGATCCTGTAAAACTTAAACTTATAGCCACAAAAACTTGTTAAGTGTTAGCACAATTATTGCCAAGTGGCTAGAGAGGAGTCTCAACAAAACACAATACCACAAGAGATCAAACACAGAGATGACACAGTGGTTTATCCCGTGGTTCGGCCAAGACCAACGCTTGCCTACTCCACGTTGTGGTGTCGCAACGGACGAGGGTTGCAATCAACCCCTCTCAAGCGGTCCAAAGACCAACTTGAATACCACGGTGTTTTGCTTTGCCTTTCAATATCCCGTTTGCGAGGAATCTCCACAACTTGGATTCTCTCGCCCTTACACTTGAGATTCACAAAGAAATACGGAGTAAGGGAGGGAATGAGCAACGCACACAAGACTTCAAAAAGATCAGAGCAACAACACGCACACAAGCAGCAACAAGAGCTCGCAACACAACTCAAAGAGTTCACAACTCCACAAGAGCTCTATATGCTATCACAATGAAACGAATGCGCGAGATCGGTGTCTTGGTGCTTAGGAATGTTGTAGGAATGCTTGGTATGCTTGATGTTCTCCTCCATGCGCCTAGGGGTCCCTTTTATAGCCCCAGGGCAGCTAGGAGCCGTTGAGAACAAATCTGGAAGGCCATCCTTGCCTTCTGTCGTCGGGCGCACCGGACAGTCCGGTGCACACCGGACACTGTCCGGTGCCCGATTTATTTCCATAAATAGCGAAGCCGACCGTTGGTAGACTTGGAGCCGTTGGCGCACTGGACATGTCCGGTGCACACCGGACAGTCCGGTGCCCCCTTCTAGCCGTTGGCTCGACCACGTGTCGCGTGCAGAATCCGCGGCCGACCGTTGGCCCGGCCGACCGTTGGCTCACCGGACAGTCCGGTACACACCGGACAGTCCGGTGAATTATAGCCGTACGCCGTCGGCGAATTTCCGAGAACGGCTTCTTCGCGCCGAGTCTGCCTGGCGCACCGGACACTGTCCGGTGCACCACCGGACAGTCCGGTGTGCCAGACAGAGCAGAGTCCTGGCTGTACACAGCCAAGTCTTTTGCACCTGTTGTCTTTTTTCTTCTTCTCTCTGTTTCTAATCACTTAGACAAGTATATTAGTACACAAAACCAATGTACTAAGGCTTAGAAACATACCTTTACTCTTGATTTGCACTTTGTCCATCCTATGGGCATAAATTCACACTTAAGCACTTGTGTTGGCACTCAATCACCAAAATACTTAGAAATGGCCCAAGGGCACATTTCCCTTTCAGGCTTCAAGGATTTTCATCAGCCAGTCCAGCTGTACCCCCCGCCGGCGGTCACCCAAGATGGTGACCACCAGCCCCTAGGTGGGGAGAAGCAAGCCGGGCTACGATTTTGGTCCCATCGTCAGCTTCAAGGATGTTCATCATCCTCGCTGGGGTGGAGGCCGGGCTGAGCCGGAGCTCTACCTCCCGCGCGGGTTCGTGGGTCACCCTCTCCTGCGGCGTTCGAGGGAGAGGGCGCTCGCTGGCCTTGCAGGCGGGTCGGACTTCGACAACGCGGGGCTGGTCGACGGCGGGCGTCGTCAGCCCCAGCGTGTCGAGCTCGTCGGCTTGGCTCCCGATGCTCCCTCCTGCCGGAAGGCGGCTGTCGCGCCGTGTGCACGGGAGGACCGCCCAAGATGTCGCGCGCTGCTAGGGCGGCGTTCGTGTTATGGGGCGGTCCTGCCTTTGCACCGGTATGGTGCCTCCGCGCAGAGGTCGGTGCCCCATTCGTCCGGGAGGATCTGAGTGGGGATCTGCCGGAGGGCTGACGGCCCCTGTCGTTGGTGCCGAGGTGGATGCGGCTCGAGAAGTCCCCGTCGCCGACGGGATCACCGCCACCATCAGCGCTTCGGGCCTCCGGCTCTTTGTACTTGTCCTCGCCCCTCGAGCGTCGGCATAGGCGAGGGCAAGATTGCAGCAGCACCCGCCCTGAGGCCTGCGCTGCTGCAGTTCGGCCACCCAGAGCAGGGGTCGTTGTTGTTGCTGTCAGAGCGGGCGGCGGCGAGCCGCCCGTCAGTCTTCTGTTGCTCTGCAGGCCCCCCCATCGAGTGGGGTTGTTCGTACCCGCGGAGGTGGAACCGGAGTTCCGTTTGTAATGGCACTTTGAATGCCAGTGTTTTTGTTCATCGTGGCTGTCGAGGCCTGAACATGTGTGTAATTTCGGCACGGAGCCGTGTTTTTTCCTCATTTTCGAGTACTAAGACTCGCCTGTTGGTTGTCTGAACCGCTTCACCAAGCCTGAGTCGCCCCGTGTAAAGGTGACGAGTGAGGTATCCGTATCCCGGAGGCGTAGGAGTCCCTCGGCTCGGTCGGCCTTGTTGTCCGAGGCTTCTCTAGCTTAGTTAAAGGAACCCCTTGGCCGCCCTTCGATGAGCCGAGGCCGGGGGTAGCGGTGTCAGCGTGAACAGAGGCAGAGTTGGCTCGAAAAGAAAACCTGGTTGGCTGGAGCCTGGCCGGGTCGTCCGTTAGCGGGATCGACGTCAGAATTGACCAGCCGAGGCCTCGGGTCGGGCTGACGTCCTTGGTGGACAGCTGGCCGAGGCCCCGGGGTGACCGGCCGAGCCGCCTGCTCGGGCCGAATTCCCGGAGAAGACCCTGGCAGCGATGGCCCGGGCTTGGTGATGACGCCGTCCTTCAGAGTGGAGATCTTCGGCCCGCGTCGCTGTCCGAGGCTAGGTCGGACCTCGCCGAAGGTGTTGTCGACGCCGAGGGTGCTGCTGCTCCCTTCAAGCGTCAGGATCCGAGCCTGCAGGATCGGATTGTCTTGTAGCGTGTGTTTCCTGCGGCCGCCTAGGCCAAAACACTTCCTCGCTGTGTTGTAAAGCTGCGTCTCTTTTCCTCTTGTTTCAAGTATCTGGACTTTTTTGTCGGTAACAGAAATGTTTGTGCGAGCGAGAGTTGCTTCTCGCGGAAGGTGATGAGTGAGGTATCCGTATCCCGGAGGCGTAGGAGTCCCTCGGCTCGGTCGGCCTCGCCGCTTACGCGCACTCTTACCCGTCCATGGGGCTCTATCACCGACGCAGTCGAGAAGACTCGAAGTATCGCTCCGGCAGAAGAGCTTTCGAACGTGAGGACTTGTTCGGTCCGCGGAATCACTTATCCGAACGTGAGTTACTTATCGCAGAAGGTGATGAGTGAGGTATCCGTATCCTGGAGGCGTAGGAGTCCCTCGGCTCGGTCAGCCTTGGCTGCTTACGTGTACTCCGTCGTTTTCAGGATCCACTTTCGAAGTAGTCAAAAAGCACGAAAGACATTCTGGCAGAAAAGATCTTTTTTCGAGGAAAATTTCGACGCAGAGGGGGTTCCCCCCCCTTTTAGCCCCCGAGGGAGGGTCGGGCTTTGCCGAGGCGAGGCCGACCCTTCCTTGATGACTAAAACTTTGCGTGGGAGCGAGGTATATGAACAACTTGAAAACATCTTAAGGGTAGAAGCGACATAGCTGTTGGATGTTCCAAGCGTTGCCGTAGACCTCGCCTTGACTGTTGGCCAGCTTGTACGTTCCGGGCTTCAGAACTTTGGCGATGACGAACGGCCCCTCCCAGGGGGCGTGAGCTTGTGCCGCCCTCGGGCGTCTTGTCGCAGCCGAAGCACCAGGTCGGACACCTAGAGGTCTCGGGACCGGACCCCTCGGGTGTGGTAGCGTCGCAGGGACTGCTGGTACCGTGCCGAGTGTAGTAAGGCCCTATCCTAAGCCTCCTCCAGCTGGTCCAGCGAGTCTTCTCGGCTAGCTTGGTTGCTTTGGTCGGTGTAGGCCCTCGTCCTCGGGGAGCCGTATTCCAGGTCTGTGGGCAAGACGGCCTCGGCCCCGTAGACTAGGAAGAACGGCGTGAAGCCCGTGGCTCGGCTCGGTGCTGTCCTCAGACTCCAGACCACCGAGGGGAGTTCCTTCATCCATCGCTTGCCGAACTTGTTGAGGTCGTTGTAGATCCGAGGCTTGAGCCCTTGTAGAATCATGCCGTTGGCACGCTCTACTTGCCCATTTGTCATGGGGTGAGCTACGGCGGCCCAGTCCACCCGGATGTGGTGATCCTCGCAAAAGTCCAGGAACTTTCTGCCGGTGAATTGGGTGCAGTTGTCGGTGATGATGGAGTTCGGGACCCCAAAACGATGGATGATGTTGGTGAAGAACGCCACCGCCTGCTCGGACTTGATGCTGTTCAGGGGTCGGATCTCAATCCACTTGGAGAATTTGTCGATGGCGACCAGCAGGTGCGTGTAGCCCCCGGGTGCCTTCTGCAAGGGGCCGACGAGGTCCAGACCCCACACAGCAAAAGGCCAGGTGATGGGTATCGTCTGTAGAGCCTGAGCGGGCAGGTGGGTCTGCCTTGCGTAGAATTGACACCCTTCGCAGGTGCGGACAATTCTGGTAGCGTCGGCCACCGCCGTGGGCCAGTAGAAGCCTTGTCGGAAAGCATTCCCGACAAGGGCTCGAGGCGTTGCGTGATGGCCGCAAGCCCCCGAGTGTATCTCTCGCAGGAGTTCCTGACCTTCAGCGATGGAGATGCATCGCTGGAGGATGCCAGAGGGGCTGTAGTGGTAGAGCTCCTTCTCATCACCCAGCAAGACGAACGACTTGGCACGCCGCGCCACCCGCCGAGCCTCGGCTCGGTCGAGGGGTAGCTCTCCTCGGTGGAGATATTGCAGGTACGGGGTCTGCCAGTTTTGGTTAGGCGTGACCCCGCTTTGCTCCCCCTCGACGTGTAGCGTCTCGCCCTCGGGGGCCGAGGGTACCTCGGACTGAACCGAGGGCACCTCAGGCCGAGCCGAGGGTGCCTCGGGCTGTGCCGAGGTTACCTCGGGCTGGGCTGAGGGTACCTCGGGCCGAGCCGAGGGTGCCTCAGGCTCGGGCGTGTCGTCGATCTTGACGGAGGGTTGATGCAGATCCCGGGAGAAGACGTCCGGGGGAACCGTTGTTCGCCCCGAGGCTATTTTAGCCAGCTCGTCCGCAGTCTCGTTGTAGCGCCGAGCGATGTGGTTGAGCTCGAGCCCGTAGAACTTGTCTTCCAGGCGCCGAACCTGATCGCAGTAGGCCTCCATCTTTGGATCGCGGCAGTGGGAGTTCTTCATGACTTGGTCGATGACGAGCTGCGAGTCACCGCGAGCGTCGAGGCGTCGGACCCCTAGCTCGATGGCGATCCGCAATCCGTTGACCAGAGCTTCATACTCAGCCACATTGTTGGATGCCGGGAAATGGAGGCGTAGCACATAGCGTATGTGCTTCCCGAGGGGCGAGATGAAGAGTAGGCCTGCGCCGGCCCCCCGTCTTCATCAACGACCCGTCGAAAAACATGGTCCAGAGCTCCGGTTGGATCGGAGCCGTCGGTAGCTGGGTGTCGACCCATTCGGCCACGAAGTCCGCCAAGACCTGGGACTTGATGGCCTTCCGAGGGGCGAACGAGATTGTCTCGCCCATGATTTCCACCGCCCACTTTGCAATCCTACCCGAGGCCTCTCGGCACTGGATGATCTCCCCCAGGGGGAAGGATGACACCACAGTTACCGGATGAGACTCAAAGTAGTGTCGCAACTTCCGCCGTGTCAGGATCACCGCATATAGCAGCTTCTGAACTTGTCGGTAGCGGATCTTGGTTTCGGACAGTACCTCGCTGACGAAGTAAACTGGCCTCTGAACGGGCAATGCATGCCACTCTTCTTGCCTCTCGACCACAATCGCGGCGCTAACCACCTGAGTGGTCGCGGCGATGTAGACCAAGAGGGCTTCTCCGGCAGCTGGGGGCACCAAGATAGGCGCCTTCGTGAGGAGCGCCTTCAGGTTCCCGAGGGCTTCCTCGGCCTCAGGGGTCCAAGTGAAGCACTCGGCCTTCCTCAAGAGGCGGTACAGAGGTAGACCTCTTTCGCCGAGGCGTGAGATGAAACGGCTCAGAGCCGCGAGACATCCCATGACCCTTTGTACGCCTTTCAAGTCCTTGATGGGCCCCATGCTGGTGATGGCTGCGATCTTCTCCGGGTTGTCTTCGATGCCCCGCTCGGAGACGATGAACCCCAAGAGCATGCCTCGGGGCACCCCGAAGATACACTTCTCGGGATTGAGTTTGACGCCTTTCGCCTTGAGACATCGGAATGTCACTTCAAGGTCGGAAAGGAGGCCGGAGGCTTTCCTCGTCTTGACTACAATGTCATCGACGTAGGCCTCGACCGTGCGGCCGATGTGTTCGCCGAACACATGGTTCATGCACCGCTGGTACGTCGCACCCGCATTCCTCAAACCGAACGGCATGGTGATGTAGCAGTACATGTCGAAGGGTGTGATGAAAGAAGTCGCGAGCTGGTCGGACTCTTTCATCCTGATTTGGTGATACCCTGAGTAGGCATCGAGGAAAGACAGGGTTTCGCACCCAGCAGCGGAATCCACGATTTGATCGATGCGAGGTAGAGGGTAGGGAACCTTCGGACATGCTTTGTTTAGACCAGTGTAGTCTACACACATCCGCCATTTCCCCCCTTTCTTTCTCACAAGCACAGGGTTGGCAAGCCATTCGGGATGGAGTACCTCTTTGATGAACCCTGCCGCCATTAGCTTGTGGATCTCCTCGCCTATGGCTCTGCGCTTCTCCTCGTCGAATCGGCGCAGAGGCTGCTTGACGGGTCGGGCTCCGGCTCGGATGTCCAGCGAGTGCTCGGCGACATCCCTCGGTATGTCGGGCATGTCCGAGGGACTCCACGCGAAGACGTCGACGTTCGCGCGGAGAAAGTCGACGAGCATTGCTTCCTATTTGGGTTCGAGCCTGGAGCCGATCTGCATCTGCTTGGAGGCGTCGCCGCTGAGGTCAAGGGGGACAAACTTAACCGTCTTCGCTGGCTCAAAGTTGCCGGCGTGTCGCTTCACGTCTGGCACCTCCTTAGAGAGGCTCTCCAGGTCGGCGATGAGGGCCTCGGCGTACTCCACGCACTCCATGTCGCATTCGAACGCGTGTTTGTACGTGGGGCCGATGGTGATGACCTCGTTGGGGCCCGGCATCTTGAGCTTCAGGTAGGTGTAGTTGGGGACAGCCATGAACTTCGCGTAGCATGGTCTTCCCAGTACCGCGTGGTAGGTTCCTCGGAACCCGACCACCTCGAACGTCAGGGTCTCCCTTCGGAAGTTGGAGGGTGTTCTGAAGCAGACGGGAAGGTCGAGTTGTCCGAGGGGCTGGACGCGCTTCCCGGGAATGATCCCATGGAAGGGCGCAGCGCCCGCCCGGACGGAGGACAGATCGACACGCAGGAGCCCGAGGGTCTCGGCGTAGATGATGTTGAGGCTGCTGCCTCCGTCCATGAGGACTTTGGTGAGCCTGACGTCGCCGATGACGGGGTCGATGACGAGCGGGTATTTTCCTGGGCTCGGCACATGGTCGGGGTGGTCGGCTCGGTCGAAAGTGATGGGCTTGTCGGACCAGTCTAGATAGACTGGCGCCGCCACCTTCACCGAGCAGACCTCCTGGCGCTCTTGCTTGCGGTGCCGAGCCGAGGCATTCGCCGCTTGCCCACCATAGATCGTGAAGCAGTCGCGGACCTCGGGGAACTCTCCTGCTTGGTGATCTTCCTTCTTATCGGTGTCATGGGCCCTGCCACCTCCGCGGGTGGCCCGGCCCTGTGGAAGTGGCGCTGAAGCATGACGCACTCCTCAAGGGTGTGCTTGACGGGCCCCTGGTGATAGGGGCACGACTCCTTGAGCATCTTGTCGAAGAGGTTGGCACCTCCAGGGGGTTTCCGAGGGTTTTTGTACTCGGCAGCGGCGACAAGGTCCGCGTCGGCGGCGTCGCGTTTCGCTTGCGACTTCTTCTTGCCCTTCTTCTTGGCGCCGCGCTGAGTTGACGCCTCGGGGGCATCTTTCGATGGGCGGCCCTGGGGCTGCTTGTCCTTTCGAAAGATAGCCTCGACCGCTTCCTGGCCGGAGGCAAACTTGGTGGCGATGTCCATCAACTCGCTCGCCCTGGTGGGGGTCTTGCGACCCAGCTTGCTCACCAGGTCGCGGAAGGTGGTGCCAGCGAGGAACGCGCCGATGACATCCGAGTCGGTGATGTTGGGCAGCTCGGTGCGCTGCTTCGAGAATCGCCGGATGTAGTCCCGGAGAGACTCTCCCGGCTGCTGTCAGCAGCTTCGGAGGTCCCAGGAATTCCTGGGGCGCATGTACGTGCCATGGAAATTGCCGGCGAAAGCTTGGACCAGGTCGTCCCAGTTGGAGATCTGCCCCGGAGGCAGCTGCTCCAACCAGGCGCGAGCGGTGTCGGAGAGGAACAGGGGGAGGTTGCGGATGATGAGGTTGTCATCGTCCGTTCCACCCAGTTGGCAGGCCAGACGGTAGTCCGCGAGCCATAGTTCCGGTCTCGTCTCCCCCGAGTACTTTGTGATAGTAGTTGGGGGTCGGAACCAGGTCGGGAACGGCGCCCGTCGGATGGCCCGGCTGAAGGCCTGCGGACCGGGTGGTTCGGGCGAGGGACTCCGATCCTCCCCGCTATCGTAGCGTCCCCCACGCCTGGGGTGGTAGCCTTGGTGCACCCTCTCGTCGAGGTGGGCCCGACGGTCGCGGTGATGGTGCTCGTTGCCGAGGCGACCCAAGGCCGCAGGCGCGGTGTTGCGCGTGCGCCCGGTGTAGACCGAGGCTTCCCGCATGAATCGGGAAGTCGCGGCATGAGGTTCCGAGGGGTACCCCTGCCTTCAGGAGGCAGAGCTCTCGGCCCGTCGGACCACGGCGCCTTCCAGGAGATTCTTGAGCTCTCCCTGGATTCGCCGCCCCTCGGTGGTTGATGGCTCCGGCATCACGCGAAGGAGCATTGCTGCTGCAGCCAGGTTCTGGCCGACCCCACTAGATGCGGGTGGTGGCCTGACCCTAACGTCGTCGGCGATGCGGTACTGGAAGCCCTGGGGTAGATGACATATTTCTCCGGGCGGAGGCTGGCCCGCCCATGCCTGCTCGACGTCCCGGCGGATCGGCTCAAGCGCTCCTGCTCCCTCGTCGAGCCTGGCCTGCACCCCGCGGATTTGCTCGAGCTGTGGGTCATGGCCCCCCGCCTGAACGGGGACCACAGCTAGCTCCCGTGGGATGTCAATGCGAGGCACCAGCCTAGGGAGATCACCGTCCTCCGGCATGCCGAGATGGTTTCCTTCGGAGGGACCCCCTAGATCGATGTGGAAGCATTCGCGACTTGGACCACAGTCCTCGTCGCCGAGGCTACGGCTACCGTCGGAACAGTCGGAGAGGCAGTAGTCACATGCGGTCATGAAGTCCCGCACGGCACTGGGGTTGCCAAGTCCAGAGAAATCCCAACAGAAGCTGGGCTCGTCGTCTTCCTCGGACCCGGAGGGCCCGTAGGTCGAGACGTCCGTCAGCCGGTCCCAAGGTGACCGCATACGAAACCCCAGAGGGTTTGGACTCGCCTCTACAAGAGCACCCGCCAAAGCGAAGCCGCTAGGCGAGTTGAGGCTGAACCCAAATGACGTGGGATGAGAATCGGTCGGTACCTCTTGGTCGACGGGCGGTGATGAAGTCACGTCGGGGACTGAATGCACCGTCGTCTTAGGTACGAGGGTGACGTCCAGCAAGCTTTTTGCGAGCGTGCTGGCGTTGTCCGCTTGCTCGGGATTGGCGTGTCACGGGGAGATGGCGCTCGTCTTCGTCTCAAGCGCGAAGTCGATACCCGGTGCGCCCCTGTTGAGGTGCCCGCGCTGTCGACTCGCTCGACAGCCGACGAGGCGCTGCCTCCTGCTTGGCCTTGGTTGCCCCGTCTTCCCCTCCTTTGGCGGGGAAGAGGGCGGGATGAGCTCGAAGGTTGTTCTTCCACCACGCAGGGAAGACATCATCGATTCCGCCGCCGGCGGGCGGACTGTCGGCCGCCATTGCCACTGTCGCTCGGCGGTGGAATGAGTATCATGTCGTAGCTGCCGTCGAGGGACATGAACTCAAGACTCCCGAAACGGAGCACCGTCCCGGGTTGGAGAGGTTGCTGGAGGCTACCCATCTGGAGCTTGACTGGAAGCTGTTCGTCAACACGCAGTAGGCCCCTACCTGGCACGCCAACTGTCAGCGTTTCGAGACCGGGGGGTCCCTGAGCCGATGAGTGAATGTCGCCGTGTGCCCCAGCCCAGATGGGTCGAGCACGAGGGCGAGCACGAAGGGGGAAAGTGAGGCGGCCGGAGACCAGAGTGAGAGAGGTGGGAATCCCGCGGCCTTCGTGTTCGTCCCGCGCCTAGGTCGGGTGCGCTAGCAGTAGGGGGTTACAAGCGTCCACGCGGGAGAGGGAGCGAGCGGCCTCAAGCGAGCGCCTGTCTCGTCCTCGTCCCCGCGCGGCCAACCCTCTCTAAGAGGGCCCTGGTCCTTCCTTTTATAGGCATAAGGAGAGGATCCAGGTGTACAATGGGGGTTATAGCAGAGTGCTACGTGTCTAGCGGAGGAGATCTAGCGCCCTAAGTACATGCCGTTGTGGCAGCCGGAGTGATTTTGGCACCCAGTTGGTGTGATGTCGTGGCCGTCGGAGGAGTGCTGGAGCCTGGCGGAGGGACAGCTATCGGAGCAGTTGAGTCCTTGCTGACGTCCTCTTGCTTCCGTAAGGGGGCTGAGAGCCGCCGTCGTCACAGAGTATGCGGGGCACCATCATTGCCTATTTGGCGGAGCGAGCCAGATGGGACGCCGGTCTTGTTCACTACGGCCCGAGTCAGCTCGGGGTAGGGTGATGATGGCGCCTCCTGTTGATGTGGCTAGTCTGCGCCCTAGGTTGGGCGATGTGGAAGCTCCTCCGAAGCCGTGGTCGAGTCTGTCTTCCGTGGCCGAGGTCGAGTCCGAGCCCCTGGTTCAAGCGAGGCGGAGACCGTCGGCTGAGGCCAGGGCGGAGTCCGAGCCCTGGGGTCGGGCGAAGCAGAGTTCGTCGTCTTCTGGGGCTGAGCCCAAGTCCGAGCCCTGGGTCGGGCGGAGCGGAGTTCGCCGTCTTCCGGGACTTAGCCCGAGTCTGAGCCCTGGGTCGGGCGGAGCGGAGTTCGTCGTCTTCCGGGACTTAGCCCGAGTCCGAGCCCTGGGTCGGGCGGAGCAGAGTTCGCCGTCTTCCGGGACTTAGCCCGAGTCCGAGCCCTAGGTCGGGCGGAGCGGAGTTCGCCGTCTTCCGGGACTTAGCCCGAGTTCGAGCCCTGGGTCGGGCGAAGCGGAGCTTCCTATGGTGCCTTCGGCCGGGCCTGACTGCCTGTCAGTCTCACTCTGTCAAGTGGCACCGCAGTCGGAGTGGCGCAGGCGGCACTGTCCTTCTGTCAGGCCGGTCAGTGGAGCGGCAAAGTGACGGCGGTCACTTCGGCTCTGCCGGCTGGGGGGCGCGCGTCAGGATAAAGGTGTCAGACCACCTTTGCATTAGATGCTCCTGCGATTTGGTCGGTCGGTGCAGCGATTTGGGCAGGGTTGCTTCTTGGCGAAGACAGGGCCTCGGGCGAGCCGGAAATATGTTCGCCGCTGGAGGGGGGCCTCGGGCGAGACAGAAATCCTCCGGGGTCGGCTGCCCTTGTCCGAGGCTAGGCTCAGGTGAGGCGTGATCAAATCCCTCGAATGGACTGATCCCTGACTTAATCGCACCCATCAGGCCTTTGCATCTTCATGCTCATGGGGGTTACCAGCTGAGAATTAGGAGCCTTGAGGGTACCCCTAATTATGGTCCCCGACACCCTTCATCTTCAATGTTTTTCTGTGCTCTAAGGGCATTGCTAAGGATTAAACCCTGAAAGAGGAGGACAAGATTAAGTATAAACAAATGAAATATTTTGTTTTCAAATACAAAATTGAATTTTATACCTTTATGCTATTATACGCTAAACTGTCAGCCAGTTCATCCTTTGATAATATTGAAAGACCATCTTCCAGCTTCGGAAATCCGAAGCTTTTACTTATCTCCCGGTAGACGGATATCTCTTTATTATCCGGGAGACAGTACAAAAAATCTTCTTCCCCACTGCCATTGAATAATAATGCCCCTTCGGATATTTCAATTTTTGGGCATAATGTTGAGCTTCTCGTTCTTCTTCCTGAGAAAGTCCCTTTCCCGAAGCATGGCGGATGATGTAATCAATGCTCTCTTTTAAAGCTTCGGGAGCAGGAGTTGCAACCTTTTCAAACGAAATTTGCTCTGTGGCCTTTTCTTCTGTTGCCTTTTCTTCAAATTCCACAGGCTTTTTCTCAGCGGGCTCTGAGGGCCCAGCCTTGGTTTCAAACTGGGTTATTGTAGCTTCAACTTCTATTTTCTTAGTATCAGCTTTGGGTTGCATTTTGTCAGCTTCGGCAACCTTCCCTGTGGGAGCGGGTTTTATGGAATTGGTTGTTTCCAAAATATCCAATACATTTACCATCCTCCTTCTCTTAGGAGTTGTGGCAGAACTCTTTTCTGCCTTCAGCGCTGTCGCTTCTGTTGAAGGACTTAAAATCCCTGACATCTTTGATACTTTTCAGTTTTTGATCTTTCAGCTTTATCTTTATCAACCTTTGTTTCAACTAACTCAACCGAAGGTGCCTTCAGCATTATAGTCGGCTCTTCAGTCCTCTGCATGGGAGGAACATGTTCTCTTAATTCAGCAGCTGAAGAGGCCTCCCCTCCAAACCCAGGCACCACAGCCGGTTCAATATAACGTGGCCGGTGGGTAAGTACCTTCATCTTTTTGCCTGCAGCCTTCGGCACAGGTTCAGCTGGGGCGGCCAAAGCAGCAGCTTTCCTCTTCTTCCCTTGCCCCCAAAGTGGGTAGCGGTAGTCGGGGTAGACGAAGCCAATAGTGTCAAAAACTCTGTTCAATCTCTTCTTTCCCCGACTTCCGAAGGCTGTGGATAATGCATTATCTTCTACCTTGGAATATGATCCAAGCAGTTCATCACTTGTAACTTCGATGCATTTTAGCCAGTCATCGTTTGGTTCATCGAATTTATCCCCATATCTGAATGTATACTTCAGCCGGACCAGTTCACCTTCGCTAGACTTGGTGATGGTCTCCTTCGGCATTTCCCAGCTCTCTACAAGCGGCCATACTCTGAATGCTATGTGCTCTTGAATTAAATCTCTCGTACCAATAAAGAAGCAGACAGTACCAAATGCCTTCTGACATGCTTCGGCGGCTTCATCAATTTCAACCTTCGGCTTTTTCGGAGGCCAAAGCCGGACCATATGGGACGCATAATAACCTCCTTCATGTCCTCCCTCGCTGTCAAGTCGTTCTTCACATAAAACCATTCTTCCATCCAATTTCCAGGCCATCTCTTCTGAAATGTTGGGACTGGGTGGCTTGCGTTGGGACGGGCGATAAATCCATAACAACCAAAGTTGTTGTGATACTGTTCCTTACCAATGGCCTTCGTCTCATACAGAAGTTCATGCATGCTGCAGAAGCACTTTGCACTTGGCTCTATCCCTTGGCTTCTTACTGCCCAGACGAAGACTCCCATCCTCAATATGGCTTCGGGGGTCAGCTGATGAAGGAAAAATTGGTAGGTTTTCAGCACTTCAACTACAAACCTACTCAGCGGGAACCGAAGCCTGGCTTTGAAGAAGCTTCGAAAAATCACAACTTCGTTCTCCTCAAGCGTAAGAACGTTGTTGTCTTCGCCAGCCCTCACAATAGACATATCCCGAAAGTACATTCCCCTCATGTTTTCGAGGTGACTTTGCTTGATGGTAGATTTTCCGAAAATTGCATGACTTGGTCTCCAGGGTCGATCCTCAGAATCTTCGCCCCCACTTTCTGCATCATAACTGTCACTGTCACCAGTATCTTCAGACAGGCCCTCTAGTATCTCCTTAGTAATCTTCTCTGTATTTGTTTTTGCCATTGACTCGATAAATCCAACAATGTAAGGATTCACAGCCTTCTTCTCCTCAAAAAGCTTCTCCTCTTTAGTTAGCTTCGTCTCAGCAGCAAACTTCTTGTCTTGAGACATTGCTCCTTCAGAGATGATGAAAATGCGTCTTTTTAACCGAAGCTCAGAAAACTTGAGAAACTAGCAGGCGTTAGTGAGCAAGAGTTATGAAATTGAGAAAATAAAGCAAATGGCACAAGCAGCGTATCAAATGTGGTTGGTGCGAGTTCTTATTTTTACGCTCAGCACGCCCCAAAATGGGGGGCCCCGTCTGTCATTGACTGTTGCTATTCTAGCAAAAGGAAGGTGTTTTTTCGGACCTTCGGCTTAAGGCCTTCATCCATGTCGCAGTCTGAATTCGCTATTATAAACAAATTAATACTGCGAGGGGCTACTGTTGGGGGCCTTCGTCCTCCAAAGCTCCTCAAAAACGTGATTTAACAATATCTTCCAAGTGTGACATATGAACAGGTACCTTCAGACTCGGGCTAAAAGCATGCATGATGTAAAAAACATGATCGTGACGAAGGTTGGAGTTGCTCCGAAGCTACGCGCAGGGGAGCTTTGGCTAAATGGCGGAAAAAGGAACCGACTTAAAAGGGAAAAGGCTATCTAGTCCTCATAGAGTTGTCCATAAGTCGATAATAAATGTAAAGGGCATGAATGTAATTTCTCACAGGCTACGTCTTGTGCCTATAAATAGATGAACAATACCCCCGTACTGTTCACGCTGACTGGTATTTACTTTTGCGTCACGCTTGTACTTTTACCTTCCATCAAGCCGAAGGTACCTTTTGTAATTCAATATTGTCTCTATCTTTATAGAATAATATAATGATAATGAATCAATAATGTTATATGATTGTATATGTTGCCTCTTATATTTCGTATACTTCTATTTATATTAACATATATCGCATTGATGAAGGTATGTCCTTCATAACCTTCGTCTGAAGATCATTATATCCTAAGGGAAATAATGCTTCAAAGGACGAAGGACATTAACATTTAATATTTTGTGTTGCCTTGTTCTTAAATCATAGCATTTGAGAACAAGTCCCCAACACCCATTTTTGTCGAAAATAGCATGAACGACCATTTTCAATAAAACTGAAGGCTAACACCAACAGATTTTTCACCAAGAAATGGTCTCCAAAAGAAATCCAAGAATGTGATCTATGGCAAGGAAACATATGTGGGGTGAGGTGTACGAGCCTCTGGTTGATGATCAAAATCCACACAACCCCTATTTTTTGTTGAAAATAGTATGAACGACCATTTTCAATAATACCGAAGGCTAACACCAACCGATTTTTGATCAAGAAATGGTCTCCACCAGAAATCCAAGAATGTGATCTATGGCAAGGAAACATATGTGGGTGAGGTGAACGTGCCTCTGGTCAATGATCAATGGCCACACAACCTTCATTTTTGTCGAAAATAGCCATAATTGACCATTTTCAACAATACCGAAGGCTAACACCTATGAATTTTTGACCAATAAATGATCTCCACCAGAAATCCAAGAATGTGATCTATGGCAAGGAAACATATGTGGGGTGAGGTGAACGAGCCTCTGGTCAATGATCAATGGCCACACAACCCCATTTTTGTTGAAAATAGCCATGAATGACCATTTTCAATAATACCGAACGCTAACCCCTACGGATTTTTTACCAAGAAATGGTCTCCACTAGAAATCCAAGAATGTGACATATGGAAAGAAAACATATGTGGGGTGAGGTGTATGAGGCTCTTGTCGATGATCAATGGCCACACAACCCCCATTTTTGTTGGAAATAGCCATTGATCATTGAAAATGGTCGTTCATGCTATTTTTGACAAAAATGGGGGTTGTGTGGCCATTGATCATTGACCAGAGGCACGTTCATCTCAACCCACATATGTTTGCTTGCCATAGATCACATTCTTAGATTTTTGGTGGAGACCATTTCTTGGTCGAAAATCCGTAGGTGTTAGCCTTCGGTATTATTGAAAATGATCGTTCATGCTATTTTCGACAAAATAGGGGTTGTGTGGCCTTTGATCATCAACCAGAGGCCCGTACACCTCACCCCACATATGTTTCCTTGCCATAGATCAAATTCTTGGATTTCTGGTGGAGACCATTTCTCGGTGAAAAATCCGTTGGTGTTAGCCTTCTGTATTATTGAAAATCGTCGTTCATGCTATTTTCGACAAAAATGGGGGTTGTGTGGCCATTGATCGTTGACTAGAGGCTCGTACACCTCACCCCACATACGTTTCATTGACATAGATCACATTCTTGGATTTCTAGTGGAAACCATTTCTTCGTCAAAAATCTATAGGTGTTAGCATTCAGAATTATTGAAAAAGGTCGTTCATGGCTATTTTCGACAAAAACGGGGGTTTTGTGGCCATTTATCATTAACCAGAGGATCGTTCTCCTCACCCCACATATTTTTTCTTGCCATAGATCACTTTCTTGGATTTTTGGTGGAGACCATTTCTTGGTCAAAAATTCGTAGGTGTTAGCCTTCGGTATTATTGAAAATGGTCGTTCATGCTATTTTCGACAAAAATCGGGGTTGTGTGGCCATTGATCATTGACTAGAGGCTCGTACACCACACCCCACACATGTTTCCTTGACATAGATCACATTCTTGGATTTCTAGTGGAAACCATTTCTTCGTCAAAAATTCGTAGGTGTTAGCCTTCGGTATTGTTGAAAATGGTCGTTCATGGCTAGTTTTGACAAAATGGGGGTTTTTTGTCCATTGATCATTAACCAGAGGCTCGCACACCTCACCCCACATATGTTTCCTTGCGATAGGTCACATTCTTGGATTTCTAGTGGAGGTCATTTCTTGGTCAAAAATCCGAAGGTGTTAGCCTTCGGTATTATTGAAAATGGTCGTTCATGGCTATTTTCGACAAAAATGGGGGATGTGTGGCCATTGGTCATTGACCAGAGGCTCATTCACCTCACCCCACATATGTTTCTTTGCCATAGATCACAATCTTGGATTTCTGGTGGAGACCATTTCTTGGTCAAAAATTCGTAGGTGTTAGCCTTCGGTATTATTGAAAATGGTCGTTCATGGCTATTTCCGACAAAAATGGGGGTTATGTGGCCATTGATCATCGACCAGAGGCTCGTACACCTCACCCCACATATGTTTCCTTGCCATAGGTCACATTCTTAGATTTCTGGTGGAGACCATTTCTTGGTCAAAAATCCGTAGGTGTTAGCCTTCGGTATTATTGAAAATGGTCGTTCCTGGCTATTTATGACAAAAATGGGGGTTGTGTGGCCATTGATCATTGACTAGTGGCTCGTTCACCTAACCCCGCATATGTTTCCTTGCCATAGATCACATTCTTAGATTTTTGGTGGAGACCATTTTTGGTCAAAAATTCGTTGGTGTTAGCCTTGGATATTATTGAAAATGGTCATTCATGGCTATTTTCGACAAAAATGGGGGTTGTGTGGCAATTGATCATTGACCAGAGGCGTGTTCACCTCACCCTACATATGTTTCCTTGCCATAAATCACATTCTTGGATTTCTGGTAGAGACCATTGCTTGGTCAAAGATCTGTAGGTGTTAGCCTTCGATATTATTGAAAATGGTCGTTCATGCTATTTTTGACAAAAATAGGGGTTGTGTGGCCTTTGTTCGTCAACTAGAGGCACGTACACGTCACCCCACATATGATTCCTTGCCATAGATCAGATTCTTGGATTTCTGGTGGAGACCATTTCTTGGTGGAAAATCCGTTGGTGTTAGCCTTCAGTATTATTGAAAATGGTCGTTCATGCTATTTTCGGCAAAAATGGGGGTTGTGTGGCCATTGATCATTGAGTAGAGGCTCGTACACCTCACACCACATATGTTTCCCTGCCATAGATCACATTCTTGGATTTCTAGTGGAGACCTGTTGGTCACTTGTTCTCAAAAGCTATGCATCAAGAACAAGGCAACACAAATGTTAATGGTTAAAGACCTTCGTCCTTCGTAACATTATCTCACTTAGGATATAATGATCTTCAGACGAAGGTCATGCAGGATGTACCTTCATCATTTCAATATGCAAAGATATAGATAGGGATATATGAAACGCAGAAAGAGTATGGATAATCATTTTAATCAGTATATTATTCACATTGTCATTATATAATCATGAACAAACATCAATGATATTTAAATTGCATTTATACCTTCGACTTGACTGAAGGCAAAAATCCTAAAGTGACGCGCGAGCGATTACAAGTCAGCGTGAATAGTACGGGGGTACTGTTCATCTATTTATAGGTATAGGGCGCAGCCTAGACAAAATTACATTCGTATCCTTGATAACTAATCATAACCATAATACAAATTATCAGAGACTATGTGGTCTTTTCCTCTTTAAGTCGGTGCCATCCTTCGTCTTATGCATGCCATCATGCCGAAGCTCTTTCAATTTTAGCTTTGGCATATATCTTCATGCCGTATGTGCTTGCATATCGTCTTGTGAAGGTGTTTTTGCTTAGAGGACCTTCGGTGGAGAAGAAGGTCCCCAACAGTAGCCCCTTCACGGTGATGGATCGTTTTTTGTAACGAGCTCGATCCGCGAAAAACTCGAAGGCTTCGGAATGCCGAAGGTCCGAAAAACACCTTCCCTGAGCTCGTTGTCGTGTAACGATTATAATATTCCAGGCGTCGAGCGGTCCACCGTTCAGCGAGTGTAGGTGGCCTGGCGGTTCACCTCCCCCTACAACACTATATAAACAGACGGGTTGGTGAGGAGTTACCACAACATTCATTGCCATCGCACTGTTGTACTGTTAAAAAATTTAGCCATAGCCGAAGCTTTCTGCGTTGCGCCTTCGAGCAAATGCTTCATCATTTAAGGTTAACTTCGTCAGATAGGCTAGCTTCGTCAAATGGTAAAAACCATCGAAATGGCCAGACTGCGATCAACTGCTAAGGTTTTCTCATGAGGGGGATGAAACCAAGGCCGCTGAAACAGCACCGATTTCATAAGTAATGAAGCGATCAGGTCTGGTTGTGGCTGATGAAGGTGCTTCTAGTGCCAAAGCTAAACAGAATGTGGTTGAGGGTGAAGATGGTGAGAGTGAAGAAGACTACAGCATTCTGATCCCAACGAAGCCTAGTCATCTAGATTTTGAAAAATCTACTATGACTGAAGATGACATGCCTATGATGATGAAATTGGGCTAATTTGGAGAGGCTAAGAGTAAGCTTATTCGATTTGCTGGAGAAGAGACTATCCCAGAGCCGAAGAAAGATGAAGTCGTCATTTTCAAGAGCTTCTTCAGAGCAGGGCTGCGATTCCCCCTGAATGAGATGATTAGGTTAGTTTTGAAGAACATTGAAATATATCTTCATTAGCTAACTCCCAACACTATTGTTAGGCTCAGCGTCTTTATTTGGGCCCTCCGAAGACAAGGTATGAGCCCAGATGCTGAAGCTTTCTTCTGAGTGCACGAGCTGCACTATCAAACGAAGGCCAGGGCAGATGGCCTTCACGAAAATTTTGGCTATTACAATTTTGCGTATCGAAAGGATACAAAGGCACCAGTCCTCAACTACTGTATGAAGTGGCCAACTGGTTGGAAAAATGAATGGTTCTATATGAAGGCTGACGAGAAAAAGAGAGATAAGCTGATGACCATGGTCATGAGTCCACTGAGTTTGAGCTTCGAAATGACCCGGCCTTTATGCAATATGCAACTGGGGTCACCCTGTCAGCTGGCCGAAGTAGAATTTAGAGTGGTAGCTGAGCAAATCAGTACCAGGGACTTTGTGCAAGATTACTTGGCGAATAGAACATATCCAACGTCAAGTGATTGGGGAATGCCGAAGAAGAAAGAAGCAGGGAAGAAGCATGAACTTGTTCGTCTTTCTTACTGTTTCAAATTTGAAAAATAATTCAAGCCTTGCAAAGAATGGCTAGACATGATTGAGACAATGTGCAATGAGATACATGGGAATTGCACCAAAAAGGAAGATCAATTGATGACCGCAGCCTTCGGTACCCGGCCAAAACGAAGGTTGAACCGGGTAATGGACGCCTTGAAATTTGAATACCCAGATTATGAAAAACTTGACAAAGGAGCCGAAGGGGTTAAAAGAAAAAGGGTTGTCAGCATTCTGAGCAGGCAAGCTGCTAGAATGGTAAAGGAGGATGAGAAGGCTTCAAATAAGAGAAAATCCACTCCTGAACCGAAGGCGGCAATTTCGAAGAAGAGGAAGGCATAAACTCCGGAGCCGAAGATAACTGAGGCCACAGAGGAGATTCCTTCGACGCCCCCTGCTCCCGAAATAGCAGAAATTTTAAAGGTAATGACTGAATCTTTACCCATCAAGCTGCTAAGTCCTCTAGGGCCAGAACTGATAAAACTTTTACAAAAGAAGGATGAGCCTTCGGCTACAAAGGAGAAGGCTGACGGTCATAAAAAACAAAGAATTGTTAATGTCATGCAAGCCATTGAGCGAACACCACCGCTGGCCTCGGCATCCAAAATAGCACCTATCGCAAGTGCCGAGGCCACTACCGAAGCTGATACCTCTACTGAAGCTGCAACTGCTGCCGAAGCTACCAATCTTGAAAGTACATTGTCAGGAATTGATAAGCTTTTTTTAGATATGGCTGCAGAAGAGACAATTGTGGCTGTAGAGAAGGTCATGGCCGCAGTGCCTGACAAGGGGAAAGAAATTGCTGATGCTTCTTCAGAAGAAAGGGACTTTGACCTTCGGAACCTGGTCGGCCAAGAATTGTCCGAGGCTGAGAAGAAGGAGCTACAGGAATATGGGATATCCTATGGCTACCAGCCAGGAGCTATGCTCTTTGCTGGAATTGATGAAGGAGCCTTAGGATGCATTCGCGATCGCGTCGGGGCAAAGATAATCGGCACTCTATCGAAGAGTGTCGGTTTCCCAAAGCTTGAGGCTGATATTAGTGCCTACCGGCAACAACATATCGTCGGCAGTCTGTTTTATTCTAATTTCAAGGTAAAGTTCTTTTTTACCTAGACTTCTGTTATATTTGTGATGAATCAAAATTTTCTTATGTCAGTTTATTTCCACAGAGTATGCTACTAAGTAAAGCACTGAGGATGCAACAAGGCCTCAAAGACAAGAAAAATGAAATCATAATCGAGGGCTTGGAGAGTAAAATTAAGGATTACGAAGCTTCTCTAGAGAAGAAGGACTTCCTACTTCAAGCAACAGAGGGTTCGCTTGCAGAAATTCAAGCTGAAATGCTAGATTAAGCGAGGAGCTTCTTCAAAGTCAGACAGTCTTAAAAGAAAAATCAGAGAACTTCAAACAAGAGAAGAAAGGTCTGCAAGCAAAATATGAAGCTAAAGCTGATAAAAATACAAAGCTGCAGAAATCTTTGAAGGACCTTCGGGATACATGTTTGGATTTTGGCAGCCGCTGCGTGCAACGGTTGAAAGGGGTCTTCAACTCAGTTGGGGCCAGCTCTGAAGATATTACCCCTTCATCTGAAGACATATCAAATACCTTCAAACATATTGAAAATGAAGTTGATGCACTCGATGAAGTGATAGCTGGGCATGGTGATTTCTGTGCTTTGCTAGCTTCTCGCGGCACAGCTGCCGCATTCTTCCTTCAGCCTGTCACCATCAGATTTGATTGATATTCCTAGTGAGGCCTGAAGCATCAGAAACAGATTCATAACTAAGATTTGGGCTAAGGGTGGACGAGAGTTGGTTGGGGACGAAGCTCGAAACCTGCTTAAACTGGTACGGAACTTATACCTGTTGTTTGCCTTGATTCTTATAATTACTTTTACCTGATACCATTATTTGTGTGCAGGATTGCGGTGCCGAAGATTGATAACTCAAAGCATATTCTAAAGGTTGGTGAGATGAAGCTTCTCTTTAAGCCTTCTAGCATAGAGCTTAGGAATATTTGCATTATGTTTGCAAAAGATTGTAAACGAGAATTAAATAGTACTATGTATATTTGTCCATACCTTGTAATATATTTTTACCTTTTCATCCATGTACGAATTACTTTGATGTGGACGAAACTTGTATCTTTTGAGCCGAAGGCGAAAAACAACTTCCCTTCTTTTCGTACACATCAAAGCACTTCCTTTGCATAAAATGTGTATGTTTGACACAAAACTTCTTCATGTTCATCGAAGCACTTTGTCATCGAAGTCAGAGTATTTCTGTTCGTGCTTTATGTCATGATGATGATCCTACGAATGTCTAAATTAATGTCTGTATGAATGCAATGCATGATGTGATGTAATATGCAAATGAATGTCCCAAACGCACACGAAGCCACACCCAGACTCTGCATCCCCTTAGGAACGACTTTTGCAGCTTCGTCATCCTTTGGGGTGATTACACCTCTTCATCCCCTTAGGGACATCTTTTGAGCTTTTCCATGTTTTCTTTTGCACTCGATGGTGCACGTTCTGATATTACATATTACATCTTTGGTGGATTTTGGCCCTTGTATTGCATGGGGCTAAATAAGAATGAAAATTACAAACTATGGCCCCATTAAAAACCTTTCTCCCCTCCTGAAAGGAAAAGGGTGCCATAGGAAAAATAGAAAATATTACATCAATTACACATAGTACCGCCGAAGCTCATCCGCGTTCTAAGATCTGGGTATGTCGCTGTCGTCCATATCCTTCAATCTGTAAGAACCGGGTCTTGACGAAGATACTACCAGAAAAGGACCCTCCCAGTTCAGTTGTAACTTGCCCACTGTATCTGGGTTGGCTATTCTCCGAAGCACCAAATGACCTGGCTTGATGTTTTTCAATCGAACTTTCCTATCACGCCACTTTATTGTTTCGGCCTGATACTTATTGATGTGTTCTATGTCTTGAAGTCTGGTCCCTTCTATAGTGTCTTTTGTTATTTGAGAATTAGCTTCGTCCTCTACTGAAGCTATGGTTCTTATTGATCCTGCCTTTGCTTCTTCTGGTGTTATTTCTTCGTCACCAAACAAGAACTTGAAAGGTGTAAAACTTGTTGACCTTGAGACAGTTGTGTTATGGCTCCACACCACTTTGATCAACTCTTCTGGCCACTTTCCTCTAGGTTGATTGAAGATTAACTTCAATATTCCTATCATTATGACTCCATTTGCTCTCTCTACTAACCCATTTGATTCTGGATGTCTTACTGATGCAATATGAATTTTTGTACCAATTCGGTCACAAAAATCTCTGAACGTTTCAGCATCAAATTGAATCCCATTGTCAACAGTTTTTGCCTTTGGCACGCCAAAGCGACAAAAAATATTTTGCCAAAAGAATTTCTGTACTGTGGCTGAAGTTATTGTGTCTAGGGGCTTTGCTTCGATCCACTTAGAGAAATATTCCACAGCTACGATGACATATTTCAAATTTCCTTGAGCTGGTGGGAGTGGACCTAGCAAATCCAGACCCCACCTTTGCAGTGACCAAGTTGGCTGTATTAACTGGGTTAAAGACGAAGGTTGCTTCTGGTCCTTTGCACATCTTTGGCAATTTTCACATTTTTGAACCAGATCTGCTGCATCCGAAGCTGCCTTCGGCCAATAAAATCCTTGTCTGAAAACCTTTCCTAGCAAAGGCCTAGACCCAATATGAGATCCACATAATCCTAGATGTATTTCGTTCATCAATTCTTGACCTTCGGTTCTGGACAAACACTTGAGTAATGGAGAGCAGACTCCATATTTATATAACTCCCCTTCTATGATTACTTATGGTCTTGTTCTTGCTTCCATTCTTTTATTATAAACTTCGTCATCCGAAAGACGGTTGCCTTAGAGGAAAGATATAATCTCAGTCCTCCAATCTTCACTATGTACAGGTGATATTGCGAGCACTGCCCTCTCCATAAGTTTGACTGAAGGTACTTTTATTGTCTCAAAGAACACTTCCAAAGGTAAAGGGAGCCCCTATGCCGCTGACTTGGCTAGCAAATCTGCATGCTCATTTTCCCCCATGGAATATTTTTTACAGAAAATGCTTCAAAAGAAGCTTCCAATCTTCGGACTGCATCCAAATATTTTTCAAGCTTCGGATCCCTTGCCTTGGTACTTTTGTCTACATGGCCAGAAATAACTTGGGAATCAGTTTTGAGGATCACCCTTCTTATTCCCATTGCCTTTAGCTTCTGAAGCCCTAAAAGAAGAGCTTCGTACTCGACAATGTTATTTGTGCAACTAAAGTCCAACTTTACTGCATAACATGTCCTGACTTTAGAAGGCGCTACTAGAACAGCCGCCGCTCCTGCTCCGAAGGTTCCCCAAGAGCTGTCACAGAATACTGTCTACGCTTCAGCATCTTTTGTTGTCTCTTCTCCCTAAGCCTCTGGCGTCCAATCAGCAATGAAATCTGCTAACGTCTAAGATTGAATTAAGGATCTATGTACATAATCAATGGTGAATTCATTAAGCTTCGCAGCCCATTTTCCAATCCTTCCTATAGCTTCAGTGTTTCTCATTATGTCCTTCAGAGGTTGTGATGAAGGTACTATTATATGATATGCTTGAAAGTAATGTTGAAGCTTCCTGGAGGCCATCAACACAGCATACAATACCTTCTCCAACTCTGTGTATTTTTTCTTTGATAAATTGAGTACTTCAGAGACGAAGTATATGGGTGCTTGTCTTTTTACCTGGCCATCTTGCTTCTCCTGTACCAGTGTCGCACTAACTGCAAAATGGGATGCAGCCACATACAGGAGTAATGGAATTCCTGATGAAGGTGGAGTTAGAGTTGTCAAATCTATCAGATATTGTTTTAACTCTTCGAAGGCCTTCTGTTGAGCCGGACCCCATTGAAAGACTTCGGCTGACTTCAGTATTTCAAAGAATGGTAAGTTTCTTTCTACTGATCTTGATATAAATCTGTTCAACGATGCTAGTCTTCGTGCCAACCGTTGAGCCCCCTTTTTTGAATTTGGCGGTTCCATCAGAAGGATAGCTTCGATTTTGCTTAGATTAGCTTCAATACCCTGTGTTGATACCAGATAGCCAAGAAACTTGCCCTTCTTCACTCCGAAGACACACTTTTCTAGATTCAACTTGAGGCCAGCTTGCCTGAAATTGGCAAATGTCTCTTGCAAGTCGGCGACATGATTCTCTTGTTTTGTGCTTTTTACTATAATGTCATCAACATAAGTTAACACATTTCTGCCTATTTGAGAGTGAAGAACCTTGGCAGTCATTCTGCTGAAGCTTCCTCTAGCATTTTTAGCCCCTTAGGCATCCGAAGGTAACAATAAGTACCACTGGGAGTTATGAAGCTCGTCTTTGGCTCATCCTCTTTCTTCATCCAAATTTGGTGATAGCCTGAGTAGTAGTCTAATAAGCTCATGAGCTCCAAAGAAGTTGCTGCATCTACGAGGGAGTCTATTCTTGGTAAAGGGAGTTCATCCTTCAGACATGCCTTTTTCACCATAATAGTGTTGGCCAACCACTTTGGATATGTTACTTCTCTGATAAAATCGGCACTGAGAAGTCTCTTTACTTCATTTCGTGCACCTTCGGCTTTATCCTCAGACATATTCCGAAGTCTCTGTTTTCTTGGTCTGAAGGATGGATCCACATTGAGTGAATGCTCAATGATATCTCTATTAACACCACAGAGATCGTTAGCTGTCCAAGCGAAGACATCTTTGTTGTTGAACAAAAACCTTAGCAGAGTCTTTTCTTGTTCTCGAGATAACTGAGATCCCAGCAGTACCTTTAGATCTGCTATGTCTTCACACATGAGCATAGGCTTCGGTTGATCTGCCGAAGCAGCCTTCTCTCTTTTGTGTTTATATTGCTGACAAGCTTCGACTCCATCTATGTTATGGATAGCCTTTGAATCCGTCCAACTCCCTTCAGCCCTCGTAGCAGCTTCTTGACTCCCATGAATATCAATAGGCCCATGTTTCGAAGGTATCTTCATGCATAAGTATGCTAGATGGAGTATTGCTTCGAAGGCATTAAGCGTCCCTCGACCAATGATTGCATTGTATGGGTACTCCATGTCAACAATGTCAAAGACAACTTGTTCAGTTCTTGTGTTGTGGACATAACCAAAGGTAACTGACATTGTTATTTTGCCAAGTGCCACAATCTGCCTTCCTCCGAAGTCACAAAGAGGGTGTGTTGCATCATGTATCTTGTCTTCTGGCTCTTGCATCTGTCTGAAAGCCTTTGCAAAGATGATGTCTGTTGCACTGCTTGTGTCAACCAGAACATTATGGACCAGAAATCCCTTGATGACACAAGATATAACCATGGCATCATTGTGAGGATAGTCTTTAAGCTGAAGGTTTTCCTGGGAGAAGGTAATTGGGATGTGAGACCACTTGGATGTAATGAAGGGTCCTTACACCCCAACATGTTGCACTCTTCTTTGTGCTTCCTTCTTTTGCTTCTTGTTAGCTGGTTCTGAGCTTGAACCTCCTGTGATTGGGAGCACCAGCTTCATGACCGAAGGTGCCACAGCTTGGTTGTTGTACGAAGCCATTGTCACAACAGTGGAAGTGAGTTCACCATGGTGGGCGCCAATGTTGGTCACTTGTTCTCAAAATCTATGCACCAAGAACAAGGCAACACAAATGTTAATGGTTAAAGACCTTCGTCCTTCGTAAAATTATCTCCCTTAGGATATAATGATCTTCGGACGAAGGTCATGAAGGACGTACCTTCATCATTTCAATATGCAAAGATATAGATAGGGATATATGAAACACAGAAAGAGTATGAATAATAATTTTAAATCATTATATTATTCACATTGTCATTATATAATCATGAACAAACATCAATGATATTTAAATCACATTTATACCTTCGACTTGACAGAAGGCAAAAATCCTGAAGCGCGAGCGATTACAAGTCAATGTGAACAGTACGGGGGTATTGTTCATCTATTTATAGCTACAGGGCGTAGCCCAGACAAAATTACATTCGTATCCTTGGTAAATAATTATAACCACAATACAAATTATCAGGGACTATGTGGTCTTTTCCTCTTTAAGTCGGTGCCATCCTTCGTCTTATGCATGCCATCATGCCGAAGCTCTTTCAATTGTACCTTCGGCATATATCTTCATGTCATATGTGCTAGCATATCGTCTTGCCGAAGGTGTTTTTTCTTAGAGGACCTTCGGCGGAGAAGAAGGTCCCCAACAAGACCATTTCTTCATCAAAAATCCATAGGTGTTAGCCTTCGGTATTATTGAAAATGGTCGTTCATGGCTATTTTCGACAAAAATGGGGGTTTCGTGGCAATTGATCATTGACAAGAGGCTCATTCACCTCACTTGACATATGTTTTCTTGCCATAGATCACATTCTTGGATTTCTAGTGGAGACCATTTCTTGGTCAAAACTTCATCAGTCTTAGCCTTCGGTATTATTGAAAATGGTCGTTCATGCTTATTTCCAACAAAAATGGGAGTTGTGTGGCCATTGATCTTCGACCAGAGGCTCGTACACCTCACCCCACATATGTTTCCTGCCATAGGTCACATTCTTGGATTTCTGGTGGAGACCATTTCTTGGTCAAAAATCCGTAAGTGTTAGCCTTCGGTATTATTGAAAATGGTCGTTCCGGGCTATTTACGACAAAAATGGGGGTTGTGTGGCCATTGATCATTGACCAGTGGCTCGTTCACCTCACCCCACATATATTACCTTGCCATCGATCACATTCTTTAATTTCTGGTGGAGACCATTTCTTGGTCAAAAATCCATAGGTGTTAGCCATGGATATTATTGAAAATGGTCATTCATGGCTATTTTCGACAAAAATGGGGGTTGTGTGGCAATTGATCATTTACTAGAGGCACAATCACCTCACCCCACATATGTTTCCTTGCCATAAATCACATTGTTGGATTTCTGGTGGAGACCATTTCTTGGTCAAAAATCTGTAGGTGTTAGCCTTCGGTATTATTGAAAATGGTCGTTCATGCTATTTTTGACAAAAAATGGGTTTGTGTGGCCTTTTTCTCGTCAACCAGAGGCTCGTACACCTCACCCCACATATGTTTCCTTGCCATAGGTCACTTTCTTGGATTTTTGGTGGAGACCATTTCTTGGTGAAAAATCCGTTGGTGTTAGCCTTCAGTATTATTGAAAATGGTCGTTCTTGCTATTTTCGACAAAAATGGGGGTTGTGTGGCCATTGATCATTGACTAGAGGCTCGTACACCTTACACCACATATGTTTCCTTGCTATAGATCACATTCTTGGATTTCTAGTGGAGACAATTTCTTCATAAAAAATCCATAGGTTTTAGACTTCGGTATTATTGAAAATGGTCGTTCATGGCTATTTTCAACAAAAATGGGGGGTTTTGTGGCAATTGATCATTGACTAGAGGCTCATTCACCTCACCCCACATATGTTTTTGCCATAGGTCACATTCTTGGATTTTTGGTGGAGACCATTTCTTGGTCAAAACTTCGTAGGTTTTAGCCTTCAGTATTATTGAAAATGGTCGTTCATGGCTATTTTCGACAAAAATGGGGGTTGTGTGGCCATTGATCATTGACTAGAGGCTCGTACACCTCACCCACATATGTTTCCTTGCCATAGGTCACATTCTCGGATTTCTGGTGGAGACCATTTCTTGGTCAAAAATCTGTAGGTGTTAGGCTTCGGTATTATTGAAAATGGTCGTTCATGGCTCTTTTCGACAAAAATGGGGGTTGTGTGGCCATTGATCATTGACTAGAGGCTCGTTCACCTCACCCCACATATGTTTCCTTGCCATATATCACATTCTTGGATTTCTAGTGGAGACCATTTTCGTCGTAAAAAATCCATAGGTGTTAGCCCTAGGTATTATTGAAAATGGTCGTTCATGGCTATTTTCGACAAAAATGTGGGTTTTGTGGCAATTGACCATTGACCATAGGCTCATTCACCTCACCCCACATATGTTTTCTTGCCATAGATCACATTCTTGGATTTCTGGTGGAGACCATTTCTTGGTCAAAACTTCACAGGTGTTAGCCTTCGGTATTATTGAAAATGGTCGTTCATGCTATTTTCGACAAAAATTGGGGTTGCGTGGCCATTGATCATTGACTAGAGGCTCGTACACCTCACACCACATATGTTTCCTTGCCATAAATCACATTCTTGGATTTCTGGTGGAGACCATTTCTTGGTCAAAAGTTCGTACGTGTTAGCCTTCGGTATTATTGAAAATGGTCGTTCATGGCTATTTTCGACAAAAATTGGGGTTGTGTGGACATTGATCATGAACTAGAGGCTCATTCACCTCACCCCACATATGTTTCTTTGCCATAGATCACATTTTCAGATTTCTGGTAGAGACCATTTCTTGGTCAAAAATCCGTAGGTGTTAGCCTTCGGTATTATTGAAAATGCTCGTTCATGCTATTTTCGACAAAAATGGGGGTTTTGTGGCCATTGATCATCAACCAGAGGCTCATACACCACACCCCACATATGTTTCTTTGCCATAGATCACATTCTCAGATTTCTGGTGGAGGCCATTTCATGGTCAAAAACCCATAGGTCTTAGCCTTCGATATTATTGAAAATGGTCGTTCATGGCTATTTTAGATAAAAATGGGGGTTGTGTGGTGAAAGTTTCCTAGAGGGGGGGTGAATAGGCGGAATCTGAAATTTTCACTTAAAACAACAAACTACAAGCCAGGGTTGGCGTTAAAATAAAATTCGAGTCCGAAAGAGAGGGCAAAAACAAATCAACCAAGAAATAAAGTGGATGACACGGTGATTTGTTTTACCGAGGTTTGGTTCTTGAGAACCTAGTCCCCATTGAGGTGGTCACAAAGACCGGGTCTCTTTCAACCCTTTCCCTCTCTCAAACGGTCACTTAGATGAGTGAGCTTTCTCCTTAATCAAACGGGTCACTTAGACCCCACAAGGACCACCACACACTTGGTGTCTCTTGCTTTGATTACAAGTCACTTAGAGAACAAGAATGAGTAAGAAGAAAGCGATCCAATAACAAGAGCTCAAAGAACACGAACAAAAACACTCTCTCTAGTCACTAGGTGTTTGGAGTGAATTTGGGACTTGGAGAGGCTTTGATTCTTTTGAATTGTGTCTAGAATTGAATGCACTAGCTCTTGTATTGAGTGTGGAGTGCTGTAAACTTGGATGCTTGGAGTGGTGGTGGTTGGGGGGTATTTATAGCCCTCAACCACCACATAGCCGTTGGGGAGGCTGTCTGTCAAAGGGCGCACCGGACAGTCCGGTGCGCCAGCCTCGTCACCCAACCGTTAGGGTTTGGGCGCTGTCGGCCGTTGGACCTTTGTCTTCTAGTGGCACCGGACAGTCCGGTGCCGCACCGGACAAGCACTATTCACTGTCCGGTGCGCCTCTGACGGGTGGCCCTGCTCTGCCGCACACTGTTGCGCACTGTTCATCTGAATCATCAACTTTTGCAGTCGACCGTTGCGTGAAGGAGTCGTTGCTCGGACAGTCCGGTGAATTATAGCGGAGCGACGCCAGAAGAAACTCGAGACTTGCGAGTTTGTCCGTGTACGGTCCTGGTGCACTGGACAGTGTCCGGTGGCACACCGGACAGTCCGGTGCGCCAGACCAGGGAACTCTCAAGGTTCTTGCTCCTTTGAATTTGAACCCTATCTTTTATCTTCTATTGGTTTGTGTTGAACCTTTATGCACCTGTAGAACATATAATCTAGAGCAAACTAGTTAGTCCAATTATTTGTGTTGGGCAATCAACCACCAAAATCATTTATAGGAAATGGTTAACCCTATTTCCCTTTCAATCTCTCCCTTTTTGGTGATTGATGCCAACACAAACCAAAGCAAATATATAAAGTGCAGAAATGAACTAGTTTGCATATTGTAAGTGCATAGGTTACTTGTAGTTAAACCAATTTATAATTTCACTAGATATGCATGGATGCTTTCTTTTATTTTAATATTTTGGACCACGTTTGCACCACATGTTTTTTTTGCAGATTCTTTTTGGAAATTCTTTTCAAAGTCCTTTTGCAAATAGTCAAAGGTATATGAATAAGATTGCAAGAAGCAGTTTTAAGATTTGAAATTTCTCCCCCTGTTTCAAATGCTTTTCCTTTGACTAAACAAAACTCCCCCTGAATGAAATTCTACTCTTAGTGTTCAAGAGGGTTTTACCAATTTTTGTAAATACCATTTGAACATGATCAATTACATTTAGATACCAATTTGAAAAATTCTTGAATATTTTGAAATTGGTGGTGGTGCGATCCTTTTACTTTGGGCTTGATATTTTCTCCTCGTTTGGCATTAAGCGCCAAAAACGGAGATGTTGAGAGCCCTTTTTATGTTTTCTCCCCCTTTGGTAAACAATATATGAGTGAAAGATTATACCAAATTGGAGAGTGTTGTGGAATACCGGCAAAGGTTAAGTAATACCGATGGAGTTGAGTGGAAGCGTTGTCTTTGCTGAATGCTCCATTTCCCTTTCAATCTAAGACTAACACAAGAAATACTCATGGAAACATATTAGTCTTAGCTTTGGCACAAGAAGAATAAGAAATATGGATATGTACCAAATGAGAGAGATATGATCAAAGGTATATAAATGAGCTATGTGTGCAATGTTTTAATCAAAATTCCGAGAATCAAGTATATTGAGCTCATTCCTAAGTTTGCTAAAGGTTTTCTCATCTAAAGGCTTGGTAAAGATATCAGCTAATTGATCTTTGGTGTTAATATAAGCTATTTCGATATCCCCCTTTGTTGGTGATCCCTCAAAAAGTGATATTGAATGTCTATATGCTTAGTGCGGCTGTGTTCAACGGGATTCTCCGCCATGCGGATAGCACTCTCATTGTCACATAGGAGAGGGACTTTGCTCAATTTGTAGCCATAGTCCCTAAGGGTTTGCCTCATTTAAAGCAATTGCGCACAGCAATGACCTGTGGCAATATACTCGGCTTCGGCGGTAGAAAGAGCTACTGAGTTTTGTTTCTTTGAAGCCCAAGACACCAGGGATCTCCCCAGAAACTAACAAGTCCCTGATGTGCTCTTCCTATCAATTTTACACCCTGCCCAATCGGCATCGGAATAACCTATTAAATCAAAGGTGGATCCCCTAGGGTACCAAAGCCCAAACTTAGGTGTGTAAACTAAATACCTCATGATTCGCTTCATGGCCCTAAGGTGAACCTCCTTAGGGTTGGCTTGGAACCTTGCGCACATGCATACAGAAAGCATAATATCCGGTCGAGATGCACATAAATAGAGTAAAGAACCTATCATCGACCGATATACCTTTTGATCTACGGATTTACCTCCCGTGTCGAGGTCGAGATGCCCATTAGTACCTATGGTTGTCTTGATGGGTTTGGCATCCTTCATTCCTAACTTCTTAAGAATGTCTTGAATGTACTTGGTTTGGCTGATGAAGGTGCCCTCTTGGAGTTGCTTGATTTGAAATCCTAAGAAATATCTCAACACCCCCATCATAGACATCTCGAATTTTTGTACCATGATCCTACTAAACTCTTCACAAGTAGATTTGTTAGTAGACCCAAATATAATATCATCAACATAAATTTGGCATACAAACAAATCATTTGCAACAGTTTTAGTAAAGAGAGTAGGATCAGCTTTGCCGACTTTGAAGCCATTAGTGATAAGAAAATCTCTTAGGCATTCATACCATGCTCTTGGGGCTTGCCTGAGCCCGTAAAGCGCCTTTGAGAGTTTATACACATGGTTAGTGTGACAGAACTTCCCAAGTCATTAGGCCCACCTACAGTTGTCCTTGTCCCATGGACTTCAGACAACCCTGCAGGTGCACCTGATCACTTGATAAGTTCGGTATCTAAATTCCTCACCTTCCCAAGAGCGTTTCACCCATCACGCAGACATTACAATTCGTCGGAGATACGAAAGTGCGGAAGCAGTTACAATAACTTACTTTATTGAAAAGTAAGACAAAGTTATATACTTACAGACCAGAACAAAATATATGAGTGCAAAGTATTATTATTACAAAACATGGGAGGAAAAAACTCCTCCCGAATAAGCAGTAAAAGTTTTTAACGGAGGGCCTTTCCTCCCGCAGCTTTAGTCTCGATTCTCTTCTTTCGGTACCACCTTGGAAGAGAAGCAACAAAAGTTTGCTGCTTCTTCACCTAAAACAACATGGGACAAAGCCCTGAGTATGAAGTGTACTTTCACAAGACTTACCCGACAAAGTAAAAGACTCTCAAGGATATGCTGGCTTTAAGGGAGTGAAGGTAAGGCTTATCAATAATCAATGACTCTGTTTGCAGAAATGCTTACTAATAGTGGATCCTTAAAAATCCAGTTTTATTTGTCAGGTTAAGTAAAATTACCTGCAACTAGAGTTCTTTCTACCCTAATTCATTCACTTGACCTATACTAGCCAATTTCTTAACAACCCTTCATCTTCACTGGATTGCTACGTATAGGGCAGTGACCAAGTCTTCATATCCGCGAAGTTACGGCGATCCGAATCGATTATACTCAGATGAGGATCTCCAATCACACGACATATGTAGCACTTAACCCTTTCATATGTCAACTCGCCACCGGGGTTCTTAAGACCAGATCAGGTTCACGCCAACCGAGAGCACAGATACACCACCGTCCAGCCTCTTGCCACAGAGGGTACACGCTACTCTCGCCATCTCTCCACTCCCATTGCGTGTTATCTTATTCTGGTATTAGTCTGTCCGAGGCAAAGCTTACCCATGATGAGGCATGTGACCAGTTAAAGGGTCCTCGGTCAGCAAGCCTACATCGACACGGTCCTTAATTGACTTAGACGGAGACACTACACCGAGACTCTCTTCTCGTGCAAGTCACCCACCCGGTCTCAGCTTTATCATTTCAACCCAAAGTTTGGTACCTCGCAGAGGTACATCTTTTTCGATGTTGAACCCATCATGGCCATGATGGATTCACCATCAAGTTTTGTTTTTGAAAACATCCCACCCACTTTGCAACATCATCTTTTGTGAAAACAAAACATTTTGTTTTTCTAGAGCAGGACTAAGCATAAGAAAAACCTTTTGTAAAACAAGGATTTAAGGAGAAGTAATCAACCCAAGGAAGGAAATGCAGGAATTGGTTTAGCACACAACTCCTATCACCTAATGCATCAAGCAAGTGAGAAAGATTTTAAAAGGAACAAGGGGGTGGCAAATGCACCGGGGCTTGCCTTGTGTTACTGGTGAATCATGCTCTGTTCCGTAGATATCAAAATAAAAACAGTTGCCTACCTGATGTTCATTAGGTGGTGGTGGTGAAGTGTCACACCCGGTTTTAGAAGGCAAACCGAATGCGAACCATGTACGTGCCAGGATCAGCAATTCACGTACACAGCAGTTACATAACTGGACATCATCACATAGTGCTAAAATAATGACATAAAAGAGGGTATAATAGTCGATTACATCATGATGACCGAGACATCCACATAGTCTTTAACAATAATCAAAGTGCGGAAAAGAAACATAGATACACACGGCCTACACAGGCAGCCGACTGGGGGTTTGCCGCTAACTCACGCCTAGAACTCATCGTACTCTTCGAACTCCTGGAAGTCCTCCTCCACGATTTCATCTTCACCTGAGCAGTGGTTGCAACACGGACAACCTGGGGGGTTTGGTGTGTAAAGCAAGGGTGAATACACATCAACATACTCAGCAAAATGTCCCGTTTGGCTGTAGTGGACTAGCTTTATGTGGAGTTAAGTCAAGCAGTTACTTTTAGTTGGTCAGGTTATTATTTACTAGTAGAAAGCCAGGTTTTAGTATTAACCCAAGTTATTAACCCGATGTACCCTTTCCAAACGGAAATAATACCACTTACCAGTACCATAGTCATAACCAAAACCATCATCCTCATCACCACCTGTAAACCATACATCTCTAGTCAAGTATCTCTAATCAATGGAGCTCCCTTAGCCGCTCATAACTGCAAGCACGGCGGATATATCAGTTTGATAACACTCTGCAGAGGTTGACACTTTACCCACAAGATGTGATTCCCTCTTGCCTCGGGCCGATCAAACCCTTAAACACTACCAAGGTGAATAGGCAGGGTCTCACTACGTAGCCTTTACAAAGATTTCCTAGGGTTGTAGCCGCCTGTTAGGTTCCCTAAATGCACCGAACTCCTCCCTAAGGGGCGAACCAACCTTGGCAGAGCGAGCCGCATACACTGAGCCCGATTAACGACACGACAGGGAAGCGAACTACACCCCAGTTCCTCTAATTACTCAGCTAAGGGCGTCCCACTCCACTCTCATGGTTGCACTATTTTCCCGGGCGATCATCCAACGAACAGGACCTTACGGAGAGGCACTCGAGAAACAGCTCGAGTCCCCTTAAGGGCCACAAGTACCATCATCATATTCAAAAGGGAAAATAGCGTATCATAGATAATCTCATCATGGTCATTGATTAATGTGAAGCGCTAGCATAAAGCTAAACTGAAATAACCCAACCAGAATAGGTAAACAAGGACAAGATAGACAAAAAGCTAGTCAATCCTTAGGTATAAATGTGTAAATGCAGGGAGTGAATTATAAGAATGAGTAGGACATAGATGCGTCAAGGGACACTTGCCTTCACCAACCGACTACTGCTCAGGGTCTTCACCTGCAAGTCCTTCGGACTCCGCCAACTGACCGTTATCTATACGAGTTCAAACATACATTCCACACATTTAATACAAAAGAATAGTACACCATACAATGGAATGCATTAATTAAACGGAAGATCGATGCAGGGTGCACACCTACGACTAAGCGAGAAAGAGAAAGTAACGGTCGAGGCTACCGTCGAAGAGCGATCACGTTACACAATTATAAATTAAACTACTTGTTTAAACAGAACTGGTATTAATTTGGCCATCGCGTTTAGCATAAGGTAAAGTCATGTTTCATGTTTAATCCTTATAAGCAGATGAAGATAAATTAAAAGGATTGTCGCGCGGCGAGACGCGCGACATAACACTTTAAATTGAATTAAGAAATAAACGACTCGTCGCGCGACAGAGCGCGCAACGAGACACTTGCATTAATTTTAAAGAGACGTTAAGCGTCGCGCGACGAAACGCACGACGACATACGTCAACTGAACTAAGTTTTAAAATGAAATGTCGCGCGGCAAAGCGCGCGACACAGATCATTAACAAAGATGAACTTAAATTGAATCATCGCGCGACGAAGCGCGCGACACAACACATTAATAAAGATGAATTTAAATTGAATTTTTGCGCGACGAAGTGCGCGATGCAGCACATCGACTAAACTAAAATTGAAAAAGAGATAAAGCTGAGAGTCGAACGCCGCGCAACTACAGTTGCACACGCGCGAACACGTTGCGTGCACGCCGGGGCACGCGACAGGACCTACAGGGCACACGGCTGCCAGGACGCGAGGCGTAGGGGTGCGCGAGACGTGATGCGGGGCCGAGCGCGCAGGACGCGCGGGCACGCGGGGCCGCGGGGCACCAGGCACCCGGGGCAGGGGGCGCGACGGGGATGGGGCCGAGCCGCCGTCGCCGCCGGGCGCGGGCGTGTAGGGGCCACGGGCGCGGGGGGCACGAGGCCGGGCGCGGGACGCCGAGGACACGAGGCCGGGCGTGGGGGCGCGGCATGGGGGCCGAGCTGCCGACGCGTAGGAGGCCGAGCCACCGGGGGCGCGCGACGGGGAGGAAGGGGGCGCACATGGGAGAAGAAAGGGTAGGGGGAGGGGAAGAGAGAGAGGGAGAGGGAGAGGGGAGCTCACCTCGGGGTCCAAATCTAGCGATCACCGTCTCCAAAACCTAGGGCACCACCATGGGAAGAGAGAGAGATGGGAGAGAGAGAGAGAGGTTGTTGCGCGGGAGAAATCAAATGAAAGAAAGAGACCAGGGGAGGGGGGCGTGCATGGGGAGTAGGGGGCGACAGGGGCCCGTTGGCCGAGCTGGGTCGGGCCGGGCTGGGCTGGGCTAGGCCGTACCGCGGGTCAAAATCCCGTGGCACACACCACCACAGAACGGAATCCAATTCGCGAAGCAGAATCCGAGACGAAACTATGCAACGCACGCGGTTAAGCATGGAATCAGACAAAGAAATATGATTTGGCATGATGCAACACTCTTGACACTTAGGTTTTGTTTACACACGATATGGACACTAGTCGCTATATTGCTTTGAAATTGGGAAAAAGGAGCGAAACGGGAAAAGAAAAGAGAGTAACGCCTGAATTTGGTGAGTAAAAAGAAGAAAAAATTCTACCCCCACCCCAAATTCAGGGCGTTACAAACCTATCCCCCTTAAAAGAATCTCGTCCTCGAGATTCAAGGTTGGCCAGCAAAGAGTTTAGGGTACTTGGCCATCAGATCATCTTCACGCTCCCAGGTTGCTTCTTCCTCGGAGTGGTGACTCCATCTGACTTTGCACATTCTGATAGTTTTCCTTCGGGTGACTCTGTCTGCAGTCTCAAGAATCTGCGCTGGCTTCTCTATATAGGTCAAGTCCTCCTGGACCTCCAGACCTTCCACTGGCAACTGCTCTTCTGGCACACGTAGACACTTCTTCAACTGGGACACATGGAATACATCATGCACTGCGGACAAGCCTTCTGGCAAACTGAGTTGATAGGCCACTTCTCCACGCCTTGCGAGAATTTGATACGGACCAACATAGCGGGGTGCAAGCTTGCCTTTAACTCCGAATCTTCTGACTCCTCAGATCAGTGACACTTTCAAATAGACGAAGTCTCCGACATCGAAACTCAGCTCTCTCCTTCTTGTGTCTGCATAGCTTCGATGCCTTGATTGTGCTATCTTCACGTTCTCTCGAACCATCTTGATGTTCTCTTTAGCTTCGAGCAAAATGTCTGGCCCAAACACTTGCTCTTCTTCAGGCTGATCTCATTGTAATGGAGTTCTACAACTCCTTCCATAAAGCGCCTAAAATGGTGACATCTTCAAGCTGGCCTGGTAACTGTTGTTATAGGAGAATTCTGCATAAGGTAACCTCTTGCCCCATCCGGACTAATCCTGCAAGGCATAGGATCTCAACATGTCTTCAAGGATTTGATTAGTTCTTTCAGTCTGACCGTCTGTCTACGGATGATAAGCTGAACTGAAATTCAGATGTGTACCCAAGGCTTCATGCAGCTACTACCCGAAATGAGAGGTGAACTGTGTTCCTCTGTCTAACACTATCTTCTTTGGCACACCATGAAACAAACGATCCGAGACATGTACAACTCTGCCAATACTGCACTGCTGTAGTTGGTCTTGACAGGTATGAAGTGGGCTGACTTAGTTAAGCGGTCCACCACTACCCAAATGGAATCGTAGCCGGCTCGAGTACGAGGCAATCCAACTATGAAATCCATACCGATTTCATCCCATTTCCACTAAGGAATTTGCAACGGTTGCTACAATCCAGCTAGCCTCTGATGCTCTACCTTGATCCTTTGACAACTGTCGCATATAGCCACATGCTCTGCGATTTCTCTCTTTATTCCGTACCACCAGAATTTCTTCTTTAGATCTTGATACATCTTCTCACTTCCAGGGTGTATAGAATAAGCTGACTCATGAGCTTCCTTGAGGATCAACTCCCGAATGGACTGGACATTGGGAACACACAAAGCGGTCTTTGAACCATATCACACCTTCTGCATCTTCCCGAAAATCTTTGCCTTTGCCTTCTAGAATCAACTGCAGGATTTCACTGATTTTCTCATCATTCTTCTGTGCTTCTTTGATTTCCCGCTCTAGGGTAGGCCCTAACTCGACTATCACTCCTCGCATACTGTTCAAAAATCCGAGACTCAACCTGTCAAACTCGTTGGCCAACTCAAAAGGCATTGGATGAGCGACCATCAGGTTGAATTGACTTTTCCTGCTCAAAGCATCTGCCACTATGTTCGCTTTGCCTGGATGGTAATGAATCTCCAATTCATAGTCTTTGATCAACTCTAACCATCTTCGCTGCCTCATATTCAGCTCCGACTGAGTGAATATGTACTTCAGACTCTTGTGGTCTGTGTAAACATCACATTTTTGCCCATACAGATAGTGTCTCCATGCTTCAGTGCATGAACCACTGCTGCCAACTCTAAGTCATGGATCGGATAATTCTTCTCATGAACCTTTAGCTGTCAGGGCAAGTAAGCCACAACTCTTCCCTCTTGCATCAACACGCATCCCAAACCAGTGTAACAAGCATCGCAATACACCGAGAAGGGCTTGTGCACATCAGGCAAGACTAAGACATGTGCTGTAGTCAACTTCTCTTTCAGCGCTTCGAAGGCCTCTTGACATTTCTGAGTCCACTTGAAATCAACCTTGTTGCCTAGCAAAAGCTGTCATCGGTTTCGCAATCTTTGAGAACCCTTCAATGAATCGCCGGTAATATCCGGCCATTCCAATGAAGCTCTTGATTCCTCGAGCATCTGTTGGCGCTTTCCAATTTAGAATGTCTGCCACTTTCTTTGGATCCACAGCCAATCCTCTTTTGTTGATTATGTGACCCAAGAACAGGACTTCATCAATCCAGAATTCACACTTGCTCAATTTTGCATACAGCTAGTGCTCTCGCAATCTCTGCAAAACCATCCTCAAATGATCTGCATGCTCTGCTTCGCTTTGATAATATATCATAATATCATCAATAAATACCACCACAAACTTGTCAAGATAATCCATGAATACATTGTTCATCAGATTCATGAAGAAGGCTGGCGCATTTGTTAGACCGAAAGACATCACAGTGAACTCGTACAACCCATACTTGGTAATGAATGTCGTCTTCGGAATGTCTAAAGGTTGAATCCTGAGCTGATGATAACCTAACCTCAGATCTATCTTTGAGAACACGCTTGCTCCTCTCAACTGGTCGAACAGATCTTCTATTCTGGGCAAGGGGTACATGTTCTTGATTGTGACCTCATTCAGAGCTCGATAGTCGATACACATCCTTCTGGTGCCATCTTTCTTCTCCATGAACAGGACAGGGGCGGCCCAAGGCGAGGTGCTTGGCCAGATGTAACCTTTCTCTGACAGCTCATCCATGTGCTTCTTGAGTTCAACTAACTCTGGTCCAGATACTCTATAGGCTCTTTTAGAAATGGGGGCGGTGCCAGGAAGAAGCTCTATAGCAAACTCAACTTTCCGCTCAGGTGACAGGCCTGGTAAATCTTCTGGAAACACATCTGGAAATTCTGACACAACCTTGATAATCTCGAGTGAATCTGGCTCCTTGCTATCAATAGCCATCTAATAACAACTTTCTTTCCTTGGCTCGGGCGGGACTAACTCTGTCACCACTTCCTCTCCTGACTCTGCTGATTCTACCTCTGGAACTGGCCTCCGCCTGACTGATTGTTCTAGCGATTCTACTACTGGTGCTGGGGGTACTGCCTTTGGAACTGCTGCTGCTGAGGTGGGTGCTGGTTCTGCCTGAACTGCTGAGGTGAATTGCCTGAGAAACGAGGGCGATTGCTGCTTCCAGGCTGGGGTCCACTGATCTTGCGCTTGCGATCCTCCATCTCTTTACGCTTCTTCTCTGTCCTGATCGCTCTATCAATCAGGTGCTGAAATGTAGGGAAGGTATGATTCATTAGATGATACTGCAGAGGGTCGACTAAGCCTCTCAGGAAGCGATACTACCTCTTGGCATCTGTGTTGACATCCTCAGGAGCATAGCGAGACAGCTGCAGAAACTTGTCTCGATACTCACTGACAGACATAGGCCCTTGCTTGAGTGCCAGGAACTCCTCCTTCTTCACTGTCATCAGACCTGCGGGAACATGATACTGGCGGAAGTTGCCTCTGAATTCCTCCAAGGTGATAGTGTCGGGGTTGGCATGGGTGGCGAGATAGGACTCCCACCAAGACTGGGTTGTTCCTCTCAACAGACGAGGACCATATTGAACCTTCTCCCTGTCGTCGCACTGAGCGGTGTGCAACTCCCACTCCACAGTGCGTAGCAAATCTTCAGCATCCATGGGGTCAGAAGAATGAGCGAACGTTGGAGGATGACCTCTCATGAATTCAGCATGCTTGTCTCTAGGCATCTGAGGCATCTGAGGTTGAGGTGGTGGCTGCTGCTGCTGAATGGCGGCCAGAGTCTGACCGATGGCTTGAACTGCCTGAGTCTGCATCAAGAACATCTGCTCGATTGTCATCGGGGGCGGGGGTGGCAGCTGCTGTTGCTAGGGTGCCTCATCCTACTGAGCTGGCCGCTTCTGCTGAGCACTCCTTCCTCCTCTACGCCTGTTTTCTGACATCTGCAGAATGCAATCACACATTAGAACTGATCTTGCAACTTGCAGCATAAGAAAAGAGTATAGAATTCTTCCACAACACTGAATAGATGAACATCTTCACCGATCTCCAACACAGACCAACACAGCTTCTCAGATAAAGAGGAAAGTAGAACAAAAGGGCTTCCCAACTAGATAACTAATTTTATTAACATTCAACAGGTAAACCAAAGTGCAGGGGATACCCACACCCGGGCGACAGTCATTCAAAGATCCAAATCCAACATAGTTCATCATGACAAACATAAAGACACAGGATAAGCAAATTACCCTGACAAACATAAATCCAACATAGTTCATCATGACAAACATAAAGACTGATGCTAAGACTATAGCTTCTATATGTATATATTTTGCATTAATTACAAGATCTAACGCTAGTGATCTATGGTTCTAGATTTATCCTAGCCCTACAGTCGGGGTTGCCATAAGCATGGTGTCCATGCTGAGGCGAGCGGTACGGATGCTGAGTCCCGACGGGAACAGGGGAGCCATCCTCCAGGTAACGATGCTCCGCTCGCTCAGCCCGCAGCTGGGCGATCTCAGCACAAGCCCTACTCAGCTCGTCTAATGCATGGTCCAGCTCCGTGTTTAGCACAGCGGCTAGGTTGACTATGCTGCTCAACCTAGGATTGTCCTCACCAACAGGTGAGAAAACCATGCCTCCTGTGCTACCAGATGGACGGCGGGGTTAATACTTTAGGTTAAGACCATCGGCTACCCCGCCGAGCACTAAGCAGTAGTGCGAAAGCGCACGCCGTGCGTCATCTTGCATGCCCGCCTCAGCTAAGTCCTGCTTAAAGATAGAATAGTGCTCTGAGCAGACCTCCGCACCCCGGAGACTGTTCTCCGGACGGCGCACCAAGCAGGTCGCCTCCCAGCAGTCCGGGTAAACCCCGCGACTGTGCTGGAAGAACAAACAATGATACTCAATAGACCAAGTGCGCCGGTCGAGTGCCTGGCGCAGCAGGGTGTCGAGCGCGTTGTGGAAGTGACACCCGCGAGCAGCGTCGCGAGTGATGGGTCGAGCAACCCATCCTTCCAACTCCTGCTCCTCAGAAAGGTCGGTGTCATGGCTCGAGCTGCTGTCGCCACCTTCGTCATCTGGGTCTCCTCCAGCAGCTACTCCAATGGCTGGGGCGCTCAGTGGTGGTGTAGAGGGCGCCTCCAGTGGAAGCATAGGGGAACAGCTCCTCACAAACTCTATCTCCTGCTGAAGCGAGAAAGAAGAGTCCTACTGCTCTAGCTCCTGTCGTCGACGCTCCTGCTCCTCGTGTAGACGGTGGTGCAGCCTCTCCAAGTGGCTAGACTGACTAGTCACCAGATGGCGAAGCGGACGCTCCGCGAGATGAGAGGGTAAGAAGAGGATGACTGACTTCCGTGCAGTGTGTCTAAGACGAGCCATCTACAAAAGACACCGTAAGCATAAGAGTGAGAACAGAACTAACATGACCAGCAAGTAGACCATAAATAAATGAGGAATTAGAATAAACAAAAAGATTTTTAGCAAGGTATAATATATAGTAGAACAAAGGTTTGGTCGACATGACCAACTTTTGAAGGGATACCAAAGTCAAGGTGATAATAGGGGTCTATAATCCTTAGAATGACCATTCTACTCTAGGTTAGCAGTCCTACAGTCAGCACGGTTTTGATACAACCTATGTCACACCCGGTTTTAGAAGGCAAACCGAATGCGAACCATGTACGTGCCAGGATCAGCAATTCACGTACACAGCAGTTACATAACTGGACATCATCACATAGTGCTAAAATAATGACATAAAAGAGGGTATAATAGTCGATTACATCATGATGACTGAGACATCCACATAGTCTTTAACAATAATCAAAGTGTGGAAAAGAAACGTAGATACACACGGCCTACACAAGCAGCCAACTGGGGGTTTGCCGCTAACCCACGCCTAGAACTCATCGTACTCTTGGAACTCCTAGAAGTCCTCCTCCACAACTTCATCTTCACCTGAGCAGTGGTTGCAACGTGGACAACCTGGGGGGTTTGGTGTGTAAAGCAAGGGTGAGTACACATCAACATACTCAGCAAAATGTCTCGTTTGGCTGTAGTGGACTAGCTTTATGTGGAGTTAAGTCAAGCAGTTGCTTTTAGTTGGTCAGGTTATTATTTACTAGTAGAAATCCAGGTTTTAGTATTAACCCAAGTTATTAACCTGATGTACCCTTTCCAAATGGAAAGAATACCACTTACCAGCACCATAGTCATAACCAAAACCATCATCCTCATCACCACCTGTAAACCATACATCTCTGATCAAGTATCTCTAATCAATGGAGCTCCCTTGGTCGCTCATAACCGCGAGCATGGCAGATATATCAGTATCATAACACTCTGCAGAGGTTGCGCACTTTACCCACAAGCCGTGATTCCCTCTTGCCTCGGGTCGATCAAACCCTTAAACACTACCAAGGTGAATAGGCAGGGTCTCACTATGTAGCCTTTACAAAGAGTTCCTGGGGCTGTAGCCGCCCGTTAGGTTTCCTAAATGCACCGAACTCCTCCCCAAGGGGCGAACCAACCTTGGCAGAGCGAGCCGCATACACCGAGCCCCATTAACGGCACGATGGGGAAGCGAACTACACCCTAGTTCCTCTAATTACTCAGCTAAGGGCGTCCCACTCCACCCTCATGGTTGCACTGTTTTCCCGGGCCGTCATCCAACGAACAGGTCCTTACGGAGTGGCACTCGAGAAATAGCTCGAGTCCCCTTAAGGGCCACAAGTACCATCATCATAATCAAAAGGGAAAACAGCGTATCATAGATAATCTCATCATGTTCATTGATTAATGTGAAGCGCTAGCATAAAGCTAAACTGAAATAACCCAACCATAATAGGTAAACAAGGACAAGATAGACAAAAAGCTAGTCAATCCTTAGGTATAAATGTGTAAATGCAGGGAGTGAATTATAAGAATGAGTAGGACATAGATGCGTCAAGGGACACTTGCCATCACCAACCGACTGCTGCTCAGGGTCTTCACCTGCAACTCCTTTGGACTCTGCCAACTGAATGTTATCTATACGAGTTCAAACATACATTCCACACATTTAATACAAAAGAACAGTACACCATACAATGGAATGCAATAATTAAACTGAAGATCGACGCAGGGCGCACACCTATGACTAAGCGAGAAAGAGAAAGTAACGGTCGAGGCTACCGTCAGAGAGCGATCAAGTTACACAATTATAAATTAAACTACTTGTTTAAACAGAATTGGTATTAATTTGGCCATCACGTTTAGCATAAGGTAAAGTCATGTTTCATGTTTAATCCTTATAAGCAAAAGAAGATAAATTAAAAGGATTGTCGTGCGACGAGACGATTGACATAACACTTTAAATTGAATTAAGAAATAAACGACTCGTCGCACGACAGAGCGCGCAATGAGACACTTGCATTAATTATAAAGAGACGTTAAGCGTCGTGCGACGAAACGCACGATGACATACGTCAACTGAACTGAGTTTTAAAACAAAATGTCGTGCGGCGAAGCGCGTGACACAGATCATTAACAAACATGAACATAAATTGAATCGTCGTGCGACGAAGCGCGCGACACAGCACATTAATAAAGATGAATTTAAATCGAATCGTCGTGCGACGAAGCAACGACGCAGCACATCGACTAAACTAAAATTGAAAAAGAGATAAAGTTGAGAGTCGAACGCCGCGCAACTACAGTTGCGCGCGCGCGAACACGCTGCACGCACACCGGGGCACGCGACAGGACCGACAGGGCAGACGGCTGCTGGGACGCGAGGCGCAGGGGCGCGCGAGACATGACGAGGGGCCGAGTGCGCAGGGCACGCAGGCACGCGGGACCGCGGGGAGCCAGGCCGTCGGGCGCAAGGTCGAGGGGCCGCGGGGGCGCGGGCGAGGCCGCCGGGGCAGGGGGCGCGACTGGCACGGGGCCGAGCCACCGAGCACGAGGCGCGCGGGCATGGGGCCGTGGGCGTGGGGCCGAGCCACCGCCGCCGGGCGCGCAGGTGCCACAGGCGCGGGGGCCGCGGGCGCGGGGCCGAGCCGCCGCCGGGCGCACAGGGGCCATGGGCGCGGGGCCGCAAGCGAGGCCGCCGCCATCGGGCGTGGAGGGGCGCGGGGGGCGCGAGGCCGGGCGCGGCACGCTGGGGACGCGAGGCCGAGCGCAGGGGCGCGGCGTGGGGCCGAGCTGTCGGTGCACTGGAAGCCGAGCCGCCGGCGCGTAGGAGGCCGAGCCGCCGGGGGGCGCGCGACAGGGAGGAAGGGGGCGCGTAGGGGAGAAGAAAGGGGAGGGGGAGGGGGAGGGGAGGGGAAGAGAGAGAGGGAGAGGGAGAGGGGAGTAGAGCTCACCTCGGGGTCCAAATCCGGTGATCACCGTCTCCAAAACCTAGGGCACCACCACGGGGAGAGAGAGATGGGAGAGAGAGAGGTTGATGCGCGGGAGAAATCAAATGAAAGAAAGAGACCAGGGGAGGGGGCGCATGGGGAGCAGGGGGTGCCAGTGGCGCGCGGGCCGAGCTGGGCCAGGCCAGGCTGGGCTGGGCTAGGCTGGGCCGTACCGCGGGTCAAAATCCCGTGGCACGCACCACCATAGAATGGAATCCACTTCGTGAAGCAGAATCCGAGATGAAACTAAGCAATGCACGCGGTTAAGCATGGAATCAGACAAAGAAATATGATTCGACATGATGCAACACTCTTGACACATAGGTTTTGTTTACACACGATATGGACACCAGTCGCTATATTGCTTTGAAATTGGGAAAAAGGAGTGAAACGGGAAAAGAAAAGAGAGTAACACCTAAATTTGGTGAGTAAAAAGAAGAAATTCTACCCCCCAAATTTAGGTCGTTACATGAAGTCCTTGCTACTTCGACTTCTACTTCCTCCTCGTTTTCTAAATATAGCCAAATATAATAATGAATGCTCATGTGATGCTCATGAAGATGCAAAGATAATAAAAGTTTATTATCTAAGGTCTTGAATATAACTTTCCTTCATGGATCTCCGAGAACTTAGGGTTTTCGGAGTCAATAGTGAAGTTCGAAGGGCAAGGGGACTAGGGTTTTGGGTTCTAAGTATCAAACATGGTCCGAATCATACCAAACTTTACCCAAAGCTTCTAAATAATATTTAGAGTTTATCCTAAAAGTTTAGTGAATTTTGAGATTATAAATTACTCTATAAAATTCCAGAAATATATATTTTAACTGTTTAAAATACCCCAAAATTCCCTATTTGAGCTAAAAATCATGAAACTATTTTTATTAAATACTATAGGAAATTAGAAGCCTAGCAAAATTTGTCTTGTATTTTTAATCATTTTTCTACAATTTTCTAGAATTTCTTTAGCTCTGGTAGAAAAGGAAAAAGAAAAGACATGAACAGTATTGGACCAAAACCGGCCCAAGTCAGCCCATCACAGGCAGAAGTGCGCCCGCGTGCAGACTTTGTGAATAGACCCCCGTCGTTTTGAATAACCTGAAGCGGGGTCGCAATACTATTCCTAGAGTCACTGATAGTATACAAAAACCTCCCCCGAGTTCTATTTCTTCGCATGCCGAGGTCCACGATGGCAAACAGTGCAAGGTCGAGCTCTGGTGAGTCTGTACTGGCCGATTCACTCGATGACCGGTGTTCTTCTTCGGTTGAAACCAAATTCAGGGCCTAACAAACGTTTCCCCTAAACTAATTTCGCGAACGACGCTCTAACCTACTCTGTCCACGGTGACCGCATGAGCAACAGACATTCTAATGCGTTCTCGGCGATCTAAGGTAGCTTAGCTCAATTGAACGGGTCAATGAGTATATCAAGAGCAAGGAAGGGTGCTGAAACAAGAAAGCAGAGGGCAGGATCGGACCTGAATTGGGCTGGCCACGGCGAGGTCACAAGGCACGGTGTTCTTAGTTGATTTGGGGAAATCCCAAATTGGAGCTCTCTGGTGGAGGATCTAAGGTACGGGTGGGTGCGCTAGATGTCTGAATACATACCGAAGCCGATGGCGCACTCAATTTATTGGCTCCGGGGGCGGTTGGGTCTCAATTTGGTCACGGCATGCTGGCGGCCGGAGATAAGGAAGAACACGAGTGGCTGTGACCGTGGCGTTCTCCGGTGCAACGGCTCAAGGATTATACTCCTAAGGGTGCCACGAGTACAACCGCACAGTAACAAGCTACGACGTGGCGCAACCAAGGTCACCGGAGCTTCCACGGCGACGCTGGCGGTCCGGCCACGTCGCAACGGCTACAGGCACGGTGATAAACTTCAATCCGCGATCAAATCCAATCCCTCGTGAGATCTTTTACCTTCCCATGGATATCCTCTGCGTGCCCAGCACGAATCACGGTGACCAGCGCAAATCTGAATGCGCGGATCACAGGCAGGGAGCTTACTGAGCTGGCAATCTGATCGGTACACCGTACCATCGCGAATCCTATTCAGTTGGTCTGACAGAGCTCTTTTGAGGACAATTTGTGCCAAATTTTGTGTAGTGACCAGACCAACAATCTACATCAAAATTGTAGTTCAGCAAACTAGCTTTAAGTTTGCCATAGAGGTTTTAGTTAAACAACCACTGAATCAAGCGCTACATGGTTCCAAAGTTGATCCTACACAATGTTAAACAAAGTTTCAGACTTAAGGCTGACTGACAGCCCAACTTTGGGCTCAATTTTCTCTCAACTTTGCATAACAACAATGCTTAATCCTTTAAGCAAAGTTGTACTCCTATTGTAGCTCTAAACCTTTGATGTGATGACCTAGGGCAAAATATTCATAATTTGAAAGATACAAGCTTCTAAAGTTGAGCAAATGCACTAAAAACCAGACTGAACTCCTTAGGGTTCAAATAGGGCTTTTTGCAAATAAGTCCAATTCACATCTTCTGACTTGGGAATCCCCAAGTATTTGAACCATATAACTTAAGGTACCCTAATGCCTTGGTTTTTGCACTTTAGTCCAAAAGTGCACTAGTTTTGCACTTAGCCCCCTAGGGATTTAGTCTAGGGTTTTCTAGGGTTCTATTTAGGGTTTTTGGTGATTCTAGGGTTTGGATGCTACTTAAGTTCACCATGGTGACATTTAATGACCATCTCTAATGAGTTTTGAAGGTTTCTCTTATTAGGCTTTGCTTTACCCTTCTGAGCCCAATTTAGTGTTAAGTATCCTACTCTAGGGTTTTACCCATAAAATGTCGTATCAATACAACTTGTTTGAAATTTTTGCCTAGTGAATGCACTCTAGGTGTGACAAACACATGATATGCCAATGCTTATGATGTTATGCTCAAGTTTTAGTGACAGTAACACCAGGGCTATTACATCCTTCCCCCCATAAAAGTCCTAGGGCAAGTAATGGAAAAGGAAACGTGACATATCTTTATTTCCTTACTTGTGGTACAAGGCAGGGGTGGTTTGGGGTTCATTCCTCTTATTACAACAAATGTGCATACTTTACAAATTACATGAGGCTAAAAAGCATGGGAAATTCTTTTCTCAAAAGTCTTGAGTTTCCCATGTAGCCTCATCTTCTGTATGTTGGTTCCACTGTATCTTGTAAAACTTGAGGGTTTTCCTTCGGGTAGTTCTGTCCTTTTGATCCAAGACTCGAATAGGATGTTCTGAATATTTCAAGTCTGGTTCTAAGGAAACATTCGTTACTTCAATGGTTCGATCGGGAACCCGAAGACACTTCTTCAATTGAGACACGTGGAACACATTATGCACACAAACAATGTTTCGGGTAACTGAAGTCGGTATGCTACTGTTCCACATTGTTCAAGAATAGGAAAAGGACCAATGTACCGGGGTGCAAGCTTCCCTTTTACCCCAAAACGTGATACACCCTTCATTGGTGACACTTTCAGGTAGACATAATCTCCAACTAGAATGTACAAGGGTATCCGATGTTTGTCTGTGTAACTCTTCTGTCGGGCTTGGGCTTCCTTCAAATTATGAATTATTCGTTGAACTTTCTCTTCTGTCTCCTTCACCATATCAGGTCTGAAGAAATTTCTTTCACCTGGTTCAGACCAGTTTAACGGAGTACGACACCGTCGTCCATATAAAGCTTCGAAGGGTGCCATCTTAATGCTTTCTTGATAGCTATTATTATATGAGAACTCCGCTAATGGTAAACAATCATCCCATTTCTGTGGGAATTCCAAAACACATGCTCGCAACATATCTTCAAGTATTTGATTTACCCTCTCAGTCTGCCCACTGGTTTGAGGATGATAGGCCAAACTATGGAGCAACTTAGTATCCAAAGCCTTGTGAAGTTCTTCCGAAAATTTGGACACGAATTGCAGTCCACGATCCGACACTATGGTCTTTGGAACACCATGCAAACTGAGAATACGAGCAATGTATAACTCTGCATATGTGGCCACTGTATACTTTACGCTGACTAGAAGGAAGTGGGCGATCTTTGTAAGTCGATCAACAATGACCCAAATAGAATCATACCCTTTGGCGGTCCTGGGCAATCCCACAATAAAATTCATGCTTATATCCTCCCATTTCCATGTTGGTATAGGTAAGGATTGTAATGGACCAGTAGCTTTCATGTGTATGGCCTTGACACGTCTACAAGTGTCACATCTTGCCACATAGCGTGCGATTTCAATCTTCATCTTTGTCCACCAATAATGTTGTTTTAGATCATGATATATCTTAGTGCTTCCGGGATGAATAGAATAGCGACTAAGATGTGCTTCATCTAGAATTTACTGGCAGATCTCATCGTTCTAGGCACAACTATGCGATTGTTAAACCATACAACACCTTGATCATCTCTTCTGAAGCAGTTGGTTTTTCCAGCCTCTATTTTCTCATGAATGTGTTTCATTCCCTCATCATTTCTCTGTGTGTCAATTATTATTTGCAGGATGACTGACTCAAGCTTCAAGTGATTTGAAGTTCCATGCTGAATCATTCCCAGGTTTAGCTTTTCCATTTCTTGGCATAATGTAATGTTAGAAGTCTTCATGGTAAGACAATGACAGAAAGCCTTACGACTTAACGCATTTGCCACTACTTTAGCTTTGCCTGGGTGATAGTGAATCTCTAATTCATAATCCTTTATCAGCTCGAGCCATCTCCTTTGTCTCATATTAAGATCTGACTGGGTAAAGATATACTTTAAGCTTTTATGATCTGTATATATGTGACATATATTCCCCAGCAGATAATGATGTCATATTTTTAGGGCATGAACCACAGCAGCTAACTCCAGGTCATGAGTCGGATAATGTTCCTCATGCCGGCGCAACTGCCTTGAAGCATAAGCTATTACTCGGCCCTCTTGCATTAGAACACAACCGAGACCACTGCCTGATGTGTCACAATACACATCAAAGGGCTTTTCAATGTCCGGTTGAGCCAATACCGGAGTAGTGGTCAATAATACTTTCAGCTGCTCAAAGGCTTCATTACATTTTGAAGACCAATTGAATTTGGTATCATTCTTCAATAAACTTGTGATTGGTTTCACAAGCTTTGAAAAATCTGGTATGAATCGGCGGTAATAACCAGCCAGTCCAAGGAAACTTCGGACTTCATGTACAGTGGTTGGGGGTTTCCACTCCAAAATATCCTTGACTTTGCTGGGATCCACCGCAATCCCCTTGGCAGATAATACATGTCCTAGAAATTGGATCTCCTCCAACCAGAATGCGCACTTACTGAACTTAGCATATAATTGGTGTTCCCTTAAGCGCGTTAATACGATCCGCAAATGCTGAGTATGCTCCTCTTTATTCTTGGAGTATATTAAAATATCGTCAATGAATACCACCACAAATTTGTCCAACTCGGGCATAAATACCGAGTTCATCAGATATGTGAAGTGGGCAGGAGCATTTGTTAGTCCAAAAGACATAACCAGATATTCTAATAATCCATACCGCATGGTTAATGCAGTCTTTGGTATATCTTCGGGTCGGATACAGATCTGATGATAACCCGACCCGAGGTCATTCTTGGAGAATACCCGAGCTCCGGTAAGTTGATCAAATAGAATGTCAATCTGGGGAAGAGGGTACTTATTCTTGATGGTGACCTCATTAAGGGGTCTATAATCCACGCACATCTGTAATGTTTGGTCCTTCTTCTTGACAAAGATGGTTGGACAACCCCAAGGTGATGAACTTGGTCGGATCAATCCTTTTTCAAGTAGATCTTGTAATTGGGTCTTAAGTTCTGCCAATTCTTTCGAAGGCATTCGGTATGACCTTCTAGAAATAGGAGTCGTACCAAGCTTCAACACAATCACAAATTCTACATCTCTTTCTGGAGATAATCCAGGCAGATCTTCCGGGAAGACGTCCAGAAATTCACATACTACCAGAATATCTTGGATCTCTGGTATGATGGCTTCATATATTCTGCCACACGGTTTAGCTGGAATAGCTACGGGGATGGACAAAAGAATCTCTTCTTCGCCATAACTCAACCTGATGGTTCTCAGATCAGTGTTGAGAATTGCTTTATGCTGGGCTAACCAATTCATGCCCAAAATTACATCTATACCTTGGCCTTTTAGAACAATCATGTTTGTAGGAAAGTCCCGTTCAGCCAATGTTACGGGCACATGGTAAGCCACCTCTTTAGTAAATATTTGTCCCCCAGGTGAATTAATTATAAACCCTTCCCTTGATTCTTTGTATGGAATGCAATGTTGCTCCACAAACTTCTTGCTTATGAATGTATGTGAAGCGCCAGAATCAAAAAGAATAACTGCGGGGTGATTGGCCACGAGAAACGTACCCATCATAACCGATTCGCCTTCCGGTGTTGTGGCCACTTGAGTACAATAAATCTGTCTAGTTTTCCTCATATTTTTGCCTGCGGTATTGTTTGCTGCATTTCCCTTGCCTTGAGTGGAACTCCCAGAACTCTGCTGATTATTTGATCTGTTCTACTTCGGGTATGGATAGTCCTTGATAAAATGTCCGGACTTTCCACAATTAAAGCAGCCTGTTGAAGAGCTTGGGAGAGCGAGGAAACGAGTACCAGGGGCACCCGGCTGATTTTTGGAGGTGGGGGTGGTGGCAGGACGGATAAAAACCGGCTGTTTGAAGGGGTAGGAGGGTGGGCGCGATGAAGAACGATTCTGATTAAAAGGTCAGATTAGCAACCTTTGTCTTTTCTCAGGCCCCTGATTGGGCCTGTCACCTCCATTGCCCTTTGATTTTCCTGGGCCTGCATATTTGGCTTCAACTTCCAGCGCCGTGCTGACAGCCCTTCCGTAAGAAAGATCAATGCAGGTGGCCATCTTTCGTTGCATTCGATCATTAAGGCCTCTCATGAAGCAATTTCTCTTCTTTAGATCAGTATTGACCTGTTCGATAGCATATTGGGACAAGTGATTGAATTTGTTGAGATACTGAGTGACAGTATCCCCACCCTGTTTGAGCTTCATAAATTCCTCCTGCTTCATATGGAGCACCCTTCAGGAATATAGTGCTCCCGGAAAGCCAATTTGAACTCGTCCCATGTAATTTGATGGCCGGCCGGCTGAACGGCTACATAATTTCCCCACCACGTGCTGGCAGGGCCTCGCAACTGTTGTGCCGCAAATAAGGGCTTTTGAGTCTCCATACATCGGAGAAGCCCAAATTTTTGTTTAATAACTCGGATCCACTCATCTGCTTCCAGAGGATCTTTCGCTTTGACAAATAATGGGGGACATGTCTCTGAGAAATCCAGATATGAAGTTTCGTGGGGTCCTTGCGGACACGCTCGCCTGCCTTGCTGCTGCATTTGTTGTCCCGCCATTTCCCGCAGAAAGCGGGTGTTGTCAGCTGTGGCATTAACTAAGGCGGGGATGGCCTCAGCTAATGTTGGAGGTACTGGGGGTGGATTAGGGGTTGCTTCCCTCCCACGTGAGGTGCCTGCCCCATCCTGTGCACGAGTCTTGGATGGCATCTGAGGCAAAGAACATTTGAAAAAAATATAATATGCCAAAGCAAACCATCCATTTTACATTACTTAAAAAGGTAATGATACAGACTCATATTTACAATAGGATTACATTACCTATTACACATTTCTACTTCTATACTACTCTACTCTAGCTTCTTATCGCTTTTGGTAGCTTCATTGTCGGGCGTAGGAGATCATTCATCAACCAGCTTCATAGAGGGAGGAGGCCTGAAAAGGTCCAGTTCGCCACCAAGTGCTTCTCCCGCTACTCCACAAGGTCCAGCTTCCATCCCGACAGGATCCGCAGGTACGTTAGGGTGCAGTTGTGAATACAATACATGAACTTCCTCATGTAGTGTATTACAATAAACCTGCAAGTTGTCCACGGCTGAGCTAAGATCCTCCACGCGGGCTCGAGCTTTGGCTTCCTTGGCCCAAGCAAGTGAACGAGAGTTAACAGCCCAATCGAGCGCTAGATCCCGTTCAGCAAGTTGGTCTAGCAGGTGGCAGATGTCTGTTCTCAATTCGTTTATTCTTTCACCATCCGTGACCCATATATCGTTTCTGTGATGGAGCTCTGATCGAAGTTCTTCTACTTGGGCTTCCAGATCCCCGATTGGATCATTGCTACCACTGCTACTGTCTTCATGATGTGGGGCTAGTTGATGGCGGGGTACGCCAATACGGCCCAGAAGACTTGCGCGCAGTCTTTCTTGTGTGCGGCGGCATATCTCCATGAGGGGAAAAATCTTATTAGCATAGTTTTTAGCATGATGCATGTATAATTACAGAATCAACCTTAGTTGATTCACACCTTCTATACATTGCACTCTACTATCTGGTCTTTAAAATAAGTACCTCAGAAGGTGATTGGATAAGAAGGAAAGAAATTTTCTAGATAAGTCTTTGAAAATTCTTTTTGAAAATGTCTCATAATATCTGCAGAGATGGGCTTCGCTCCGATACCAGCTGTGACAGAACCTCCCAAGTCATTAGGCCCACCTACAGTTGTCCTTGTCCCACGGACTTCAGACAACCCAGCAGGTGCACCTGATCACTTGATAAGTGTAATGCCCTGAATTTGGGGGTAGAATTTTTTTCTCCTTTTCTCTCACCAAATTCGGGCGTTACTCTCTTTTCTCTTTCCTGTTTCGCTCCTTCTTCCCAATTTCAAACCAGTATAGCGACATGTGTCCGTGTCATGTATAAACCAAAACCTAAGTGTCATGGGTGTTGCATCATGCCGAAGCACATTTCTTTGTCTGATGTTGACTGTTTGTCTTGTTCTGTTCCGGATTTCGATTCGCGATTTAATTCCATTTAGTGGTCGTGCACGTCGTGGGTTTTCGATACTCGAAGTGGCCCGGCCCAACCCAGCCTGGCCCGGCCCTGCGCGCCCCAGGCGCCCACACCCCCAATGCGCCCATCCTCTCTCTCTCTCTGTCTCATTTGGATCTCCTGCGCAACAACCTCCCTCTCCCTCTTCCACCTCTCTCTCCCCGTGGTGCCCTAGGAATTGGAGACGGCGATCACCGGAATTTGGACCCCGAGGTGAGCTCCCCTCCCCTCCCCTTCTCCTCTCTCTCTCCCTCTCCCTCCTCTTCTTCCTCCCCCACGCGCGCCCTCCCTTTCCCCTGCTCGCGCGCGACCCCGCCCGCCCCCTACCCGCGGCGGCGACCCCGCCCCGTCCCCTGCTCGCCGGCGCGCGGCGGCCCCCCGCCCGCCCCCCTACCCACGGCGGCGCCCCCCACCCGCACCCTGCCCGCGGCGGCGCGCTGCCCCCGCCCCTGCTCGCCTGGCGCGGCCCCCCGGTGGCTCGGCCCCGGCGTAGCGCCCTCCCCAGCCCCGGCGCGGCCCCTGCCCCCGGCGTGGCCTCAACCCCCTACGCGCGTCGTCCTGGCCCTTGGCGTGGTTCGTGTGGCCTTGGCGTGGCCTCGCGCTTCCCCGTTTACCGCTAGCGCGTTCCCTCGTGCGCGACCCACGTTCGCGGTGATTATTTTTGGTTGGTAGTCAATGTCCAACTCCGTTAGTTAGCGTGCTGCGTCGCGCACTTTGTCGCGCGACGGATTTGTCTAATTTCAGATTCTATTTATGTGTTGCGTCATGTGCTTCGTCGTGCGACGATCCATTTTAATTGCAGGTTGTTTAAGGTGTAACGTCGCGCGTGTATTCACGTGAAGTTCCACTTTAGACTCAGTCTAGTCGACGTATGCCGTCGTGCGTTTCGTCGCGCGACGCTTAACGTCTCTTAATAATTAATGCGAAGTGTCTCGTTGCGTGCTCGGTCGCGCGACGACTCGTTAATTTCTTAATTCATTTTAGAGTGCTATGTCGCGCGTCTCGCCGCGCGACAATTCTTTTTATTTATCTTCATCCGCTTATAATGATTAGACATGAAACATGACTTTACTTTACGCTAAACATAGTGTCTACATTAATTTACTTCTATTAAGCGAGTGGTTAATTCATAATCATGTAATGTGACCGTTTCTCGACTGTCTTGTTCTCTTTCTCTCTTAATCGTAATTGCGAGCCCGCGTGGAACGTCTGTTTACTTACTACATTCTATGGTATGGTGTATTGTTCTTTTGTATTAAATATGTGGATGTATGTGTGTTTGCGCTCGCATAGAGAACGATCCGGTCGGAGAACCCGAAGAACTCGCAGGAGAAGCCCCTGAGCAGCAGTCGGTTGGTGGAGGCAAGTGTCCCTTGACCTATCTCTGTCCTATTCATTATTTAATTCACCTACCGCATTACACATTTATACCTAAGGATTGACTAGCTTTTGTTATCCATATCCTTGTTTACCTATGTGAGTTGGATTATTATTGTTTAGCTTTGTGCTATTGCTCAAACTCTAATCAATGAACATGATGAGATTATCCATGATACGCTGTTTTCCCCTCTCTTATTATGATGTTATACTTGTGGTCTTCAAGGGGGCTCGAGCGGTTTCTCGAGTGCCTCTCCGTAAGGACCTATTCTATGGATGACCGCCCGGGAAAAACAGTGCAACCATGAGGGTGGAATGGGGTGCCCTTAGCTGAATAATTAGAGGATCTGGGGTGTAGTTCACTTAGCCGTCGTGCCGTCAATGGGTTCGGTGTATGCGGCTCGCTCTGCCAAGGTTGATTTGTCCCTTGGGGAGGAGTGTGGTACATTTAGGAAACCTAACGGGTGGCTACAGCCCCGAGGAATCTTTGTAAAGGCTACATAGTGATGCCCTGCTAGGCCACCTAGGTAGTGGTCAATGGGGAGTAGCTCTCTCCGGGCAGAAAGGGAATCACGGCTTGTGGGTAAAGTGCACAACCTCTGCAGAGTGTTTGAAAACTGATATATCAGCCGTGCTTGCGGTTATGAGCGGCCAAGGGAGCTCCAGTGATTAGTGGTACTTGATTAGAGACATTTTGGTTTACAGGTGGCAATGAGATTGATGGTTCTGGTTATGACTATGGTGCTGGTAAGTGGTATTCTTTCCGTTTGGAAAGGGTACATCGGGCTAATAACTTGGGTTAATGCTAAAACCTGGCTTTCTATTGGTAAATAATAATCTGACCAACTAAAAGCAACTGCTTGACTTATCCCCCACAAATAAATCTAGTCACTACAGCCAAATAGGATACTTGTTGAGTATGTTGATGTGTACTCACCCTTGCTCTACACACCAAACCCCCCCCCCATCCCCAGGTTGTCAGCATTGCAACCACTGCTCAGGAGAAGATGAAGTTGTGGAAGGAGACTTCCAGGAATTCCAAGACTACGACGAGTTCTAGGCGTGGGTTAGCGGCAACCCCCAGTCGGCTGCCTGTGAAGGCCGCGTTTATCTATGTTTCTTTTCCGCACTTTGATTTATTGTAAAGACTATGTGGATGTCTCACACATATGATGTAATCGACTATTGTTTCCCTTTTTAATACTATTTGAGCACTGTGTGATGATGTCCATGTTATGTAACTGCTGTGTACGTGAATTGCTGATCCTGGCACGTACATGGTTCGCATTCGGTTTGCCTTCTAAAACCGGGTGTGACATAAGTGGTATCAAAGCCGTGCTGACTGTAGGACCGCTAACCTAGAGTAGAATGGTCGTTCTAAGGATTATAGACCTCTGTCCCTGCCTTGACTTTGATATCCCTTCAAAAGTTGGTCATATCGACCAAACCTATGTTTTACTATTTATTATACCTTGCTAAAAATTGTGTTTTATTATAATCCTTCATTTACTTATGGTTCATTACTTGCTGGTCATATTGATTCTGTTCTCGCTCTTTTGCTTGCGGTGTCTTTTGTAGATGGCTCGACTTAGACACACTGCACGAAAGTCCATCATCCCCTTCTTACCCTCCCGCCTTGCTGAGCGTCCGCTTCGCCGTCCCGTGGCCGGACAGTCCAGCCACTTGGAGAGACTGCACCACCGCCTGCATGAGGAGCAGGAATGTCGACGACAGGAGCAGGAGCAACAGGGCTCTTCTTTCTCGCTCCAACAGGAGATAGAGTCCGTGAGGAGCTGCTCTCCTGTGCTTCCCCTGGAGGCGCCCCCTGCACCACCACTGGGCGCTCCAGCTTCTGGAGTAGCTGCTGGAGGAGACCCAGACGACGGAGGTGGCGACGACAGCTCGAGCCACGACACCGACCTCTCTGCTGACCAGGAGCCGGAAGGATGGGTTGCTCGACCCATCACTCGCGACGCTACTCGCGGATGTCACTTCCATGATGCGCTCGACACCCTACTACGTCGGGCACTTAACCGGCGTACTTGGTCCATCGAGTATCGCTGTGTGGTCTACCAGCATAGTCGCGGGGTTTACCCGGACCGCTGGGAGGCGACCTGCTTGGTGCGCCATCCGGAGAACAGTCTCTAGGGTGCTGAGGTCTGCTCAGAGCACTATTCCATCTCTGAGCGAGACTCAGCTGAGGCGGCCATCCAAGATGCCGCACGGTGTGCGCTTTCGCACTACTGCTCGGTTCTCGGTGGGGTAGCTGACGGTCTCAACCTGAAGTATTACCCCCGCCGTCCATCTGGCAGCACAGGAGGCGTGATTGTTTCACCTGTCGGTGAGGACAATCCTAGGTTGAGCAGCACAGTCAACCTAGCCGTCGTGCTAAACACGGAGCTGGACCATACATTAGACGAGCTGAGTAGGGCTCGTGCTGAGATCGCCCTGCTGCGGGCTGAGCGCGCGGAATGTCGTCACCTAGATGATGGTTCCCCGCTCCCGTCGGGACTCAGCACCCGTACCGCTCACCTCATCGTGGATGCCAGTCTTATGGCAACCCCAACTGCAAGACCAAGATAAATCTAGAACCATAGATCGTTAGAGTTGGATCTTGTAATTAATACAAAATATATACGTAGAAGCTACAGTCTTAGCGTTAGTCTCGGTCTTAGTTAGTCTTAGTTAGACAGGGTAGTTTGCTATATCCTGTGCATTTATGTTTGTCATGATGAACTATGTTTGGTTTGGATCTTTGTAATGACTGTCACCAGAGTGTGGGTATCCCCTGCATTTTGGTTTACCTGTTATATGTTAATGGAGTTAGTTATATAGTTGGGAAACCTTTTATTCCACTTTCCTCTTTATCTGAGAAGCTGTGTGGTCTGTGTTGGAGATCAGTGAAGATGCTCATCTGTTCAGTGCTGTTGAAGGATTCTATACTCTTTTCTTATGCTGCAAGATTTGCCAGATCAGTTCTGATGTGTGGTTGCATTCTGCAGATGTCAGAGAACAGGCGCAGAGGAGAAAGGCGTGCTCAGCAGGAGCGAGCCGCTCAGCAGGAAGAGGTACCCCAGCAACAGCACCTGCCGCCCCCTCCCCCGATGTCGATCTTGCAGATGTTTCTGATGCAGACTCAGGCAGTTCAAGCCATCGGTCAGACTTTGGCTGCCATTCAGCAGCAGCAGCAGCAACAGCAACAGGCACCACCTCAGCCTCAGATGCCTCAGATGCCCAGAGACAAGCGTGCTGAATTCATGAGAGGTCATCCACCCATGTTTGCTCATTCTTCTGACCCCATGGATGCTGAAGACTGGCTGCGCACTGTGGAGCGGGAGTTGCATACCGCTCAGTGCGATGATAGGGAGAAAGTCCTGTATGGTCCCCGTCTGTTGAGAGGAGCAGCTCAGTCATGGTGGGAGTCTTACCTCGCCACCCATGCCCACCCCGACACCATCACCTGGGAAGAGTTTAGAGGTAGCTTTCGTCAGTACCATGTTCCTGCAGGTCTGATGACAGTGAAGAAGGAGGAGTTCCTGGCCCTTAAGCAAGGGTCGATGTCAGTCAGTGAGTATCGAGACAGGTTTCTGCAATTGTCTCGCTATGCTCCTGAAGATGTCAACACCGATGCCAAGCGACAGTACCGTTTCCTGAGGGGCTTGGTTGACCCTCTTCAGTACCAACTGATGAATCACACCTTCCCGACATTCCAGCACCTGATTGACAGAGCAATCATGACGGAGAGGAAGCGTAAGGAGATGGAGGATCGTAAGCGCAAGATCAGTGGACTCCAGCCTGGAAGCAGCAATCGTCCTCGTTTCTCAGGCAATCAACCTCAGCAGTTCAGGCAGAACCAGCATCCACCTCAGCAGCATCAGCAGTTCGAAAGGCAATATCCTCAGCACCAGTATCAGAACCGTCAGAGCAATCAGTCAGGAGGCCAGTTTCAGAGACAGAATCAGCAAGCACCTCGTGTTCCTGCCCCAGCAGCCCAGCAGAACAATCAGGCAGCACTAGCTCAGGTTGGAAACAGAGCATGTTTCCACTGTGGAGAGCAAGGCCACTGGGTGATGCAATGTCCGAAGAAGGCAGCCCAGCAGCAGTCAGGCCCCAATGTCCCAGCAAAGCAGAACGTGTCTCAGCCTGGAGCAGGCAACCGCTCTCAGCCGCGTTACAATCATGGAAGACTGAATCACTTGGAGGCTGAAGCAGTTCAGGAGACCCCCGACATGATAGTAGGTATGTTCCCAGTCGACTCCCATATTGCAGAAGTGTTATTTGATACTGGAGCAATGCATTCTTTCATTACTGCATCATGGGTGGAAGCACATAATCTTCCAATTACTACCATGTCAACCCCCATTCAAATCGACTCAACCGGTGGTAGAATCCGAGCTGATAGCATTTGTTTGAATGTATGTGTGGAAATAAGGGGGATAGCGTTTCCCGCTAACCTTATAGTAATGGGTACTCAGGGCATAGATGTCATCCTAGGGATGAATTGGCTAGATAAGTATCAGGCAGTTATCGGTTGTGATAAGAGGACAATCAAGTTGGTGTCCCCACTAGGAGAGGAAGTGGTGACCGAGTTAGTCCCGCTTGAGCCAAAGAAAGGAAGTTGTTATCAGATGGCTGTCGGTAGCAGTGAAGCAGACCCGATCGAGAGTATCAAGGTTGTGTCCGAGTTCCCAGGTGTGTTTCCAAAGGACTTATCGGGTATGCCACCAGAGCGGAAAGTTGAGTTTGCTATAGAGCTTCTTCCTGGAACCGCCCCTATCTTTAAGAGGGCTTACAGAATATCTGGACCAGAGTTGGTTGAGCTTAAGAAGCAGATTGATGAGCTGTCAGAGAAACGTTACATCCGGCCAAGCACCTCGCCTTGGCCCGCTCCTGTCTTGTTCGTGGAGAAGAAAGATGGCACCAAGAGAATGTGTATCGATTACCGAGCTCTGAATGAAGTCATGATCAAGAACAAGTATCCCTTGCCCAGAATAGAAGATCTGTTCGACCAGTTGAGAGGAGCCAGTGTGTTCTCCAAGATTGATCTGAGGTCAGGTTATCATCAGCTCAGGATCCGACCTTCGGACATTCCGAAGACGGCATTCATTTCCATGTATGGTTTGTATGAGTTCACAGTGATGTCTTTTGGTTTGACCAATGCACCAGCCTTTTTCATGAATCTGATGAATAGTGTATTCATGGATTATCTTGACAAGTTTGTGGTGGTATTCATTGACGACATTCTGATTTATTCTCAAAGCGAAGAAGAGCATGCAGATCATTTGAGGATGGTATTGCGGAGATTGCGAGAGCACCAGTTGTATGCAAAGTTGAGCAAGTGTGAATTCTGGATCAATGAAGTCCTGTTCTTGGGTCACATAATCAACAAAGAAGGATTGGCTGTGGATCCGAAGAAAGTGCCAGACATTTTGAACTGGAAAGCGCCAATAGATGCTCGAGGAATCAAGAGCTTCATTGGAATGGCCGGATATTATCTGCGATTCATTGAAGGGTTTTCGAAGATTGTGAAACCAATGACAGCGTTGCTAGGAAACAAAGTTGAGTTCAAGTGGACCCAGAAATGTCAAGAGGCCTTTGAAGCGCTGAAAGAGAAGTTGACTACAGCGCCTGTCCTAGTCTTGCCTGATGTGCACAAGCCCTTCTCGGTGTATTGTGATGCTTGTTACACAGGTTTGGGATGTGTGTTGATGCAAGAGGGAAGAGTTGTGGCTTACTCGTCCCGACAGCTGAAGGTTCATGAGAAGAACTACCCAATCCATGATCTAGAGTTGGCAGCAGTGGTTCACGCACTGAAGACATGGAGGCACTATCTGTATGGACAGAAATGCGACATCTACACAGACCACAAGAGTCTGAAGTACATATTCACTCAATCAGAGTTGAATATGAGGCAGCGAAGATGGTTAGAGTTGATCAAAGACTATGAGTTGGAGATCCACTACCATCCAGGCAAAGCAAACGTAGTGGCAGATGCTTTGAGCAGGAAGAGTCAAGTCAATCTGATGGTCGCTCGTCCGATGCCTTACGAGTTGGCCAAAGAGTTTGACAGGTTGAGTCTTGGATTTCTGAACAATTCGCGAGGAGTCACAGTTGAGTTGGAACCTACCTTGGAACGGGAAATCAAAGAAGCACGGAAGAATGATGAGAAGATCAGTGAGATCCGGCGACTGATTCTAGATGGCAGAGGCAAAGATTTTCGAGAAGATGTAGAGGGTGTGATATGGTTCAAAGACCGCTTGTGTGTTCCCAATGTCCAATCCATTTGGTAGTTGATCCTCAAGGAAGCTCATGAGACAGCCTATTCGATTCACCCAGGCAGTGAGAAGATGTATCAGGATCTGAAGAAGAAATTCTGGTGGTACGGAATGAAGAGGGAAATCGCAGAGCATGTGGCTATGTGTGATAGTTGTCGAAGAATTAAGGCAGAGCACCAGAGACCAGCTAGATTGTTGCAACCGTTGCAAATCCCTCAGTGGAAATGGGATGAAATCGGTATGGATTTCATAGTCGGATTGCCTCGCACTCGAGCCGGCTACGATTCCATTTGGGTAGTAGTGGACCGCTTGACCAAGTCAGCCCACTTCATACCTGTCAAGACTAACTACAACAGTGCAGTATTGGCAGAGTTGTATATGTCTCGGATCGTTTGTCTTCATGGTGTGCCAAAGAAGATAGTGTCAGACAGAGGAACGCAGTTCACCTCTCATTTCTGGCAGCAGTTGCACGAAGCCTTGGGCACACATTTGAATTTCAGTTCAGCATATCATCCGCAGACAGATGGTCAGACCGAAAGGACCAATCAAATTCTTGAAGACATGTTGAGAGCCTATGCGTTGCAAGATCAGTCCGGATGGGACAAGAGATTGCCTTATGCAGAGTTTTCCTAGAACAACAGTTATCAGGCCAGTTTGAAGATGTCACCATTTCAGGCACTCTATGGAAGGAGTTGTAGAATTCCGTTGCAATGGGATCAGCCTGGAGAGAAGCAAGTGTTTGGGCCAGACATTCTGCTGGAAGCTGAAGAGAACATCAAGATGGTCCGAGAGAATCTGAAGATAGCGCAATCAAGGCAGCGAAGCTATGCAGACACAAGAAGAAGAGAGCTGAGTTTCGAAGTCGGAGACTTTGTCTATCTGAAAGTGTCACCGATCAGAGGAGTCAGAAGATTTGGAGTCAAAGGCAAGCTAGCACCCCGCTACATTGGTCCATACCAAATTCTCTCAAGGCATGGAGAAGTGGCCTATCAGCTCAGCCTGCCAGAGAATTTGTCTGCTGTGCATGATGTCTTTCATGTGTCTCAGTTGAAGAAGTGCTTGCGTGCGCCAGAAGAGCAGATGCCAGTGGAAGGTCTTGAAGTCCAGGAGGACTTGACCTACGTTGAGAAGCCAGTGCAAATCCTTGAAACCGCAGACAGAGTCACTCGAAGGAAGACCATCAGAATGTGCAAAGTCAAATGGAATCACCACTCTAAGGAAGAAGCAACCTGGGAGCGTGAAGATGATCTGATGGCTAAATACCCTGAGCTCTTTGCTAGCCAACCCTGAATCTCGAGGGCGAGATTCTTTTAAGGGGGATAGGTTTGTAACGCCCTGAATTTGGGGGTAGAATTTTTTTCTCCTTTTCTCTCACCAAATTTGGGCGTTACTCTCTTTTCTCTTTCCTGTTTCGCTCCTTCTTCCCAATTTCAAACTAGTATAGCGACAGGTGTTCGTGTCATGTATAAACCAAAACCTAAGTGTCATGGGTGTTGCATCATGTCGAAGCACATTTCTTTGTCTGATGTTGAGTGTTCGTCTCGTTCCGTTCCGGATTTCGATTCGCGATTTAATTATGTTTAGTGGTCATGCACGTCGTGGGTTTTCGATCCGCAAAGTGGCCCGGCCCAACCCAGCCCGGCCCGGTCCGGCCCGGCTCTGCGTGCCCCAGGCGCCCACACCCCCCCATGCACCGCTCCTCTCTCTCTCTCTCATTTGGATCTCCCGCGCAACAACCTCCCTCTCCCTCTTCCACCTCTCTCTCCCCGTGGTGCCCTAGGAATTGGAGACGGCGATCACCGGAATTTGGACCCCGAGGTGAGCTCCCCTCCCCTTCTCCTCTCTCTCTCCCTCTCCCTCCTCTTCTTCCTCCCCCGCGCGCGCCCTCCCTTTCCCCTGCTCGCGCGCGACCCCGCCTGCCCCCCTGCCCGCGGCGGTGGCCCCCGCCGCTGCTCCCCTGCTCATCGGCGGTGCCCCCCGCCCCCTCCCCGACCCGCGGCGGCACCCCCTCGCCCCCTCCCCCGGCCCGCGGCGGCGCGACCCCGCCCGCCCCCTGCTCGCGCGCGGCGGCCTCGCCCGCCCCCTGCCCGTGGCGGAGATCCCGCCCGCCCCCTGCCCGCGGTGGCGGCCCCCGCCCCCGCTCCCCTGCTCGCCGGCGGCGCCCCCCGCCCCCCGCCCCCTCCCCGGCCCGCGGCGGCGCCCCCCGCCCTCTGCTCGCGCGCGGTGGCCCCGCCCTCCCCCTGCCCGCGGCGGCGACCCCGCCCCGTCCCCTGCTCGCCGGCGCGCGGCGGCCCCGCCCACCCCCTGCCCGCGGCGGTGACCCCGCCCCCTCCCCCTGCTCGCCGGCGCGTGGCCCCGCCCGCCCCCTGCTCGCGCGTGGCGGCCCCGCCCCGCCCCCTGCTCACCGGTGCGCGGCCCCGCCCGCCCCCTGCCCGCGGCGGCGACCCTGCCCCGTCCCCTGCTCGCCGGCGTGGGCGGCCCCCGGCCTGCCCCCCTGCTCGCGGCGGCGCGTGGCCCCCGCCCCTTGCTCGCCCGGCGCGGCCTCCGGCCCCCGACGCGGCCCCCGGCGTAGCGCCCTCCCCGGCCCCAGCGCGGCCTCGGCCCCCTGCGCGCGTCATCCTGGCCCTTGGCGTGGTTCGCGTGGCCTTGGCATGGCCTCATGCTTCCCCGTTTACCGCTAGCGTGTTCCCGCGTGCGCGACCCGCGTTTGCGGTGATTATTTTTGGTTGGTAGTCAATGTCAAACTCCGTTAGTTAGCATGTTGCGTCGCGCGCTTCGTCGCGCGACGGATTTGTCTAATTTCAGATTCTATTTATGTGTTGCGTCGTGCGCTTCGTCGCGCGACGATCCATTTTAATTTCAGGTTGTTTAAGGTGTAATGTCGCGCGTGTATTCACGCGACGTTCCACTTTAGACTCAGTCTAGTCGACGTATGCCGTCGTGCGTTTCGTCGCGCGACGCTTAACGTCTCTTAATAATTAATGCGAAGTGTCTCGTTGCGTGGTCGGTCGCGCGACGAGTCATTAATTTCTTAATTCGTTTTAGAGTGCTATGTCGCGTGTCTCGCCGCGCGACAATTCTTTTTATTTATCTTCATCCGCTTATAATGATTAGACATGAAACATGACTTTACTTTACGCTAAACATAGTGTCTACATTAATTTCCTTCTATTAAGCGAGTGGTTAATTCATAATCATGTAACGTGACCGTTTCTCGACTGTCTTGTTCTCTTTCTCTCTTAACCGTAATTGCGAGCCCGCGTGGAACGTCTGTTTACTTACTGCATTCTATGGTATGGTGTACTGTTCTTTTGTATTAAATATGTGGATGTATGTGTGTTTGCGCTCGCATAGAGAACAATCCGGTCAGAGAACCCGAAGAACTCGCAGGAGAAGCCCCTGAGCAGTAGTCGGTTGGTGGAGGCAAGTGTCCCTTGACCTATCTCTGTCCTATTCATTATTTAATTCACCTCCCGCATTACACATTTATACCTAAGGATTGACTAGCTTTTGTTATCCATATCCTTGTTTACCTATGTGGGTTGGATTATTATTGTTTAGCTTTGTGCTATTGCTCAAACTCTAATCAATGAACACGATGAGATTATCCATGATACGCTGTTTTCCCCTCTCTTATTATGATGTTATACTTGTGGTCTTCAAGGGGGCTCGAGCGGTTTCTCGAGTGCCTCTGCGTAAGGACCTGTCCTATGGATGACCGCCCGGGAAAAACAGTGCAACCATGAGGGTGGAATGGGGTGCCCTTAGCTGAATAATTAGAGGATCCGGGGTGTAGTTCACTTAGCCGCCGTGCCGTCAATGGGGCTCGGTGTATGCGGCTCGCTCTGCCAAGGTTGATTTGTCCCTTGGGGAGGAGTGCGGTACATTTAGGAAACCTAACGGGTGGCTACAGCCCCGAGGAATCTTTGTAAAGGCTACGTAGTGATGCCCTGCTAGGCCACCTAGGTAGTGGTCAATGGGGAGTAGCTCTCTCCGGGCAGAAAGGGAATCACAGCTTGTGGGTAAAGTGCACAACCTCTGCAGAGTGTTTAAAAACTGATATATCAGCCGTGCTCGCGGTTATGAGCGGCCAAGGGAGCTCCAGTGATTAGTGGTACTTGATCAGAGACATTTTGGTTTACAGGTGGCAATGAGATTGATGGTTCTGGTTATGACTATGGTGCTGGTAAGTGGTATTCTTTCCGTTTGGAAAGGGTACATCGGGATAATAACTTGGGTTAATGCTAAAACCTGGCTTTCTATTGGTAAATAATAATATGACCAACTAAAAGCAACTGCTTGACTTATCCCCCACATAAAGCTAGTCCACTACAGCCAAACAGGATACTTGCTGAGTATGTTGATGTGTACTCACCCTTGCTCTACACACCAAACCCCCCCATCCCCAGGTTGTCAGCATTGCAACCACTGCTCAGGAGAAGATGAAGCTGTGGAAGGAGAGTTCCAGGAATTCCAAGACTACGACGAGTTCTAGGCGTGGGTTAGCGGCAACCCCTAGTCGGCTGTCTGTGAAGGCCGCGTTTATCTACGTTTCTTTTCCGCACTTTGATTTATTGTAAAGACTATGTGGATGTCTCAGACATATGATGTAATCGACTATTGTTTCCCTTTGTAATACTATTTGAGCACTGTGTGATGATGTCCATGTTATGTAACTGCTGTGTACGTGAATTGCTGATCCTGGCACGTACATGGTTCGCATTCGGTTTGCCTTCTAAAACCGGGTGTGACAATAAGTACGGTATCTAAATTCCTCACCTTGCCAAGAGCGTTTCATCCGTCACGCAGACATTACAATTCATCGGAGATACGAAAGTGCGGAAGCAGTTACAATAACTTACTTTATTGAAAAGTAAGATAGAGTTATATAGTTACAGACTAGAACAAAATATATGGGTGTAGAGTATTATTATTACATGACATGGGAGGAAAAAACTCCTCCCGAATAAGCAGTAAAAGTTTTTAACGGAGGGCCTTTCCTCCCGCAGCTTTAGTCTTGATTATCTTCTTTCAGTACCACCTTGGAACAGAAGCAACAAAAGTTTGCTGCTTCTTCACCTAAAACAACATGGGACAAAGCCCTGAGTACGAAGTGTACTTTCGCAAGACTTACCCAACAAAGTAAAAGACTCTCAAGGATATGTTGGCTTTAAGGGAGTCAAGGTAAGGCTTATCAATAATCAATGACTCTGTTTGTAGAAATGCTTACTAATAGTGGATTCTTAAAATCCAGTTTTATTTGTCAGGTTAAGTAAAATTACCTGCAACTAGAGTTCTTTCTACCCTAATTCATTCACTTGACCTATACTAGCCAATTTCTTAACAACCCTTCATCTTCACTAGATTGCTACGTATAGGGCAGTGACCAAGTCTTCATATCCACGAAGTTACGGCGATCCGAATCGATTATACTCAGCTGAGGATCTCCAATCACACGACATATGTAGCACTTAACCCTTGCATATGTCAACTCGCCACTAGGGTTCTTAAGACCAGATCAGGTTCACACCAACCGAGAGCACAAATACACCACCGTCCAGTCTCTTGCCACGGAGGGTACACACTACTCTCGCCATCTCTCCACTCCCATTGTGTGTTATCTTATTCTGGTATTAGTCTGCCCGAGGCAAAGCTTGCCCATGATGAGGCATGTGACCAGTTAAAGGGTCCTCGGTCAGCAAGCCTACATCGACACGGTCCTTAATTGACTCAGACGGAGACACTACACCGAGACTCTCTTCTCGTGCAAGTCACCCGCCAGGTCTCAGCTTTATCCTTTCAACCCAAAGTTTGGTACCTGGCAGAGGTACATCTTTTCCGATGTTGAACCCATCATGGCCATGATGGATTCACCATCGAGTTTTGTTTTTGAAAACATCCCACCCACTTAGCAACATCATCTTTTGTGAAAACAAAACATTTTGTTTTTCTAGAGCAGGACTAAGCGTAAGAAAAACCTTTTGTAAAATAGGGATTTAAGGAGAAGTAATCAACCCAAGGAAGGAAATGCAGGAATTGGTTTAGAACACAACTCCTATCAGCTAATGCATCAAGCAAGTGAGAAAGATTTTAAAAGGAACAAGGGGGTGGCAAATGCACCGGGGCTTGCCTTGTGTTACTGGTGAATCAGGCTCTGTTCCACAGATATCAAAATAAAAACAATTGCCTGCCTGATGTTCTTTAGGTGGTGGTGGTGAAGTCCTTGCTTCTTCGACTTCTACTTCCTCCTCGTTTTCTAAATATAGCCAAATATAATAATGAATGCTCATGTGATGCTCATGAAGATGCAAATATAATAAAAGTTTATTATCTAAGGTCTTGAATATAACTTTCCTTCATGCATCTCCGAGAACTTAGGGTTTTCGGAGTCAATAGTGAAGTTCGAAGGGCAGGGGGACCAGGGTTTTGGGTTCTAAGTATCAAACATGGTCCAATTCATACCAAATTTTACCCAAAGCTTCTAAATAATATTTAGAGTTTTTCCTAAAAGTTTAGTGAATTTTGGGATTATAAATTACTCTATAAAATTCCAGAATTATATATTTTAACTGTTTAAAATACCCCAAAATTCCCTATTGGAGCTAAAAATAATGAAACTATTTTTATTAAATACTATAGGAAATTATAAGCCTAACAAAATTGGTCTTGTATTTTTATCATATTTCTACAATTTTCTAGAATTTCTTTAGCTCTGGCAGAAAAGGAAAAAGAAAAGACATGAACAGTATTGGACCGAAACCGGCCCAAGTCAGCCCATCACAGGCAGAAGCGCGCCCGCGTGTAGACTTTGCGAATAGACCCCCGTCGTTTTGAATAACCTGAAGCGGGCTCGCAATACTATTCCTGGAGTCACTGACAGTTTACAAAAACCTCCCCCGAGTTCTATTTCTTCACAGGCCGAGGTCCACGACGACGAATAGTGCATGGTCGAGCTCTGGTGAGTCTGTACTGGCCGATTCACTCGATGACCGGCATTCTTCTTCGGTTGAAACCGAATTCAGGGCCTAACAAACGTTTCCCCTAAACTAATTTCGCGAACTGCGCTCTAACCTACTCTGTCCACGGTGACCGCATGATCAACGGACATTCTAATGTGTTCCCGGCGATCTAAGGTAGCTTAGCTCAATTGAACGGGTCAGTGAGTACCAGGAGCAAGGAAGGGTGCTGAAACAAGAAAGCAGAGGGCAGGATCTGACATGAATTGGGCTGGCCACGGCAAGGTCACAAGGCACGGTGTTCTTGGTTGATTTGGGGGAAATCCCAAATTGGAGCTCTCTAGTGGAGGATCTGAGGTATGGGTGGGTGCGCTAGATGCCTGAATACATAGAGAAGCCGATGGCGCACTCAATTTATAGGCTCCGGGGGCAGTTGGGTCTCAATTTGGTCACGGCGTGCTGGCGGCCGGAGATAGGGAAGAACACGGGTGGATGCGACCGTGGCGTTCACCGGTGCAACGGCTCAAGGATTATACTCCTAAGGGTGCCACGATTACTACCGCACAGTAACAAGGTACGATGTGGCGCAACCGAGGTCACTGGAGCTTCCATGACGACGCTGGTGGTCCGGCCACGTCGCAATGGCTACAGGCACGGTGATAAACTTCAATCCGCCATCAAATCCATTCCCCCATGAGATCTTTTACCTTCCCATGGATATCCTCTGCGTGCCAAGCACGAATCATGGCGACCAACGCAAATCCTGACGCGCGAATCGCCGGCTGTGAGCTTACTGAGCTGGCAATCTGATCGGGACACTGTACCATCATGAATCCTATTCAGTTGGTCTGACAGAGCTCTTTTGAGGACAATTTGTGCCAAATTTTGTGTAGTGACTAGACCAACAATCTACATCAAAATTGTAGTTCAACAAACTAGCTTTAAGTTTGCCACAGAGGTTTTAGTTAAACAACCACTGAATCAAGCGCTACATGGTTCCAAAGTTGATCCTACACACTGTTAACCGAAGTTTCAGACTTGCGGCTGAGTGACAGCCCAACTTTGGGCTCAGTTTTCTCTCAACTTTGCATAACAACATTGCATAATCCTTTAAGAAAAGTTGTACTCCTTTTGTAGCTCTAAACCTTTGATGTGTTGACCTAGGGCAAAATATTCATAATTTGGAAGATACAAGCTTCTAAAGTTGAGCCAAATGCACTGAAAACCAGACTGTACTCCTTAGGGTTCAAATAGGGCTTTTTGCAAATAAGTCCAATTCACATCTTCTGACTTGGGAATCCCCAAGTATGTGAACCATATGACTTAAGGTACCCTAATGCCTTGGTTTTTGCACTTTAGTCCAAAAGTGCACTAGTTTTGCACTTAGCCCCCTAGGGTTTTAGTCTAGGGTTTTCCATGGTTCTATTTAGGGTTTTTGGTGATTCTAGGGTTTGAATGCTACTTAAGTTCATCCATGGTGACATTTTATGACCATCTCTAATGAGTTTTGAAGTTTTCTCTTATTAGGCTTTGCTTTACCCTTCTGAGCCCAATTTAGGGTTAAGTATCCTACTCTTGGGTTTTACCCATAAAATGTCATATCAATACAACTTGTTTGAAATTTTTGCCTAGTGAATGCACTCTAGGTGTGACAAACACATGATATGTCAATGCTTATGATGTTATGCTCAAGTTTTAGTGGCAGTAACACCAGGGGTGTTACAGTTAGGGTACTCACTATCTTCAAAGCCGGGAGGTTGCTCAACATAGACCTCTTCCATGATGGGTCCATTGAGGAAGGCACTCTTCACGTCCATTTGATAAAGCTTAAAGCCATGGTAAGTAGCTTAGGCAAGTAATATACAAATTGACTCAAACCTAGCTACGGGTGCATAAGTTTCATCGAAATCCAAACCTTCGACTTGTGAATAACCCTTGGCCACAAGTCGGGCTTTGTTCCTTATCGCCACACCATGCTCATGTTGCTTGTTACAGAATACCCATTTGGTACCTACAACATTTTGAGTAGGACGTGGAACCAAATGCCATACCTCATTCCTCATGAAGTTGTTGAGCTCCTTATTGCCATACCTCATTGCCATCACCCAATCCGAGTCTCTTAATGCATCCTTAATCTTGTAAGGCTCAATAGAGGAAACAAAAGAGTAATGTTCACAAAATGAGCAACACGGGATCTAGTGGTTACCCCCTTATGAATGTCGTCGAGGATGGAGTTCACGAGGTGATCTTGTTGGATTGCTTGGTGGACTCTTGGGTGTGGCGGTCTTTGACCCTGAATTTCTTGATCATCTTCCTTGTCTTGATCAATTTCATCTCCCCCTTGATTATTGACCTCTTCTTGAGGTGGCTCATCTTCTTCTTCATCACCTTGAGCCTGATCCACATCTTGAGTTGGTGGAGATGCTTGCATGGAAGATGATGGTTGATCTTGTACTTGTGGAGGCTCTTCGAATTCTTTAGGACACACATCCCCAATAGACATGTTCCTTAGTGCGACGCACGGAGCCTCTTCATCATCTACTTCATCAAGGTCAACTTGCTCCACTTGGGAGCCATTAGTCTCATCAAACACAATGTCACAAGAAACTTCAACTAGTCAAGTGGACTTGTTAAAGACTATATGCCCTTGTGTTTGAATCATATCCTAGTAAAAAGCCTTCTACAACCTTAGGAGCAAATTTTGATTTTCTACCTCTTTTAACAAGAAAAAACATTTGCTACCAAAGACTCTAAAATATGAAACATTGGGCTTTTTATCGGTTAGGAGTTCATAAGATGTCTTCTTGAGGATTCAGTGAAGGTAGAGCCGGTTGATGGAGTAGCAAGTGGTGTTGATTGCTTCCGCCCAAAACCGATCCGGAGTCTTGTACTCATCAAGCATGGTCCTTGCCATGTCTAGTAGAGTTCTATTCTTCCCCTCCACTACACCATTTTGTTGAGGTGTGTAGGGAGAAGAGAACTCATGCTTGATGCCCTCGTCCTCAAGAAAGACTTCAATTTGAGAGTTCTTGAACTCCGTCGCGTTGTCGCTTCTTATCTTTTTTATCCTTAAGACGAACTCATTTTGAGCTCGTGTCAAGAATCCCTTTAAGGTCTCTTGGGTTTGAGTTTTTTCCTGCAAAAAGAATACCCAAGTGAAGCGAGAATAATCATCCACAATAACTAAACAGTACTTACTCCCGCCGATGCTTATGTAAGCGATCGGGCCGAATAGATCCATGTGGAGCAGCTCCAGTGGCCTGTCTGTTGTCATTATGTTCTTGTGTGGATGATGGGCGCCAACTTGCTTTCCTGCCTGACATGCGCTACAAACCCTTTCTTTCTCAAAATGAACATTTGTTAGTCCTAAAATGTGCTCTCTCTTTAGAAGTTTGTGGAGATTCTTCATCCCAACATGGGCCAGTCAGCGATGCCAGAGCCAACCCATATTAATCTTAGTAATTAAGCAATTGTAAAGTTCAGCTCTATTAAAATCAACTAAGTATAGCTGACCCTCTAACACTCCCTTAAATGCTACTGAATCATCACTCCTTCTAAAGACAGTAACACCTACATCACTAAAAAGACAGTTGTAACCCATTTTGCATAATTGAGAAACTGAAAGCAAGTTATAATCTAAAGAATCTACAAGAAAAACATTGGAAATAGAATGGTCAGGAGATATAGCAATTTTACCAAGTCCTTTGACCAAACCTTGATTTCCATCTTCGAATGTGATAGCTCTTTGGGGATCTTCGTTTTTCTCATAGGAGGAGAACATTCTTTTCTCCCCTGTCATGTGGTTTGTGCATCCTCTATCAATAATCCAACTTGAGCCCTCGGATGCATAAACCTGCAAAACAATTTAGGCCTTGTTCTTAGGTACCCAAACAGTCTTGTGTCCTTTGATGTTAGAAACAGCACCTTGGGTACCCAAACACAAGTATTTGATCCCTTGTGTTTGGCCCCAACATATTTGGCAACTACTTTGCCTGATTTTTTAGTTAAAACATAGGAAGCATCAAAAGTCTTAAATGAAATGTTAGGCTCATTTGATGCAGCAGGAGATTTCTTTTTAATCATTTTAACATGTGTAGAATGCCTAGAGCTAGAAGCCTCATTTTTATATATAAAAGCATGGTGAGCAACATTATGAGGTTTCCTAGCATGAATTCTCCTAATCTTGTGCTCAGGATAACCACCAGGATATAAAATGTAACCGTCATTACCCTGAGCCATGGGAGCCTTGCCCTTAACAAAATTAGACAATCTCTTAGGGGCATTAAGCTTGACATTGCTTCCCTGTTGAAAACCAATGTCATCCTTAATGTCGGGGCGTCTCCTATTATAGAGCATGCTTCTAGCAAATTCAAATTTTTCATTCTCAATTTCATGCTCATCAATTTTAGCAGTTTGTTGAGCTATGTGATCGTTTTGTTGTTTAACTAAAGCAAGGTGATCATGGATAGCATCAACATCAATATCTCTACTTCTAGTGCAAATAGAAACATGATCAACAGTGGATGTAGAGGGTTTGCAAACATTTAATTTTTCAATCTTCGCATGTAAAATAGCATTCTCATTTCTAAGATTGGAAATAGAGTCATTGCAAACATTTAAATCTTTAGCCTTAGAAATTAATTTATCATTCTCAATCTTAAGGCTAGAAATTGATTCATTCAATTTATCAAACTTAGCAATTAAATTAGCATTTTCATTCTTACGATTGACAATTGAATCATCACAAACATTTAATTTTTCAACCTTAGCAATAAAACTAGCATTCTCAGTTCTAAGGTTGGAAATAGTGTCATGGCAAATGCTAAGCTCTTTAGACAAGTTTTCACATTTTTCTACCTCCTGAGCATAAGCATTTTTTACTTTAACATGCTTCTTGTTTTCCTTAATAAGGAATTCCTCTTAATTGTCCAAGAGTTCATCCTTCTCATGAATGGCTCCTATTAATTCATACAATTTTCCTTTTTGTTGCATGTCAAGGTTGGCAAAAAGAGTGAGCAAATCATCCTCATCTTCACTAGAGCTACCCTCATCACTAGATGTTGTACATTTAGTGGAGGCTCTAGATTTTACCTTCTTCTTTTTGCTGTCCTTTGCCATGAAGCACTTGTGGCCGACGTTGGGGAAGAGGAGGCCCTTGTTGACGACGATGTTGGCGGCATCCTTGTCGGAGGAGGAGTCGGTGGAGCTCTCATCGGAGTCCCATTCCCGACACACGTGGGCATCGCCGCCCTTCTTCTTGTAGTACTTCTTGTTCTCCTTCCTCTTTCCCTTCTTGTCGTTGCCCCTGTCACTATCACTAGACATAGGACATTTAGCCTTTGATCATCAATTCAAAGCTCACAAACTTTCCTATCATTTCCTTGGGAGACATTAGCTTATATCTAGGATCACCACATATTAATTGAACTTGAGTAGGATTACGAATTACGAGTGATCTAAGAATAACCTTGACCATCACATGGTCATCCCATTTTGTGCTCCCAAGGTTGTGCACTTGGTTGAGGACGAATCGACTGAGCTCCCCCTTGATTGTCTCTTGCTTGGTGATCTTGGTCACCTCATCTCCTTCGTGCGTGGTCTTGAGCACGTCCCAAATCTCCTTGGCGCTCTTTAACCCTTGCACTTTATTATACTCCTCTCGACATAGAGAGGCGAGGAGTATAGTAGTGGCTTGGGAGTTAAAGTGCCGGATTTGGGCAACCTCGTCCGAATCATAGCCCTCGTCCCTTATCGTAGGTACCTGCTCTCCAAACTCAACAATGTCCCATATGCTTGCGTCGAGTGAGGTTAGGTGATGCCTCATTTTGTCACTCCACATACAATAATCCTCACCAACAAAGAATGGTGGTTTGCCCAATGGAACAGAAAGTAAAGGAGCGTGCTTAGAAATACGGGGATAACGAAGTGGCATCTTACTATACTTCTTGCGCTCATGGCGCTTAGAAGTGTCGGACGCCGCATCGGAGCTGGAGGTGGAGGGCGACGAAGAATTGGTCTCGTAGTAGACCACTTTCTTCATCTTTTTCCTCTTGTCGTTACTTCTATGCGACTTGACGTGGGGAGGGGATTCCGCCTTGCCTTTGGCACCGGACTCCCTTGATGGAGCCTTCCCGTGGCTTGTGGCCTTCTCGTCGGTCACGATCTCCCTCTTGGCGTGATCTCCCAACATCACTTCAAGTGGTTAGACTCTAATGAAGTACCGGGCTCTAATACCAATTGAAAGTTGCCTAGAGGGGGGTGAATAGGAAAAATTTGAAATTTACCACTTAAAACAACAAACTACAAGCCGGGGTTAGCGTTAGAATAAAATCCGAGTCCAAAAGAGAGGGCAAAAAGAAATCAACCAAGAAATAAAGTGGATGACATGGTGATTTGTTTTACCGAGGTTTGGTTCTTGAGAACCTAGTCCCCGTTGAGGTGGTCACAAAGACCGGGTCTCTTTCAACCCTTTCCCTCTCTCAAACGGTCACTTAGACCGAGTGACCTTTCTCCTTAATCAAACGGGTCACTTAGACCCCACAAGGACCACCACACACTTGGTGTCTCTTACTTTGATTACAAGTCACTTAGAGAACAAGAATGAGGAAGAAGAAAGCGATCCAAGAACAAGAGCTCAAAGAACACGAACAAAAACACTCTCTCTAGTCACTAGGTGTTTGGAGTGAATTTGGGACTTGGAGAGGCTTTGATTCTTTTGAATTGTGTCTAGAGTTGAATGCACTAGCTCTTGCATTGAATGTGGGGTGCTAGAAACTTGGATGCTTGGAGTGGTGGTGGTTGGGGGTATTTATAGCCCTCAACCACCACATAGCCGTTGGGGAGGCTGTCTGTCGAAGGGCGCATTGGACAGTCCGGTGCGCCACCGGACACTGCCCGGTGCGCCAGCCACATCACCCAACCGTTAGGGTTCGGGCGCTGTCGACCATTGGACCCTTTGTCTTCTAGTGGCACCGGACAAGCACTGTTCACTATCTGGTGCGCCTCTGACGAGCGGCCCTGCTCTGCTGCGCACTGTTGCGCACTGTTCATCTGAAACTTTAGCTTTTGCAGTCGACCGTTGCGTGAAGGAGCCGTTGCTCCGCTGGTGCACCGGATAGTCCGGTGAATTATAGCGGAGCGATGCCGGAAGAAACCCAAGACTTGCGAGTTCGTTCGTGTACGGTCCTGGTGCACTAGACAGTGTTCGGTGGCACACCGGATAGTCCGGTGCGCCAAACCAGGGAACTCTCAAGGTTCTTGCTCCTTTGAATTTGAACCCTATCTTTTATCTTATCTTGGTTTGTGTTGAACCTTTATGCACCTGTAGAACATATAATCTAGAGCAAACTAGTTAGTCCAATTATTTGTGTTGGGCTATCAACCACCAAAATCATTTATAGGAAAAGGTTAACCCTATTTCCCTTTCATGTGGCCATTGATCAATGACCAGAGGCTCGTTCACCTCACCCCACATATGTTTCCTTGCCATAGAACATATTCTTGGAGTTCTAGTGGAAACCATTTCTTGGTCAAAAATCCTTAGGTGTTAGCCTTCGGTAAATTTTGGACAAAAATAGGGGTTGTGTGGCCTTTGATCATCAACCAGAGGCTCGTACACCTCACCCCACATATGTTTCCTTATCATAGATCACATTCTCGGATTTCTGGTGAAGACTATTTCTTGGTGAAAAATCTGTTGGTGTTAGCCGGATTTCTGGTGGAGACCATTTCTTGATCGAAAATCCGTAGGTGTTAGTCTTTGGTATTATTGAAAACAGGCGTTCATGGTATTTCTGACAAAAATGAGGGTTGTGTGGCCATTGATCATCGACCAGACGATCGTACACCTGACCCCACATATGTTTCCTTGCCATAGATCACATTCTTGGATTTCAGGTGGAGACCATTTCTTGGTAAAAAATTTGTAGGTGTTAGCCTTCGGTATTATTGAAAATGGTCGTTCATGGCTATTTCCGACAAAAATGGGGGTTGTGTGTCCATTGATCATTGACCAGAGGCTCATTTACTTCACCCCACATATGTTTCCATGCTATAGATCACATTATTGGATTTCTAGTGGAGACCATTTCTTGGTCAAAAATCCTTAGGTGTTAGCCTTCAGTATTATTGTATGTGGTCGTTCATGCTATTTTCGACAAAAATAGGGGTTGTGTTGCTTTGATCATCAACAGAGGCTCGTAGACCTCACCCCACTTATGTTTACTTGCCATAGATCACATTCTTGTATTTTTGGTGCAGACCATTTGTTGGTGAAAAATCAGTTGGTGTTAGACTTCGATATTATTGAAAATGGTCGTTCATGTTATTGTCGACAGAAATGGGTTGTGTGGCCATTGATCATCGACCAAAAGCTCATACACCTCACCCCACATATGTTTCCATGCCATAGATCACATTCTAGGATTTATAGTCACTACAGGAATTCACTTAATTCCCGTCGGCCTGAAACCGACAGGAATAAGCCCTAAACCGACGGAAATAAGTAATTCCCGTCGGTTTAGGTCTTATTCCCGTCGGTTTTAGGCCGACAGGCGTCCCTTGTCGGGGATAAGGTTATCCTCGTCGGCGGCTGACGGGAATAATTAATTCCCGTCGGCTAGATAGTGGCCGACGGGAATTAAGGCTAATTCCCGTCGGTTTTGCTGGCCGACGGGCGTCACATATTAATTCCCGTCGGTTCCCCAGGCCGACGGGAGTTATTAATTAATTCCCTCGGCCCTACGTGGCCGACGGGAATTAACTGGGCCGACGGGAGTTAGTAATTAATTCCCGTCGGTTCGACCATAGCCGACGGGAATTAACTGGGCCGACGGGGATTACTCTATACTGCTACAAAAACATCACTAAATTATGTCACTATTTCTACACACATAACATATATCAAACATAATATAAATCACAAATAACAGCCACATTACAAACACATGTAGAGATACGACATCCACAAACACATGCATTTAGACATAAACACTTGCATTTATAATTAAAACATCCACCAACGTGTACGACATAGTATTCAAACATAACATCCACCAACATCAAACAACGAGTACGACATAGTATTGAAACATAACATCCACCAATGAGTACGACATTTCAAACATAAGTTTAAGTGTTTAGAGATAACCACCACTTGGGTGGTTAGAGCTTTGACCGCTGCCGCCTTCACCACCAGGAGGAGGGAACGCGAAGAGCGAGTCAACAAATCCAGTCCCTACTGCTGGATCAGACCCACTGGCACCCGCTTCAGGCGTAACCTATGCAAGTTAGCAAATATCAACACGTTAAATGCAAATATCAAAAAGTAAATAAGTGTATAAATTAATGGAGAGTTATCAAACGTACCCTATCTCCAGGTGCAGGTATATGTGTCGGAGGGGTGGTGAACTGTGGTGGTGGAACTGGTGTGTTTGCAAATTGGCTCCATTATGGTGGCGGTGGAAAATTTGTTGCCATGCCCTGTTGCTGCATTAACTGTTAAACACATATGTGTTACTACTAAAGATGTTGTATTGAAATATAATAATTTAGAGTTCGGATTATGTGTACTCACTTGATACATCGCTTGATTATGAGCATTGCAAGCCTCCATAAATTCGCGTTGTTGTCTCATCTCTTCACGCATCCTCATAATCTCCGACTCCTGCTCGTTCGGTCGACGAGAGCATGAGCTACGGGAAGATGAACCCGTCCTATGAGATCTCACCGACGACGAGTCAATGAATCCGTCGAAGAGTGCGTATCTATAAGTGATTCAAAAAATGTTATTACTGCATAATCAATTTAGTGTCAACCATATAATTTCATAAGTTAGAGCTTATCGTCCATGCGCTTTGCCACCACCACTTGCGTACACCACCGAGGGATCCATCTGTTCATGGCGCCAGTCGAAGTCAGGGCCATGGCGACGAACCATCTCCTCCCCATATGCCGCCTATACATCATTCACAACCTTACAAATGCAGGAATTTATATACTTTGAACGTTTGAACTTTTGAGCCAAAACTCACCAAGCGATCCGTGGCTGTCTGGCAACAGAGCTGGTCAGGGTTGTTCGGGTCTGGTCCTTTGTGGCCCTCCTGGTAGACCTCAATGTCACTAGGCTTTTGGCCACTGGTAGCTTCCTGTATAAACAAAAAACATTCATAAGCAATCGGATTATTTGTTGATCGACATAGAAAGATCAAACTTACCATTCTTTTAGCTTTTCGTATCATGTCGTCACCGCCAAACTTGTGGTTAGGATTGGTTCCTCGACATTGTCTGTGATGCGCTGACGCTTTCTGGAAGCCTTCGGAAGCCCAATATCGACACCAAGCATAGTACGCATCAGGCACGGGCGCCATCCATGGAACCATCACCTGCACACACACAATGTTACATATTATATCAATCACAACAATAAATATAAAGGGTAAAACAATTTGAATACTAACCTCACGATATTGATCCTCAGTCAAATATATCTTTGAGGACCCTTCCTTTTTATTCAAGGGGCCTGCTTCTTCTGGATGTTTTTGAAAATACAGGTTTGTAGCCTGAATTCTCGCATAGTATATGGCATCCTTCACCAGCTTCTTTGCATTGTTTTGCAAGACACGTTCAGCGTGCCCCATGTAATCCTCTCCGTCAGGCAATCGATATCGAAGCTACAACATAAAGAATACAAATACAATGGTATAAGTCATAGATTTACAATATTAAGAAACATAACAAAAATAATAAAGAATTCATACCCAAAAGCCATTACGCACAAGTCCCTGTCTGTCGGTGTGGTTTCGTTCCTTTTTAAACTTGTACTCATCCCAGGACTGATGAGCACCTCATCCTCGGTATCACCATTTGACACCTTCACTATACCAGGGTAGTGAAGGCGGCAAAGAGAACCCAACGTAAGGTTAACCTGAGTGTGGTGTCCCTTGCCGTCAAAGGACAGGTCCTCCCAATTCCTGCATTACACAAAAACATTAACAATACACATAATAGTTATATTAGATAAGTTAATATATTACACTCACCGATCTCCATGTGGCATGATTAAAGTCCTATCAGCCTCTCGCTCTATCGCGTGACGAGGCTTTACTGAGTGGCTTTTTCTAGAGCGACGTGTGCGTGTCGCTGAAGAGCCTCCCGAGCCATCATCCATCGGGTTGTCAGCCGGTTCGCCCTATTGGCCCCATTGGTCCCACGCCTGTTGCTGCTCTCTCTGGTGGTCCCACTGGTCCCATGGCTGGTGATGCTGTGTGGCCTGGTCCCATGTCACGTGGTCCACCTCCTCATTGTGCTCCACCTCCTCATTGTGCTGCTCAGCCTCATTGTGCTGCTCCTCCTCAATGTGCTGCTCCTCAGTGTGCTGCTCATCCTGGTACATACAACTCAAGATTTATTTGTAAATATGTAAACAAATTTATTTGTACAAGATATGTTACCTCATCTCCATGTACCGCGCTCAACAGCTCTCGACGTCTGCTGCTGCTCGAAGAACTGCCCTGAAAAAGGCCCAGGCCCTTGAACAGCCCCTTCACTGACTTCTTTGATTTTGGCGGCATCCTGCATAAAAAATAAGAAATTATTCATTAGTGCATAAAAAATGACATAATACTTAAAATATAAACAAATGAAATAACAAAACAACTTTACTTATTAAATATCATCAAAATCAGGATCTATTTGTTCTCTTCTATGCATAGGTCGCCATGTAACTTTTCTCCTAACAGGTTGTCTTCTTCGTCTCTCGGGAAAAGTTAAGTCGTTAACGTCTGCAACTAGTGAATCTAATGCCGGTGCAGGATCAATATGAAAACTAGTTGGCAACTCTTCTTCTTGAAACACCTCATCAACCTGCTCAAGGTGACCAATTTGATATTTGTCCTCACCAGGAGTGTATAGGCGTTCACGGGGATTTACATTGTACACAACCCTCCATTTAGACAACTTTTTGCATGGATATGTCGAGAAATAAACTTGGTCTGCTTGATGGGCAAGGATATACGTGTCGTGTCCTTGAAGCAATTTCTCAGGTTGGATCTGTGTCATCCCAAATTCGGTCCTATAATACTTCGGGTCATACCATTTACACTCAAAGAAAACTAGCGCTAAAGGCTTATTTCCAGCATATGGAAGATGTATAAAGAGATGCTGCATAGGATTGAAGAAACCCGGTGGAAATATTTTTTCCAATTTGCACAAAAGCACCGGTGCCTCTTTCTCCAGCTGTTCCATCACATCTCTTCTGATTTCTTTAGCACACAACTGTCTGTAGAAATAGCTAACTTCAGCTAACGTTTTCCACACAGCTTCGGAAATGTACCCACGAAACATTACAGGCATGAGCCTCTCCATAATTATGTGGAAGTCATGGCTCTTCAGTCCATTCATCTACATTGTCTTCAAGTTCACAGATCTTCTAAAACCAGCGGCATAACCATCGGGGAATTTAATATCCTTCATCCACTTCATCACTTCTTTCCGTTGCTTAGATTTCAGACAATAGTCAGCTTTTGGTTTGCCTCCATTTTCTCTAAGCACTTGGGTTGGACGATCACATATCACTGCTAAGTCCATGCGTGCCTTGTCATTGTCTTTCGTTTTATCAGGGAAATCCATACATGTATTTATGAGGGCTTGGCAAAAGTTACTCTCTTGATGCATGACATCGATGTTGTGCATCAAAATCAATGACTTAGCATAAGGAAGCTCCCACAAGCCACATATGTGAGTCCAGTTATGCTCCTCACCAAAACCTTGATACCTTTTCCCACTATCGTCTAGGACAAGTTTCATATGCTCTTCTGTAATTTCTATCCCACTACGTCGCTTGGGCGGTCCCTTCGTGACAATGGTGCCCTTCCTAAATTCCTTTCTCTGCCTTCTGAAGGGGTGATTGAAGTGTAGAAAACATCTATGGCAATCAAAGTAACATATCTTGCCACCAGCACTAAGACAAAAACAATCTGTATCTTTAGCACAATAAGGACACGTCAATCTACCATGCACGCTCCATCCAGAGAAAATACCATACACCATAAAATCATGAACCGAGAACAGATATGCAACACGAAGATTGAATTTCTGCTTCTTGAAGCAGTCATAGGCTTCCACACCTTGCCATAGCTTCTTTAACTCTTCAATCAGTGGTTGAAGCATCACATTGAGGCGTACGCCAGGATGCTCAGGCCCAGGTATAACAAGACATAGGAACATAAACTCATATTTCATGCAAAGAGCAGGTGGAAGGTTGTACGGTATGGCAATGACAGGCCAACATGAATACGACGCAGCGGTCATATTGAACGGCGTGAAACCATCAGTTGCCAAGCTGATACGAACGTTTCTTGCATCGCTGGCAAAATCTGGATCAAATTTGTCAAGAGCCTTCCATGCATCACCATCTGACGGGTGCACCATTAACCCATCTTGTCTGTCCGTACAATCTTTTATGCCACCTCATGTGCATAGCGGTCTTCCTCAAGAGAAACAAACGTTTCACTCTTGGAGTGAGAGGCATGTAACGAAGCTATTTATGTGCAACCTTTGTCACCACCTTCTCCCCATCTTCATTTACAAGCTCCACGTACCTCGACTTCCCACATTTTAAGCATTTCTGTTCTCTGCCATGTTCCTTCCAAAAAAGCATACAGTTGTATTGGCAAACATCAATCTTCTCATACTCCATACCAAGACCTTGAAGCAATTTCTTGGACTGGTACATGTCTTTTGGCATCTTGTGACCCGTAGGAAGAACCTCGCTAATCAAATCCACAAGCTCCTTGTAACAATTAATTGAGAATGCAAACTTGGACTTGATTGACATCAGCCGGGTCACGAATTCCAGTACGGTCACGTCAGTGTGCCCATGAAGAGGCTCTTCTGACGCTTTGAGTAGGTAGAAGAACTTCTGAACCTCCGGTGTAGGTGAATCATGATGATCTGGTGCCAGTTCAGGCTGCAGATCCTCAAGCATTTGGTCCATCCTATCAACATCATCTTCACCGTCATCAACTTCTACTTCTGTTGCTCGTTCAACATCTTCACCATGGAGATACCAGACCTTATAGCCTGGCACGAAACCATGCGAACACAGGTGTAGTGTGACCTGCCTCTTGGTGTTTCTCGTCATATTTCTACATTTATTGCATGGACACCTAATATTATCTATTTGTGACAAAGCAGCTGCATGGTCCAGAAACATCTGCGTCTTGGCAAACCATTCACTAGTGTGACACCCACCCTTCTTGAAACCTTCATACATCCAATCACGTCTATCACCCATTATTGCGGCTGTGTACGTAAAGAGTGTGTGTGAGACAATCACGTTTCTACACGTCACACGTATATACATCTATAGATAAGTAGTAAAACTTTATATATACATAAATAATTATATATACACATAAATAACATCAAATTAATCACACATGTGATATTAAATTAATAACATCAAATAACATCAAATTAACATCAAATTATATATAAATAATTATATATACAATTAATAATTACATCAAATAATAATATCAAATTAACTAACATCAAATTAACATCAATTTATATATACATCAAATTAACATCAAATTAATAACATCAAATAACATCAAATTATATACATAAATAATTATATATACAATTAATAATTACCTAACATGAAGCCACACATGTGATATTAAATTAACTATAATCACACTCTAATCACATGTGTTATTAAATTAATACTAATCACATGAAAGTTAACTCCCGTCGGCCATAAAAAACCGACGAAAATAAACATATACACACATAATTAACATTCACAATCCCATGCATTAACATGTACACACATAATTAACTCACGTGGGTGTCGTAGTCGGTTCGGAGATGCGGTCGGGGGCGTAGGCGGCGCTTGGGCGCGACGGCGGTGCTCGATGAGGCAGCGACGACGCTCCGAGAGGCGGCGGCGGCGCTTGTGGGCGCGATGGGAGGCCCGGCGGCAATGTGGGCGGTGTGGGGCACGGCGGAGACGAGCGAGGGCGGGCACGGTGGCGGCGGACGGGTGGGCGCGTGGTGGGGAGGGGCGTCCGGACGCGCGCGCGGCGGGGACCGGCGGCCGGGCGAGCGGTGGCGGCGGCGACTGGCGCGTGGCGCCGAGGACGGGCGGCGGCGGCGCTGCGCGTGGCGTGGACGGGCGGGCGCGGCCGGGATGGCACGCCGGCGGGGAGGGGCGGCGGCGCGGGGGCGGTGGCGACGCGGTGGCGGTGGCGGCGCGGTGGCAGCTAGGGCAGAGAGACAAGCGGCGGCGCGACCAGGAAGAAAGGCAGCGAATGAGCCCGCGCGGGTTCGCCCGCGTGCTCATAAAAGGCTAATCCCCGTCGGCTTGCGATATGGCCGACGGGAGTTAAGTAATCCCCGTCGGCCTCTGTTCTGGCTGACGGGAGTTAAGTTAACTCCCGTCAGCCTACGCTCTGGCCGACGGGAGTTACATTATGCCCATCGGCTACGGTCTGGCCGACGGGAGTTACATTATCCCCGTCGGTTTTTTCCCTGGCCGACGGGAATTATTGTGGCCGACGGGAATCATTAGAATTCCTGTAGTGAGTGGAGACCATTTCTTGGTCGAAAATCCGTAGGTGTTAGCCTTTGGAATTATTGAAAATGGGTGTTCATGGTATTTCTGACAAAAATGAGGGTTGTGTGGCCATTCATCATCGACCAGAGGGTTGTACTCCTGACCCCACATAAGTTTCCTTGCCATAGATCACATTCCTGGACTTCTGGTGGAGACCATTTCTTGGTCAAAAATCTGTAGGTTTTAGCCTTCGATATTATTGAAAATGGTCGTTCATGGCTATTTCCGACAAAAATGGGGGTTGTGTGGCCATTGATCATCGACCAGAGGCTCGTACACCTCACCCCACATATATTTCCTTGTCGTAGGTCACATTCTTGGATTTCTGGTGGAGACCATTTGTTGGACAAAAATCCGTAGCTGTTAGCCTTCGCTATTATTGAAAATGGTCGTTCATGGCTATTTTCGACAAAAATGGGGGTTGTGTTGCCATTGATCATTGACCAGCGGCTCGTTCACCTCACCCCACAAATGTTTCCTTGCCATAGATCACATTCTCGGATTTTTGGTGGAGACCATTTGTTGGTCAAAAATCCGTAGGTGTTAGCCTTGGGTATAATTGTAAATGGTCATTCATGGCTATTTTCGACAAAAATAGGGGTTGTGTGGCCTTTGATCAAGAACTAGAGTCAAGTACACCTCACCCCACATATGTTTCCTTGCCATAGATCACATTCTTGGATTTTTGGTGGAGACAATTTCTTGGTGAAAAATCTGTTGGTGTTAGCCTTTGGTATTATTGAAAATGGTCGTTCATGCTATTTTCGACAAAAATGGGGGTTGTGTGTCCATTGATCGTTGACCAGAGGCTCGTTCACCTCACCCCACATATGTTTCCTTGCCATAGATCACATTCTTGGATTTTGGGTGGAGACCATTTCTTGGTCAAAAATTCGTAGGTGTTAGCCTTTGGTATTATTGACAATGTTCGTTCATGGCTATTTTCTACAAAAATGGGGGTTGTGTGGCCATTGATCATTGCCCAGAGGCTCGTTCCCTTCACCCCACTTATGTTTCCTTGCCATAGATAACATTCTTGGATTTCTAGTGGAGACCATTTCTTGGTCAAAAATCCTTGGGTGTTAGCCTTCGGTATTATTGAAAATGGTCATTCATGCTATTTTCGACAAAATAGGGGTTGTGTGGCCTTTGATCATCAACCCGAGGCTGTGCACCTCACCCCACTTATGTTTCCTTGCCATAGATCACATTCTTGGATTTCTGGTGGAGACCATTTCTTGGTCAAAAATCCATAGGTGTTAGCCTTCAGTATTATTGAAAATGGTCGTTCATGGCTATTTCCGACAAAAATGGGGGTTGTGTAGCCATTGATCATCGACCAGATGCTCGTACACCTCAGCCCACATATGTTTCCTTGCCATAGGTTACATTCTTGTATTTCTAGTGGAGACCATTTCTTGGTCAAAAATCCGTAGCTGTTAGCCTTCGACATTATTAAAAATGGTCATTCATGACTATTTTCGACAAAAACTGGGGTTATGTGGCCATTGATCATTGACCAGAGGCTCGTTCACCTCACCCCACATATGTTTCCTTGCCATAGATCACATTCTTGGATTACTATAATACTGTAACACCCGGTTTTAAAGAACAAAGCCGGGTGCATCTCATACATGCGCCAAGAAGACAACATATATAATAACAGAGTGTATAGAGATAAATGTCACAATATAATCAGAGTACATATTACATAGCGGAAGACTTACAAAAATAATAAAGGATAAATATAACACGAACTAAGGATCGATGGCGCCAATGTCGACTGAGAAACGCCACCTAGATCAAGTCAAACTCCTCGCCTTGAGGCTCCTCCTGAACCACCTGCTCTTCTCCTGTGGGGGGGTGTGAGACAGCAAGAGTGAGCTCACATACGATCATAGCTCAACAAGTTGTGGGGAATAATGTGGCATGAACTCACCAAAGGTGGGAGTTCATGTAGTGTAAGGCTGATCAATGGGATAAAGGCTGAAGCTGAGCATCGCTTTTATAAGTTGGTCAAAATTTTATTAGCAGTTACTAAGTGTAAGTAAATACCAAACCATAGTAATAATAAGTAAAAGTAATAATAGAATAATCCCAAATGCAATGACATGACAGGTTAAGTTTGAGTTCCATAAATTAATCATGTGAGTGTCCGAGCCGCTCTTGACCGTGAGCACGGCTAGTATACTAGTTTTACACTCTGCAGAGGTTGCGCATCTTTACCCACAAGTCATGTTACCCATCTGCCAAGAGATGGCCAATCCCATACACCTCTACCGAGGAGGCGAGGCAGGGTAACACTACGAGGCCTTTACAAAGTTCCACTAGCTTCAGACTACCCGCTACAGTTTATGGGAAGATCCAGTACAGGGTTCCTGACTGACCGCCATCGCAGCAAAATCGACCAGGGACCTCCCCGCACTGACCTCTCCCCTACTGCCCTTGCCCCTTTCGGGTAAGGTAGCCCTCCCCTAGCTTTCCTAGTTAATCAGCCAAGGGCATCCCATTCCACCCTTGTGGTAGCACTGTTTTCCCGGGTGGTTCTCCATGTTCCCATTAACATAATGATCTTAACATGAACAAGGAAGAATAAAACATATAACAATAAATAGTGTAACAATGAGTGATGAATATCTCTATACCCAAATCCACATAAAGCAATAGCATGTACTACCCAAAACTTTAGTAGTAAAAACAGTGGTGAAGCAAGGTATAAAGATAGTCAAATCTAGGGTATCCTATTGGGTCCCAGCAAAATTATCCTATGCAGATCATTATGAATAATAAGAACATGAATGGGTAAAAGAAGTGATCAAGGGCACAACTTGCCTGGCACTTGAGAATTCCAGGTACCAACTTGCTTTTCCGATGACACGTGTCCTCGCTCTAGACGTAGCAATACAAGCAAACATGGTATATACAAAATTAACATCACACCAACCATGTAAACAAAATATACAGTAAAAATCTACACATTAAAATGAATTCATAGGAACTGGAATCACTAAATTTGGAGTTATAGGGTTCAAGTTATTAATTTCCTAAGATTTAATGTGCTTGAAATAGGATTAAATGATAAATTAATTTTCTAACTGTTTTCATGTCAAAACAGTGATACTAAATGATAGAGAATATTATTACAAAATTTTAGAAATTGGAATGGTTCAATTTGGACCAAAAATGGAATTTCTATGAATTTTACAAGTTTCTAGATTTGTTTTTGTATTAAAAATGAATTTCTAATATTATTTCTCTGTTTTTAAACGTCTCTGGACTGAGCCTCATTTTCCAGAAATGCTAGGGGGCTCGGGGTAAAAATCCATAGACACAGTATGCAGTGAAGGTGGATGGCGGGTTGATTAAATGGAAGGCCAGGGGCCTAAACGCTAAATTGGCCGGCCGAAGGGGTACAGGCGAACGTTGATCGTTCGATCCCAAACCGACGAGCAAGATTAAATCATCGCGTTATAAAACAGATAACCCGCCCCGCTCGTCCGATCCGGAATCAACGAATGAAGGTTGATCCCGCACCGATCTAATCTAAACCGCCCGCCATGAATCCTACGGACACGGTTTGATTGCACAGGTTATCCTATCCTCTAATCTCGATCGTCAGTGCCAGATCCAATGGCCATGATGCCGTCATCCAGCCCACGGCCTCCCGCACGGCGGCGCACACCACCCGCAGCGGCCAACACCGGCGAGCATGCCATCAGGCGCTCTGATGCCCCACCAGCGCACCCGAAGTTTCCCACACGACCCTAACGACCCAAGGAATGCACCAGAGGGATTTATTACCGTGTACTGGGTAGTGCGGAGCTTCCCGACGAGTAATGGCGGCCGTGGGGTGAAGGACGCGCGACGACGAGAAGTCCCTGGCCACCGCACGCAAATCCTGCCCGGCGCAACCACAGACACGCCAGAGGTGACCCCGCAAGGCTTCACGGACCGACACCGAGGGCTCCCCGCCAAAGAAATCGCACCCCGCATGCGGCGGCTTCACCCTCCGCGACGGAGTTTGCACGGCAAAATTGGAGAGCACGAGTGGTTGGCTCGAGGTCGCTGGTGGTTGAGAGGAGAGCGGAGGGGGTTTGGCTTCGATGTTAAAAGGGCGTCCGCGAGGTGGGTGGAGCTGGGGCCGCGAATTGCGCGCGAGTTCGGTTGCAACCGCACGACGCGAGGATGGGGGAAACCCCGACGGGTGGGTCCCACCCGCAAGCGACTTCAGAGGGAGCGCAGTGCTGCGGTGCCGACTGACACACGAGCCCCACCAGCAGCGACACGGAAATGCGCGCGCGCGAGGGCCAACGACTGGCCAGTGGGCCCCGTATGTCGGCGCGAAGCTAACGTCGGGTTATGCGGGAGTGGACTGGGTGCTTAGTGGGCCAGAAATGAGTGCTGAGGGCCCAAGCTCTTTTATTTTTTTCTTTTTATTTTTCTGATTTCCTTTCTTCCTTTCCAAATTCATATTTCCATTTCAAATTTAAATTCCACCCTTATGTCAAATTTATCCACAAATTATAAGTGCAAATTTTAACATACCCAAAAATGAGAGGAATTTATTTATTTATATACTTATTTTGCATTGTACCATATTTATTCCTTTCCTTCTCCATTTTCATGGTTTTGTTTTCAATTTAGAGTTTGGATGTCATGGGTACATTATTACATTGCTATTGATGCTTTTATTTTTATTATCCACAAATGCACAATCCAATAAACTCCAGCATGATGCACAGGTGATCTATGTGTTCTTTGTGTTAATTATCCACTTGTAACTAGGGTTGATCACATGTGATGATAAGTAGAGGACACAAATTACTGAGATTATCTCTATTCTCATTATTGCACTTTTGAGTATTACAAATCCTACCCCCCTTAAAAAGAATCTCGTCCTCGAGATTTAAGAAGAACTAGAGAAAAGGTGGGGAAAATCTATGCGAAGCTCTTCTTCTCCTTCCTATGTAGCTTCATCTTCTTCATGATGGTTCCATTGCACTTTACATTTCTTAACAACCATATTTCTTGTGACTCGAGTCAAAGTATCCAAAATCTTGATCGGGTACTTCGTGTAAGTCAACTCACCCTGAACACCGAGCTCTTCCGTTGGTAACTGTTCCTTAGGGGCACGGAGACACTTCTTAAGTTGAGACACATGGAACACATTGTGCACGTCAGATAGACTATCCGGTAACTCGAGTTGATAGGCCATTTCTCCATCTTGCCTAAAAACTCTAAAGGCCCAATAAAGCGAGGGGACAATTTGCCCTTGACTTTAAATCTCCTCATTCCACGAAGTGGTGACATCTTGAGGTACACATGATTTCTTTCCTCAAATTCCAGGGGTCTTCTTCTATTATCAGTGTAGCTCTTTCTCCGGGTCTGAGCTACCCTCAAATTCTCTCAGATTATACGGACTTGTTTTTCTGCTTCTTGAATTAGTTCAGGCCCAAAGAACTGTCTTCCTCTAGTCTGATTCCAATATAGAGGAGTCCTGCACTTCCTACCATATAGAGCCTCGAACGGTGACATCTTCAGACTAGCCTAAGAACTCAGCATAAGGTAGACTCTTGTCCCACTACTACCATGCTGAAGGGCACAAGCTCCCAACATGTCCTCAAGTACTTGGTTAGTCCTTTCGGTCTGTCCATCAGTCTGAGGATGGTAGGCCAAACTAAAATTCAACTTTGTATCCATATTCTCATGAAAACTTTTCCCAAAATCTGGAGGTAAACTATGATCCTCTTATCCAAAACGATCTTCTTTGGTACTCCATGTGGAGACACAATTCGAGCCGTATATAACTCTGCCAATTGAGATACCTTATAAGTAGTCTTGACCAGAATGAAACGAGCCACTTTGGTCGGTCTATCCACAATAACTCATATAGAACCATATCCTTTCGAGGTGCGAGGCAATCCAGTAATGAAATCCATGCCAATCTCTTCCCACTTCCATTCGGGTATCTTTAATGGGTACAGTAGTCCAGCTGGTCTTTGGTGATCGGTCTTAACTCTTTGGCACACATCGCACATAACCACATGTGCAGCCATATCTCTCTCCAGTCCATATTACCAGCAATTCTGCTTTAAATCCTGATACATTTTGGTACTACCAGGATGAATAGAATAATCCAAGCCATGGGCCTCCTTTAAAATAGTCTCATGAAGGCTATCAATCTTAGGAATACATATCCTGTCCTTGAACCATATGGCACCTTGCTCATCTTCCGTAAAATTCTGGAACTCGATCTTCAGTAATCAGATCCTTGATCTCTTGTATCTTAGCATCTCCAATTTGTCCTTTGCGGATCTCTTGCTCCAAAGTAGGTTCCACATCAATAATAACTCCTTTAGTGTGAGTAACTATCCCCAGGTTAAGTCTCCTGAAATTCTCAACAATCCCATCGAGTAGCTGGGCAACAACAGCTAAATGAACATGCTCCTTTCGACTCAAGGCATCTGTAACCAAATTTGCCTTGCCCGGGTGATAGTGAATTTCCAAATCATAATCCTTATTAAGCTCCAACCAACGGCGTTGCCTAAGGTTGAGATCCTTCTGAGTGAATATATACTTCAAACTCTTATGATCCGTGTACACTTGGCACTTGGTTCCCATGATATAATGTCTCCAAATCTTAAGTGCATGCACAACGGCTGCCAATTCCAAGTCATGGGTGGGGTAGTTCAATTCATGTCTCCGCAACTGACGAGAAGCATAAGCAATCACATGTCCTTCTTGCATGAGCACACATCCAAGTCCTTGGCCACATGCATCACAATAGATATCAAATCCTTTCTGTAGGTCAGGCATAACCAATACTGGTGGCGACATCAACCTCTTCTTCAATAGATCAAAGCTGTCTTGACACTTCTCGTCCCACTTAAATTCTTTTCCTTTCTCCAAAAGCGAAGTCATAGGTTTAGCAATCTTAGAAAATCCTTCGATAAACCTCCGATAATATCCAGCAAGTCCTAAGAAACTCCGAATCTCAGTAACTGTAGTGGGTACTCTCCACTCCATTATCTCCTTAACCTTAGCAGGATCCACTGCTATTCCTCCATTAGAAATAATATGACCAAGAAATGGCACTTCGCCAATCCAAAACTCGCACTTGCTGAACTTAGCATGGAGTTGATTATCTCGTAACTTCTGTAGTACCATCCTCAGATGTTCCTCGTGATCACTATCACTCTGAGAATAAATAAGAATATCGTCGATGAATACCACGACGAATCTGTCCAAATACTCCATAAACACCTTATTCATCAAGTTCATAAAATAAGCTGGTGCATTAGTCAATCCAAACGACATAACTGTGAACTCATATAATCCATATCTGGTCGAGAAAGCCGTCTTGGGAATATCCGATGGTCTAATCCTCATCTGATGGTAACCCGATCGGAGATCAATCTTCGAAAATACTCTTGCACCTCTCATTTGATCAAATAAATCTTCAATACGGGGCAACGGATACCTGTTCTTCACTGTAACATCATTAAGAGATCTATAATCCACACACATCCGTTGCGATCCATCCTTCTTCTGTACAAACAAGACCGGTGCTCCCCAAGGTGAGGAACTCGGACGAATGTACCCAGCCTCTTGCAACTCCGTTAAGTGCTTCTTGAGTTCTTTTAACTCTTCTACAGACATTCTATACTGCTTGGCTCCAATATTATAGCAGTAATCTCCAAATTCTCTACCCATAATGGTCAATGCCAATCTATGTGTCATTTGATTCGCCTCAACAGGTCCTTTAGGTGTAATTACTCCCATGGGTTTTCTCATATTGTCCAACACATACGCCCAAACCAAAATCTCAGCATGACGCATAAATTTTATTAGCAACACACGGGGTCAAATAGACTTTTTATTCCTCCTAAAATAGTATCATACCAAACACTAACTAAAGGAACATGTAGATCTTACAAATAGTAGTAATTTATATATATGATTATGTAGCTTGGTGGAGCTGGTGGTGGTGGAGATGGTGGTTGCTCTTGTTGTTGTCTCTCCAACCGTGATTGCCTTATTTCTTGTTGTATCTCCAGACGGGCCTGTCGTATTTCCTCGCGTTCTTGTCTTATCTGGTTTTGCATTTCGGTCATCATGTCTGTCAATTGCTGTATTACCAGCCTTTGGGTTGCGATCACTTGCTCGGTGTCAACAGGTGGGGGATTTGGAGGATTCATTTCTGTTTGCTGTTGCGTGATAATCTTCCCTTCCTAGTATTGACCATGAGAGTTAGATACATAAGGTAAGAAAGGGCAGTAGACAAGGCAGTAATTACAATCGTGTTACTTTGGGGGACTTATTAGCTAAGTAGATTAGTGTGTCACCTACTAAAGCTAATACAATACCTTATAGTGGTACATGCTAAAATGCCCATCTACACTATTTCAATCAATCAAAGAAGCAAATCAGGCATTTAGCATCAGCACAAACAACCAATATTTTTAATAGAGAAAATAGTTTTAATTTTGTCTTAGGCTTCCTATCTCTTAAAAATGTCATAGGGGTAGGGATTCCAAGGTTTGAAATCCATCTTGTCTCAGAGTAGAAAAGGTAAGAATGATCAGAGTAGAACAGTAGAAGGTGAGACAGGATTAAGATGAGTATAGGAAGAGTCAGAGTGAGATAAGTATAGAATGATTCAGAGTAGGATAAGTATAGAATGAATCAGAATAAGATAAGTAGGTAAGGGTTTGTCCATTTCTATCTAGGTTTCGTCCTACAGTCAACATTTCCTCTGATACCACTTCTGTAACACCCGGTTTTAAAGAACAAAGCCGGGTGCATCTCATACATGCGCCAAGAAGACAACATATATAATAACAGAGTGTATAGAGATAAATGTCACAATATAATCAGAGTACATATTACATAGCGGAAGACTTACAAAAATAATAAAGGATAAATATAACACGAACTAAGGATCGATGGCGCCAATGTCGACTGAGAAACGCCACCTAGATCAAGTCAAACTCCTTGCCTTGAGGCTCCTCCTGAACCACCTGCTCTTCTCCTGTGGGGGGGTGTGAGACAGCAAGAGTGAGCTCACATACGATCATAGCTCAACAAGTTGTGGGGAATAATGTGGCATGAACTCACCAAAGGTGGGAGTTCATGTAGTGTAAGGCTGATCAATGGGATAAAGGCTGAAGCTGAGCATCGCTTTTATAAGTTGGTCAAAATTTTATTAGCAGTTACTAAGTGTAAGTAAATACCAAACCATAGTAATAATAAGTAAAAGTAATAATAGAATAATCCCAAATGCAATGACATGACAGGTTAAGTTTGAGTTCCATAAATTAATCATGTGAGTGTCCGAGCCGCTCTTGACCGTGAGCACGGCTAGTATACTAGTTTTACACTCTGCAGAGGTTGCGCATCTTTACCCACAAGTCATGTTACCCATCTGCCAAGAGATGGCCAATCCCATACACCTCTACCGAGGAGGCGAGGCAGGGTAACACTACGAGGCCTTTACAAAGTTCCACTAGCTTCAGACTACCCGCTACAGTTTATGGGAAGATCCAGTACAGGGTTCCTGACTGACCGCCATCGCAGCAAAATCGACCAGGGACCTCCCCGCACTGACCTCTCCCCTACTGCCCTTGCCCCTTTCGGGTAAGGTAGCCCTCCCCTAGCTTTCCTAGTTAATCAGCCAAGGGCGTCCCATTCCACCCTTGTGGTAGCACTGTTTTCCCGGGTGGTTCTCCATGTTCCCATTAACATAATGATCTTAACATGAACAAGGAAGAATAAAACATATAACAATAAATAGTGTAACAATGAGTGATGAATATCTCTATACCCAAATCCACATAAAGCAATAGCATGTACTACCCAAAACTTTAGTAGTAAAAACAGTGGTGAAGCAAGGTATAAAGATAGTCAAATCTAGGGTATCCTATTGGGTCCCAGCAAAATTATCCTATGCAGATCATTATGAATAATAAGAACATGAATGGGTAAAAGAAGTGATCAAGGGCACAACTTGCCTGGCACTTGAGAATTCCAGGTACCAACTTGCTTTTCCGATGACACGTGTCCTCGCTCTAGACGTAGCAATACAAGCAAACATGGTATATACAAAATTAACATCACACCAACCATGTAAACAAAATATACAGTAAAAATCTACACATTAAAATGAATTCATAGGAACTGGAATCACTAAATTTGGAGTTATAGGGTTCAAGTTATTAATTTCCTAAGATTTAATGTGCTTGAAATAGGATTAAATGATAAATTAATTTTCTAACTGTTTTCATGTCAAAACAGTGATACTAAATGATAGAGAATATTATTACAAAATTTTAGAAATTGGAATGGTTCAATTTGGACCAAAAATGGAATTTCTATGAATTTTACAAGTTTCTAGATTTGTTTTTGTATTAAAAATGAATTTCTAATATTATTTCTCTGTTTTTAAACGTCTCTGGACTGAGCCTCATTTTCCAGAAATGCTAGGGGGCTCGGGGTAAAAATCCATAGACACAGTATGCAGTGAAGGTGGATGGCGGGTTGATTAAATGGAAGGCCAGGGGCCTAAACGCTAAATTGGCCGGCCGAAGGGGTACAGGCGAACGTTGATCGTTCGATCCCAAACCGACGAGCAAGATTAAATCATCGCGTTATAAAACAGATAACCCGCCCCGCTCGTCCGATCCGGAATCAACGAATGAAGGTTGATCCCGCACCGATCTAATCTAAACCGCCCGCCATGAATCCTACGGACACAGTTTGATTGCACAGGTTATCCTATCCTCTAATCTCGATCGTCAGTGCCAGATCCAATGGCCATGATGCCGTCATCCAGCCCACGGCCTCCCGCACGGCGGCGCACACCACCCGCAGCGGCCAACACCGGCGAGCATGCCATCAGGCGCTCTGATGCCCCACCAGCGCACCCGAAGTTTCCCACACGACCCTAACGACCCAAGGAATGCACCAGAGGGATTTATTACCGTGTACTGGGCAGTGCGGAGCTTCCCGACGAGTAATGGCGGCCGTGGGGTGAAGGACGCGCGACGACGAGAAGTCCCTGGCCACCGCACGCAAATCCTGCCCGGCGCAACCACAGACACGCCAGAGGTGACCCCGCAAGGCTTCACGGACCGACACCGAGGGCTCCCCGCCAAAGAAATCGCACCCCGCATGCGGCGGCTTCACCCTCCGCGACGGAGTTTGCACGGCAAAATTGGAGAGCACGAGTGGTTGGCTCGAGGTCGCTGGTGGTTGAGAGGAGAGCGGAGGGGGTTTGGCTTCGATGTTAAAAGGGCGTCCGCGAGGTGGGTGGAGCTGGGGCCGCGAATTGCGCGCGAGTTCGGTTGCAACCGCACGACGCGAGGATGGGGGAAACCCCGACGGGTGGGTCCCACCCGCAAGCGACTTCAGAGGGAGCGCAGTGCTGCGGTGCCGACTGACACACGAGCCCCACCAGCAGCGACACGGAAATGCGCGCGCGCGAGGGCCAACGACTGGCCAGTGGGCCCCGTATGTCGGCGCGAAGCTGACGTCGGGTTATGCGGGAGTGGACTGGGTGCTTAGTGGGCCAGAAATGAGTGCTGAGGGCCCAAGCTCTTTTATTTTTTTCTTTTTATTTTTCTGATTTCCTTTCTTCCTTTCCAAATTCATATTTCCATTTCAAATTTAAATTCCACCCTTATGTCAAATTTATCCACAAATTATAAGTGCAAATTTTAACATACCCAAAAATGAGAGGAATTTATTTATTTATATACTTATTTTGCATTGTACCATATTTATTCCTTTCCTTCTCCATTTTCATGGTTTTGTTTTCAATTTAGAGTTTGGATGTCATGGGTACATTATTACATTGCTATTGATGCTTTTATTTTTATTATCCACAAATGCACAATCCAATAAACTCCAGCATGATGCACAGGTGATCTATGTGTTTTTTGTGTTAATTATCCACTTGTAACTAGGGTTGATCACATGTGATGATAAGTAGAGGACACAAATTACTGAGATTATCTCTATTCTCATTATTGCACTTTTGAGTATTACAAATACCTACGGATTTTTGGCAAGGAAATCCAAGAATGTGATCTATGGCAAGGAAACATATGTGGGGTGAGGTGGACGAGCCTCTGGTCAATGATCAATGGCCACACAACCCCCATTTTTTTCGAAAATAGCCATGAACGACCATTTTCAATAATACTAAAGGCTAACACCTATGGATTTTTGACCAAGAAATGGTCTCCACCATACAAGAATGTTACCTATGGCAAGGAAACATATGTGGGGTGAGGTGTACGAGCCCCTGGTCAATGGTCAATGGCCACACAACCCCCTTTTTGTCGAAAATAGCCATGAACGACCATTTTAAATAATACCGAAGGCTAACACCTATGGATTTTTGACCAAGAAATGGTCTCCACCAGAAATCCAATAATGTGATCGAGTGTGGTGAACGATTCTCTGGTCAATGACCAATGGCCACAAAACCCCCATTTTTTGTCGAAAATAGCCATGAACGACCATTTTCAATAATACAAAAGGCTAACACCTACGGATTTTTGACAAAGAAATGCTCTCCACCGGAAATCCAAGAATGTGACCTATGGCAAGAAAACATGTGTGGGTGAGGTGTACGAGCCTCTGGTCGATGAGCAATGGCCACACAACCCCCATTTTGTCGGAAATAGCCACGAACGACCATTTTCAATAATACCGAAGGCTAACACCTATGGATTTTTGACCAAGAAATGGTCTCCACCAGAAATCAAAGAATGTGATCTATGGCGAGGAAACATAAGTGGGTGAGGTGTACGAGCCTCTGGTTGATGATCAAAGGCCACACAACCCGAATTTTTGTTGAAAACATCATGAACAACCATTTCAATAATACCGAAGGCTAACACCTAAGGATTTTTTACCAAGAAATGGTCTCCACTAGAAATCCAAGAATGTGATCTATGGCAAGGAAACCTATGTGGGGTGAAGTGAACGTGCCTTTGGTCAATGAGCAGTGACCAAAAAACCCCCATTTTTGTCGAAAATAGCCATGAACGACCATTTTCAATAATACCGAAGGCTAACACCCACGAATTTTTGACCAAGAAATGGTCTCCACCAGAAATCTAAGAATGTTATCTATGGCAAGGAAACATATGTGGGGTGAGGTGAACGAGCCTCTGGTCAATGATTAATGGCCACACAACCCCCATTTTTGTCGAAAATAGCCATGAACGACCATTTTCAACAATACTGAAGGCTAACACCTACAGATTTTTGACCAAGAAATGGTCACCACTAGAAATAAAAGAATGTTACCTATGGCAAGGAAACATATGAGGGGTGAGGTGTATGAGCCTCTGGTCAATGATCAATGGCCACACAACCCCCATTTTTGTCGGAAATAGCCATGAACGACCATTTTCAATAATACCGAAGGCTAACACCTATGGATTTTTGACCAAGAAATGGTCTCCACCAGAAATCCAATAATGTGATCTATGGCAAGGAAACATAAGAGGGGTGTGGTGTACGAGCCTCTGGTCAATGATCAATGGCCACACAACCCCCATTTTTGTCGAAAATAGCCATGAATGACCATTTTCAATAATACTAAAGGCTTAAACCTATGGATTTTTGACAAAGAAATGATCTTGACAAGAAATCCAAGAATGTGACCTATGGCAAGGAAACATATGTGGGGTGAGGTGTACGAGCCTTTGGTCGATGATCAATGGCCACACAACCCCCATTTTTGTTGGAAACAGCCACGAACGACCATTTTCAATAATACCGAAGGCTAACACCTATAGATTTTTGACCTAGAAATGGTCTCCACCAGAAATCCAAGAATGTGATCTGTTGGAGACCTGTTCTCAAATGCTATGAGTTAAGAACAAGGCAACACAAAAAATGTTAAACGTTAATGCCCTTCATCCTCCGAGACATTATTTCCCTTAAGATATAGTGATCTTCAGATGAAGGTCATGAAGGACATACCTTCATGATTGCAGTGTAAGATTATAAAAGGAGAATCATATGGAACTTAAGAGGTAACATGAACAATTATGTAACATTATCAGCTCATTTCTATTTTATTATCATGGAAAATAGAAATGATATCAAATTACAAATGTACCTTCGGTTTGATAGAAGGTAAAAGTACAAGTGTGATGCACGAGCAAATGCAAGTCAGTGTGAACAGTACAGGGGTACTGTTCATCTATTTATAGGCATGGGACGCAGTCCATGTGAAATTACATCCATGCCCTTTACATTTGCTAATGATTATAAGGTAATTCATCGAGGTCTAAATAGCCTTTTCCCCTTTAAGTCGGTTCCCTTTCCTGCTGTTATGCCGAAGCTCCCTCGCGCGTAGCTTCGGCGCTGCATCAATCTTTGTAATGTTTGTGGTTCTCCCACTTTGGTTCTGATCCGAGTTCGAAGGTACCTGTTCATATATTACAACTTCGGAAACATTGTTAAATCATGTTTTTGAAGACCTTCGGAAGATGAAGGCCCCCAACATGATCTATGGCAAGGAAACATAAGTGGGGTGAGGTGTATGAGCCTCTGGTTGTTGATGAAAGGCCACACAACCCGATTTTTTGTCGAAAACAACATGAATGACCATTTTCAATAATACCAAAGGCTAACACCTAAGGATTTTTGACCAAGAAATCGTCTCCACTAGAAATCCAAGAATGTGACCTATGGCAAGGAAACATATGTGGGGTGCAGTGAACGTGCCTTTGGTCAATGAGCAGTGACCACAAAACCCCCATTTTGTGGAAAATAGCCATGAACGACCATTTTCAATAATACCGAAGGCTAACACCCATGAATTTTTGACCTAGAAATGGTCTCCACCAGAAATCCAAGAAAGTTATCTACGGCAAGGAAACATATGTGGGGTGAGGTGAACGAGCCTCTGGTCAATGATTAATGGCCACACAACCCCCATTTTTGTCGAAAATAGCCATGAACGACCATTTTCAACAATACTGAAGGCTAACACCTACAGATTTTTCACCAAGAAATGGTCACCACCAGAAATACAAGAATGTTACCTATGGCAAGGAAACATATGTAGGGTGAGGTGTACGAGCCTCTGGTCAATGATCAATGGCCACACAACCCCCATTTTTGTCGGAAATAGCCATGAACGACCATTTTCAATAATACCAAAGGCTAATACCTATGGATTTTTGACCAAGAAATGGTCTCCACCAGAAATCCAATAATGTGATCTATGGCAAGGAAACATAATAGGGGTGTGGTGAACGAGCCTCTGGTCAATGATCAATCGCCACATAACCCCCATTTTTGTCGAAAATAGACATGAACGACCATTTTAACAATACTAAAGGCTAACACCTATGGATTTTCGACAAAGAAATGATCTCGACAAGAAATCCAAGAATGTGACCTATGGCAAGGAAACATATGTGGGGTGAGGTGTACGAGCCTCTGGTCGATCATCAATGGCCACGCAACCCCCATTTTTGTCGGAAACAGCCACGAACGACCATTTTCAATAATACCGAAGGCTAACACCTATGGATTTTTGACCAAGAAATGGTCTCCACCAGAAATCCAAGAATGTGATCTATGGCAAGGAAACATTAGTGGGGTGAGGTGTACGAGCCTCTGGTTGTTGATCAAAGGCCAGACAACCCCTATTTTTGTCCAAAACACATGAATGACCATTTCCAATAATATCGAAGGCTAACACCTAAGGATTTTTGACCAAGAAATGGTCTCCACTAGAAATCCAAGAATGTGATCTATGGCAAGGAAACATATTGGGGTGAAGTGAACGAGCCTCTGGTCAATGATCAATGGCCACACAACCCCCATTTTTGTCAAAAATAGCCATGAACGACCATTTTAAATAATACCGAAGCCTAACACCCACGAATTTTTGACCAAGAAATGGTCTCCACCAAAAATCCAAGAATGTGATCTGTGGCAAGGAAACATAAGTGGGGTGAGGTGAACGAGCCTCTGGTCAATGATCAATGGCCACACAACCCCCATTTTTGTCAAAAATAGCCATGAACGACCATTTTCAATAATACTGAAGGCTAACACCTACGGATTTTTGAGCAAGAAATGGTCACCACCGGAAATACAAGAATGTTACCTATGGCAAGGAAACATATGTGGGGTGAGGTGAACGATCCTCTGGTCAATGATCAATGGCTACACAACCCCCATTTTTGTCGAAAATAGCAAAGAACGACCATTTTCAATAATACCAAAGGCTAGCACCTACGGATTTTTTACCAAGAAATGGTCTCCACCAGAAATCCAATAATGTGATCTATGGCAAGGAAACATATGTGTGGTGTGGTGAACGAGCCTCTAATCAATGATCAATGGCCACAGAACCCCCATTTTTTGTCGAAAATAGCCATGAACGACCATTTTCAATAATACTGAAGGCTAACACCCATGAATTTTTGACCAAGAAATGGTCTCCACCAGAAATCCAAGAATGTGATCTATGGCAAGGAAACATATGTGGGGTGAGGTGAACGAGCCTCACGTCAATGATTAATGGCCACACAACCCCCATTTTTGTCGAAAATAGCCATGAATGACCATTTTCAACAATACTGAAGGCTAACACCTACGGATTTTTGACCAAGAAATGGTCACCACCAGAAATACAATAATGTTACCTATGGCAAGGAAACATATGTGGGGTGAGGTGTACGAGCCTCTGGTCAATGATCAATGGCCACACAACCCCCATTTTTGTCGGAAATAGCCATGAACGACCATTTTCAATAATACCAAAGGCTAACACCTATGGATTTTTGACCAAGAAATGGTCTCCACCAGATATCCAATAATGTGATCTATAGCAAGGAAACATAAGTGGGGTGTGGTGAACGAGCTTCTGGTCAATGATCAATGGCCACACAACCCCATTTTTGTCGAAAATAGCCATGAACGACCATTTTGAATAATACTAAAGCCTAACACCTATGGATTTTTGACAAAGAAATGATCTCCACAAGAAATCCAAGAATGTGACCTATGGCAAGGAAACATATGTGGGGTGAGGTGTACGAGCCTCTGGTCGATGATCAATGGCCACACAAACCTATTTTTTGTCGAAAACAGCCACGAACGACCATTTTTCAATAATACCGAAGGCTAACACCTATGGATTTTTAACCGAGAAATGGTCTCCACAAGAAATCCAAGAATGTGATATATGGCAAGGAAACATAAGTGGGGTGAGGTGTACGAGCCTCTGGTTGTTGATCAAAGGCCACACAACCCATATTTTTGTCCAAAACACATGAACAACCATTTTCAATAATACCGAAGACTAACACCTAATTTTTTGACCAAGAAATGGTCTCCACTAGAAATCCAAGAATGTGATCTATGGCAAGGAAACATATTTGGGGTGAAGTGAGCGAGCCTCTGGTCAATGATCAATGGCCACACAACCCCCATTTTTGTCAAAAATAGCCATGAACAACCATTTTCAAAAATACCGAAGGCTAACACCCACGAATTTTTGACCAACAAATGGTCTCCACAAGAAATCCAAGAATGTGATCTGTGGCAAGGAAACATATGTGGGGTGAGGTGAACGAGCCTATGGTCAATGATCAATGGCCACACAACCCCCATTTTTGTCGAAAATAGCCATGAACGACCATTTTCAATAATACTGAAGGCTAACACCTACTAATTTTTGACCAAGAAATGGTCACCACCGGAAATACAACAATGTTACCTATGGCAAGGAAACATATGTGGGGTGAGGTGAACGATCCTCTGGTCAATGTTCAATGGCCACATAACCCCCATTTTTGTCGGAAATAGCAATGAACGACCATTTTCAATAATACCGAAGGCTAACACCTACGGATTTTTACCAAGAAATGGTCTCCACAAGAAATCCAATAATGTGATCTATGGCAAGGAAACATATGTGTGGTGTGGTGAATGATCCTCTAATCATTGATCAATGGCCACACAACCCCCATTTTTGTCAAAAATAACCATGAACGACCATTTTCAATAATAGCGAAGGCTAACACCTACGGATTTTTGACCAAGAAATGGTCTCCACCAGAAATCCAAGAATGTGACCTAAGGCAAGGAAACATATGTGGGGTGAGGTGTATGAGCCTCTAGTCGATGATCAATGGCCACACAACCCCCATTTTTGTCGAAAATAGCCACGAACGACCATTTTCAATAATACCGAAGGCTAACACCTATGGATTTTTGACCAAGGAATGGTCTTCACCAGAAATCCAAGAATGTGATCTATGGCAAGGAAACATAAGTGGGGTGAGGTGTATGAGCCTCTGGTTGATGATCAAAGGACACACAACCCCTATTTTTGTCGAAAACAACATGAACGACCATTTTCAATAATACCGAAGGCTAACACCTAAGGAGTTTTGACCAAGAAATGGTCTCCACTAGAAATCCAAGAATGTCATCTATGGCAAGGAAACATATGTGGGGTGAATTGAACGAGCCTCTAGTCAATGATCAATGGCCACACAACACCCATTTTTGTCGAAAATAGCCATGAACGACCATTTTCAATAATACCGAAGGCTAACGCCCACAGATTTTTGACCAAAAAATGGTCTCCACCAGAAATCCAAAAATGTGACCAATGGCAAGGAAACATATGTGGGGTGAGGTGTACGAGCCTCTAGTTGCTGATCAATGGCCACACCACCCCCATTTTTGTCAAAAATAGAATGAACGACCATTTTCAGTAATACCAAAGGCTAACACCAACAAATTTTTCACCACGAAATAGTCTCCACCAAAAATCCAAGAATGTGATCTATGGCAAGGAAAGATATGTGGGGTGAGGTGTACGAGAATATAGTTGATGATCAAAGGCCACACAACCCCTATTTTTGTCAAAAATAGCATGAACGACCATTTTCAATAATACCGAAGGCTAACACCTACGAATTTTTGACCAAGAAATGGTCTCCACCAGAAATCCAATAATGTGATCTAAGGCAAGGACACATTTGTGGGGTGAGGTGTACGAGCCTCTAGTTGATGATCAAAGGCCACACAACCCAAATTTGTGTTGAAAATAGCATGAACGACATTTTCAATAATACCGAAGGCTAACACCTACGGATTTTTGACCAAGAATTGGTCTCCACCAGAAATCCAATAATGTGACATATGGCAAGGAAACATATGTGGGGTGAGGTGAACGAGCCTCTGGTCAATGATCAATGGCCACATAACCCCCATTTTTGTCGAAAATAGCAATGAACGACCACTTTTAATAATACCGAAGGCTAACACCTACGGATTTTTGACCAAGAAATGGTCTCCACCAGAAATACAAGAATGTGACCTATGGCAAGGAAACATATGTGGGGTGAGGTCTACGAGCCTCTGGTTGATGATCAATGGCCACACAACCCCCATTTTTGTCGGAAATAGCCGTGAACGACCATTTTCAATAATACCGAAGGCTAACACCTATGGAATTTTGACCAAGAAATGGTCTCCACTAGAAATCCAAGAATGTGATCTATGGCAAGGAAAATTAAGTTGGGTGAGGTGTACGAGCCTCTGGTTGATGATCAAAGGCCACACGACCCCTATTTTTGTCAAAAATAGCATGAACGACCATTTTCAATAATACTGAAGCCTAACACCTACAGATTTGTGACCAAGAAATTGTCTCCACCAGAAATCCAATAATGTGATTTATGGCAAGGAAACATATGTGGGGTGTGGTGAATGAGCCTCTGGTCAATGATCAATGGCCACATAACCCCCATTTTTGTCGAAAATAGCCATGAACGACCATTTTCAATAATACCGAAGGCTAACACCTACGGATTTTTGACCAAGAAATGTTCTCCACCAGAAATCCGAGAATGTGACCTATGGCAAGGAAACATATGTGGGGTGAGGTGTACGAGCCTCTGGTCGATGATCAATGGCCACACAACCCCCATTTTTGTCGGAAATAGCCACAAATGACCATTTTCAATAATACTGAATGGTCTCCACTTGAAATCCAAGAATGTGATCTATGGCAAGGAAAATTAAGTGGGGTGAGGTGTACGAGCCTTTGGTTGATGATCAAAGGCCACACAACCCCTATTTTTGTCGAAAACAGCGTGAACGACCATTTTCAATAATACCGAAGGCTAACACCTAAGGATTTTTGACCAAGGAATGGTCTCCATTAGAAATCCAAGATTGTGATCTATGGCAAGGAAACATATGTAGGGTGAAGTGAACGAGCCTCTGGTCAATGATCAATGGCCACACACCACCATTTTTGTCGAAAATAGCCATGAACGACCATTTTCAATAATACCGAAGGCTAACACCCACGAATTTTTGACCAAGAAATGGTCTCCACCAAAAATCCAAGAATGTTATCTATGGCAAGGAAACATATTTGGGGTGAGGTGAACGAGCCTCTGGTCAATGATCAATGGCCACACAACCCCCATTTTTGTCGAAAATAGCCATGAACGACAATTTTCAATAATACCGAAGGCTACCACCTACGGATTTTTGACCAAGAAATGGTTTCCACCAGAAATCCAAGAATGTGACAAATGGCAAGGAAACATATGTGGGGTGAGGTGTACGAGCCTCTAGTCGATGATCAATGGCCACACAACCCCCATTTTTGTCGAAAATAGCATGAACGACCATTTTCAATAATACCAAAGGCTAACACCAACAAATTTTTCACCAAGAAATGGTCTCCACCAAAAATCCAAGAATGTGATCTATGGAAAGGAAACATATGTGGGGTGAGGTGTACGAGACTCTGGTTCATGATCAAAGGCCACACAACCCCTATTTTTGTCGAAAATAGCATGAACGACCATTTTCAATAATATCAAAGGCTGACACCTACAAATTTTTGACCAAGAAATGGTCTCCACCAGAAATCCAAGAATGTGATCTAAGGCAAGGAAACTTATGTGGGGTGAGGTGTACGAGCCTCTAGTTGACTATCAAAGGCCACACAACCCCATTTTTTGTTGAAAATAGCATGAACGACCATTTTGAATAATACAGAAGGCTAACACCTACGGATTTTTTACCAAGAAATGGTCTCCACAAGAAATCCAAGAATTTGATCTATGGCAAGAAAACATATGTGGGGAGAGGTGAACAAGCCTTTGGTCAATGATCAATAGCCACATAACCCCCATTTTTGTCGAAAATAGCCATGAATTACCATTTTTAATAATGCCAAAGGCTAACACCTACAGATTGTTGACCAAGAAATGGTCTCCACCAGAAATCCAAGAATATGACATATGGCAAGGAAACATCTGTGGGGTGAGGTGTATGATCCTCTGGTTGATGATCAATGGCCACACAACCCCCATTTTTGTCGAAAATAGCCGTGAACGACCATTTTCAATAATACCGAAGGCTAACACCTATGGATTTTTGACCAAGAAATGGTCTCCACCAGAAATCCAATAATGTGATCTATGGCAAGGAAACATATGTGGGGTGAAGTGAACGAGCCTCTGAGCAGTGATCAATGGCCACACGACCCCCATTTTTGTAGAAAAAATAGCCATGAACGACCATTGTCAATAATTTCGAAGGCTAACACCTACGGATTTTTGACCAAGAAATGGTCTCCACCAAAAATACAAGAATCTGATCTATGGCAAGAAAACATATGCGGGGTGAGGTGAACGAGCCTCTGGTCAACGATCAATGGCCACACAACCCCCATTTTTGTCTAAAATAGCATGAACAACCATTTTCAATAATATCGAAGGCTGACACCTAAGGAATTTTGACCAAGAAATGGTCTACACCAGATACCCAAGAATGTGATCTATGGAAATGAAACACATGTGGGGTGAGGTGAACGAGCCTCTGGTCAATGATTAATGGCCACACAACCCCCATTTTTGTCGAAAATAGCCATGAATGACCATTTTCAATTATACCCAAGGCTAACACATACAGATTTTTGACCAACAAATGGTCTCCACCAGAAATCCGAGAATGTGATCTATAGCAAGGAAACATATGTAGGGTGAGGTGAACAAGCCTCTAGTCAATGATCAATGGCCACACAACCCCCATTTTTGTCGAAAATAACCATGAACGACCATTTTCAATAATACCGAAGTCTAACAGCTACAGATTTTTGTCCAACAAATGGTCTCCACCAAAAATCCAAGAATGTGACCTACAACAAGGAAACATATATGGGGTCAGGTGTACGACCCTATGGACGATGATCAATGGCCACACAACCCTCATTTTTGTCAAAAATAGCATGAACGCCCATTTTCAATAATACCAAAGGCTAACACCTACGGATTTTCGACCAAGAAGTGGTCTCCACTAGAAATCCAAGAATGTGATCTATTGCAAGGTAACATATGTGGCGTGAGGTGTATGAGCCTCTTGTCGATGATCAATGGACACTCAACCCATTTCTATCGAAAATAACATGAACAACCATTTTCAATAATACAGAAGGCTAACACCAAGTGATTTTCACCAAGAAATGGTCTCCACCAGAAATACAAGAATGTGATCTATGGCAAGGAAACATAAGTGGGATGAGGTCTATAAGCCTCTGGTTGATGATCAAAGGCCACACCACCCCTATTTTTGTCGAAAATAGCATGAACGACCACATTCAAAAATACCGAAGCCTAACACCTATGGATTTTTGACCAAAAATTGTCTCCACTAGACATCCAAGAATGTGATCTATGGCAAGGAAACATATGTGGGGTCAAGTGAACGAGACTGTGGTCAATAATCAATGGACACACAACCACCATTTTTGTCGAAAATAGCCATGAACAACCATTTTCAATAATACCGAAGGCTAACACCTACAAATTTTTGACCAAAAAATGGTCTCCACAAGAAATCCAAGAATGTGATCTATGGCAAGGAAACATATGTGGGATGAGGTGAACAAGCCTCTGGTCAATGATCAATGGCCACACAACCCCCAATTTTGTCGAAAATAGCCAAGAACGACCATTTTCAATAATGCCGAAGGCTAACACCTACGGATTTTTGACCAAGAAATGGTCTCCACCAGAAATGCAAGAGTGTGACCTACGGTAAGGAAACATATGTGGGGTGAGGTGTACGAGCCTCTGGTCGATGATCAATGGCCACACAACCCCCATTTTTGTCGGAAATAGCCATGAATGACCATTTTCAATAATACCGAAGGCACCTACGGATTTTTGACCAAGAAATGGTCTCCACCAGAAATCCAAGAATATGATCTATGGCAAGGAAACATATGTGGGGTCAGGTGTACGACCCTCTGGATGATGATCAATGGCCACACAACCCTCATTTTTGTCGAAAATAGCATGAACGCCCATTTTCAATAATACCAAAGGCTAACACCTATGGATTTTAGACCAAGAAATGGTCTCCACTAGAAATCCAAGAATGTGATCTATGGCAAGGAAACATATGTGGGGTGTGGTGTATGAGCCTCTGGTCGATGATCAATGGCCACACAACCACATTTCTGTCGAAAATAACATGAACGACCATTTTCAATAATACCGAAGGCTAACACCAACGAATTTTTCACCAAGAAATGGTCTCCACCAAAAATCCAATGTGATCTATGGCAAGTAAACATTTTCAATAAATGGTCTCCACCATTTTCAATAATATCGAATGTGATCTATGGCAAGTAAACATAAGTGGGGTGAAGTCTATAAGCCTCTGGTTGTGTAACACCCGGTTTAAAAGAACAAGCCGGGTGCATCTCATACATGCGCCAAGAAGACAACATATATAATAACAGAGTGTATAGAGATAAATGTCATAAAACATCAGAGTAATTATTACATAGCGGAAGTCTTATTACAAAATAAAATAGTAAATATAAAACGAACTAAGGATCGATGGCGCCAATGTCGACTGAGAAACGCCACCTAGATCAGATCGAACTCCTCAGTGTTAGGCAGCTCCTCTTCAACAACCTGTTCTTCTCCTGTGGGGGGGGTGTGAGACAGCAAGAGTGAGCTCACATACGATCATAGCTCAACAAGTCATGGGGAATAATGTGGCATGAACTCACCAAAGGTGGGAGTTCATGTAGTGTAAGGCTGATCAATGAAATAAGGGCTAAGGCTGAGCATTGCTTTTATAAGTTGGTCAAAATTTTATTAGCAATTACTAAGTGTAAGTAAATACCAAACCTTAATAATAATAAAGGACAGTAATAGTAAAATAATCCCAAATGCGATGCAAATGTCAAATTAAACTTAAGTTCCATAGTTAATCATGTGAGGGTCCGAGCCGCTCTTGACCGTGAGCACGGCTAGTATACTAGTTTTACACTCTGCAGAGGTTGCGCATCTTTACCCACAAGTCGTGTATCCCATGTCGCCTGGGTTTGCAAGGCCCTTAGACACTACCGAGGTGAATGGCTAGGGATCCACTACGAGGCCTTTACAAAGTTCCACTAGCTTCCGAAAACCCGCTACAGTTTATGGGAAGATCCAGTAAAGGGTTCCTGGCTGATAGCCATCGCAGCAAAATCAACCAGGGACCTCCCCGCACTGACCTCTCCCCTACTGCCCTTGCCCCTTTCGGGTAAGGTAGTCTTCCACTAGCTTTCCTAATTAGTCAGCCAAGGGTGTCCCATTAAACCCTTGTGGTAGCACTGTTTTCCCGGGTGGTCGCTCCATGTTCCCATTAATTTAATGATCTTAACATGAACAATAATAATAACAAGATAATAACAGAATAATCATGAATAATGAATCTCCATACCCAATCCACATAAAGCAATAGCAAGTACTACCCAAAAATATTCCAGGGGTGAACAAGGTATAGAGGTAATCAAAAGTGGGGTAACATAAAGGATCCCATCAAAATTAACCTATGCAGATCATTAAAATTAATAAGAACATGGCTGGGAAAAGTAAGTGATCAAGGGCACAACTTGCCTGTAATGAGCTCCTGCTCAGCTATCTCTACTTGTTGAACCTCAGTTTCCACAGTGGCTTGCTCGTCTACTCGCATCAACACAATACATACATAATATAGCCAAAATCAACATCACACCAAACAGATGAATGAAATATACAGTAAAAATCTACACATTAAAATGAAACCATAGGAACTGGATTCACTGAATTTGGAGTTATAGAATTTAAGTTATGAATTTTCTAAGATTTAAGGTGATTATAATAGGATTAGATGATAAATAAATTTTCTGACAGAGTTCTTGTCAAAACAGTGAGTCTAAATGATAGAGAATATTATTACAAAATTTTAGGAATTGGAATGACTCAATTTGGACTAAAAATGGATTTTCTATGATTTATACAAGTTCTAGCATTTAATTAATACTAAAAATTCATTTTTAAATGTATTTCTCTGGTTTTATTTATCCTCTGGACTGGGCGTCAAATACTAAAAACTGCAGGGGCTAGCGGGTAATTTAAACCAGACTCAGTGAATAATACCCACAGGACGGCGGGTTCTATTTTACGGAAACCCGAGGGCTCTTTTACAAGAAGGTGCAGACGAAGGGGTATGCTAGGATCAGAGTCGTCCGATCATCAATCTACGGCTGTGATTAGATTTTCTATAATCCGAACGGGTATGCGATATGGGCGGTCCGATCCCATCTCAACGGTCCAGATCGGATCTAATCATAAAACGAACCGGTAAGCGATTCCCACCGTTGGATCGGAGATCTACCGCCCGCGCTCCTCATAACCGAGTCCTAGCCTCACTCGTCCATTTTGACATCAACGGCTCAGATCACCCTTACACGAACCGTTGCCTTGATTCTAATCTAAGCCGTCGCTATGGATCCGACGGCCGCGGACTCATCGTCCTCCCACCCTACCGCAACACGGCGGCGCAGCTCAGCCAGGCGCTGCCAACGCCGGCGAGCGATTCAACGCGCTTTTGGTGATGCAAGTTCTAATTCGCTACATCTATTCATATTTAATGCATAAGCGAACACGAGAGCGGCGGTAGTACCTCAATTAATCGGTTGAGAAACCCTGCCCGCGGCGCATGGCGGAAACTGGAGTGCGGCGAGAAATTCCGGCGGCGCTGGCGATGGATTCCTGGTGGCCCGTCCTCGACCACTTTCTCCTTAGCCAGAGGGACCCACCGAACACCAAACCGAGGACGAATCGTCGACTAACCGGGGATTTACTTGCAGCGGCGCTGTGCTTGAGTTCCGTCGGCCAACTGCGCGGCGATCAGCGGTGTGAGTGGTATGGTGGGGTTGCGCGAAGAGAGATGGCAGGGAAGGGCGGCTACAGGTCCGTATTTAGCCACCGAGCACGCGGGAATCCCGGGAAGGGAGCAACGACCACGGCTGCGCGCGTGATCATCGCGGTGTTCCATTCAGGAAGGAACTGACACCGACGGCCCCACCGGCAGCGGCACAAGCGGCGCGTGAGGTGAGGGGGCGAGCGACTGCTAAGCGGGTCCGAGCGGCCTGCACGGTCACGCCGTGCCGAGAAGATCGGCGGCAGCTACGCCCGCCGCGGTGAAGGAATCGGAGGTGACAAGCGGGTCCCACGCGGGAGTGAGCCATGCGCGACGCGAAGGAGCTCTCGGCTGACGAAAGGGTCCCGCCGCGCAGCGAGAGGTGGAGATTGCACGCGCGGGAGCAGAGGCTGGCAAGGGGGCCCCGGGTGTCGGCGCCCGGGAGGGTTTGGGCTGCACGCGTAGCGGCGATTTGGCGAGATGGGCCGAAATGGGGTTGTTCGGCCCAGGTAGCATTGCTATTCTTTTTCCATTTTCTTTTTTCATTTTTTTTCTTTCTATTTTCTATATTTTCAAACCAAATTTGAATTAGTTCAAACTTTTCTGGATCCTCTTTTATAAACTCTATTTTTTTGCAATTAAACATACTAAGACTGAAGATAATTATTTATACATTTTATTTATATTTTCCTATCTCTTCTCTTTTCCTTATTTTCAAAACCCTAATTTCAAATTTAGGGTTAAATCAAGCTTCAAATAATTAGTACCTTATTATTTTTATCCCCATGGTTTTATTTAATGCACAACACATAAAACTCCAACAAATGCACTTTTTCTTTATTTTATCATAATTGTTTTATTTAGTCACTCTCAATTACATAGGTGCTCCTTTTATGATGCAAATGAAACACACAAAATGAGGGTCTCTCTTTATTACTCTTGGTATACAACTTGAGTATTACAAATCCTACCCCCCTTAAAATAATCTCGTCCTCGAGATTTACGAAGATCTAGGGAAAAGGTGGGGAAAATCTATACGAAGCTCTTCTTCTCTTTCCCAAGTTGCTTCATCTTCACCGTGGTGGCTCCATTGAACTTTGCACATCTTTATAACCTTATTCCTCGTAACTCGAGTCAAAGTATCCAGAATCTTGATGGGGTACTCAGCATAAGTCAAGTCCTCTTGAACACTAAGGTCCTCCATTGGTAACTGTTCTTCAGGCACCCTGAGACATTTCTTCAGCTGAGATACATGAAAGACATCATGAACATCCGCAAGATGATCCGGTAACTCCAATTGGTATGCAACTTCTCCCACTCGCTTCAAGATTAAGAAGGGTCCAATAAAGCGAGGGGACAACTTTCCTTTGACTTTGAACCTTCTCATACCCCGGAGTGGTGACACCTTCAAATAGACATAATCACCCTCCTTAAACTCAAGTAGTCTTCTCCGGGTGTCAGCATAACTTTTCTGTCTGGACTGTGCAGTTCTCAAATTCTCCCTTATTTGCTGAACTTGTTCCTCTGCTTCTTGTATAATCTCAGGTCCAAACAACTGCCTTTCACCAGTTTGATTCCAATACAAGGGAGTCCTGCACTTTCTGCCATACAAAGCCTCAAACGGTGACATCTTCAAGCTGGCCTGATAGCTATTATTATAAGAGAACTCCGCATACGGTAGACTCTTATCCCAACTTCCACCATGCTTAAGAGCACAAGCTCTTAACATATCCTCAAGCACTTGGTTAGTCCTCTCAGTCTGCCCATCAGTCTGGGGATGGTAAGCCGAACTAAAATTCAATCTTGTATCCAATGACTCGTGCAACTTCTTCCAATATCGAGAGGTGAACTGTGATCCTCGATCTGACACAATCTTCTTTGGCACACCATGCAGGCATACAATCCGTGCCATGTACAACTCTGCCAACTTAGCTCCTGAATAAGTGGTCTTCACTGGAATAAAGTGGGCTACTTTAGTTAGCCTGTCCACAATCACCCATATAGAATCATATCCTGCTGGAGTACGGGGTAGTCCAACAATAAAATCCATACCAATTTCTTCCCATTTCCACTCGGGTATCTTCAATGGGTGCAATAATCCAGCGGGTCTTTGATGTTCGGCCTTGACTCTTTGACATACATCACACTTAGCCACGTGAGCAGCAACATCTCTCTTTAGTCCATACCACCAATACTTTTGCTTCAAATCTTGATACATCTTAGTGCTCCCAGGGTGGATAGAGTAAACTGAATCATGTGCTTCCTTCAATATGGTTTCCCGAAGACTATCAATATCGGGAACACAGATCCGATTCTTGAACCATATCGTGCCTTGCTCATCCTCCGTGAACTCCGGGCCTCTACCCTCAGTAATAAGATCCTTGATCTCCTGAATCTTAGCGTCACCAACCTGACCTTTACGAATTTCTTGCTCCAAAGTAGGTTCCAATTCAATAGTCACTCCTTCCGTATGTGTAACAATTCCCAGGTTGAGTCTCTCAAAATCTTTTGCTAATTCATCAGGTAGCTGGACAACGAAAGCGGAGTGAACATGCTCCTTCCGACTCAAGGCATCTGCAACCAAATTCGCCTTGCCTGGGTGATAGTGAATCTCCAAGTCATAATCCTTAATAAGCTCCAACCAACGGCGTTGCCTAAGGTTGAGATCCTTCTGAGTGAATATATACTTCAAACTCTTATGATCCGTATATACTTGGCACTTAGTTCCCATAATGTAGTGTCTCCAAATCTTAAGTGCATGCACAACGGCAGCCAATTCCAAATCATGAGTGGGGTAGTTCAATTCATGTTTCCTCAACTGACGAGATGCATAGGCAATCACATGACCATCTTGCATAAGCACACATCCAAGTCCTTGGCCACATGCATCACAGTAAATGTCAAATCCCTTCTGCAGATCTGGCATAATCAATACTGGAGGTGACATCAATCTCTCCTTCAATTGATCAAAACTCTCTTGGCATTTCTCATCCCACTTGAATTCTCTTCCTTTCTCCAAAAGCGAGGTCATGGGCTTGGCAATCTTAGAAAATCCTTCAATAAATCTCCGATAATATCCTGCGAGTCCCAAGAAACTCCGAATCTCAGTAACTGTAGTGGGCACTCTCCACTCCATTATCTCCTTAACTTTAGCAGGATCCACTGCTATTCCTCCATTAGAAATAATATGACCCAGAAATGGCACCTCGCCAATCCAAAACTCGCACTTGCTGAACTTGGCATAGAGTTGATTATCTCGTAGCTTCTGTAGCACCAACCTCAGATGTTGTTCATGATCACTTTCATTCCTAGAATAGATAAGAATGTCGTCGATGAACACCACGACGAATCTGTCCAAGTACTCCATAAACACCTTGTTCATCAAATTCATAAAATAAGCTGGTGCATTGGTCAATCCAAACGACATAACAGTAAACTCATATAGTCCATATCGAGTCGAGAATGCTGTCTTGGGAATATCCGATGGTCTAATCTTCATCTGATGGTATCCCGATCGGAGATCAATCTTCGAGAATACCCTGGCTCCTCTCATCTGATCAAATAAATCCTCAATACGGGGCAACGGATACTTGTTCTTCACCGTAACATCATTAAGAGATCTATAATCCACACACATCCGTTGCGATCCATCCTTCTTCTGCACAAATAACACTGGTGCTCCCCAGGGTGAGGAACTTGGACGAATGTAACCAGCCTCTTGTAACTCCGTTAACTGCTTCTTCAGTTCCTTCAACTCCTCTACGGACATTCTATATGGCCGTTTAGAAATAGGGGCGGTTCCAGGTAAGAGATCAATAACAAACTCAACTTCTCTATCAGGTGGCATCCCTGGTAACTCCTCTGGAAAGACATCCGAAAAATCTCTAACCACCCGGATGTTGTCACCAACAAACTCCTCAGGCATAAAGAACATTGCACGCATGGATGAGGAGGTTACTGCAATATTAACTTGGAACCTTTCTCCTTTAGTGGTAGTGAGCTCTATAGTACCTCTACCACATGCTATAACGGCCTTTGCCTTTCTTAACCATGACATACCAAGGATCAGATCTATACTGCTAGACTCCAATATTATAGCAGTAGCTCCAAATTCTCTACCCATAATGGTTAATGTCAATCTACGTGTCATTTGATTCGCCTCAACAGGCCCTTTAGGTGTAATTACTATCAGGGGTTTTCTCATATTTAGCAGTGGTATTTCATTTGTGTTGGCATATCTAGCAGACATGAATGAATGTGTAGCACCAGAATCAAATAATATGGTTGCAGGAATTGCATTAACATAGAACATACCAATTACGAGGTCCCCGCCATCAGGAGTATCATCCACGCTGACTTGATTCACCCTGGCTATAGAATATCCCTTGCCAGGGGTCTGTTGCTTGTTCTGAGTTGGAGTAGTAGCAATCCTCTGTGGGCAGACATTTGCATAATGACCAATCTTCCCACACTTGAAACATTGAGTGCCCGGACTCTGTCCTGCAAACTTCGTCGGGGTGCCAGTGGGTGTAGCTTTCGAGTAGGTGTCCTCAGTGGTGATTGCTGAACTAGGCGCGGTCCTCCTGGTCGAGGCGGTGTACTCTATGGTGAACTGTAGCGAGGACGAACACTGCTGCTACCCTGTCCCTGTGATATTGCCTTCCTCTTCAAATCTCCCAACTGAACACGCTTGTGTTCAATAGCCAGGGCCTTATCCAACAGTCTCTGAAATGATGGAAATGTGTGTGCCACTAGAGCATACTGCAGTGGTCCATTAAGTCCTTCAATGAAATGCTCCTGCTTCCTCTCATCCTCAGCAACTTCCTCTGGAGCATATCTGGATAACTGAATAAACTTGTCGCGGTACTCGCTGACTGACATACTTCCTTGCTTCAGCGACAGAAACTCCTTCTTCTTAATCTTTATCATACCAGCTAGAATATGATAGTTCCTGAACTGCGTACTGAACTCTGCCCAATTAATAGTATCCGCAGCATCATGGGCAGCAGTATAAGAATCCCACCAGTCAGCAGCAGGACCAGTCAGACGTCCAGAAGCATATAAGACCTTCTCCCGATCAGTGCATTGTGCAATATTCAGCATCTTCTCAATTGACTTCAACCAATCGTCTGCATCAAGTGGATCTGGCGAGCTGGCGAAGGTCGGTGGCTTGTGACTCATAAACTCCTGGTGCTTATCACGAGGTGGAACTGGTGGTGGTGGTGGAGGTAGTGGCACTTGTTGCTGCTGTTGCTGTTGTTGCGCCCTCCTTTCTTGGCGTATCTCATCTCTCTCCTGGCGCAACTCCTGGCGTATGTCTTCTCTTTCCTGACGCATCTCTTGGCGTTCTTGCTGCATCTGGGCACGCATATCAGCCATAGTGTCTGCCATCTGCTGCATCACCGCCATCTGAGCAGCAACCAGTGGGTCAACTCCGCCTGGTGGAGGATTAGGAGGATTCATCCCTGCAGGCTGTGGCTGAGGTTGTCTTCGAGTGTGTTGGTTAGGAGGCAAATCAATTCCACCACCCCTCCTGGTATTGACCATCTGAGTTAGATACATATGGTAAGAAAGAGCAGTAGACAAGGCAGTAATTACAATCATGTTACTTTGGGGGATTTATTAGCTAAGCAGATTAATATTTCACCTACTATAGCTAATTTGATACCTTATAGTGGTACATGCTAAAATGTCCATCTATATTATTCCAATCAATCAAAGAAGCAAATCAGGCATTGATCATCAGAACAATCAACCAATATTTTTAATAGAGAAAATAGTTTTAATTTTTGTCTTAGGCTTCCTATCTCTTAAAATGTCATAGGGGTAGGGATTCCAAGGTGTGAAATCCATCTTGTCTCAGAGTAGAAAAGGTAAGAATGATCAGAGTAGAACAGTAGAAGGTGAGACAGGATTAAGATAAGTGTAGAAAGAATCAGAGTAAGGTGAGTGTAGAATGAATTAGAATGAGATAAGTAGGTAAGGGTTTGTCCAGTCTATCTAGGTTTCGTCCTACAGTCAACATTTCCTCTGATACCACTTCTGTAACACCCGGTTTAAAAGAACAAGCCGGGTGCATCTCATACATGCGCCAAGAAGACAACATATATAATAACAGAGTGTATAGAGATAAATGTCATAAAACATCAGAGTAATTATTACATAGCGGAAGTCTTATTACAAAATAAAATAGTAAATATAAAACGAACTAAGGATCGATGGCGCCAATGTCGACTGAGAAACGCCACCTAGATCAGATCGAACTCCTCAGTGTTAGGCAGCTCCTCTTCAACAACCTGTTCTTCTCCTATGGGGGGGGTGTGAGACAGCAAGAGTGAGCTCACATACGATCATAGCTCAACAAGTCGTGGGGAATAATGTGGCATGAACTCACCAAAGGTGGGAGTTCATGTAGTGTAAGGCTGATCAATGAAATAAGGGCTAAGGCTGAGCATTGCTTTTATAAGTTGGTCAAAATTTTATTAGCAATTACTAAGTGTAAGTAAATACCAAACCTTAATAATAATAAAGGACAGTAATAGTAAAATAATCCCAAATGCGATGCAAATGTCAAATTAAACTTAAGTTCCATAGTTAATCATGTGAGGGTCCGAGCCGCTCTTGACCGTGAGCACGGCTAGTATACTAGTTTTACACTCTGCAGAGGTTGCGCATCTTTACCCACAAGTCGTGTATCCCATGTCGCCTGGGTTTGCAAGGCCCTTAGACACTACCGAGGTGAATGGCTAGGGATCCACTACGAGGCCTTTACAAAGTTCCACTAGCTTCCGAAAACCCGCTACAGTTTATGGGAAGATCCAGTAAAGGGTTCCTGGCTGATAGCCATCGCAGCAAAATCAACCAGGGACCTCCCCGCACTGACCTCTCCCCTACTGCCCTTGCCCCTTTCGGGTAAGGTAGTCTTCCACTAGCTTTCCTAATTAGTCAGCCAAGGGCGTCCCATTAAACCCTTGTGGTAGCACTGTTTTCCCGGGTGGTCGCTCCATGTTCCCATTAATTTAATGATCTTAACATGAACAATAATAATAACAAGATAATAACAGAATAATCATGAATAATGAATCTCCATACCCAATCCACATAAAGCAATAGCAAGTACTACCCAAAAATATTCCAGGGGTGAACAAGGTATAGAGGTAATCAAAACTGGGGTAACATAAAGGATCCCATCAAAATTAACCTATGCAGATCATTAAAATTAATAAGAACATGGCTGGGAAAAGTAAGTGATCAAGGGCACAACTTGCCTGTAATGAGCTCCTGCTCAGCTATCTCTACTTGTTGAACCTCAGTTTCCACAGTGGCTTGCTCGTCTACTCGCATCAACACAATACATACATAGTATAGCCAAAATCAACATCACACCAAACAGATGAATGAAATATACAGTAAAAATCTACACATTAAAATGAAACCATAGGAACTGGATTCACTGAATTTGGAGTTATAGAATTTAAGTTATGAATTTTCTAAGATTTAAGGTGATTATAATAGGATTAGATGATAAATAAATTTTCTGACAGAGTTCTTGTCAAAACAGTGAGTCTAAATGATAGAGAATATTATTACAAAATTTTAGGAATTGGAATGACTCAATTTGGACTAAAAATGGATTTTCTATGATTTATACAAGTTCTAGCATTTAATTAATACTAAAAATTCATTTTTAAATGTATTTCTCTGGTTTTATTTATCCTCTGGACTGGGCGTCAAATACTAAAAACTGCAGGGGCTAGCGGGTAATTTAAACCAGACTCAGTGAATAATACCCACAGGACGACGGGTTCTATTTTACGGAAACCCGAGGGCTCTTTTACAAGAAGGTGCGGACGAAGGGGTATGCTAGGATCAGAGTCGTCCGATCATCAATCTACGGCTGTGATTAGATTTTCTATAATCCGAACGGGTATGCGATATGGGCGGTCCGATCCCATCTCAACGGTCCAGATCGGATCTAATCATAAAACGAACCGGTAAGCGATTCCCACCGTTGGATCGGAGATCTACCGCCCGCGCTCCTCATAACCGAGTCCTAGCCTCACTCGTCCATTTTGACATCAACGGCTCAGATCACCCTTACACGAACCGTTGCCTTGATTCTAATCTAAGCCGTCGCTATGGATCCGACGGCCGCGGACTCATCGTCCTCCCACCCTACCGCAACACGGCGGCGCAGCTCAGCCAGGCGCTGCCAACGCCGGCGAGCGATTCAACGCGCTTTTGGTGATGCAAGTTCTAATTCGCTACAGCTATTCATATTTAATGCATAAGCGAACACGAGAGCGGCGGTAGTACCTCAATTAATCGGTTGAGAAACCCTGCCCGCGGCGCATGGCGGAAACTGGAGTGCGGCGAGAAATTCCGGCGGCGCTGGCGATGGATTCCTGGTGGCCCGGCCTCGACCACTTTCTCCTTAGCCAGAGGGACCCACCGAACACCAAACCGAGGACGAATCGTCGACTAACCGGGGATTTACTTGCAGCGGCGCTGTGCTTGAGTTCCGTCGGCCAACTGCGCGGCGATCAGCGGTGTGAGTGGTATGGTGGGGTTGCGCGAAGAGAGATGGCAGGGAAGGGCGGCTACAGGTCCGTATTTAGCCACCGAGCACGCGGGAATCCCGGGAAGGGAGCAACGACCACGGCTGCGCGCGCGATCATCGCGGTGTTCCGTTCAGGAAGGAACTGACACCGACGGCCCCACCGGCAGCGGCACAAGCGGCGCGTGAGGTGAGGGGGCGAGCGACTGCTAAGCGGGTCCGAGCGGCCTGCACGGTCACGCCGTGCCGAGAAGATCGGCGGCAGCTACGCCCGCCGCGGCGAAGGAATCGGAGGTGACAAGCGGGTCCCACGCGGGAGTGAGCCATGCGCGACGCGAAGGAGCTCTCGGCTGACGAAAGGGTCCCGCCGCGCAGCGAGAGGTGGAGATTGCACGCGCGGGAGCAGAGGCTGGCAAGGGGGCCCCGGGTGTCGGCGCCTGGGAGGGTTTGGGCTGCACGCGTAGCGGCGATTTGGCGAGATGGGCCGAAATGGGGTTGTTCGGCCCAGGTAGCATTGCTATTCTTTTTCCATTTTCTTTTTTTATTTTTTTTCTTTCTATTTTCTATATTTTCAAACCAAATTTGAATTAGTTCAAACTTTTCTGGATCCTCTTTTATAAACTCTATTTTTTTGCAATTAAACATACTAAGACTGAAGATAATTATTTATACATTTTATTTATATTTTCCTATCTCTTCTCTTTTCCTTATTTTCAAAACCCTAATTTCAAATTTAGGGTTAAATCAAGCTTCAAATAATTAGTACCTTATTATTTTTATCCCCATGGTTTTATTTAATGCACAACACATAAAACTCCAACAAATGCACTTTTTCTTTATTTTATCATAATTGTTTTATTTAGTCACTCTCAATTACATAGGTGCTCCTTTTATGATGCAAATGAAACACACAAAATGAGGGTCTCTCTTTATTACTCTTGGTATACAACTTGAGTATTACAGGTTGATCAAAGGCCACACAACCCCTATTTTTGTCGAAGATAGCATGAATGACCACTTACAATAATACCGAAGGCTAACACCTAAGGATTTTTTACCAAGAAATGGTCTCCACTATAAAGTCAATAATGTGATATATGGCAAGTAAACATATGGGTGAAGTGAACGAGCCTCTGGTCAATGATCAATGGACACACAACCCCTATTTTAGTCGAAAATAGCCATGAACGATCATTTTCAATAATACCGCAGGCTAACACCTACGGATTTTTGACCAAAAAATGGTCTCCACCAAAAATCTAAGAATGTGATCTATGGGAAGGAAACATATCTGGGGTAAGGTAAACGAGCCTCTAGTCAATGATCAATGGCCACACAACCCCCATTTTTGTCGGAAATAGCCATGAACAACCATTTTCAATAATACTGATGGCTAACACCTACGGATTTTTTACCAAGTAATGGTCTACACCAGAAATCCAATAATGTCATCTATGGCAAGGAAATATATGTGGGGTGAGGTGAACGAGATTCTGGTCAATGATCAATGGCCACACAACCCCCATTTTTGTCGATAATAGCCATGAACGACCATTTTCAATAATGCCGAAGGCTAACACCTACGGATTTTTGACAAAGAAATGGTATCCACCAGAAATCCAAGAATGTGATTTATGGCAAGGAAACATATGTGGTGTGAGGTGTACGAGCCTCTAGTCAATGATCAATGGCCACACAACACCCATTTTTGTCGAAAATAGCATGAACGACCATTTTCAATAATACTGAAGGCTAACACCTACGGATTTTTCACCAAGAAATGGTCTCAACCAGAAATCCAAGAATGTGATCTATGGCAAGGAAACATATGTGGCGTGAGGTGTACGAGCCTCTGGTTGATGATCAAAGGCCACACAACCCCTATTTTTGTCGAAAATAACATGAACGACCATTTTCAATAATACCGATTGCTAACACCTACGAATTTTTGACCAAGAAATGGTCTCCACTAGAAATCCAAGAATATTCTCTATGGCAAGGAAACATATGTGGGGTGAGGTGAACGAGCCTCTAGTCAATGATCAATGGCCACATAACCCCCATTTTTGTCGAAAATAGCCATTAATGACCATTTTCAATAATACCCAAGGCTAACACCTACGGATTTTTGACCAAGAAATGGTCTCCACCAGAAATCTGAGAATGTGATCTATGGCAAGGAAACATATGTGGTGTGAGGTGTACGAGCCTCTAGTCAATGATCAATGGCCGCACAACCCCCATTTTTGTCGAAAATAGCCATGAATGACCATTTTCAATAATACCGAAGGCTAACACCTATGGATTTTTGACATAGAAATGGTCACCACCAGAAATCCAAGAATGTGACCTATGGCAAGGAAACATATATGGGGTGAGGTGTACAAGCCTCTGGTCGACGATCAATGGCCACACAACCCCTATTTTTCGAAAATAGCCATGAACGACCATTTTCAATAATACTGAAGGCTAACACCTACGGATTTTTGACCAAGAAATGCTCTCCACCAGAATCCAAGAATGTGATCTATGGCAAGGAAACATATGTAGGGTGAGGTGAATGAGACTCTGGTCAATGATCAATAGCCACACAACCCCCATTTTTGTCGAAAATAGCAATGAACGACCATTTTCAATAACACCTACGGATTTTTGCGATGAAATGGTCTCCACCAGAAATCCAAGAATGTAATTTATGGCAAGGAAACATATGTGGTGTGAGGTCTATGAGCCTCTAGTCAATGATCAACGGCCACACAACCCCCATTTTTGTCGAAAATAGCATGAACGTTCATTTTCAATAATACCAAAGGCTAACATCAATGCATTTTTCACAAAGAAATGGTCTCCACTAGAAATCCAAGAATGTGATCTATGGCAAGGAAACATATGTGGGTTGAAGTGTACGAGCCTTTGGTTGATGATCAATGGCCACACAACCCCTATTTTTGTCGAAAACAGCATGAACTACCATTTTCAATAATACCGAAGGCTTAACACCTACGAATTTTTGACCAAGAAATGGTCTCCACCAGAAATCCAATAATATGAACTATGGCAAGGAAACATATGTGGGGTGAGGTGAACGAGCCTCTGGTCAATGATCAATGGCCACACAACCCCCATTTTTGTCAAAAATAGCCATGAAAGACAATTTTCAATAATACCGAAGGGTAACACCTACGGATTTTTGACCAAGAAATGGTCTCCACCAGAAATCCAGTAATGTGACCTATGTCAAGGAAACATATGAGGGGTGAGGTGTACGAGCCTCTGGTCGATGAACAATGGTCACACAACCCCCATTTTTGTCGGAAATAACCATGAACGACCATTTTCAATAATGTTGAAGGCTAACACCTACGGAGTTTTGACCAAGAAATGGTCTCCACCAGAAATCCAAGAATCTCATCTATGGCAAGAAAACATATGTGGGGTGAGGTGAACGAGCCTCTAGTCAATGATCAATTGCCACAAAACCCCCATTTTTGTCGAAAATAGCCATGAATGACCATTTTCAATAATACCGAAGGCTAACACCTATGGATTTTTGATGAAGAAATCGTCTCCACTAGAAATCCAAGAATGTGAACTATGGCAAGGAAGCATATGTGGGGTGAGGTGTACGAGCCTTTAGTCAATGATCAATGGCCACACAACCCCCATTTTTGTCAAAAATAGCCATGAATGACCATTTTCAATAATACCGAAGGCTAACACCAACAGATTTTTCACCAAGAAATGGTCTCCAAACGAAATCCAAGAATGTGATCTATCGCAAGGAAACATATGTGGGGTTAGGTGTACCAGCCACTGGTTGATGATCAAAGGCCACACAACCCCTATTTTTGTCGAAAATAGCATGAATGAACATTTTCAATAATAACGAAGGCTAACACCTACAGATTTTTGACCAAGAAATAGTCTCCACCAGAAATCCAAGATTGTGATTTATGTCAAGGAAACATATGTGGGGTGAGGTGAACGTGCCTCTGGTCAATGATCAATTGCCACACAACCCCCATTTTTGTCGAAAATAACCATTAATGACCATTTTCAATTATATCCAAGGCTAACACATACGGATTTTTTACCAAGAAATGGTCTCCCGCAGAAATCCAAGAATGTGATCTATGGCAAGGAAACATATGTGGGATGAGGTGAACGAGCCAATGGTCAATGATCAATGGCCACACAACCCCTATTTTTGTCGTAAATAGCCATGAACGACCATTTTCAATAATTCCGAAGGCTAACACCTACGAATTTTTGACCAAGAAATGGTCTCCACCAGAAATACAAGAATATGACCTATGGCAAGGAAACATATGTGGGGTGAGGTGTATGAGCCTCTGGTCGATGATCATTGGCCAGACAACCCCCATTTTTGTCGAAAACAGCCATGAACGACCATTTTCAATAATACCGAAGGTCAACACCAACGATTTTTGGACCAAGAAATGGTCTCCACCAGAAATCCAAGAATGTGATCTATGGCAATAAAACATATGTGGGTTGGGGTGAACGAGCCTTTGGTCAATGATCATTGGCCACAAAACCCCCATTTTTGTCAAAAATAGCCATGAATGACCATTTTCAATAATACCGAAGGCTAACACCTACGGTTTTTTGATGAAGAAATGGTTTCCACTAGAACTCCAAGAATGTGATCTATGTTAAGGAAACATATGTGGGGTGTGGTGTACGAGCCTCTAGTCAATAATCAATGGCCACACATGTAGGATTACGGGGAGGTTACGCTAGCGCAAAACAAAATTTTCATCCCCATAATACCAAGAACTACTGCGGTTATAGGTCATGGGATTACCACTAGACGCGCAGAGCAGCGGAAGACGTCTCGATGTAGACGAACGCGTCGAGCAGTGTCGTGCAGTCGCCGGCGTCCTTCACGTCCTCGCACGGTTCGTCCAAGTGCTCCAGATGCAGCACCTCCGAGGTATCCACACGTACAGGGAGGAAGCGCCGCGTACCGAACTGCTAGGTTCGCGACGGCGGCTTGGCGAGGGCGAGAGGCGAGCGGCGGCTGCTGGTTTGCAGGTGGCGAATAAGGTTATCTCTTAACCGCGCCCCCGCCCCTCATTATATAGGCGTTATGGTGGGCTTCTGACGCCGAGGCCCATCATTAACCCTAAAGCCCAGTCTAATTTCGGATCTAATCCGAATTAGGCTTCCTTCCCCTTAAGTGTGTGACCCTATAGGTTCACGTACAAATAGACATAGCCCGAGTACTCTTACTTGGCCCAATAATTGACAGCGGCCTCTAGCAAGACATGTCAACTCCTATGTGTACGTAAAGATCATATCAGACGAACCATTGCGACATTACGTACATGTTGTTCCCTTTGTCTCACGATATTTGGTCTGGCTCTAAGCTGACCTCTCTTTCTCGATACTGTGAATTGGAATCCGTTCAATGGTTAACTCTTAACCCTAGCACGGCCATGCATTTCTTGATCCAATCACTCGAGGGGCCCAGAGATATCTCTCTCACAAAGAGAGGGACAAATTCCATCTTGACTGACCATGCCTCACAGCATGCTTCCTGACAAACCCAAAACTACCTTTATAACTACCCAGTTACGGGATAGCGTTTGATAGTCCCTAAGTAAGTCAATTCACATCTTGAGAACATGCGACAATCTCAGGTCTAAGGATACAGTATTCATGTTGCAAGAAGAGAACTATATTACAATATCTCACGTTGGGTCGGTCCAGCCTCATGTCATACATGCGCCCACATTATTAGTTTAACATCTCCATGTTCATAACTTGTGAAATGTAGTCATCAACTAATACATGTGCTAGTCATCGACTCTGACTAGGGACATCATTTAGAATAACCATATAAGTAAAGAATCTCACAAACAATTCACATAATTGCTAATCAATACAAGGTGCCTTCCATGGATATTCAATTAAGCAATATATATATCATGGATACAAAGAAATATGCTCATCTCTATGATTATCTCTAGGGCATATTTCTAACAACACAACCCCCATTTTTTGTCTAAAATAGCATGAACAACCATTTTCAATAATATTGATGGCTAACACCAACAGATTTTTCACCAAGAAATGGTCTCCACCAGAAATCCAAGAATGTGATCTATGGCAAGGAAACATATGTCGGGTGAGGAGTACAAGCCTCTGGTTGATGATCAAAGGCCACACAACCCCTATTTTTGTCGAAAATAGCATGAACGACCATTTTCAATAATACCGAAGGCTAACACCTACAGATTTTTGACCAAGAAATGGTTTCCACTAGAACTCCAAGAATGTGATCTATGTCAAGGAAACATATGTGGGGTGTGGTGTACGAGCCTCTAGTCAATAATCAATGGCCACACAACCCCCATTTTTGTCAGAAATAGCATGAACAACCATTTTCAATAATACCGAAGGCTAATAACTACGGATTTTTGACCAATTAATGGTCTCCACTTGAAATCCAAGAATGTGACTTATGGCATGGAAACATAAGTGGGGTGAGGTGTACGAACTTCTGGTTGATGATCAAAGGCCACACAACCCCTATTTTTGTCGAAAATAGCATGAACCACCATTTTCGATAATACCAAAGGCTAACACCTACGGATTTTTGACCAAGAAATGGTCTCCACCAGAAATCTGAGAATGTGGTCTATGGCAAAGAAACATATGTGGGGTGATGTGAACGGGCCTCTGGTCAATGATCAATGGCCACACGACCCCCATTTTTTGTCGAAAATAGCCATGAACGACCATTTTCAATAATGTCGAAGGCTAACACCTATGGATTTTTGACCAAGAAATGGTCTCCACTAGAAATCCAAGAATGTGACCCATGGTAAGGAAACATATGTGGGATGAGGTGTACGAGCCTCTGGTCGATGATCAATGGCCACACAACCCCCATTTTTGTTGGAAATAACCATGAACGACCATTTTCAATAATACCGAAGGCTAACACCTACGAAGTTATGACCAAGAAATGGTCTCCACTAGAATTCCAAGAATGTGATCTATGACAAGGAAACATATGTGGGGTGAGGTGTACGAGCCTCTAGTCAATGATCAATTGCCACACAACCCCCATTTTTGTCGAAAATTGCATGAACGGCCATTTTCAATAATACTGAAGGCTAACACCAATGGATTTTTCACCAAGAAATGGTCTCCACCAGAAATCCAAAAATGTGATCTATGGCAAGGAAACATATGTGGGGTGAGGTGTACGAGCCTCTGGTTGATGATCAAAGGCCACACAACCCCTATTTTAGTCAAAAATAGCATGAATGACCATTTTCAATAATACCAAAGGCTAACACCTACAGATTTTTGACCAAGAAATGGTCTCCACCAGAAATCCAAGAATGTGATTTATGGCAAGGAAACATATGTGGGGTTAGGTGAACATGCCTCTAGTCAATGATCAATTGCCACACAACCCCCATTTTTGTCGAAAATAGCCATAAATGACCATTTTCAATAATATCCAAGGCTAACACCTACGGATTTTTGACCAAGAAATGGTCTCCACCAGAAATCTAGGAATGTGATCTATGGCAAGGAAACATATGTGGGTGAGGTGAATGAGCCACTAGTCAACGATCATTGGCCACACAACCCCCATTTTTGTCGTAAATAGCCATGAACGACCATTTTCAATAATACCGAAGGCTAACACCTACAGATTATTGACCAAGAAATGGTCTCCATAAGAAATCCAAGAATGTGACCTATGCTAAGGAAACATATGTGGGGTGAGTTGTACGAGCCTCTGGTCGATGATCAATGGCCACACAACCCCCACTTTTGTCGGAAATAGCCATGAACTACCATTTTCAATAACACTGAAGGCTAACAACTACGGATTATTGACCAAGAAATGATCTGCACCAGAAATCCAAGAATTTGACCTATTGCAAGAAAACATATGTCGGATGAGGTGAACGAGCCTCTGGTCAATGATCAATGGCCACAAAACCCCCATTTTTGTTGAAAATAGCCATGTACGACCATTTTCAATAATATTGAAGGCTAACACCTATGAACTTTTGATGAAGAAATGGTTTCCACTAGAAATCCAAGAATGAGATCTATGTCAAGGAAATATATGTGGGGTGTGGTGTACGAGCCACTAGTCAATGATCAAAGGCCACACAACCCCGATTTTTGTCGAAAATAGCATGAACGACCATTTTCAATAATAACAAAGGCTAACACCTATGAACGACCATTTTCAATAATACCAAAGGCTAACACGTATGGATTTTTGATGAAGAAATTGTCTCCACTGGAAATCCAAGAATGTGTTCTATGGCAAGGAAACATATGTGGGGTGAGGTGTACGAGCCTCTAGTCAATGATCAATGGCCACACAACCCCCATTTTTGTCGAAAATAACATGAACGACCGTTTTCAATAATACTGAAGGCTAACACCAACAGATTTTTCACCAAGAAATGGTGTCAACAGAAATCCAAGAATGTGAACTATGGCAAGGAAACATATGTGGGGTGAGGTGTACAGCCTCTGATTGATGATCAAAGGCCACACAACCCCTATTTTTGTCGAAAATAGCATGAACGACCATTTTCAAGGCTAACACCTACGGATTATTGACCAAGAAATGATCTCCACCAGAAATCCAAGAATTCATTCTATTGCAAGAAAACATATGTGGGGTGAGGTGAACGAGCCTCTTGTCAATGATCAATGGCCACAAAACCCCCATTTTTGTCGAAAATAGCCATGTACGACCATTTTCAATAATATTGAAGGCTAACACCTATGAACTTTTGTCGAAGAAATGGTTTCAACTAGAAATCCAAGAATGTGATCTATGTCAAGAAAATGTATCTGGGGTGTGGTGTACGAGCCACTAGTCATTGATCAATGGCCATACAACCCTTATTTTTGTCGAAAATAGCATGGACGACCATTTTCAATAATACCAAAGGCTAACACCAACGGATTTTTCACCGAGAAATAGTCTCCACCAGAAATCCAAGAATGTGATCTATGGCAAGGAAACATATGTGGGGTGAGGTGTACGAGCCTCTGGTTGATGATCAAAGGCCACACAACCCCTATTTTTGTCAAAAATAGCATGAACGACCATTTTCAATTATACAAAATCATAACACCTACACATTTTTGACCAATAAATGATCTCCACCAGAAATCCAAGAATGTGATCTATAGCAAGAAAACATATGTGGGGTGAGGTGAACGAGCCTCTGGTCAATGATCAATGGCCACACAACCCCCATTTTTCTCAAAAATAGCCATGAACGACCATTTTCAATAATACCGAAGGCTAACACCTACGGATTTTTGACCAAGAAATGGTCTCCACCAGAAATCTATGAATGTGATCTATGGCAAAAAATCCATATGTGAGGTGAGGTGAACGAGCCTCTGGTCAATGATCAATGGCCACACAACCCCCATTTTTGTCAAAAATAGCCATGAACGACCATTTTCAATAATATCGAAGGCTAACACCTATGAATTTCTTTACCAAGAAATGGTCTCCACGAGAAATCCAAGAATGTGACCTATGGCAAGGAAACATATGTGGGGTGAGGTGTACGAGCCTCTGGTCAATGATCAATGACCACAAAACCACCATTTTTGTCGAAAATTTCCATGAACGGCCATTTTCCATAATACCGAATTCTAACACGTACGAATTTTTGACAAAGAAATGGTTTCCACTAGAAATCCAAGAATGTGATATATGTCAAGTAAACATTTGTGGATGTGGTGTACGAGCCTCTAGTCAATGATCAATGGCCACACAACCCCAATTTTTGTCGAAAATAGCATGAACGACCATTTTCAAAAATACTGAATGCTAACACCAACGGATTTTTCACCAAGAAATGGTCTCCACCAGAAATCCAAGAATGTGATCTACTGCAAGCAAACATTTGTGGGGTGAGGTGTACGAGCCTCTGGTTGATGATCATAGGCCACACAACCCCTATTTTTGTCGAAAATAGCATGAACGACCATTAATAATATCGAAGGCTAACACCTACGAATTTTTGACAATGAAATGGTCTCCACCAAAAATCCAAAAATGTGATATATGGCAAGAAAACATACGTGGGGTGAGGTGAACGAGCCTCTGGTCAATGATCAATGGCGACACAACCGCTATTTTTGTCGAAAATAGCCATGAACGACCATTTTCAATAATACTGGAGCCTAACACCTACAGATTTTTTTATCAAGAAATGGTCTCCACCAGAAATCCAAGAATGTCACCTATGGCAAAGAAACATATGTGGAGTGAGGTGTACGAGTCTCTGGTCAATGATCAATGGCCACACAACCCCCATTTTTGTCGAAAATAGCCATGAACGACCATTTTCAATAATACCGAAGGCTAACCCCTACGGATTTTTGACCAAGAAATGGTCTCCAGTAGAAATCCAAGAATGTGACCTATGGCAAGGAAACATATGTGGGGTGAGGTGTACGAGCCTCTGGTCCATGATCAATGGCCACACAACCCCCATTTTTGTCGGAAATAGCCATGAACGACCATTTTCAATAATACCGAAGGCTAACACCTACGAATTTTTGACCAAGAAATGGTCTCCACCAGAAATCCAAGATTGTGATCTATGGCAAAGAAACATATGTGGGGTGAGGTGAACGAGCTTCTGGTCAATGATCAATGGCCACACAACCCCCATTTTTGTCGAAAATAGCCATGAACGACCATTTTCAATAATACCGAAGGCTAACACCTAAGGAGTTTTGACCAAGGAATGGTCTCCACCAGAAATCCAAGAACATGACCTATGGCAAGGAAACATATGTGGGGTGAGGTGTACGAGCCTCTGGTCAATGATCAATTGCCACAAAACCCCCATTTTTGTCGAAAATAGCCATGAACGACCATTTTCAATAATACTGAAGGCTAACACATACAGATTTTTGACATAGAAATGGTCTCCACAAGAAATCCAAGAATCTGATCTATGTCAAGGAAACATATGTGGGGTGAGGTGAACATGCCTCTGGTCAATGATCAATTGCCACACAACCCCCATTTTTGTCGAAAATAGCCAGACAACCCACTCGTTCAACTCACCCCACATATGTTTCCTTGCCATATATCAGATTCTTGGATTTCTGGTGGAGACCATTTCTTGGTCAAAACTTTGTAGGTGTTAGCCTTCGGTATTATTAAAAATGGTCGTTCATGGTTATTTCCAACAAAAATGGGGGTTGTTTGGCCATTGATCATCGACCAGAGGCTCGTACACCTCACCCCACATATGTTTCCTTGCCATAGGTCACATTCTTGGATTTCTGGTGGAGACCATTTCTTGGTCAAAAATCCGTAGGTGTTAGCCTTCGATATTATTGAAAATGGTCGTTTATGGCTATTTTTGACAAAAATGGGGGTTGTGTGGCCATTGATCATTGACTAGAGGCTCGTTCACCCCAACCCACATATGTTTCTTTGCCATAGATCACATTCTCAGATTTCTGGTGGATACCATTTCTTGGTCAAAAATCCGTAGGTGTTAGGCTTCGGTATTATTGAAAATGGTCGTTCATGGCTATTTTCGACAAAAATAGGGGTTGTGTGGCCATTGATCATTGACTAGAGGCTCGTTCACCTCACCCCACATATGTTTCCTTGCCATAGATCACATTCTTGGATTTCTGGTTGTTGGGGACTTGTTCTCAAATGCTATGAATTAAGAACAATGCAACACAAAAAGAAGTTAATGATTAATGCCCTTCGTCCTTCGAAGCATTATTTCCCTTGGGACATAACGATCTTCGGACGAAGGTCATGAAGGACGTACCTTTATCATCATAGTAAATGTTAATGAAAGAAGAAGCATATGAAACATGGGAAACAACATGAATGGTTATATGACATCATTCATATATCTTTATTATATCGTCATGGATAAGTAAGAACAATATTGAATTACATTTGTACCTTCGGCTTGATAGAAGGTAAAAGTCCAAGCGTGACGCACGAGCGAATACAAGTCAGCATGAACAGTTTAGGGGTACTGTTCATCTATTTTTAGCCACAGGACGCAGCCTGTTTGAAAATACATCCATGCCCTTCATATTTACAATTGACTTAAGGACAATCTATCGAGGACTAAATAGCCTTTTTCTCTTTAAGTCGGTTCCTTTTTCTGCTACTGAGCCAAAGCTTCCTCACGCGTAGCCTCGGAATTGACCTTCATCTCAATCGACCTTCGTCTCGATCTTGCTTTCCGTATTGTGGATAGCTTCGTTCCAATTTCGAAGGTTCATGTACATATATTTCACTAGAAGAATATTGTTAATCCTGTTTTTGAGGACCTTCGGAAGGCGAAGCCCCCCAATAGTATCCCCTCGCAGTATTAGTTTGTTATAATAACGAATTTAGACTGCGACGTGAACGAAGGCCATAAGCCGAAGGTCCAAAAAAACACCTTCCCTTTGCTAGAATAGCAACAGTCAATGACAGACGGGGCCCTTCAAGTTGCAACACACCAGGCGTATAAATATGATCCCATGTCAGCAGCATTTGATACATTGTTTCTGCCATTTGCATTATTTTCTCAAATTTTGAGGTCTTGCTCACTAGCTCTCGCTAGATTTTTCAAGCTTTTGAGCTTCGGTTTAAAGACGTGTTTGCACCATGTCTAGGGAAAAATGACTGAGAAGGTGAAGCTGACTGAAGAGACAGAGCTATTTGAGAAGAAAAAGATTGCGGATCCTTACATTGCTGGATTTATTGAGTCCATGGCAAAAACAAACATAGAGAAGATTACTAAAGAGATACTGGAAGGTTTATCCGAAGATACTGGTGACAGTGATAGTTATGATGTGGACAGCGGGGATGAAGATACTGAAGATCGGCTGTGGCGACCAAGCCATGGTGTCTTCGGAAAATCGAGTATTAAACAGACTCATCTTGACAACATGAGAGGAAGGTACTTTCGTGACATGTCTATCGTGAGAGTTGGCGGAGACAACACCGTCCCTGCTCCTGAGGAAGATGAAGTTGTTATCTATCGAAGCTTTTTAAGGCTGGCCTTCAGTTCCCTTTAAGCAAGTTTGTGGTTGAAGTGCTGAAGATTTATCAGATCTTCCTTCATCAGATCACCCCCGAAGCTATAATCAGGATGGGGATTTTTGTCAGGGCTGTAAGGAGTCAAGGGTTGGAGCCGAGCACGAAGTGCTTCTGCAGTATGCACGAGCTCTTGTATGAGACGAAGGCTACTAGCAAAGAACAGTACCACAACAACTTCGGCTGTTACGGATTTATTGCTCGCCCTAATGCAAGCCACCTAGTGCCAACATTCCGGAAAAGGTGGCCTGGATCCTGGATGGAAGAGTGGTTTTATGTTAAGAATGATTTTAAAGCAAGGGAAGACATTAAAGAAATCATTCAGCGACCCATCTGGTCTCGCTTCGGCCTCCGAAGGCCGAAGGTGGAAATTGATGACGAAGTTGAAGCCTGCCAGAAGGCCTTTAGCACTGTGTGAGCCTTTATTGGCACAAGGGATTTGGTTCAAGAGCATATAGCTTTCAGGGTATGGCCACTTGTAGATAGCTGGGATATGCCGAAGGAGACAATCGCTGATTCCACTGAAGGTGGCCTGGTCCGATTGAAGTATAGCTTCAGATTTAGGGAGAAGTTTGATGAGCCAAACGATGACTGGCTGAAGTGTATCGAAGCTACCAGTGATGAGCTACTTGGAGCATACTCCAAGGCCGAAGATAATGCTTTGTCCGCAACCTTTGGAGGCCGGGACAAGAAAAGATTAAATAGGGTATTTGATGCGATTGGCTTTGTATACCCTGATTACCGCTACCCGTTGCGAGGACAGGAGAAAAAGAGGAAGATTGTTGCTTCGGTCACCCCAGCTGAGCCTGTGCCGAAGAGCAAAAAGGTGAAGGTTCTGACCCACCGGCCGCGTTACAATGAACCGGCCGTGGTGCCTGACTTTGGCGCAGGGTCCTCTTCAGCAGCCGAAGCAATACAAAATGCTCCGATTGCATAGAGCACTGAAGAACCAACTGTAATGCCGAAGACGCATACAGTTGAGCTAGTCAAAGATAAGGTTGATAAGGCTAATGAGCCGAAGGTTAAACAGATAATAAAAATGCCAAAAATTCTGAGCCCTCTGACAGAGGCAGATTTGCCGAAGATGAAAAAGGCTTCTGCCGCAACTCCCAAGAGGAGAAGGATGGCCAACGTACTGGATGCCATGCTGGAAACTACAAAGGCACTGAGCCCTGCTCCTGCAAAGAAAATTCCTCAAGCTAAAGTCAAATCACAGGCCGAAGCCGAAACTAGGCAAGCAGAAGCCAAAGCTACGCAAGCTCAAGCTGAAGCCGAAGCTGGGCCTTCAGTGCCTATCGAGACGGAGCCTGCCGCGCTTGAAGAAAAAATGGCAGAGCAAATTGCTCCTGAAAAGATCGAGACTCCTGCTCCCGAAGCTTTGATCGAAAACGTTGACTACATCATTCGACATGCTTCGGGGAAGAAGTTGTCCGAAGAAGAAATTCTGGAAGCCAGGCACTATGCGCGAAAGCTGAAATATCCGAAGGGAGCTTTGGTTTTTAACGGGAGTAATGAAGATGACTTCTTATACTATCTCCCAATCAACAAAGAAATATCCATTTGCCGAGAGATAGGTAGAAGCATGGGATTCTCGAAGCTGGAAGACGACCTTTCAATTTTGTCAAAGGATGATCTTGCTGACAGCCTAGCATACAATAGTATAAAGGTATAGAAGTTAATTTTGAACTTGAGAATGAAGTATTTTATTTGTCGTACTCAATTCTTTCCTCCTCTTGCAGGGCTTAATTCTTAGTAATGCCCTTAGGGCGCAGAAAAATATTGAAGATGAAGGCTATACAATGGCTCTGAATAACCTTCGTTCGGAGGTGATCGAATTGAGAAACGAAGGTCTTGAAAAAGACAAAATCTTAATTTCATTGGTAAACAAAGTGAAGGAAGACAAAGCTAGTTTCAAAGCTTAGACCGAAGCTCAAAAGACGGAAATTGAAGACCTTCGAAGACAGCTGGCCGAAGCTAAGGAAAATTGCGCACTGGCGCAAGCTAACCAAGAAATTAGCGAATATTGGAAAAATCATCTGGAGAAAAATTTTGAAGAACTTCGCACATCTAGGGAAAGGTGCTTTGAAAAATCCTTGGATTGCATGAAGAAAATAAAAGCTAGCTTCGCCAAAGTGGGTGCCTATTCTGCTGAAGAAAACTTCATACAAGGCGACCCCGAAGGCGTTGTTGAGTGGATAAGTGGAGAAGCCGAGACCTTCGAAGAAATTTTAAGTGATCGCGGGGATGTTTGTGCGTTTTCCGGTGCGTGGGGAATTTCAGCCATCTTGGAGAAGGCAGGATGTGATCACATTAAAGCCATAGCCCAGGCGAAGCTGCCTTCTCCGTAGATGATACGAAGGATCCTTCAGCTGAAGCAACCTTGATGGGCGGGAAATTTTACAATGATGTCTGGGTGAATGGTGGCCGAAAAATGGCCCATGAAATTATAAAGAAAAGTGAAAAAGATACCCATGACGCCCGACCAGAAGTAAGACAAGCTGAAGAAGCTGCAGAGTGTGAAAAAGCGTATAGGTATTATTTTTGGCTTTTTAGCTTCGGTACTTGCTTTATGGCTTCGAGCTAATCTATTTTTCCTACTTCAGCTGAACTATCTCCTCCGCTGGAACCGTACGATCCCCTAGCTGATCCAAAAATGAAGGAAACGCTGGAGATTATTAACATGGCTGAATCTATTGTCGATGAAGTCGTTAACAAATTACTGAACGAAGTTGCAGAGAAAGTCCTTAAAGAGGAATAGCACTTATTGTAAAAACATTTTCAAATGGTCAATGTAAGAGATACTAGAATGGACATTGTGCTTTTATTGTAACAAAACTATAATATTTGATGTGTGTAACTTTGAATCGAATATGTAAATTATTGTAATTTATTTCTTTGCGATGCATGAAACTTACATACATACCATTTTTGAGCATTCGGCAAAAAAACACCTTCCCTTCTTTTCATGCTTCATAAAGAAAAAGATCCATGCTTCGTAAAGAAAGATATCCATGCTTCGCAAAGAGAGATCCCCTCTTTGTGATCAGGCTGATGAAATTGTATTTCCTGAAGCTTACTTCGTGCGTTAGCACTTTTTCATTTTGATGAAGCATTTTTCGAAAATCAGCTCCGTATTCAATTCTAATGTCATTGATGTGATATGATGTATGATGTGATGTTATGCAAAATGATGTGATGATATGATGCAAAATGATGATGATGATGAAGCCACACATCCACACACCCACACTGGAACACACAAGCTCTACATCCCCTTAGGAACGACTTTGGAGCTTCTTCACCTTCTATTTCGGTGATATAAGTTCTGCATCCCCTTAGGAACGTCTTTTGAACTTCTTCGCCTTCTATTTTGGCGGTATAAGTTCTGCATCCCCTTAGGAATGACTTTTGAACTTCTTCGCCTTATATTTCGGCGGTATTTGGCTCGACATTCCCTTTGGAACGACTTTTCAGCAGAAAATTTACGCTGCGCTCCCTTAGGAACGACTTTTTGTAGCTTCGACAATTTTAGCTCTGCATTCCCTTAGGAATGACTTTTGAGCACAAAACATACGCTGCGCTCCCTTAGGAACGACCTTTTGTAGCTTCGGCAATTGTAGCTTCGGTAATTTTGTAAATCTGTGAAGAAGATATATTTCATTCTGATAGAAGCAAAATCATTACAAGAAATTAAAACTAAGTTCTCATTGCTTGTTCCTTATTCAAAAAACAAAATAGCCTATAGTATAAAAGTATTTAAGAAGCAAGATATTGTTCAGTATATGTGCTTCGATTCTGGTACAGTACTATTGACTGTATGGGCTTCGGACTCCTCCCTGAATTCACGTTGTTGTTGGGAGTGCTAGCGCCCTTCTGGCTGCTGGCTTCGGGAGTAAGTAGGTTGCAGTAGTGGTGGCGGTGGGAGCTGAGGCAAAGAAGCCTGTGAATGGCTTGCCGAAGCAACAGAAGCGCCATGTTGGTTGCCCACATACTCTGGTATGTAAGGAGAGTGACACGAAGCAGTATGTAGGAGTTGCTTCGGCTGATTCTGCCAAGCTTCTGCTTCGGCAATCTCCTTTTGCTTCAGGATGGTGATCTGGCAGGTTCTTGTAGTATGACCTTTGTCCTATCCACATAATAAGCAATAGATCTTCCTAGGCTCATCCCCATATCTTCCTCCAAAGCCCCTGGCGCCTCTGTCCCTTGGAGCTAGCGGCCTGAAGGAGCTTTGCTGCTGTCCCGAAGACTGTGAGGTGTGCTGTGGCCTCTGAAGCTGGCTTCCTTTGTCATCATTCTGACTGGAGCTATGGATTGATCTGACATGCCTAGGGTGAACTCTCCTTCTGAAGCCCCTAGTCATCTCAGAAAATCTGTAAGCTTCCTCCCTTCTTTGTCGGAAGTCATTGTCAGCCTGGATGTACTCATCCATTTTCTGAAGCAACTTCTCCAGAGTTTGGGGAGGTTTCCTGGTGAAGTATTGGGTTGTAGGTCCTGGCCGAAGACCCTTCATCATGGCCTCAATGACAATTTCATTGGACACTGTGGGCGCTTGTGCTCTCAGTCGCAAGAACCTTCGGACATACGCCTGCAGGTATTCCTCATGGTCTTGTGTGCACTGGAACAAGGCTTGAGATGTGACTGGCTTCGTCTGAAAACTGGTAACCAGCATGTCCTTGAGCTTCTGCCATGGCGTGATTGTCCTTGGCCAAAGAGAAGAGTACCATGTCTGGGCCACGTTTTGGACCGCCATGACGAAGGACTTTGCCATAACAGCTGTGTTGCCTCCATATGAGGATATTGTTGCCTCATAGCTCATCAAAAAATGCTTTGGGTCTGAGTGCCCATCGTAAATGGGTAGCTGAGGTGGCTTGTAGGATTGTGGCCATGGGATAGCCTGCAATTCTGATACCAGAGGAGAAGCATCATCAAAAGCAAAGGTACCATGATTAAAATCATCGTACCATTCATCTTCGTTGAATGATCCCTCTTGACGAAGCTCCCGGTATTGGGGCCTTTGGTCGTGATCATCTTGAGTAAGATGACACACTTCCTCAGTAGCTTCGTCGATCTTCTTCTGAAGGTCGGCCAGCCGGGCCATCTTCTCCATTTTCCTTTGCACCTGTTGGTGAATAATTTCTAGGTCCCTGATCTCCTAGTCCAACTCTTCCTAAAGTGTTGGATTGGTGGCCTTTCTTTTTTGGCTCCTGGCTTCTCGGAGAGAGAGAGAGTCTCCTGGTTTGTGTCTAGTGGCTGCAATGCAGCCCCTGGTGCTGTTATCTTCTTCGGTGGCATGACAAAGGTTTATGCTCTGCCGAAGATTGTGGAAGTGAGTACACCGGAGGTGGGCGCCAATGTTGGGGACTTGTTCTCAAATGCTATGAATTAAGAACAAGGCAACACAAAAAGAAGTTAATGATTAATGCCCTTCGTCCTTCGAAGCATTATTTCCCTTGGGACATAACGATCTTCGGACGAAGGTCATGAACGACGTACCTTCATCATCACAGTAAATGTTAATGAAAGAAGAAGCATACGAAACATGGGAAATAACATGAATGGTTATATGACATCATTCATATATCTTTATTTTATCATCATGGATAAGTAAGAACAATATTGAATTACATTTGTACCTTTGACTTGATAGAAGGTAAAAGTTCAAGCGTGACACACGAGCGAATACAAGTCAGCGTGAACAGTACGAGGGTACTGTTCATCTATTTATAGGCATAGGACGCAGCCTGTTTGAAAATACATTCATGTCCTTCATATTTACAATTGACTTAAGGACAATCTATCAAGGACTAAATAGCTTTTTCCTCTTTAAGTCGGTTCCTTTTTCTGCTACTGAGCCGAAGCTTCCTCACGTGTAGCCTCGGAATTGACCTTCATCTCGATCGACCTTCATCTCGATCATGCTTTCCATATTGTGGACAGCTTCGTTCCAATTTCGAAGGTTCCTGTACATATATTTCACTAGAAGAATATTGTTAATCCTATTTTTGAGGACCTTCGGAAGGCGAAGGCCCCCAACACTAGTGGAGACCTTTTCTTGGTCAAAAATTCGTAGGTGTTAGCCTTCGGTATTATTGAAAATGGTCGTTCATGCTATTTTCTACAAAAATCGGGGTTGTGTGACCATTGATCATTTACTAGATGCTCGTACACTACACCCCACATATGTTTCCTTGATATAGATCACATTCTTGGATTTCTAGTGGAAACCATCTTCGTCAAAAATTCGTACGTGTTAGCCTTCGGTATTATTGAAAATGGTCATTCATGACTATTTTCGACAAAATGGGGGCTGTGTGGCAATTGATCATTGACTAGAGGCACGTTCACCTCACCCCACATATGTTTCCTTACCATAAATCACATTCTTGGATTTCTGGTGGAGACCATTTCTTGGTCAAAAATCCTTAGGTGTTAGCCTTCGGTATTATTGAAAATGGTCGTTGATGTTATTTTCGACAAAAATAGGGGTTGTGTGGCCATTGATCATCAACCAGAGGCTCGTACATCTCACCCCACATATTTTTCCTTGCCATAGATCACATTCTTGGATTTCTGGTGGAGACCATTTCTTGGTGAAAAATATGTTGGTGTTAGCCTTCGGTATTATTGAAAATGGTCGTTCATGCTATTTTCGACAAAAATGGGGGTTGTGTGGCCATTGATCATGGACTAGAGGCTCGTACACCTCACGCCACATATGTTTCCTTGCCATAGATCACATTCTTGGATTTCTAGTGGGGACCATTTCTTCGTAAAAAATCCATAGGTGTTAGCCTTCGGTATTATTGAAAATGGTCATTCATGGCTATTTTCGACAAAACTGGGGGTTCTGTGGCCATTGATCATTGACCAGAGGCACATTCACCTCACCCCGCATAAGTTTCCTTGCCATAGATCACATTCTTGGATTTCTGGTGGAGACCATTTCATGATAAAAAAATTCGTAGGTCTTATCCTTCGGTATTATTGAAAATGGTCATTCATGGCTATTTTCGACAAAAATGGGGGTTGTGTGGCCATTGATCATCGATCAGAGGCTCGTACACCTCACCCCACATATGTTTCCTTGCCATAGGTCACATTCCAGGATTTCTGGTGGTAACCATTTCTTGGTCAAAAATCCGTAAGTGTTAGCCTTCGGTATTATTGAAAATGGTCGTTCGTGGCTATTTTCGACAAAAATGGGGGTTGTGTGGCCATTGATCATTGACTAGAGGCTCGTTCACCTCACCCCACATATGTTTCTTTGCCATAGATCACATTCTCGGATTTCTAGTGGAGACCATTTCTTGGTCAAAAATCCGTAGGTGTTAGCCTTGGGTATTATTGAAAATGGTTATTCATGGCTATTTTCGACAAAAATGGGGGTTGTGTAGCCATTAATCATTGACCAGAGGCTCGTTCACCTCACCCCACATATGTTTCCTTGCCATAGATCACATTCTTGGATTTCTGGTGGAGACCATTTCTTGGTCAAAAATTCATAGGTTTTGGCCTTCGGTATTATCGAAAATGGTTGTTCATGCTATTTTCGACAAAAATAGGGGTTGTATGGCCTTTGATCATCAACCAGAGGCTCGTACACCTGACCCCACATATGTTTCTTTGCCATAGATCACATTCTTGGATTTCTGGTGGAGACCATTTCTTGGTGAAAAATCCGTTTGTGTTAGCCTTCGGTATTATTGAAAATGGTCATTCATACTATTTTCGACAAAAATGGGGGTTGTGTGGCCATTGATCATTGACTAGAGGATCGTACATCTCACACCACATATGTTTCCTTGCAATAAATCACATTCTTGGATTTCTGGTGGAGATCATTTCTTTGTCAAAAATCCATAGGTGTTAGCCTTCGGTATTTATTGAAAATGGTCGTTCATGGCTATTTTCGACAAAAACGGGGGTTGTGTGGCCATTGATCATTGTGTTGCGGACTTGTTCTCAAATGCTATGAGTTAAGAACAAGGCTACACAAAGTATTAAATGTTAATGTACTTCGTCCTTCGAAGCATTATTTCCCTTAGGATATAACGATCTTCGGACGAAGGTCATGAAGGACGTACCTTCATGATCACGGTATACGTTAATAAAAGACAAAGCACATGAAACATGAAAGTTAATATGATTAATCATATAACATAATCCACATATCTTCATTATATAAACTTGTATAAATCTAAATACATTTGTACCTTCGGCTTGATAGAATGCGAAAATCCGAGCGTTGTGCACGAGCGAATACCAGATAGCGTGAACAATATAGGGGTACTGTTCATCTATTTATAGGCACAGGACGCAGCCTGTGAGAAATTACATTCATGCCCTTTACAAATGATTACAATCATAATACAAGCTATCATGGGCCGATTGGTCATTTCATCTTTAAGTCGGTGCATCTCGAAATATACTCCGAACACTATAGGAATCAGGAAGATTCCCATTGGCCATTTTAATTCCCGTCGGCCTTTGCTCGGGCCGACGGGAATTAGATAACTCCCGTCGGCTTAAAGCTAGCCCACGGGCTTTATTTTAACTCCCATCGGCCCAGCCGCCAGCCGACGGGCTTTATTTTAACTCTCGTCGGCCCAGCCGCCAGCCGACGGGAATTAGTTAACTCCCGTCGGCCCTAACGCTAGCCGACAGGAATTAATGCTTTTATGTGCCGGCGGTCATCCCGCGCGGCTCATTTCCTCTCTTCTCTCGGTTTCCAAGCCACGTACGCCACGGCCGGAGAAACGCCCGCCCCCGCCGCCGGCCACCGCCCACCACCGCCCCGACCAGCCGCCCCGCGGCCTAGGAGTGCGCCCGCCACCGCCCCGGGAGCGCCGCCCGCAACCGCCATCGCCCTGGAGCGCCGTCCGTCGCGCCGCCTCCGCCCCCGTAGCGCCGCCGGCCCCGTAGTGCCGCCCGCCGCTCGCCCACGCCCCCGGAGCGCCGCCCGCTCCCGGTGCAACGACCGCCGCCCGCCCCGCCTCCGGAGCGCCGTCCGCCGCGCCGCCGGCCCCGGAGCGCTGTCTGCAGCCCGTCCCCGTTGCGCCGCCCGCCCCCGAAGCGTCGCCCGCTGCTCGCCGCCACCAACGTCGCCGCCGCGGAGCGCCACAGTCGCCCCGGACCATTAAGGTATATTATTGTTTGAATTATTTAATGTAAATGCGAGTGTTATTGTTAAATGTGTGTATAAATGTTTTTTTCGTTGGTTTTTTATGGCCGACGGGAGTTAACTTTCATGTGATTAGAGTTAGTTTAGGGTGTGATTAGAGTGTAATTAGAGTTAGTTTAATATAACATGTGATTACAGTGTGCATAGAGTTAGTTTAATATCACATGTGTGCCTTGATGTTACGTATAAGTATTAATTCTATTATTATAATAAATTTAACTTATTCTATTAAATTGTTGAATTTGATGTTATTTATTGAATAGATTTAACGTATCATATTAGGTTGTATGAAGGTTTCGCTATTGATAAATTTAATGTTATTTATGTATATAATTATATATTTATGTATATATATAGTTTTTATGTATATATATAGTTATTTATGTATATGTATATATATATATATAGTTTTACTACTTACCTATAGATGTATGTGTTACGTTTAGAAACGTGATATTGTCTCACAAACTCTTTACTCGTACACACAGCCGCAATAATGGGTGATAGACGTGATTGGATGTATGAAGGTTTTAAGAAGGGTGGGTGTCACACAAGTGAATGGTTTGCCAAGACGCATATGTTTCTGGACCATGCAGCTGCTTTGTCACAAATAGATAATATTAGGTGTCCATGCAATAAATGTAGAAATATGATGAGCCACACCAAGAGGCAGGTCACACTACATCTGTGCTCGCATGTTTTCGTGCCAGGCTATAAGGTCTGGTATCTCCATGGTGAAGATGTTGAACGAGCAGCAGAAGTAGAAGTTGATGATGGTGAAGATGATGTTGATAGGATGGACCAGATGCTTGAGGATCTGCAGCCTGAACTGGCACCAGATCATCATGATTCACCTACACCGGAGGTTCAGAAGTTCTTCGACCTACTTAAAGCGTCAGAAGAGCCTCTTCACGGGCACACTAACGTGACCATGCTCGAATTCGTGACCCGACTGATGTCAATCAAATCCAAGTTTGCATTTTCAATTAATTGTTACAAGGAGCTTGTGGATTTGATTAGCGAGGTTCTCCCTACGGGTCACAAGATGCCCAAAGACATGTACCAGTCCAAAAAATTGCTTGAAGGTCATGGTATGGAGTATGAGAAGATTGATGTTTGCCAAGACAACTGTATGCTTTTTTGGAAGGAACATGGCAGAGAACAGAAATGCTTAAAATGTGGGAAGTCGAGGTACGTGGAGCTTGTAAATGAAGATGGGGAGAAGGTGGTGACAAAGGTTGCACATAAACAGCTTCGGTACATGCCTCTCACTCCTAGAGTGAAACGTTTGTTTCTCTCGAGGAAGACCGCTATGCACATGAGGTGGCATAAAGATTGTACGAACAGACAAGATGGGTTAATGGTGCACCCGTCAGATGGTGATGCATGGAAGGCTCTTGACAAATTTGATCCAGATTTTGCCAGCGATGCAAGAAACGTTCGTATCGGCTTGGCAACTGATGGTTTCACGTCGTTCAATATGACCGCTACGTCGTATTCATGTTGGCCTGTCATTGCCATACCATACAACCTTCCACCTGCTCTTTGCATGAAATATGAGTTTATGTTCCTATGTCTTGTTATACCTGGGCCTGAGCATCCTGGCGTACGCCTCAATGTGATGCTTCAACCACTTATTGAAGAGTTAAAGAATCTATGGCAAGGTGTGGAAGCCTATGACTGCTTCAAGAAGCAGAAATTCAATCTTTGTGTTGCATATCTGTTCTCGGTTCATGATTTTATGGCGTATGGTATTTTCTCTGGATGGAGCGTGCATGGTAGATTGACGTGTCCTTATTGTGCTAAAGATACAGATTGTTTTCGTCTTAGTGTTGGTGGCAAGATATGTTACTTTGATTGCCATAGATGTTTTCTACCCTTCAATCACCCCTTCAGAAGGCAGAGAAAGGAATTTAGGAAGGGCACCATTGTCACGAAGGGACCGCCCAAGCGACGTAGTGGGATAGAAATTACAGAAGAGCATATGAAACTTGTCCTAGACGAGAGTGGGAAAAGGTATCAAGGTTTTGGTGAGGAGCATAACTGGACTCACATATGTGGCTTGTGGGAGCTTCCTTATGCTAAGTCATTGATTTTGATGCACAACATCGATGTCATGCATCAAGAGAGTAACTTTTGCCAAGCCCTCATAAATACATGCATGGATTTCCCTGATAAAACGAAAGACAATGACAAGGCACGCATGGACTTAGCAGTGATATGTGATCGTCCAACCCAAGTGCTTAGAGAAAACGGAGGCAAACCAAAAGCTGACTATTGTCTGAAATCTAAGCAATGGAAAGAAGTGATGAACTGGATGAAGGATATTAAATTCCCCGATGGTTATGCCGCTGGTTTTAGAAGATCTGTGAACTTGAAGACAATGAAGATGAATGGACTGAAGAGCCATGACTTCCATATAATTATGGAGAGGCTCATGCTTGTAATGTTTCCGAAGCTGTGTGGAAAACGTTAGCTGAAGTTAGCTATTTCTACAGACAGTTGTGTGCTAAAGAAATCAGAAGAGATGTGATGGAACGGCTGGAGAAAGAGGCATCGGTGCTTTTGTGCAAATTGGAAAAAATATTTCCACCGGGTTTCTTCAATCCTATGCAGCATCTCTTTATACATCTTCCATATGAGGCTATGGTCGGTGGTCCTGTTCAGTATAGGTGGATGTTTCATATAGAAAGAGCATTAAAGAAGCTTAGAGCAATGGTGGGCAATAAGGCAAGAGTTGAAGGATGTATTGCGGAACAATTTAAACTAAAGGAGGTAGCACACTTCACAAGTTGTTACTTTGCAGAAGAACATAATGTATTTGCTCGAAAGAAAAGGTACCATGATGATGAACGAGAGATGCCTCCGTGTAGTGATCTTTCGATTTTTCAGACAAACGACAAAGTCGTTGGTCCACCAAAGGCATATCACCTCAGTATGGAAGAACGGAAGTCTGCTTTACTGTACATGTTCACGAATATGCCTGAGGTGGAGAAATACTTTGTGTAAGACTTGTTTTCTTAAACTGTTCATATGTGAATTAGTTTATGTTATCAAATATCTCATGTCATACAATAATATTTGATAGCGAGTTTGATGAACAAAACATGAGGTGTCTCGGTAGGCCAACAGCGAGAGACATAGACAAATTGCGATGCGATGGTATGCATGGGCGACCTAATTTCATTATGTGGCTTTGGGACCGTGTAAGTCTTAATTATGTGGCTCCGAGAGCTAATTTCATTTAACTAATATTACAGAATTTGCTAATGCTTTGTGGCATGATTGACAGTTTGGGGAGGAAATGAATTTGAATGATGACTTACGTCAGTTATCGATTGGAAGCGTAACTGCCAAAAGCTATGGACGTTACGACGTCAATGGATATCGCTTTCGTTCAAGCATTTTCGAATCAAGTCATCCTATGGCCGCCACTCAAAATAGTGGAGTCGTTACTAGGGCAACCGACATGGAAGGACACGAAGCCTGCTATTACGGGAAAATCAAAAATATAATCGAGATTACATTTGCTGGAAATAAGCCTTTAGCGCTAGTTTTCTTTGAGTGTAAATGGTATGACCCGAAGAATTATAGGACCGAATTTGGGATGACACAGATCCAACCTGAGAAATTGCTTCAAGGACACGACACGTATATCCTTGCCCATCAAGCAGACCAAGTTTATTTCTCGACATATCCATGCAAAAAGTTGTCTAAATGGAGGGTTGTGTACAATGTAAATCCCTGTGAACGCCTATACACTCCTGGTGAGGACGAATATCAAATTGGTCACCTTGAGCAGGTTGATGAGGTGTTTCAAGAAGAAGAGTTGCCAACTAGTTTTCATATTGATCCTGCACTGGCATTAGATTCACTAGTTGCATACGTTAACGACTTAACTTTTCCCGAGAGACGGAGAAGACAACCTGTTAGGAGAAAAGTTACATGGCGACCTCTGCATAGAAGAGAACAAATAGATCCTGATTTTGATGATATTTAACAAGTAAAGTTGTTTTGTTATTTCATTTGTTTATATTTTAAGTATTATGTCATTTTTGATGCACTAATGAATAATTTCTTATTTTTTATGCAGGATGCCGCCAAAATCAAAGAAGTCAGTGAAGGGGTTGTTCAAGGGCCTGGGCCTTTCTCAGGGCAGTTCTTCGAGCAGCAGCAGACGTCGAGAGCTGTTGAGCGCGGTACATGGAGATGAGGTAACATATCTTGTACAAATAAATTTGTTTACATATTTACAAATAAATCTTGAGTTGTATGTACCAGGATGAGCAGCACACTGAGGAGCAGCACATTGAGGAGGAGCAGCACAATGAGGCTGAGCAGCACAATGAGGAGGTGGAGCACAATGAGGAGGTGGAGCACGTGACATGGGACCAGGCCGCACAGCATCAGCAGCCATGGGACCAGTGGGACCACCAGAGAGAGCAGCAACAGGCGTGGGACCAGTGAGGCCAACAGGGCGAACCGGCTGACAACCCGATGGATGATGGCTCGGGAGGCTCTTCAGCGACACGCACACGTCGCTCAAGAAAAAACCACTCAGTAAAGCCTCGTCACGCGATAGAGCGAGAGGCTGATAGGACTTTAATCATGCCACATGGAGATCGGTGAGTGTAATATATTAACTTATCTAATATAACTATTATGTGTATTGTTAATGTTTTTGTGTAATGCAGGAATTGGGAGGACCTGTCCTTTGACGGCAAGGGACGCCACACTCAGGTTAACCTTACGTTGGGTTCTCTTTGCCGCCTTCACTACCCTGGTATAGTGAAGGTGTCAAACGGTGATACCGAGGATGAGGTGCTCGTCAGTACCTGGGATGAGTAGAAGTTTAAAAAGGAACGAAACCACACCGACAGACAGGGACTTGTGCGTAATGACTTTTGGGTATGAATTCTTTATTATTTTTGTTATGTTTCTTAATATTGTAAATCTATGACTTATACCATTGTATTTGTATTCTTTATGTTGTAGCTTCGATATCGGTTGCCTGACGGAGAGGATTACATGGGGCACGCTGAACGTGTCTTGCAAAACAATGCAAAGAAGCTGGTGAAGGATGCCATATACTATGCGAGAATTCAGGCTACAAACCTGTATTTTCAAAAGCATCCGGAAGAAGCAGGCCCCTTGAATAAAAAGGAAGGGTCCTCAAAGATATATTTGACTGAGGATCAATATCGTGAGGTTAGTATTCAATTTGTTTTACCCTTTATATTTATTGTTGTGATTGATATAATATGTAACATTGTGTGTGTGCAGGTGATGGTTCTATGGATGGCGCCCGTGCCTGATGCGTACTATGCTTGGTGTCGATATTGGGCTTCCGAAGGCTTCTAGAAAGCGTTAGCGCATCACAGACAATGTCGAGGAACCAATCCTAACCACAAGTTTGGCGGTGACGACATGATACGAAAAGCTAAAAGAATGGTAAGTTTGATCTTTCTATGTCGATCAACAAATAATACGATTGCTTATGATTGTTTTTTGTTTATACAGGAAGCTACGAGTGGCCAAAAGCCTAGTGACATTGAGGTCTACCATGAGGGCCACAGAGGACTAGACCCGAACAACCCTGACCAGTTCTGCAGCCAGACAACCACGGATCGCTTGGTGAGTTTTGGCTCAAAAGTTCAAACGTTCAAAGTATATAAATTCCTGCATTTGTAAGGTTGTGAATGATGTATAGGCGGCATATGGGGAGGAGATGGTTCGTCGCCATGGCCCTGACTTCGACTCGCGCCATGAACCGGTGGATCCCTCGGTGGTGTACGCAAGTGGTGGTGGCAAAGCGCATGGACGGTAAGCTCTAACTTATGAAATTATATGGTTGACACTAAATTGATTATGCAATAATCACATTTTTTGAATCACTTATAGATACGCACTCTTTGACGGATTCATTGACTCATCGTCGGTGAGATCTCAGAGGACGGGTTCATCTTCACGTAGCTCATGCTCTCGTCGACCGAACGAGCAGGAGTTGGAGATTATGAGGATGCGTGAAGAGATGAGACAACAACGCGAATTTATGGAGGCTTGCAATGCACATAACCAAGCGATGTATCAAGTGAGTACACATAATCCGAACTCTAAATTATTATATTTCAATACAACATCTTCAGTAGTAACACATATGTGTTTAACAGTTAATGCAGCAACAGGGCATGGCAACAAATTTTCCACCGCCACCACAATGGAGCCAATTTGCAAACACACCAGTTCCACCACCACAGTTCACCACCCCTCCGACACATATACCTGCACTTGGAGATAGGGTACGTTTGATAACTCTCGATTAATTTATACACTTGTATATTTTTTGATATTTGCATTTAACGTGTTGATATTTGCTAACTTGCATAGGTTACGCCTGAAGCGGGTGGTAGTGGGTCTGATCCAGCAGTAGGGACTGGATTTGTTGACTCGCTCTTCACGTTCCCTCCTCCAGGTGGTGGTGGCGGCAGCGGTCAAAGCTCTAACCACCCAAGTGGTGGTTATCTCTAAACACTTAAACTTATGTTTGAAATGTCGTACTCGTTGGTGGATGTTATGTTTTAATACTATGTCGTACTCGTTGTTGGATGTTGGTGGATGTTATGTTTCAATACTATGTCGTACACGTTGGTGGATATTTTAATTATAAATGCAAGTGTTTATGTCTAAATGCATGTGTTTGTGGATGTCGTATCTCTACATGTGTTTGTAATGTGGCTGTTATATGTGATTTATGTTATGTTTGATATATGTTATGTGTGCAGAAATAGTGACATAATTTAGTGTTGTTTTTGTAGCAGTATAGGGTAATTCCCGTCGGCCCAGTTAATTCCCGTCGGCTATGGTCGAACCGACGGGAATTAATTACTAACTCCCGTCGGCCCAGTTAATTCCCGTCGGCCACGTAGGGCCGACGGGAATTAATTAATAACTCCCGTCGGCCTGGGGAACCGACGGGAATTAATATGTGACGCCCGTCGGCCAGCAAAACCGACGGGAGTTAGCCTTAATTCCCGTCGGCCACTATCTAGCCGACGGGAATTAATTATTCCCGTCAGCCGCCGACGGGGATAACCTTATCCCCGACAAGGGACGCCTGTCTGCCTGAAACCGACGGGAATAAGCCCTAAACTGACAGGAATTACTATTCCCGTCGGTTTAGGGCTTATTCCCTGTCGGTTTCAGGCCGACGGGAATTAAGTGAATTCCTGTAGTGGAAGCTCTCTGATTGATAGCTTCGACTTTGTGTCAATCTTCTGAAGGAGTTTTTTCTTACGGGACTTTCGGCGCCGAAGCAGACCCCCAACAGTCTCGTTCACCTCACCCCACATATGTTTCATTGTCATAGATCACATTACTGGATTTCTGGTGGAGACCATTTCTTATTAAAAAATCCGTAGGTGTTAGCCTTCGGTATTATTGAATATGGTCGTTCATGGCTATTTCTGACAAAACGGGGGTTGTGTGGCCATTGATCATCGACTAGAGGCTTGTACACCTCACCCCACAAATGTTTCCTTTCCTTAGGTCACATTCTTGGATTTCTGGTGGAGACCATTTCTTCGTCAAAAATTCGTAGGTCTTAGCCTTCGGTATTATTGAAAATGGTCGTTCATGGCTATTTTCGACAAAAATGGGGGTTGTGTGGCCATTGATCATTGACTAGTGGCTCGTACACCTCACACCACATATGTTTCTTTGCCATATATCACATTCTCGGATTTCTGGTGGAGACCATTTCTTCGTCAAAAATCCGTAGCTGTTAGCCTTGCGTATAATTGAAAGTGGTCATTCATGGCTGTTTTCGACAAAAATGGGGGTTGTGTGGCCATTGATCATTGACCAGAGTCTCGTTCACCTCACCCCACATATGTTTCCTTGCCATAGATCACATTCTTGGATTTCTGGTGGAGACCATTTCTTGGTAAAAAATCCATAGGTGTTAGCCTTCGGTATTATTGAAAATGGTCGTTCATGCTATTTTCGACAAAAATGGGGGTTGTGTGGCCATTGATCATTGACCACATGCTCGTTCACCTCACACCACACATTTTTCCTTGCCATAGATCAAATTATTGGATTTCTATTGGAGACCATTTCTTGGTCAAAAATCCATATGTGTTAGCCTTCGGTATTAATGAAAATGATCGTTCATGGCTATTTTCGACAAAAATGGGGGTTGTGTAGCCTTTGATCATTAGTCATAGGCTCCTACACCTCAGCCCACATATGTTTCCTTGCCATTGGTCACATTCTTGGATTTCTGGAGGAGACCATTTCTTGATAAAAAATCCGTAGGTGTTAGCCTTCGGTATTATTGAAAATGGTCGTTCATGGCTATTTTCGACAAAAATGGGGGTTGTGTGGCCATTGATCATTGACCAGAGGCTCGTTCACCTCACCCCACATATGTTTCCTTGCCATAGATCACATTCTTGGATTTCTGGTGGAGACCATTTCTTGGTCAAAAATCTGTAGGTGTTAGCCTTCAGTATTATCGAAAATGGTCATTCATGGCTATTTTCGTCAAAAAAGGGGGTTGTGTGGGCATTGATCATTGACCAGAGGCTCGTTCACTTCACCCCACATATGTTTACTTGCCATCGATCACATTCTTGGATTTCTAGTGGAGACCATTTCTTGGTCAAAAATCCTTAGGTGTTAGCCTTCGGTATTATTGAAAATGGTCGTTCATGTTATTTTCGACAAAAATAGGGGTTGTGTGGCCTTTGATCATCAACCAGAGGCTCGTACACCTCACCCCACTTATGTTTCCTTGCCATAGGTCACATTCTTGGATTTCTGGTGGAGACCATTTCTTGGTGAAAAATCAGTTGGTGTTAGCCTTCGGTATTATTGAAAATGGTCGTTCATGTTATTTTCGATAGAAATGGGGTTGTGTGGCCATTGATCATCGACCAGAGGCTCATAAACCTCAAACCACATATGTTTCCTTGCCATAGATCACATTCTTAGATTTCTAGTGGAGACCATTTCGTGGTCGAAAATCCATAGGTGTTAGCCTTTGTTATTATCGACTAGAGGGTTGTGTGGCCATTGATCATCGACCAGAGGGTCATACACCTGACCCCACATATGTTAACTTGCCATAGATCGCATTCTTGGATTTCTGGTGGAGGGCATTTCTTGGTCAAAAATCCGTAGGTGTTAGCCTTCGGTATTATTAAAAATGGTCGTTCATGGCTATTTCCGACAAAAATGGGGGTTGTGTGGCCATTGGTCATCGACCAGAGGCTCGTACAGCTCACCCCACATATGTTTCCTTGTCGTAGGCCACATTCTTGGATTTCTGGTGGAGACCATTTCTTGGTTAAAAATCCGTTGGTGTTAGCCTTCGGTATTATTGAAAATGGTCGTTAATGGCTATTTTCGACAAAATTGGGGTTGTGTGGCCATTGATCATATACCAGAGGCTCGTACACCTCACCCCACATATGTTACCTTGCCATAGGTCACCTTCTTGGATTTCTTGTGGAGACCATTTCTTGGTAAAAAATCCGTAGTTGTTAGCCTTCGGTATTATTGAAAATTGTCGTTCATGGCTATTATCGACAAAAATGGGGTCTGTGTGGCAATTGATCGTTGACCAGAGGCTTGTTCACCTCACCCCACATATGTTTCCTTGCTATAGATCACATTCTTGGATTTCTGGTGGAGACCATTTCTTGGTCAAAAATCCGTAGGTGTTGGCCTTCGGTATTATTGAAAATGGTCGTTCATGGCTATTTCTGACAAAAATGGGGTTTGTGTGGCCATTGATCATCAACCATGGGCTCGTACACCTCGCCCCAGATATGTTTCCTTGCCATCCATCACATTCTCGGATTTCTGGTGGAGACCATTTCTTGATCAAAAATCTATAGGTGTTTATTGAAAATGGTCGTTCATGTTATTTTCGACAGAAATAGGGTTGTGTGGCCATTGATCATCGACCAGAGGCTCGTACACCTCACCCCACATATGTTTCCTTGCCATAGATCACATTCTTTGATTTCTAGTGGAGACCATTTCTTGGTCTAAAATATGTAGGTGTTAGCTTTTGGTATTATTGAAAATGGGCGTTCATGTTATTTTCGACAAAAATGGGGGTTGTGTAGCCATTGATCATTGATCAGAGGCTCGAACACCTGACCCCACATATGTTTCCTTGCCATAGATCACATTTTTGGATTTCTGATGAAGACCATTTCTTGGTCAAAAATTCGTAGGTGCAAGCCTTTGGTATTATTGAAAATGGTCGTCATGCTATTTTTGACAAAAATAGGGGTTGTGTGGCAATTGATCATCGACCAGAGGCTCATACACCTCACCCCACATGTTTTCTTGCCATAGATTTCTGGTGGAGACCATTTCTTGGTCAAAAATCCATAGGTGTTAGCGTTTGGTATTATTGAAAATGGTCGTTCATGGCTAATTCTAACAAAAATGGGGGTCGTGTGGCCCTTGATCATCGACCAGAGGCTCGTATAGCTCACACCACATATGTTCCTTGTCATACATCACATTCTTGGATTTTTGGTGGAGACCATTTCTTGGTCAAAAATCCGTAGGTGTTAGCCTTCGGTATTATTGAAAATTGTCGTTCATTGCTATTTCCGACAAAAACTGGGGGTTGTGTGGCCATTGATCATCGACCAGAGGCTAGTACACCTCACCCCACAAAAGTTTCCTTTCCATACATCACATTCTTGGATTTCTGGTGGAGACCATTTCTTGGTAAAAAATCCGTAGGTGTTAGCCTTCGGTATAATTGAAAATGGTCGTTCATGGCTATTTTCGACAAAATGGGGGTTGTGTGGCCATTGATCATCTACCAGAGGCTCGTACACCTCACCCCACATATGTTACCTTGCCATAGGTCACATTATTGGATTTCTGGTGGAGTCCATTTCTTGGTCAAAAATCCGTAGGTGTTAGCCATCAATATTATTGAAAATGTCGTTCATGGCTATTTCCGTCAAAAATGGGGGTTGTGTGGCCTTTGATCATCAACAAGGGGCTCATACACCTCACCCCAGATATATTTCCTTGCCATACATCACATTCTTGGATTTCTGGTGGAGACCATTTCTTGATCAAAAATCCAAAGGTGTTTATTGAAAATGGTCGTTCATGTTATTTTCGACAAAAATAGGGTTGTGCGGCCATTGATCATCGAACAGAGGCTCGTACACGTCACCCCACGTATGTTTCCTTGCCATAGATCACATTCTTTGATTTCTTGTGGAAACCATTTCTTGGTCTAAAATCGGTAGGTGTTAGCCTTCGGTATTATTGAAAATGGGCGTCCATGCTATTTTCGACAAAAATGGGGGTTGTGTAGCCATTAATCATCGACCAGAGGCTCGAGCACCTGACCCGACATATGTTTCCTTGCCATAGATCACAATCTTGGATTTCCGATGGAGACCATTTCTTGGTCAAAATCCGTAGGTGCAAGCCTTTGGTATTATGGAAAATGGTCGTCATGCTATTTTTGACAAAATAGGGGTTGTGTGGCCATTGATCATCGACCAGAGGCTCATACACCTCACCCCACATGTTTTCTTGGCATAGATCACATTCTTGGATTTCTGGTGGAGACCATTTCTTGGTCAAAAATCCATAGGTGGTAGCCTTCGGTATTATTGAAAATGGTCGTTCATGGCTATTTCTGACAAAAATGGGGGTTGTGTGGCCATTGATCATCGACCAGAGGCTCGTACACCTCACGCCACATATGTTTCCTTGTCATACATCATATTCTTGGATTTCTGGTGCAGACCATTTCTTGGTCAAAAATCCGTTGGTGTTAGGCTTCGGTATTATTGAAAATTGTCGTTCATGGCTATTTCCGACAAAAACGGAGGGTTGTGTGGCCATTGATCATCGACCAGAGGCTCGTACACCTCACCCTACAAATGTTTCCTTTCCAAACATCACATTCTTGGATTTTTGGTAGAGACCATTTCTTGGTAAAAAAATCCGTAGGCGTTAGCCGTCGGTATTATTGAAAATGGTCGTTCATGGCTATTATCAACAAAAATGGGGTCTGTGTGGCAATTGATCGTTGACCAGAGGCTCGTTCACCTCACCCAACATATGTTACCTTGCCATAGGTCACATTCTTGGATTTCTGGTGGAGTTCATTTCTTGGTAAAAAATCCGTAGGTGTTAGCCTTCAGTATTATTAAAAATGGTCGTTCATGGCTATTATCGACAAAAATGGGGGTTGTGTGGCCATTGATCGTTGACCAGAGCCTCGTTCACCTCACCCAACATATGTTTCCTTGCTATAGATCACATTCTTGGATTTCTGGTGGAGACCATTTCTTGGTCAAAAATTCGTAGGTGTTAGCCTTCGGTATTATTGAAAATGTCGTTCATGGCTATTTCCGACAAAAATGGGGGTTGTGTGGCCATTGTTCATCGACATGGGGCTCGTACACCTCACCCCAGATATTTTTCCTTGCCATACATCACATTCTTGGATTTCTGGTGGAGACCATTTCTTGATCAAAAATCCAAAGGTGTTTATTAAAAATGGTCATTCATGTTATTTTCGATAGAAATAGGGTTGTGTGGCCATTGATCATCGACCAGAGGCTCGTACACCTCACCCCACATATGTTTCCTTGCCATAGATCACATTCTTTGATTTCTTGTGGAAACCATTTCTTGGTCTAAAATTAGTAGGTGTTAGCCTTCGGTATTATTGAAAATGGGCGTTCATGCTATTTTCGACAAAAATGGGGGTTGTGTAGCCATTAATCATCGACCAGAGGCTAGAGCACCTCACCGCACATATGTTTCCTTGCCATAGATCACAATCTTGGATTTTCGATGGAGACCATTTCTTGGTCAAAAATCCGTAGGCGCAAGCCTTTGGTATTATGGAAAATGGTCGTCATGATATTTTTGACAAAAAAAGGGGTTGTGTGGCCATTGATCATCGACCAGAGGCTCATACACCTCACCCCACATGTTTTCTTGGCATAGATCACATTCTTGGATTTCTGGTGGAGACCATTTCTTGGTCAAAAATCCATAGGTGGTACCCTTCGGTATTATTGAAAATGTTCGTTCATGGCTATTTCCAACAAAAATGGGGGTTGTGTGGCCATTGATCATCGACCAGAGGCTCATACACCTCACGCCACATATGTTTCCTTGTCATACATCATATTCTTGAATTTCTGGTGCATACCATTTCTTGGTCAAAAATCTGTAAGTGTTAGCCTTCGGTATTATTGAAAATTGTCGTTCATGGCTACTTCGAACAAAAACGGAGGGTTGTGTGGCCATTGATCTTCGACCAGAGGCTCGTACACCTCACCCCACATATGTTTCCTTTCCATACATCACATTCTTGGATTTTTGGTGGAGACTGAAAGGGAATTAGGCTTACACCTAGTTCCTAAATAATTTTGGTGATTGAATTGCCCAACACAAATAATTGGACTAACTAGTTTTGCTCTAGTGTACAAGTTATACAGGTGCGAAAGGTTCACACTTAGCCAATAAAATGACCAAGTATTGGGGTCAACAAAGGAGCAAAGGGACAACCAAAGGCACCTCTAGTCTTGGGCACCGGACAGTGTCCGGTGCACCAGAGGACTCCAACTCAAACTCGTCACCTTCAGGAATTTACAGAGGCACTCCGCTATAATTCACCGGACTGTCCGGTGTACACCGGACAGTGTCCGGTGCTCCAAGGAAGAGCGGCCTCAGGAACTCGCCAGCTTCGGGAAACCAGAGCGGCTGCTCCGCTATAATTCACCGGACATGTCCGGTGTACACCGCACTGTCTGGTGAGCCAGCGGAGCAACGGCTACTTCGCGCCAACGGTCACCTGCAGGCGCATTTAATGCGCGCCAGAAGCGCGCAGAAGTCAGGCACGCGCGAGACGGTGCACCGGACAATCTACAGTACTTGTCCGGTGTGCACCGAACAGCCAGGCGGGCCCAGAAGTCAGAAGCTCCAACGGTCGAATCCCAACGGCCTGGTGACGTGGCTAGCGCACCGGACTGTCCGGTGCACCATACGACAGTCAGCCCCACCAAACGGCTAGTTTGGTGGTTGGGGCTATAAATACCCCCAACCACCCACCATTCATTGTATCCAAGTTTTCCACATCTCAACCACTTACAAGAGCTAGGCATTCAATTCTAGACACACCGAAAGAGATCAAATCCTCTCCAATTCCACACAAGGCTTTAGTGATTAGCGAGAGAGATTTGTCGTGTTCTTTTGAGCTCTTGCGCTTGGATTGCTTCTTTTCTTTCTCACTTGTTCTTGTGATCAAAACTCCATTGTAATCAAGGCAAGAGGCACCAATTGTGTGGTGGCCCTTGTGGGGAAGTTTTGTTCCCGGTTTTGATTTGAGAAGAGAAGCTCACTCGGTCGGAAGGACTGTTTGAGAGAGGGAAAGGGTTCAAAGAGACCCGGTCTTTGTGACCACCTCAACGGGGAGTAGGTTTGCGAGAACCGAACCTCGGTAAAACAAATCCTTGTGTCACACTCCTTATTTGCTTGAGATTTGTTTTGGACCCTCTCTCGCGGACTCGTTTTTATTTCTAACGCTAACCCGGCTTGTAGTTGTGTTTATATTTGTAAATTTCAGTTTCGCCCTATTCACACCCCCTCTAGGCGACTATCAATTGGTATCAGAGGGCGGTGCTTCATTAGAGCCTAACCGCTCAAAGTGATGTCGGGAGATCACGCCAAGAAGGAGATGGAGACCGGCGAAAAGCCCACTACAAGCCACGAGAAGACTTCATCGGAAGAGTCCCACAACAAGTGGAAGGAGAAGAAAGACTCCTCCAAAGGGAAGGAGAAGAAATCTTCTTCACACAAAGAGAAGAAGGAGAAATCCTCCTCCCACAAGCCGCATCGGAGTGGGGACAAGAAAAAGAGGATGAGGAAAGTGGTCTACTACGAGACCGATTCTTCATCAACATCCACCTCCGGCTCTGACGCGGCATCCGTCACTTCTAAGTGCCAAGAGCGCAAGAAGTATAGTAAGATTCCCCTACGCTACCCTCGCATTTCTAAACATACACCTTTACTTTTCGTCCCATTAGGCAAACCACCAACTTTTGATGGTGAAGATTACGCTAGGTGGAGTGATTTAATGCGATTTCATCTAACCTCACTCCACAAAAGCATATGGGATGTTATTGAGTTTGGTGCACAGGTACCATCCATAGGAGATGAAAACTATGATGAAGATGAAGTAGCCCAAATCGAGCACTTCAACTCCCAAGCCACAACCATACTCCTCGCCTCTCTAAGTAGAGAGGAATATAACAAGGTGCAAGGGTTGAAGAATGCGAAGGAGATTTGGGATATACTCAAGACCACCAAGCGGGAAACGAGGGTGATGAACTCACCAAGATCACCAAGCGGGAAACGATCGAGGGGGAGCTCAGTCGCTTCCGTCTTCGCTAAGGGGAGGAGCCATAAGATATGTACAACCGGCTCAAAACCTTGGTAAACCAAGTGCGCAACCTCGGGAGCAAGAAATGGGATGACCACGAGGTGGTTAAGGTTATTCTTAGATCACTCATCTTCCTTAACCCCACTCAAGTTCAATTAATTCGTGGTAATCCTAGATATACACTAATGACTCCTGAGGAAGTTATTGGGAATTTTGTGAGCTTTGAATGTATGATCAAGGGCTCAAAGAAGATCAACGAGCTTGATGATCCCTCTACATCCGAAGCACAACCGGTGGCATTCAAGGCGACGGAGGAAAAGAAGGAGGAGTCTACACCAAGTAGACAACCAATCGACACTTCAAAGCTCGACAACGAGGAGATGGCTTTAATCATCAAAAGCTTTCGCCAAATCCTGAAGCAATGAAAGGGGAAGGATTACAAATCTCGTTCCAAGAAGGTTTGCTACAAGTGTGGTAAGCCACGTTACTTTATCGCTAAATGTCCATTATCAAGTGACAGTGACAGGGATAACGACAAGAAGGGCAAGAGGAGAGAAAAGAAGAGGTACCACAAGAAGAGGGGCGGCGATGCCCACGTGTGCCGCGAATAGGACTCCGACGAGAGCTCCACCGACTCCTCTGACGACGAGGACGCCGCCAACATCGCCGTCACCAAGGGACTCCTCTTCCCCAACGTCGGCCACAAGTGCCTCATGGCAAAGGACGGCAAGAGGAAGAAGGTTAAATCCAAATCAACCACTAAATATGAGTCTTCTAGTGATGATAATGCTAGTGATGAGGAGGATAACTTGCGTACCCTTTTTGCCAACCTTAACATGGAACAAAAGGAAAAATTAAATGAATTATTTAGTGCTATTCATGAAAAGGATGACCTTTTGGATTCTCAAGAGGACTTCCTAATTAAGGAAAATAAGAAACATGTTAAGGTTAAAAATGCTTATGCTCTAGAGGTAGAAAAATGTGAAAAATTAACTAGTGAGCTAAGCACATGCCATGACACTATTGACAACCTTAGAAATGAAAATGCTAATTTGTTAGCTAAGGTTGATTCTCATGTTTGTAATGTTTCAACTTCCAATCCTAGATATAATAATGATGATTTACTTGCTAGGATTGAAGAATTGAATATTTCACTTGCTAGCCTTAGAAATGAAAATGAAAAATTGCTTGCTAAGGCTAAAGATTTTGATGTTTGCAATACTACTATTTCCGACCTTAGAACTAAGAATGATATGTTACATGCTAAGGTTGTAGAATTAAAATCTTGCAAACCCTCTACATCTACCATTGAGCACACTTCTATTTGCACTAGATGTAGAGATGTTGATATTAATGCTATTCATGATCACATGTCTTTAATTAAACAACAAAATGATCATATAGCAAAATTGGATGCTAAAATTGCCGAGCATAACTTAGAAAATGAAAAATTTAAATTTGCTAGAAGTATGCTCTATAGTGGGAGACGCCCTGGCATTAAGGATGGCATCGGCTTCCAAAGGGGAGAAAATGTAAAAATTAGTGCCCCTCCTAAGAAATTGTCAAACTTTGTTAAGGGCAAGACTCCCATGCCTCAGGATAACGAGGGTTACATTTTATACCCTGCCGGTTATCCTGAGAACAAAATTAGGAGAATTCATTCTAGGAAGTCTCACTCTGGCCCTAATCATGCATTTATGTATAAGGGTGAGACATCTAGCTCTAGGCAACCAACCCGTGCTAAGTTTCCTAAGAAGAAAACTCCTAGTGCATCAAATGAACATAGCATTTCATTTAAGACTTTTGATGCATCTTATGTTTTGACTAACAAATCTGGCAAAGTAGTTGCCAAATATGTTGGGGGCAAGCACAAGGGGTCAAAGACTTGTGTTTGGGTACCCAAAGTTCTTGTTTCTAATGCCAAAGGACCCAAATCCATTTGGGTACCTAAAGTCAAGAACTAAACTTATTTTGTAGGTTTATGCATCCGGAGGCTCAAGTTGGATTATCGACAGCGGGTGCACAAACCACATGATAGGGGAGAAGAAGATGTTCTCCTCCTACGAGAAAAACCAGGATCCCCAACGAGCTATCACATTCGGGGATGGAAATCAAGGTTTGGTCAAAGACTTGGGTAAAATAGCTATATCCCCTGACCATTCCATTTCCAATGTTTTTCTTGTTGATTCATTAGATTACAATTTGCTTTCTGTATCTCAATTATGCAAAATGGGCTACAACTGTCTCTTTACTGATATAGGTGTCACTGTCTTTAGAAGAAGTGATGATTCAATAGCCTTTAAGGGTGTGCTAGAGGGTCAGCTATACTTGGTAGATTTTGATAGAGCTGAACTCGACACATGCTTAATTGCTAAGACTAACATGGGTTGGCTCTGGCACCGCCAACTAGCCCATGTTGGGATGAAGAATCTTCATAAGCTTCTAAAGGGAGAACACATTTTAGGACTAACAAATGTTCATTTTGAGAAAGACAGGGTTTGTAGCGCATGCCAAGCAGGAAAGCAAGTTGGTGCCCATCATCCACACAAGAACATCATGACGACCGACAGGCCGCTTGAGCTACTCCACATGGATCTATTCGGCTCGATTGCTTACATAAGCATCAGCGGGAGTAAGTATTGTCTTGTAACAGTGGATGATTATTCTCGCTTCACATGGGTGTTCTTTTTGCAGGAAAAATCTCAAACCCAAGAAACCTTAAAAGGATTCTTAAGACGAGCTCAAAACGAGTTCGGCTTAAGGATCAAGAAAATTAGAAGCGACAACGGGGCGGAGTTCAAGAACTCTCAAATTGAATGCTTCCTTGAGGAGGAGGGCATCAAGCATGAGTTCTCTTCTCCCTACACGCCACAACAAAATGGTGTAGTGGAGAGGAAGAATCGAACTCTATTGGACATGGCAAGGACCATGCTTGATGAGTACAAGACTTCGGATCGGTTTTGGGCCGAGGCGGTCAACACCGCCTGCTACGCCATCAACTGGTTATATCTACACCGAATCCTCAAGAAGACATCTTATGAACTCCTAACCGGTAAAAAGCCCAATATTTCATATTTTAGAGTCTTTGGTAGCAAATGTTTTATTCTTGTTAAAAGAGGTAGAAAATCTAAATTTGCTCCTAAGACTGTAGAAGGCTTTTTACTAGGATATGATTCAAACACAAGGGCATATAGAGTCTTTAACAAGTCCACTGGACAAGTTGAAGTTTCTTGTGACGTTGTGTTTGATGAGACTAACGGCTCTCCAGTAGAGCAAGTTGATCTTAATGAGATAGGTAATGAAGAGGCTCCGTGCATCACGCTAAGAAACATGTCCATTGGGGATGTGTGTCCTAAGGAATCCGAAGAGCCTCCAAATGCACAAGATCAACCATCCTCCTCCACGCAAGCATCTCCACCAACTCAAAATGAGGATGAAGCTCAAGTTGATGAAGTAGAAGATCAAGCAAATGAGCCACCTCAAGATAACGGCAATGATCAAGGGGGAGATGCAAATGATCAAGACAAGGAGGATGAAGAGCAAAGGCCGCCACACCCAAGAGTCCACCAAGCAATTCAACGAGATCACCCCGTCGACACCATCCTTGGCGACATTCATAAGGGGGTAACCACTAGATCTCGTGTTGCACATTTTTGTAAACATTACTCTTTTGTTTCCTCTATTGAGCCACACAAGGTAGAGGAAGCACTACAAGATTCGGATTGGGTGGTGGCGATGCAAGAGGAGCTCAACAACTTCACTAGGAATGAGGTATGGCATTTAGTTCCACGTCCTAATCAAAATGTTGTAGGAACCAAATGGGTCTTCCGCAACAAGCAAGATGAGCATGGTGTGGTGACAAGGAACAAAGCTCGACTTGTGGCCAAAGGATATTCCCAAGTCAAAGGTTTGGATTTCGGTGAAACCTATGCACCCGTAGCTAGGCTTGAGTCAATTCGCATATTATTGGCCTATGCTACTTACCATGGCTTTAAGCTTTATCAAATGGACGTGAAAAGTGCCTTCCTCAATGGACCAATCAAGGAAGAGGTCTATGTTGAGCAACCTCCCGGCTTTGAAGATAGTGAGTACCCTAACCATGTTTATAAACTCTCTAAGGCGCTTTATGGGCTCAAGCAAGCCCCAATAGCATGGTATGAATGCCTTAGGGATTTTCTTATCACTAATGGATTCAAAGTCGGAAAGGCCGATCCTACTTTATTTACTAAAACTCTTGAAAATGACTTGTTCGTATGCCAAATTTATGTTGATGATATTATATTTGGGTCTACTAACGAGTCTACATGTGAAGAATTTAGTAGGATCATGACACAAAAGTTCGAGATGTCTATGATTGGGGAGTTGAAGTACTTCTTGGGATTTCAAGTGAAGCAACTCCAAGAGGGCACCTTCATTAGCCAAACGAAGTATACTCAAGACATTCTAAACAAGTTTGGGATGAAGGATGCCAAGCCCATCAAGACACCCATGGGAACCAATGGGCATCTCGACCTCGACACGGGAGGTAAGTCCGTGGATCAAAAGGTATACCGGTCGATGATAGGTTCTTTACTCTATTTATGTGCATCACGACCGGATATTATGCTTTCCGTATGCATGTGTGCAAGATTCCAAGCCGACCCTAAGGAAGCTCACCTTACGGCCGTAAAACGAATCTTGAGATATTTCGCTTACACTCCTAAGTTTGGGCTTTGGTATCCTAGGGGATCCACATTTGATTTGATTGGTTATTCGGATGCCGATTGGGCAGGGTGTAAAATCAATAGAAAGAGCACATCGGGGACTTGCCAGTTCTTGGGAAGATCCTTGGTGTCTTGGGCTTCAAAGAAGCAAAATTCGGTTGCTCTTTCTACCGCCGAAGCCGAGTACATTGCCGCAGACCATTGTTGCGCACAATTGCTTTGGATGAGGCAAACCCTGCGGGACTACGGTTACAAATTAACCAAAGTCCCTTTGCTATGTGATAATGAGAGTGCAATCAAGATGGCGGATAATCCCGTCGAGCATAGCTGCACTAAACACATAGCCATTCGGTATCATTTTCTTAGGGATCACCAACAAAAGGGAGATATCGAGATTTCATACATTAATACTAAAGATCAATTAGCCGATAACTTTACCAAGCCACTTGATGAACAAACTTTTAACAAACTTAGGCATGAGCTAAATATCCTTGATTCTAGGAACTTATTTTGTTCATTTGCACACATAGCTCATTTTACATACCTTTGATCATATCTCTTTCATATGCTATGACTAATGTGTTTTCAAGTCCATTTCAAACCAAGTCATAGGAGTATTGAAAGGGAATTGGAGTCTTCGACGACGACAAAGGCTTCCACTCCGTAACTCATCCTTCGCCGTCACTCCAAGCAACTCTCCATTCTTGGGGGAGAAAGCATGAGCACAAAGCAAAAGGACTCCATCTTTGGTATAATCTTCACTCATTTATTTATGACCAAAGGGGGAGAGAGTAATAAAAGGGCTCTAATGATTTCGTTTTTGGCGATTCATGCCAAAGGGGGAGAAAGTATGAGCCCAAAGAAAAAGGACCGCACCACCACCTATTTTTTTTAAAAAAAGGGAGTTTTTCAATTGGTATGATTCTCAATTGATAAATTTAAAATTGGTATCTTATTGTGTTCAAAAGGGGGAGAAAAGTAGTATTTCAAAATTGATATATCAAAACCCTCTTGAACACTAAGAGGAGAATTTCATTTAGGGGGAGTTTTGTTTAGTCAAAAGAAAAGCATTTGAAACAGGGGGAGAAAATTTCAAATCTTGAAAATGCTTCGCAAAAACTTATTCAATTGCCTTTGACTATTTGCAAAAGAACTTTGAAGAGGATTTACAAAAGAATTTGCAAAAACAAAACATATGGTGCAAGCGTGGTCCAAAATGTTAAAAATGAAGAAACAATCCATGCATATCTTGTAAGTATTTATATTGGCTCAATTCCAAGCAACCTTTGCACTTACATTATGCAAACTAGTTCAATTATGCACTTCTATATTTGCTTTGGTTTGTGTTGGCATCAATCACCAAAAAGGGGGAGATTGAAAGGGAATTAGGCTTACACCTAGTTCCTAAATAATTTTGGTGATTGAATTGACCAACACAAATAATTGGACTAACTAGTTTTGCTCTAGTGTACAAGTTATACAGGTGCCAAAGGTTCACACTTAGCCAATAAAATGACCAAGTATTGGGGTCAACAAAGGAGCAAAGGGACAACCAAAGGCACCTCTGGTCTGGGGCACCGGACTGTCCGGTGTACACCAGACAGTGTCCGGTGCACCAGAGGACTCCAACTCAAACTCGTCACCTTCGGGAATTTACAGAGGCACTCCGCTATAATTCACCGGACTGTCCGGTGTACACCGGACAGTGTCCGGTGCTCCAAGGAAGAGCGGCCTCAGGAACTCGCCAGCTTCGGGAAACCAGAGCGGCTGCTCCGCTATAATTCACCGGACATGTCCGGTGTACACCGGACTGTCCGGTGAGCCAGCGGAGCAACGGCTACTTCGCGCCAACGGTCACCTGCAGGCGCATTTAATGCGCGCCAGAAGCACGCAGAAGTCAGGCACGCGCGAGACGGTGCACCAGACAATCTACAGTACTTGTCCGGTATGCACCGGACAGCCAGGCGGGCCTAGAAGTCAAAAGCTCAAACGGTCGAATCCCAACGGCCTGGTGACGTGGCTGGCGCACCGGACATGTCCGGTGTGCACCAGACTGTCCGGTGCACCATACGACAGTCAGCCCCACCAAACGGCTAGTTTGGTGGTTGGGGCTATAAATACCCCCAACCACCCACCATTCATTGTATCCAAGTTTTTCGCATCTCAACCACTTACAAGAGCTAGGCATTCAATTCTAGACACATCGAAAGAGATCAAATCCTCTCCAATTCCACACAAGGCTTTAGTGATTAGCGAGAGAGATTTGTCGTGTTCTTTTGAGCTCTTGCCCTTGGATTGCTTCTTTTCTTTCTCACTTGTTCTTGTGATCAAAAATCCATTGTAATCAAGGCAAGAGGCACCAATTGTGTGGTGGCCCTTGTGGGGAAGTTTTGTTCCCGGTTTTGATTTGAGAAGAGAAGCTCACTCGGTCGGAAGGACCGTTTGAGAGAGGGAAAGGGTTGAAAGAGACCCGGTCTTTATGACCACCTCAACGGGGAGTAGGTTTGCGAGAACCGAACCTCGGTAAAACAAATCCTTGTGTCACACTCCTTATTTGCTTGAGATTTGTTTTGGACCCTCTCTCGCGGACTCGTTTTTATTTCTAACGCTAACCCGGCTTGTAGTTGTGTTTATATTTGTAAATTTCAGTTTCACCCTATTCACCCCCCCCTCTAGGCGACTATCAGAGACCATTTCTTGGTAAAAAATCCGTAGGCGTTAGCCTTCGGTATTATTGAAAATGGTCGTTCATGGCTATTTTCGACAAAATGGGGGTTGTGTGGCCATTGATCATCTACCAAAGGCTCATACACCTCACCCCACATATGTTACCTTATCATAGGTCACATTCTTGGATTTCTTGTGGAGTTCATTTCTTGGTAAAAAATCCGTAGGTGTTAGCCTTCAGTATTATTGAAAATGGTCGTTCATGGCTATTATCGACAAAAATGGGGGTTGTGTGGCCATTGATCGTTGACCAGAGGCTCTTTCACCTCACCCCACATATGTTTCCTTGCTATAGATCACATTCTTGGATTTCTAGTGGAGACCATTTCTTGGTCAAAAATCCGTAGGTGTTAGCCTTCGGTATTATTGAAAATGGTCGTTCATGGCTATTTCCAACAAAAATGGGGGTTGTGTGGCCATTGATCATCGACCTAGGGCTTGTGCACCTCACCCCAGATATGTTTCCTTGCCATACACCACATTCTTGGATTTTTGGTGCAGACCATTTCTTGCTCAAAAATCCATAGGTGTTAGCCTTCAGTATTATTAAAAATGGTCGTTCATGTTATTTTCGACAGAAATAGGGTTGTGTGGCCATTGATCTTCGACTAGAGGCTCATACACCTCACCCCACATATGTTTCCTTGCCATAGATCACATTCTTTGATTTCTAATGCAGACCATTTCTTGGTCGAAAATCCGTAGGTGTTAGCCTTTGGTATTATTCAAAATGGGCGTTCATGCTATTTTCGACAAAAATGGGGGTTGAGTGACCATTGATCATCGACCAGAGGCTCGAACACTTGACCCCATATATGTTTCCTTGCCATAGATCACATTCTTGGATTTCTGATGGAGACCATTTCTTGGTCAAAAATCTGTAGGTGCAAGCCTTTGGTATTATTGAAAATGAGTGTTCATGCTATTTTCGACAAAAATAGGGTTGTGTGGCCATTGATCATCAACTAGAGGCTCGTACACCTCACCCACATATGTTTCCCTACCATAGATCACAACCTTGGATTTCTGGTGGAGACCATTTCTTCGTAAAAAATTCGTAGGTGTTAGCCTTCGGTATTATTGAAAATGGTCGTTCATGGCTATTTCCAACAAAAATGGGGGTTGTGTGGCCATTGATCATCGACCAGAGGCTCGTACACATCACCCCACATATGTTTCCTTGCCATACATCACATTCTTGGATTTCTGGTGGAGACCATTTCTTGGTCAAAAATCTGTAGGTGTTAGCCTTCGGTATTATTAAAAATGGTCATTCAAGGTTATTTTCGACACAAATGGGTGTTGTGTGGCCATTAATCATCGATCAGAGCCTCGTTCATTGCACCCCACATATGTTTCCTTGCCATAGATCACATTCTTGGATTTCTGGTGGAGACCATTTCTTGGTCAAAAATCCGTAGGTGTTAGCCTTCGGTATTATTGAATGTGGTCGTTCGTGCTATTTTCGACAAAAATAGGGGTTGTGTGGCCTTTGATCATCAACTAGAGGCTCGTACACCTCACCCCACATATGTATCCTTGCCGTAGGTCACATTCTTGTATTTCTGGTGGAGACCATTTCTTGATCAAAAATCCGCAGGTGTTAGCCTTCGCTATTATTGAAAATGGTTGTTCATGGCTATTTTCGACAAAAATGGGAGTTGTGTGGCCATTGATCATTAACCAGAGGCTCATTCACCTCACCCCACATATGTTTCCATGCCATAGATCACATTCTGGGATTTCTAGTGGAGACCATTTCTTGGTCAAAAATCTGTAGGTGTTAGCCTTGGGTATTATTGAAAATGGTCATTTTTGGCTATTTTCGACGAAAATGGGGTTTGTGTGGCCATTGATCTTTGATGAGAGGCTCATTCACCTCGCCCCACATATGTTTCCTTGCCATAGATCACATTGTTGGATTTCTTGTGGATACCATTTCTTGGTCAAAAATCCTTCGTGTTAGCCTTCGGTATTATTGAAAATGGTCGTTCATGCTATTATCGACAAAAATAGGGGTTGTGTGGCCTTTGATCATCAACTAGAGGCTCGTACAACTCACCCCACTTATGTTTCCTTGCCATAGATCACATTCTTGGATTTCTGGTGGAGACCATTTCTTGGTGAAAAATCCGTTGGTGTTAGCCTTCGATATTATTGAAAATGGCCGTTCATGCTATTTTCGACAAAAATGGGGGTTTTGTGGCCATTGATCATTGACTAGAGGCTTGTACACCTCACCCCACATATGTTTCCTTGCCATATATCACATTCTTGGATTTCTTATGGAGACCATTTCTTCGTAAAAAATCCGTAGGTGTTAGCCTTCGGTATTCTTAAAAATGGTCGATCATCTCTATTTTCGACAAAAAAGGTTGATCATTGACCAGAGGCTCGTTCACCTCACCCAACATATGTTTCCTTACCATACATTACATTCCTGGATTTCTGGTGGAGACCATTTCATGGTCGAAAATCCGTAGGTGTTAGCCTTCGGTATTATTGAAAATGGTCGTTCATGGCTATTTCCAACAAAAATGGGGGTTGTGTGACCATTGATCATTGACCAGAGACTCGTTCACCTCACCCCACGTATGTTTCCTTGCCATAGATCACATTCTTGGATTTTCTGGTCGAGACCATTTCTTGGTCAAAAATCCGTAGGTGTTAGCCTTCGGTATTATTGAAAATGGTCGTTCATGCTATTTTCGACAAAAATAGGGGTTGTGTGGCCTTTGATCATAACTAGAGGCTCGTACACCTCACCCCGCATATGTTTCCTTGCCATAGATCACATTCTTGGATTTCTGGTGGAGACCATTTCTTCGTCAAAATCCGTAGGTGTTAGCCTTCGGTATTATTAAAAATGGTCGGTCATGGCTATTTCCGACAAAAATGGGGGTTGTGTGGCCATTGATCATCGACCAGAGGCTCGTACACATCACCCCACATATGTTTCCTTTCCATACATCACATTCTTGGATTTCTGGTGGAGACCATTTCTTGGTTAAAAATCAGTAGGTGTTAGCCTTCAGTATTTTTAAAAATGGTCATTCATGGTTATTTTCGACACAAATGGGGGTTGTGTGGCCATTAATCATCGATCAGAGCCTCATTCATTGCACCCCACATATGTTTCCTTGCCATAGATCACATTCTTGGATTTCCGGTGGAGACCATTTCTTGGTAAAAAAATCTGTAGGTGTTAGCCTTCAATATTATTGAATATGGTCGTTCATGCTATTTTCGACAAAAAATAGGGGTTCTGTGGCCTTTGATCATCAACTAGAGGCTCGTACACCTCACCCCAAATATATTTCCTTGCCATAGATCACATTCATAGATTTCTGGTGAAGGCCATTTCTTTGTCAAAAATCCATAGGTGTTAGCCTTCGGTATTATTGAAAATGCTCGTTCATGGCAATTTTCGACAAAAATGGGGGTTGTGTGGCCATTGATCAATGACCAGAGGCTCATTCACCTCACCCCACATATGTTTCCTTGCCATAGATCACATTCTTGGATTTCTAGTGGAGACCATTTCATGGTCAAAAATCCGTAGGTGTTAGCCTTCGGTATTATTAAAAATGGTCGTTCAAGGCTATTTCCGACAAAAATGGGGGTTGTGTGGCCATTGATCATCGACTAGATGCTTGTACACCTGACCCGACATATGTTTCCTTGCCGTAGGTCACATTCTTGGGTTTCTGGTGGAGACCATTTCTTGATCAAAAATCCGTAGGTGTTAACCTTTGGTATTATTGAAAATGGTCGTTCATGGCTATTTTCGACAAAAATGGGGGTTGTGTGGCCATTGATCATTAACCAGAGGCTCGTTCACCTCACCCCACATATGTTTACTTTCCATGGATCACATTATTGGATTTTTGGTGGAGACCATTTCTTGGTCGAAAATCCATAGGTGTAAGCCTTTTGTATTATTGAATATGGTCGTTAATGCTATTTTCGACATAAATGGGGTTGTGTGGCCATTGATCATCGACCAGAGGCTCGTACACCTCACCCCACATATGTTTCCTTGCCATAGATCACATTCTTGGATTTCAATTGGAGACCATTACTTGGTCGAAAATTCGTAGCTGTTAGCCTTTGGTATTATTGAAAATGGGCGTTCATGCAATTTTCTACAAAAATGGGGGTTGTGTGGCCATTGATCATAGACTAGAGGCTCGAACACCTGACCCCACATATGTTTCCTTGCCATAGATCACATTCTTGGATTTCTGGTGGTGACCATTTCTTGGTCAAAAATCCATAGGTGCTAGCTTTTGGTATTATTCAAAATGGTCATCATGCTATTTTGACAAAAATAGAGTTTGTGTGGCCATTGATCATCGACCAGAGGCTCATACATCTCACCCCACTTATGTTTCCTTGCTATACATCGCATTCTTTGATTTCTGGTGGAGACCATTTCTTGGTCAAAAATCTGTAGGTGTTAGCCTCCAGTATTATTGAAAATGGTCATTCATGGTTATTTTCGACACAAATGGGGTTGTGTGGCCATTAATCATCGACCAGAGCCTCGTTCATTGCACCCCACATATGTTTCCTTGCCATAGATCACATTCTTGGATTTCTGGTGGATACCATTTCTTGGTAAAAAATTCATAGGTGTTACCCCTTGGTATAATTGAAAATGGTGGTTCTTGCTATTTTCGACAAAAATAGGGGTTGTGTCCTTTGATCATCGACCAGAGGCTGGTACACCTCACCCCATATATGTTTCCTTGCCATTTATCACATTCTTGGATTGCTGGTGGAGACCATTCCTTGGTGAAAAATCTGTTGGTGTTAGCCTTCGGTATTATTGAAAATGGTCGTTCATGGCTATTTTCGACAAAAATGGGGGTTGTGTGTCCATTGATCATTAACCAGAGGCTCGTTCACCTCACCCCACATATGTTTACTTGCCATAGATCACATTATTGGATTTCTGGTGGAGACCATTTCTTGGTCGAAAATCCATAGGTGTTAGCCTTCTGTATTATTGAAAATGGTCGTTCCAGTTATTTTTGACATAAATGGGGTTCTGTGGCCATTGATCATCGACCAGAGACTCGTACACCTCACCCCTCATATGTTTCCTTGCCATAGATCACATTCTTGGATTTCAAGTGGAGACCATTACTTGGTCGAAAATCCGTAGGTGTTAGGCTTTGGTATTATTGAAAATGGGCGTTCATGCAATTTTCAACAAAAATGGGAGTTGTGTGGCCATTGATCATAGACCAGAGGCTCGAACACCTGACCCCACATATGTTTCCTTGCCATAGATCACATTCTTGGATTTCTGGTGGTGACCATTTCTGGTCAAAAATCCATAGGTGCTAGCTTTTGGTATTATTCAAAATGGTCTTCATGCTATTTTGACAAAAATAGAGTTTGTGTGGCCATTGCTCATCGACCAGAGGCTCATACACGTCACCCCACATATGTTACCTTGCAATAGATCACATTCTTGGATTTCTGGTGGAGACCATTTCTTGGTCAAAAATCCATAGGTGTTAGCCTTCGGTATTATTGAAAATGGTCGTTCATGGCTATTTCTGACAAAAATAGGGGTTGTGTGGCCATTGATCATCAATCAGAGGCTCGTACACCTCACCCCACATATATTTCCTTGCCATAGGTCACATTCTTGGATTTCTGGTGGAGACCATTTCTTGGTCAAAAATGGTGGTTCATGCTATTTTCGACAAAAATAGGGGTTGTGTGTCCTTTGATCATCGACTAGAGGCTGGTACACCTCACCCCGCATATGTTTCCTTGCCATAGATCACATTCTTGGATTGCTGGTGGAGACCATTTGTTGGTGAAAAATCCGTTGGTGTTAGCCTTCGGTATTATTGAAAATGGTCGTTCATGGCTATTTTCGACAAAAATGGGGGTTGTGTGGCCATTGATCATTAACCAGAGGCTCGTTCACCTCACCCCACATATGTTTACTTGCCATATATCACATTATTGGATTTCTGGTGGAGACCATTTCTTGGTCGAAAATCCATAGGTGTTAGGCTTTTGTATTATTGAAAATGGTCGTTCATGTTATTTTCGACATAAATGGGGTTCTATGGCCATTGATCATCGACCAGAGGCTCGTATAGCTCACCCCACATATGTTTCCTTGCCATTGATCACATTCTTGGATTTCAAGTGGAGACCATTACTTGGTCGAAAATCTGTAGGTGTTATCCTTTGGTATTATTGAAAATGGGCGTTCATGCAATTTTTGACAAAAATGGGGGTTGTGTGGCCATTGATCATAGACCAGAGGCTCGAACACCTGACCCCATATATGTTTCCTTGCCATAGATCACATTCTTGGATTTCTTGTGGTTACCATTTCTTGGTCAAAAATCCATAGGTGCTAGCTTTTGGTATTATTCAAAATGGTCTTCATGCTATTTTGATAAAAATAGAGTTTGTGTGGCCATTGATCATCGACCAGAGGCTCATACACCTCACCCTACATATGTTACCTTGCAATAGATCACATTCTTGGATTTCTGGTGGAGACCATTTCTTGGTCAAAAATCCATAGGTGTTAGGCTTCGGTATTGTTGGGGACTTATTCTCAAATGCTATGAGTTAAGAACAAGGCAACACAAAAAAGAAGTTAATGGTTAATGCCCTTCGTCCTTTGAAGCATTATTTCCATTAGGATATAATGATCTTCGGACGAAGGTCATGAAGTACGTACCTTAATCATTACATATATATTAATGGGAGACGAAGCATATAAATCATGAGAGACAACATGAATGACCACACATCTTTAATATATCTTTATTAAATCATCATAAACGAATATGAATAATATTGAATTACACTGGTACCTTCGGCTTGAAAGAAGGTGAAAAGTCCAATTATGACGCACAAGCCAATACAAGTCAGCGTGAACAGTATGGGGGTACTGTTCATCTATTTATAGGCACAGGGCGCAGCCTGTGTGAAATTACATTCATGCCCTTCATGTTCACTATTGACTTAAGAACAATCTATCAAGTACTAGAGAGCCTTTTCCTCCTTAAGTCGGTTTCTTTTTCTGCTACTGAGCCGAAGCTCCCTTGCGTGCATCTTCGGCGCTGGTTCAACCTTCGTTCTGACCCTGCTTTCCATATTGTGTTCAGCTTCATCTCGAGTCTGAAGGTTCCTGTATATGTATTACACTTGGGAAACATTGTTAATCATGTGAGGACCTTCGGAAGACGAAGGCCCCCAACAGGTATTATTGAAAATGGTCGTTCATGGCTATTTCTGATAAAAATGGGGGTTGTGTGGCCATTGATCATCAACCAGAGGCTCGTACACCTCACCCCACATATGTTTCCTTGCCATAGGTCACATTCTTGGATTTCTGGTGGAGACCATTTCTTGGTCAAAAATCCATAGGTGTTAGCCCTCGGTATTATTGAAAATGGTCGTTCATGGCTATTTTCTACAAAAATGGGTGTTGTGTGGCCATTGATCATTGACCGGAGGCTCGTCCACCTCACCCCACATATGTTTCCCTACCATAGATCACATTCTTGGATTTCTAGTGGAGACCATTTCTTGGTCAAAAACTGTAGGTGTTAGCCTTGGGTATTATTGAAAATGGTCATTCATGGCTATTTTCGACAAAAATGGGGGTCGTGTGGACATTGATCATTGACCAAAGGCTCGTTCACCTCACCCCACATATGTTTCCTTGCCATAGATCACAATCCTTGAATTCTGGTGGAGACCATTTCTTGGTCAAAAATCCGTAGGTGTTATCCTTTGGTATTATAGAAAATGGACGTTCTGTTATTTTCGACAGAAATGAGGTTGTGTGGCCATTGATCATCGACCAGAGGCTCGTACACCTCACCCCACAAATGTTTCCTTGCCATAGATCACATTCTTGGATTGCTGGTGGAGACCATTTCTTGGTGAAAAATTCGTTGGTGTTAGCCTTCGGTATTATTGAAAATCGTCGTCCATGCTATTTTCGACAAAAATGGGGGTTGTGTGGCCATTGAACATCGACCAGAGGCTCGAACACCTAACCCCACATATGTTTCCTTGCCATAGACCACATTCTTGGATTCTGGTGGAGACCATTTCTTGGTCAAAAATCCATAGGTGCTAGCCTTTGGTATTATTGAAAATGGTCGTCATGTTATTTTTGACAAAAATAGGGGTTCTGTGGCCATTGATCATCGACCAGAGGCTCATACGCCTCACCCCACATATGTTTCCTTGCCATAGATCACATTCTTGGATTTCTAGTGGAGACCATTTCTTGTTAAAAAATCTGTAGGTGCTAGTCTTCGGTATTATTGAAAATGGTCGTTCATGGCTATTTCCGATAAAAAGGGGGGTTGTATGGCCATTGATCATCGACTAGAGGCTCGTACACCTCACCCCACATATGTTTCCTTGCCATACATCATATTCTTGGATTTCTAGTGGAGACCATTTCTTGGTCAAAAATTCGTAGGTGTTAGCCTTCGGTATTATTGAAAATGTCATTCATGGCTATTTCCGACAAAAATGGGGGTTGTGCGGCCATTGATCATCGACCAAAGGCTCGTACACCTCACCCCACATATGTCTCCTTGCCATACATTACATTCTTGGATTTCTGGTGGAGACCATTTCTTGGTCAAAAATTTGTAGGTGTTAGCCTTCGGTATTATTGAAAATGGTCATTCATGGTTATTTTCGACACAAATGGGGTTGTGTGGCCCTTAATCATCGACCAGAGCCTCGTTCATTGCACCCCACATATGTTTTCTTGACATATATCGCATTCTTGGATTTCTGGTGGAGACCATTTCTTGGTCAAAAATCCATAGGTGTTAGTCTTTGGTATTATTGAAAATGGTGGTTCATGCTATTTTCGTAAAAATAGGGGTTGGGTGTCCTTTGATCATCGACTAGAGGCTGGTACACATCACCCCACATATGTTTCCTTGCCATAGATCACATTCTTGGATTGCTGGTGGAGACCATTTCTTGGTGAAAAAATCGTTGGTGTTAGCCTTCGGTATTATTCAAAATGGTCGTCCATGCTATTTTCGACAAAAATGGGGGTTGTATGGCCATTGATCATTGTCTAGAGGCTCGTACATCTCACCCACATATGTTTCCTTGCCATAGGTCACATTTTTGGATTTCTGGTGGAGACCATTTCTTCATAAAAAATCCGTAGGTGTTAGCATTTGGTATTATTGAAAATGGTCGTTCATGGCTATTTTTGACAAAAATTGGCGTTGTGTGGCCATTGATCATTGACTAGAGATTTGTTCACCACACGCCACATATGTTTCCTAGCCATAGATCACATTCTTGGATTTCTGGTCGAGACCATTTCTTGGTCAAAAATCTGTAGGTGTTAAGCCTTCGGTATTATTGAAAATGGTCGTTCATGGCTATTTCCGACAAAAATGGGGGTTGTGTGGCCATTGATTATCGACCAGAGGCTCGTACACCTCACCCCATATATGTTTCCTTGCCATAGGTCACATTCTTGGATTGCTGGTGTAGACCATTTCTTGGTCAAAAATCCGTAGGTGTTAGATTTTGGTATTATTGAAAATAGTCGTTCATGGCTATTTTCAACAAAAAATGGGGTTGTGTGGCCATTGATCATTGACCAGAGGCTCGTTCACCTCACCCCAAACATGTTTCCTTTCCATAGATCACATTCTTGGATTTCTAGAGGAGACCATTTCTTGATCAAAAATATGTACGTGTTAGCCTTGGGTATTATTGAAAATGGTCAATCATGGCTATTTTCAACAAAAATGGGGGTTGTGTGGCCATTGATCATTGACCAGAGGCAGTTCACCTCACCTCATATGTTTCCTTGCCATAAATCACATTCTTGGATTTCTGGTGGAGACCATTTCTTGGTCAAAAATCCGTAGGTGTTAGCCTTCGGTATTATTGAAAATGGTCGTTCATGCTATTTTCGACAAAAATAGGGGTTGTGTGGCCTTTGATCATCAACGAGAGGCTCGTACACCTCACCCCACATATGTTTCCCTGCCATAGATAACATTCTTGGATTTCTAGTGGAGACCATTTATGGTGAAAATCCGTTGGTGTTAGCCTTCGGTATTTTTGAAAATGGTCGTTCATGCTATTTTCAACAAAAATGGGGGTTGCATGGCCATTGATCATGGACTAGAAGCTCATACACCTCACCCCACATATGTTTATTTGCCATAGATCACATTCTTGCATTTCTAGTGGAGACCATTTCTTCGTCAAAAATCTGTAGGTGTTAGCCTTCGGTATTATTGTAAATGGTCCTTCATGGCTATTTTCGACAAAAATGGGGGTTTTGGGGCGATTGATCATTGACCAGTGGCTCGTTCACCTCACCTCAGATATGTATTCTTGCCATATATCACATTCTTGAATTTTTGGTGGAGACCATTTCTTGGTCAAAAATTCGTAGGTGTTAGCCTTCGATATTATTGAAAATGGTCATTCATGGCTATTTCCGACAAAAATGGGGTTTGTGTGGCCATTGATCATCGACCAGAGGCTCGTACACCTTACCCCACTTATGTTTCCTTGCTATAGGTCACATTCTTGGATTTCTAGTGGAGACCATTTCTTGGTAAAATTCGTAGGTGTTAGCCTTTGGTATTATTGAAAATGGTCGTTCATGGCTATTTTCGACAAAAATGGGTGTTGTGTGGCCATTGATCATTGACCAGAGGCTCGTTCGCCTCACCCCACATACGTTTCCTTGCCTTAGATCACATTCTTGGATTTCTGGTGGAGACCATTTCTTAGTGAAAAATCCGTTAGTGTTAGCCTTCGGTATTATTGAAAATGGTGGTTCATGCTATTTTCGACAAAAATGGGGGTTGTGTGGCTATTGATCATTTACTAGAGGCTCGTACACCTCACCCCACATATGTTTCCTTGCCATAGGTCACATTCATGGATTTCTGGTGGAGACCGTTTCTTCGTCAAAAATCCTTAGGTGTTAGCCTTGGGTATTATTGAAAATGGCCGTTGCCAAGAGATGCACCAGGAGAGAGAGGAGATGCGCCAGGAAAGTAGGGTGCAATAGCAGCAAGCACCACTACCACTACCACCACCACCACCACCAGTTCCACCCCGAGACAAGCACCAGAAATTTATGAGCCACAAGCCGCCGACCTTCGCCAGCTCTCCAGATCCTCTGCATGCCGATGACTGGTTGAAGTCAGTGGAGAAAATGCTAAATATTGCTCAGTGCTCCGACCGGGAGAAGGTTCTCTATGCTTCTGGTCGTCTGACTAGTCCTGCTGCTGACTGATGGGATTCTTATGTTGCTGCCCATGATGCTGCTGACACTATTACTTGGGTGGATTTCACAACTCAGTTCAGAAACTATCACATTCCTGCTAGATTAATGAAGATCAAGAAGGAGTTTCTGTCATTGAAGCAAGGCAACATGTCTGTCAGCGAGTACCGTGATAAATTCATTCAGTTGTCAAGATATGCCTCTGATGAGGTGGCTGATGATGAAAGAAAGCAGGAGCACTTCACAGAGGGACTCAATGGGCCACTACAGTACGCATTGGTTGCTCATACCTTCCCATCATTTCAGAGATTGCTTGATAAAGCTCTAGTTATTGAACCCAAGCGTGTTCAACTAGCAGACTTGAAGAGGAAGGTCATTGCCCAGGGGCAGGGTAGCAGCAGTGTTCGTCCTTGCTACGTACCGCCCCGGGGTACACCGGCTTGTCCTAGATGAGGACCACACCCAGCTCAATACGCTCCACAAAGGAATCTGCAGACACCCCACACTCATCAGGCTGCCCCCACTGGCACCCCAGCGAGGCCAACAGGACAGAAGACAGGCCCTACATGCTTCAAGTGCAGTTAGGTTGGGCATTATGCAAATGCTTGTCCGGCGTGGAATTCCATTGCATCAACTTAGAATAGGCAACAAACTCCTGGCAAGGGATTCAGCATTACCAAGGTTAATCAAGTTAGTGCTGAGGCCACTGCTGACGGTGCTGACATCGCGCTTGCTATGTTTTATATTAATGCAATTCCTGCAACAATATTATTTGATTCTAGTGCTACAAATTCATTTATGTCTGCTCGATATGCAAACACAAATGAGTTACCACTGAAAATTATGAAAACACCAATGATAGTAATTACACCTAAAGGGTCTGTTGAGGCAAATCATATGACACATAGATTGACATTGACAATTATGGGAAGAGAATTTTGGGCTACCCCTATAATATTAGAATAGAGCAGTATAGATCTGATCCTTGGTATGTCATCTTTAAGAAAGGCAAAAGTCGTTATACAATGTGGTAGGGGTACTGTAGAACTCACCAGCCCTAAAGGAGAAAGATTCAAAGTTCATATTACCATAACTACCTCTACCAGACGTGCGGTATTCTTAGTAGATGGGAAGTTTGTTAGTGACAACATCTGTGTGGTTTGGGATTTTCCAGATGTTTTTTCCAGAGGAGTTACCAGGGATGCCACCAGATAGGGAAGTTGAGTTTGTCATTGATCTCTTACCTGGGACTGCTCCTATTTCTAAATGGCCATACAGGATGTCCGTAGAAGAACTAAAAGAACTTAAGAAGCAACTAACTGAGTTACAGGAGGTTGGGTACATTCGTCCGAGTTCCTCACCTTGGAGAGTGTCGGTTCTGTATGTACAGAAGAAAGATGGATCACAAAGGAAGTGTGTGGATTATAGATCCCTTAATGATGTTACTGCAAAGAACAAGTATATGTTACCCCGCATTGAGGATTTATTTGATCAGATGAGAGGTGCAAGGGTATTCTCGAAGATTGATCTCTGTTCGGGTTACCATCAAATGAAGATTAGGCCATCTGACATTCCCAAGACGGCTTTCTCAACCTGATATGGTTTATATGAATTCACAGTTATGTCATTTGGACTGACTAATGCACTAGCCTTGTCACAGCCGGGTGCATCTCATATATGCGCCAAAGAAGACAACGCATATAATAAAAGAGTGTATAGAGATAAATGTCACAATATAATTAGAGTAAAAGATAAATATAAAGCAAACTAAAGTCCATCCTTGGCGCCATAATGTCAACTGGGAGACGCCACCTAGATTAAATCAAACTCCTCGCTGTGTGGCTCCTCTTGAACCACCTGTTCTTCTCCTATGAGGGGTGTGAGACAGCAAGGGTGAGCTCACACATGTTCATCGGTCAACAAGTTGTGGGGAATAATGTGCATGAACTCACCAAAGGTGGGAGTTCATGTGATGTGTAAGGCTGATCAACAATAGGGGTTAAAGCTGAGCATTGCTTTTAATAAGTTGGTCAAATTTTATTAGCAGTTACTAAATGTATGTAAATACCAAACCATAATAAAAATAATAGAACAAAGTTAATAAATGATCCCATGCAATGCAAATGACAAATTGAATTTAGTTCCCTAATTTAATCATGTGAGAGTCCTGAGCTCGACTAGTATACCAGTTTTACACTCTGCCGAGGTTGTACCCTGTACCCACAAGTCATGTTACGCATTTGCCAAGGGGTCATGAATCGCGGGTTCCACTAGCTTCCGAAAACCCGCTACAGTTTCTGGGAAGAGCACTTGTAGGAATCACTCGTCTGACCACCATCGCAGCAAAATCAACCCGAGAACCTCCCTGCATGCAACTCCCCTACTGCCCTTGCCCCTTTCGGGTAAGGTAGTCTTCCACTAGCTTTCCTAATTAGTCAGCCAAGGGCGTCCTATTCCACCCTTGTGGTGGCACGTGTTTCTCAAGTTAAGCTCCATGTTCCAATTAAAGATAATGATCTTGACATGAACATAAATAAAATAACAAAATAATTGGAACATGGATGTAATGAAATATTAACCCCAAAACCATGTAAAGCAATAACATAACTACCCAAATGATCCAGGGATAAACAAGGTAAAAAGGATAACCAGTCTAGGGTGACCTATTGGGTCCCATCAAAATTAAACCTATGCATTGATAAGTGATAATAAAGTACATTATTGGGTAAGGCTAATCAACAATAGGGATTTCATGTGCATGAACTCACCAAAGGTGGGAGTTCATGTGATGTGTAAGGCTAATCAACAATAGGGATTAAAGCTAAGCATTGCTTTTAATAAGTTGGTCAAATTTTATTAGCAGTTACTAAATGTAAGTAAATACCAAACCATAATAAAAATAATAGAACAAAGTTAATAAATGATCACATGCAATGCAAATGACAAATTGAATTTAGTTCCATAATTTAATCATGCGAGAGTCCTGAGCTGCTCTTGACCGTGAGCTCGGCTAGTATACCAGTTTTACACTCTACAGAGGTTGTACCCTGTACCCACAAGTCATGTTACCCATCTGCCAAGGGGTCATGAATCCCATACACCTGTACCAAGGAAGCGAGGCAGGGTAACACTATGAGGCCTTTACAAAGTTCTACTAGCTTCTAAAAACCCGCTACAGTTCTGGGAAGAGCACTTGCAGGAATCCCTCGTTCGACCACCATCGCAGCAAAATCAACCCGAGAACCTCCCTCCATGCAACTCCCCTACTGCCTTTGCCCCTTTTGGGTAAGGTAGTCTTCCAGTAGCTTTCCTAATTAGTCAGTCAAGGGCGTCCCATTCCACCCTTGTGGTGGCACGTGTTTCTCAAGTTAAGCTCCATGTTCCAATTAAAGATAATGATCTTGACATGAACATAAATAAAATAACAGAATAATTGGAACATGGATGTAATGAAATATTAACCCAAAACCATGTAAAGCAATAGCATAACTACCCAAATGATTCAGGGATAAACAAGGTAAAAAGGATAACCAGTCTAGGGTGACCTGTTGGGTCCCATCAAAATTAAACCTACGCATTGATAAGTGATAATAAAGTACATTATTGGGTAACTAAAAGTGATCAAGGGCACAACTTGCTTGGGACTTGAGATTCCAGGTACTAGGATAATCCTCAGATTCTTGTAACATCGCTGTTAGTCGTAGCAACACAAACAAACATGGTATAGATAAAACTAACATCACACCAAACATAAGAACAACTGCATAATAATGATCTACGCGTCGATACGAGATCATGGGATCGAGAATTACTAAGATCGGAGTTATGGTCATCAAGTTATGATATAATTAAATGATTAAAACTAGGTTTTATGTTTATTTTATAATCCCAGAGAAAAGATAACCTAAAGTAGTAATTAATTCAACTTTAATCTAAATTATAAATTGGCCATAGATCATATTTTAGTAGATTATAATGACAAGAAGATTAACAAGACTAACCAACATAAGTTAAATAAAGATCTAATTATAAAAGCATGAGACATGGTACAATGAATGTTGTTATTGCATAGTAAATATTCATATGAAGCTAACGTAACTGAAACGGGTCAATTCGGAGTTAAAATGGGGAAGTTATGAATTTTCGAAGGTTTTATGTATTCGATACATGATTAATTAATAGATTATTTTTAATACAGTTTTCATGTCAAACCAGAGATACTATGTAATGAACAATATTATTACAAAATTACAGGAACTGGAATGGGTCAAAAAGGAGTTAAAATAAATTTTATATGAATTTTACAAGTTCCTGCAATTATTTTTGTATTAAAATCAATTTCCATAATTAATTTTTGAATTAATAATGAATTGGTATGCAACCCACACCATTAGATCCGGGACTGGCGGCTCGAGATACGTCAACATTGTACTCTAATATCGGTCACCCAATCCGGAACGCACAACCGTGATTTAAACAAACTCGAAGGGGTACTGACTTCTAATCAGGACCGATCAAACGCCATCCAACGGTCCCCGCACTTCAACCCGCCCCTAGCCGTCCAGACGACAGACGGGGGGTAGTTGCACGGTGGCACCATGGCTGTACCACCACAAATTCCGGCACACCGCGCCAAGCTCTGATTCGAAGAGTGCTACATGTGGAGAAGATGAAGACGAGCTGGGTGGAAGGGTCCTCACCACTGGTTGTCACACAGGTGATGCAGTCCACGATGTAGCGGCGAATCAATGGCAAAGAAATGCTCTGATGAGCAATTCACGCCAACCCAGGAAGCCATACAATCCACCATCCCACGTGCATGATCCATGCCATCACCCGAACACCCCGGATGCACCATGGACGCCAATCGACCCTTGAATGCGAAGAATGGCGGTGGCGGTAGTACCTCTTTCTCTCTCTCCTCCCGCTCTGAACGCACGCACGGCACGGAGGCAGCACACTCCGACCTGCATATCCACGAAGGGCGACGAGGCTCGAGTCTTAAGCACCCACCAACGGAGTCCGGTCCCATGAGGAGGGGGGTTGACACGATCCCAACAGCCCGACGTCCGCGGCGAGTCTGTTGCAACAACCCGGATGTGAAGAAGGGGATAAGGCTGACGGTGTGGGTCCCACAGATAAGCGAAGCATGAGGGAGGGCGCAAAATGACAGACCGGGCCACCAGGCAGAGGGAATAGCCCAGCGCGCGTAATCTGGATGACGGGTGGGGCCCGCGTGACATTGACCGAACGCGCGCGTCTAGGGTGCGCAACGGTGAGTTGGGTTGCGCGGGTGTTCCGACCTGGGCTGCGGCTAGGCAAATTTGGCCCAAGGTGAGGAGGTGAGTTTTTCTTTTATTTCTGCTTCCTCTTCTATTTTTATTCCCACCTTCAAAATTCAAATTTAAATATGGGTTTCAAATCCTAATCTCAATGTAACATCCAGAATATCATAATGAAGGCAATGTATATATTTTTATAAACTTATATATTTATTTTAATTATTTTGTTTCCTTTGTTTAGTTAAAGGTTCAAAGTATGTTATGCACCCATATTATTATTATTTTTTAAGAAGAATTATCACCCTTGTGTGTGATCAAATCCCAAGTAAATATTCCTTACCTTCGGAAGATCAAAATAGAAGCGGTGTCGAAGCTACAAATCGGGGAGCTTCGTAGCGTACCTTCAGATGCACCGACTTAAAGATGAAAAGACCAATTGGCCCATGACAATTTGTGTTATGATTGTAACTGGTTGTAAATGACACAAATGTAAATTCATACAGGCTGCGCCCTGTGCCTATCAATAGATGAACAGTACCCATGTATTGTTCACGCTGACTCGTATTCACTCGCACATCACCTGGATTTTCACCTTCTGTCAAGCCGAAGGTACAAATGCAATTCGATATTGTTCATGTTTGTTCCTGATAATATAATAAAAATATCCTAATGATGTCATATAATTATCCATGTTATTTTCCATGTTTCATATACTTCTACTTACATTATTATAATACTGAGATGACGAAGGTATGTCCTTCATAACCTTCGTCTGAAGATCGTTATATCCTAAGAGAGATAATGTTTCGAAGGACGAAGGTCTTTAACCATTAATACTTTGTGTTGCCTTGTTCTTATCTCATAGCATTTGAGAACAAGTCCCCAACACCTATTTTACTCCCTTCTCCCATTTTATAACCAGAATTTAAATGTTCACTTCAAAACCTCAACACGATATGCATATGCTTAGGGTAATCTAATTATTTTGCTACTTTAGTTTGATTATTATTTATTTCTTTTATTTTATTACTTTTTTCTACCAATTTTAGGTCTTACAAATCCTACCCCCTTAACAGAAATCTCGTCCTCAAGATTTGTAAGAAAAGGGTGTATAATCACATTGTCTCAGAACATATGCACAGACAAAAATTCTCGGCATGATGCGTAACTCATTAGCAACACATAGGGTCAATTAGACCTTACTATTCCTTCTAAAATAGTATCATAATGAATACTAATTAAAGTATCATTTAGGTCTTACAAATAGTAAAATATATATATATGTAGCTTGGTGGAGGTAGTAGGTTGTGACGGAACCTCCCAAGTCATTAGGCCCACCTACAGTTGTCCTTGTCCAACGGACCTCAGACAACCCTGCAGGTGCACCTGATCACTTGACAAGCTCGGTATCTGAATTCCTTACCTTCCCAAGAGTGTTTGACCCGTCACGCAGACATTACAAATCATCGGAGATGCGGAAGTGCGGAAGCAGTTACAATAACTTAGTTTTATTTGAAAAATAGGACAGAGTTAAATATTTATAGACCAAAACATAATATACGAGTGCAGAGTATTATTATTACAAACCATGGGAGGCAAAAACTCCTCCCCAAATAGATAGTAAAAAGTTTTTAACGGAGGGCCTTCCCTCCCGCAGCTCTAGTCTTGGTGTTCGTCTTTGGTTACCACCTTTGAACAGAAGCAACAAAAATTTGTAGCTTCCTCACCTAAAACAACATGGGACAAAGCCCTAAGTACGAAGTGTACTTTCGCAAGACTTACCCGACAAAGTAAAAGACTCTCAAGGATATGCTGGCTTTAAGGGAGTCAAGGTAAGGCTTATCAATAATCAATGACTTTGTTTGCAGAAATGCTTACTAAGGTGGATCCTTAAAAATCCAATTTTAATTTGTCAGGTTAAGTAAGATTACCTACAACTAGAGTTCTTTCTACCCTAGTTCAAACACTTGACCCGCACTAGCCAATTTCTTAACAACCCTTCATCTTTACTGGATTTCTACATATAGGTCAGTGACCAAGTCTTCATAACCGCGAAGGTACGGCGATCCGAATCGATTATACTCAACTAAGGATCTCCAATCACACGACATATGTAGCACTTAACCCTTGCATATGTCAACTCGCCACCAGGGTTCTTAAGACCAGATCAGGTTCACGCCAACCGAGAGCACAGATACACCACCGTCCAGCCTCTTGCCATGGAGGGTACACGCTACTCTCGCCATCTCTCCATGCCCATTGCGTGTTATCTTATTCTGGTATTAGTCTGCCCGAGCCAAAGCTTACCCATGATGAGGCATGTGACCAACTAAAGGGTCCTCGGTCAGCAGGCCTACATCGAGACGGTCCTTAATCGACTCAGACGGAGACACTACACCGAGACTCTCTTTTCGTGCAAGTCACCCGCCCGGTCTCAGCTTAATCCTTTCAAACCCAAAGTTTGGTACCTGGCAGAGGTACATCTTTTCCGATGTTGAACCCATCATGGCCATGATGGATCCACCATCAAGTTTTATTTTCAAAAACATCCCTCCCACTTTGCCACATCATATTTTTGTAAAAACAAAACATTTTGTTTTGCTAGAGCAAGACTAAGCATAGGAAAAACCTTTTGTAAAACAGGGATTCCAAGGAAGGTAATCAAATTCAAGGAAGGAAATGCAGGAATTGTTTTAGCACTCAACTCCTATTACCTAATGCATCAAACAAGTGAGAAAGATTTTAAAAGAAATCAAGGAGGTGGCAAATGCACTAGGGCTTGCCTTGTTTTACTGGTGAAACAGGCTCGGACCCGTAGATGTCAAAATAGAAACAGCTGCCTGCCTGATGTTCCTCAGGTGGTGGTGGTGGTGGTGTCCTTTCTCCTTCAACTTCAACTTCTTCTTCGTTTGCTATATATAGCCAAGTATAATAATGAATGCTCATGTAGTGCTCATGAAGATGCAAAAACAATAAAAATTGGTTATGTAAAGTCTTGACTACAATTTTCCTTCACGGTTCTCCGAGAACCTAGGGTTTTCAGAGTCAATAGTGAAGTTTGGGTTCTAAGTATCAGACAAGGTCCAAATCATACCAAACTCTACCCAAGGCTTCTAAATATTATTTAGAGATTATCCCAAAAAAATTAGTGAATTTTGGATTTATTATTTATTTTCTAAAAATCCAGAAGCAAGGTCTTAGGCTGTTTTAAATACTCTATAATTTCCTGTTTGGATTAAAAATCCTAAAACTATTTTTATTAAATTCTATGGAAAATTAGGAATCTAGCAAAATTGTTCCTACTTTTTTAGGATTTTTCTACAATTTTCTAGAATTGTTTTAGCTCTGGTAGAAAAAGAAAAAGAAAAGGAATGATAAGTCTTGGGCCAAATCCAGCCCAGGCGGGCCAACTCCGGGTGGAAAACGCGCGCCCGCGCCCGCGCTGGCAGACTTGCATAGAGGCCCCCGCTGTTTAGAATATCTGTTAAGAACCCCTAGTTACTATTCCCTCTCTCTGACAGTTACACAAAGGTCCCTGGAACTTCGTTTCTTCTCCAAATAAGTCCCTGACCACGGTGCGCTCGCCGTTCATCACCGACGCGGCATGTACAGGCCATGGCCGGCGACGGCTGCCTAGTCTAGCTACAGGGGAGGCATAAACGACCAAGGGTGACCTAGGAACACTCGTCAATTTGGCTTAAACACCTTGAGAACGGTCTGCCGACGTGCATGGCGGAAACCGTGACCTCGAGCTCGCGTTCCTGCTCAATCATGGCTGAATTGACCAAACGGTTGCCAAGATGAGTTTCCTGGGCACACCGAGCTGCTAAAACAACACACGAGAGGCGTAGAGCCTTACCAGAGTGGGCTGGCCACGGAGCGCGGAGACTTTGGCTTGCTGGTGACAAAGGAAGGGGGAAAATGGTGTCGCGGCGGCTCTAGGTGAAATTGGGGGTGGGATTGGGGCTATACAGCCGTAAGATACTGTAGTTTCACCATGCACAATCAATTTGGGAAGAGGGAGCTGAGGCAGCGTGAATTTTGGATTACGATCAACTCACTGAGTGGAGGTGTGCATACCCCGTTGTGGATCACGGTGCAATTTATAGCCATGGCGGTCCAGCTAGCTATCTATGGCCACGGATAACTGCGTTGGCGCATGTATACCATGTAGGGAAGAGGCACAGTGAGGGAGATCGAGGCATGGGTGACACCGCGACAAAAGTTAACTGAGTCACGGTGACTGCCGGCGACTAACCCCGGCCACTCTTGACTGGGTTCGCGGAATTGCACCATGTTGGAAGTTATCCATCCCCGGATTGATTCTCCTCACTGGATCGCGAGAGCCCATCCGATTCAACAGTGGCCCTGATCTTATCGCGTTCATCAGATATTTGTCAGGGTTTGATCTTCAGTGTTCTTCTGAACTGACCACCTTCTACCCTCTTTATCTCTGGAATTTTGTTAAGAACAGAGCAACTTCCCTTAATAAAATGTGTTCACTTAACATCAGTCTACAAACTTACTATGGGATTCTTGGTTCAAAACCGAACGAATTCAAAGATATGGCATGCTCAAATTGATCCCATATCACTGTGACCATTTCTGTCTTCAGGTTCAGTTTCAGTTAATTGATACAAGTCTGACAAAGCAACTTTGGGCAACAATTTCTTTGATTTTTTCATAACAACTAGAGTGACTGTCTGCATCAAAGTTATTCTCCCATAATAGCTCTACCAAATTGATGTGGTGGCATAGGGCAAAATCCCTTTTGTTTGGAAGTTAGCAGGCCCTAAAGATGAACCCATTTCACTGAAATTCAGACTTAGACAAAAGAGTTCAAATGTGGCTCTTTTGCAAATAAGTCCAAAACTCAGGGTTTAGGTTGCAAATCTTCATAATTGTGGACCATACGACTTAAGATGCTTTAACTTCATAGTTTTTGCACTTTAGTCAAAAGTGCGCTAATTTTGCACTTAGCCTCCTAGGGTTTAACTCTAGGGTTTTCCAGGGTTCTATTTAGGGTTTTTGACATTTTAGGGGTTTGGATGTCACTTGAGTTCAACTATGGAGATACTTTATGACTTCTTCAATTGAATTTTGAATTTTCTCTTGTTTAGGCCTTGTTTGCTCTATTAAATCCAATTCAGGGTGGAGTACCCTACTCTAGGGTTTGATTCACAAAAGGTCATATCAACACAACTTGTTTGAAATTTTTGCCTAGTGAATGCACTCTAGGTGTAACAAACATATGGAATGCCAATGCTTATAATGTTATGCTCAAGTTTTAGTAACAGTAACACCAGGGGTGTTACATCCTTCCCCCCATAAAAGAATCTCATCCTGAGATTAGAAGTCCTAAGGCAAGTAATGGAAAAGGAAACACGACATGTCTTTATTTCCTTATTCTTGGTACAAGGCAGGGGTGGTTTTGGGCTCACTCCTTTATTACAACAATTGTATACACTTTACAAATTACATGAGGCTAAAAAGCCTGGGAAATTCTTTTCTAAAAAGTCTTGAGTTTTCCATGTAGCCTCACCTTCTGAATGTTGGTTCCACTTTATCTTGTAAAACTTGAGAGTTTTTCTTCGGGTAATTCTGTCCTTTTGATCCAGGACTCGAATAGGGTGCTCTGAATACGACAAGTCTGGTTCTAGGGAAACATTCGTTACTTCAATGGTTCGATTAGGAACCCGAAGACACTTCTTCAATTGAGACACGTGGAACACATTATGTACTGCAGACAAGGTTTCGGGTAACTGAAGTCGATATGCAACTGGTCCATATCTTTAAAGGATAGGAAAAGGACCAATATACCGGGGTGCAAGCTTCCCTTTTACCCCGAAACGTGATATACCCTTCATTGGTGAAACTTTCAGGTAGACATAGTCTCCAACTGAAAAGTACAAGGGTATCCGGTGGGTGTCTGCATAACTCTTCTGACGAGCTTGAGCTTTCTTCAAATTATGAATTATTCGTTGAACCTTCTCTTCTGTCTCCTTTACCATGTCAGGCTTGAAGAAATATCTTTCACCAGGTTCAGACCAGTTTAACGGAGTGCGACATCGTCGTCCATATAAAGCTTCGAAGGGTGCCATCTTAATACTTTCTTGATAGCTATTATTATATGAGAACTCCACTAATGGTAAACAATCATCCCATTTCTGTGGGAACTCCAGAACACATGCTCGCAACATATCTTTGAGTATCTGATTTACCCTCTCAGTCTGCCCACTGGTTTGAGGATGATAGGTCGAACTATGGAGCAACTTGGTACCCAGGGATTTATGAAGTGCTTCCCAAAACTTGGCTATAAATTGTGGTCCACGATCCGACACTATAGTCTCGGGAACCCCGAGCAGACTAAGAATACGAGCAATGTATAATTGGGCATAGGCAGTAACCGGGTGATCTGTTTTGACTGGTAGAAAATGGGCTATCTTGGTAAGTTGATCAACTATAACCCAAATAGAATCATACCCTTTTGTTGTCCTGGGCAATCCCACAATAAAGTCCATGCTTATATCTTCCCATTTCCATGTAGGGATAGGTAGCGATTGTAATGGACCAGCAGCCTTCATGTGTATGGCCTTGACACATCTACAAGTGTCACATTTTGCCACATAGCGTGCGATTTCAATTTTCATCTTTGTCCACCAGTAATGCTGTTTCAGATCATGATACATCTTAGTGCTTCCGGGATGAATAGAATAGCGACTAAGATGTGCTTCATCCAAAATTTGCTGGTGGAGCTCCTCATTCTTAGGCATAACTATGCGGTTGTTGAACCATACAACACCTTGATCACCTTTTTGGAAGCAGTCGGCTTTTCCAGCTTCTATCTTCTCATGAATGTGCTTCATTCCCTCATCACTTCTTTGTGCGTCAATTATTTGTTGCAGGATGACTGACTCAAGCTTCAAATGATTTGAAGTTCCATGTTGAATCATTCCCAGGTTCAACTTCTCCATTTCTTGGCATAACGTTTTGTCAGAAGTCTTCATGGTAAGACAATGGCAGAAAGCCTTACGACTCAACGCATCTGCCACCACATTAGCTTTTCCTGGGTGATAGTGAATCTCTAATTCATAATCCTTGATCAGCTCAAGCCATCTCCTTTGTCTCATATTGAGCTCTGACTGGGTAAAAATATACTTTAAACTCTTATGATCTGTATAAATGTGACAGACATTCCCCAGCAGATAGTGACGCCATATTTTGAGGGCATGAACCACTACAGCTAACTCCATGTCATGAGTTGGATAATGTTCCTCATGCCGGTGCAACTGCCGTGAAGCATAAGGTATTACTCGGCCTTCTTGCATTAAAACACAACCGAGACCACTGCCTGATGCGTCACAATACACATGGAAGGGCTTTTCAATATCCGGCTGAGCCAATACCGGAGCAGTGGTTAATAATACCTTCAATTGCTCAAAGGCTTCATTACACTTCGAAGACCAATTGAATTTAATATCACTCTTCAATAAACTTGTGATTGGTTTCACAAGCTTAGAAAAATCCGGAATGAATCGGCGGTAATAACCAGCTAGCCCAAGGAAACTTCAGACTTGATGTACAGTGGTTGGGGGTTTCCACTCCAAAATATCCTTGACTTTGCTGGGATCTACCGCAATCTCCTTAGCAGATAATACATGTCCCAGAAATTGAATCTCCTCTAGACAAAATGCGCACTTACTAAAGTTAGCATACAATTGATGTTCCCTTAAGCGCGTCAATACGATCCATAAGTGCTGAGCATGCTCCTCTTCATTCTTGGAGTATATTAAGATATCGTCAATGAAGACCACCACAAACTTGTCCAACTCGGGCATAAATACCGAGTTCATCAGATATGTGAAGTGGGCAGGAGCATTCGTCAGTTCGAAAGACATAACCAAATATTCAAATAGTCCATACCGCGTGGTGAATGCGGTCTTAGGTATAACTTCGGGTCGGATACGGATCTGATGATAACCCGACCTGAGGTCAATCTTGGAGAATACCCGAGCTCCGGTAAGTTGATCAAATAGAATGTCAATCCAGGGAAGAGGGTACTTATTCTTGATAGTGACCTCATTAAGGGGTCTATAGTCCACGCACATCTGTAACGTTTGATCCTTCTTCTTGACGAAAATGGCTGGACAACCCCAAGGCGAAGAACTTGGTCGGATAAATCCTTTTTCAAGTAGATCTTGCAATTGGGTCTTGAGTTCTGCCAGTTCATTTGGAGGGATTCAGTACGACCTTCTAGAAATAGGAGCCATACCGGGCTTCAACTCAATCACAAATTCTACATCTCTTTCTGGAGGCAATCCCGGCAGATCTTCTGGGAAGACATCTGGGAACTCACATACTACCGGAATATCTTGGATCTCCGGTATGATAGCTTCATACACTCTGCCAGTTGGTCTAGCTGGAATGGCTATGGGGATAGACAAAAGAATCTCTTCTTGGCCATAACTCAACCTGATTGTTCTCAGATCAGTGTTGAGGATTGCTTTATGCTGGGCTAACCAATTCATGCCCAAAATTACATCTATGTCTTGGCCTTTTAGAACAATCATGTTTGTTGGAAAGTCCCGTTCAGCCAAGGTTACGGGCACTTGGTAAGCCACTTCTTTATTAAATATTTGTCCCCCAGGCGAATGAATAGTAAACCCTTCCCTTGATTCAGTATATGGAATGCAATGTTTTTCCACAAATTTCTTGCTCATGAAAGTATGTGAAGCACCAGAAACAAAGAGAATAAGTGCAGGGTGATTGGCCACGAGGAACGTACCCATCATCACCGGTTCGCCTTCCGGTGTTGTGGCCACTTGAGTGTAATAGATCCGTCCCGTTTTCCTTGTATTTTTGGTTGCGGTATTGGTTGCTGCATTTCCCTTAGAACTCCCGGAACTCTATTGATTATTTGATTGATTTTGCCATGGACAGTCCTTAATAAAATGCCCAGACTTTCCACAGTTGAAGCAGCCTGTTGACAAGCTGGGAAGAGCAGGGAAACGAGTGCCAGGGGCACCTGGCTGATTTTTAGTGATGGGGGCAGCGGTAGGACGGATGAAAACTGGTTGCTTGGAAGGAAAGGAGGGTGGGCGCGATGAAGAACGATTCTCGTTGAAAGGCCAGATGACCAACTTTTGTCTCTTTTCAGGCCCCTGGTTAGGCCTGTCACCTCCATTTCCCTTTGATTTGCGGGAGCCTGCATATTTAGCTTCTACTGCCAGCGCCGTGCTGACAGCCCTTCCATAGGTAAGATCGATGCAGGTGGCCATCTTTCTTTGCATCCGATCATTCAAGCCTCTCATGAAGCAATTCCTCTTCTTTATATCCGTGTTGACTTGATCGATTGTGTATTGGGATAAGTGGTTGAATTTATTGAGATACTGGGTGATAGTATCCCCGCCCTGCTTCAGCTACATAAATTCCTCCTGCTTCATATGGAGGACTCTTTCAGGTATATAATGCTCTCTGAAGGCCAACTTGAACTCATCCCACGTGATTTGATGACCAGCCGGCTGAACAACAACAAAATTTCCCCACCACGTACTGGCAGGGCCACGCAATTGTTGTGCTGCGAAGAGGGGCTTTTGAATCTCCGTGCACCGGAGAAGCCCAAACTTCTGCTCAATAACGTGGATCCATTCATCCGCTTCCAAAGGATCTTCGGCTTTGACAAACAACGGAGGACATGTCTCGGAGAAATCCATATATGATGTTTCACGGGGGCCTTGCGGATATGCCCGCCTGCCTTGTTGCTGCATCTGTTGCCCTGCCATTTCCCGCAAGAAATAGGTATTGTCAGTTGTAGCATTAACCAAGGCAGTGATGGCCTCGGCTAGCGTCGGAGGTACTAGGGGTGGATTTGGAGTTGGTTCCCTCCCACGGGAGGTGCCCGCCCCATCCTGTGCGCGAGTCTTAGATGGCATCTGAGGCAAAGAACATTTGAAAATATGATATGCCAGAACAACCATCTATTTCACATTACTGAAAAAGGTAATGTTACAGACTCGTATATACAATAGGATTACGTTACCTATTACACACTACTACTACTTCTATACTATACTATTCTTGCTTCTTGTCGCTTTTGGTAGCCTCGCTGTCAGGCGTAGGAGACCACTGGTTGACCAAATTCATTGAAGGAGGGGGCCTGAAAAGGTCCAGTTCTCCTCCAAAGGCTTCTCCTGCTGCTCCAGATGGTCCGGCTCCCATCCCGACAGGATCCGCAGGGACGTTCGGGTGCAATTCTGAATACAACACATGAACTTCTTCATGTAATGTATTACAATATACCTGCAAGTTATCAACAGCTGAGTTAAGCTCTTCCACGCGGGCTCGAGCTCTAGCTTCCTTTTCCCAGGCTAGTGAATAAGAGTTCACAGCCCAGACGAGCGCTAGATCCCGATCCGCTAGCTGGTCTTGCAGGTGGCGGATTTCTGTTCTCAATTCATTGATTCTTTTGCCATCTGCAACCCATAGATCGTTCCTATGTCGAAGTTCTGCTCGAAGCTGATAAACTTGTGCTTCTAGATCTCCGATCGGATCGTTACTACCACTGCTGCTACCTTCATGTTGTGGGGCAAGTTGATGACGGGGCACGCCAAACGGCCCGGTTGACTTGCGCGTGGTCTTTCTCGTGCGCGGCGGCATATCTCCATGAGGGGAAAAAACTTATTAATATAGTTTTTAGCATGATGCATGTATAATTACAGTATCAACCTTAGTTGATTCACACCTTATATACATTGCACTCCTACTATCTGGTCTTTAAAATAAACTCTTCAGAGATACTTAGGTAAGAAGGGAAGAAATTTTCTAGATAAGTTTGGAAAATTCTTTTTGAAGATGCCTCATAATATCTGCAGAGATGGGCTTCGCTCCGATACCAGCTGTGACGGAACCTCCCAAGTCATTAGGCCCACCTACAGTTGTCCTTGTCCAACGGACCTCAGACAACCCTGCAGGTGCACCTGATCACTTGACAAGCTCGGTATCTGAATTCCTTACCTTCCCAAGAGCGTTTTACCCATCACGCAGACATTACAAATCATCGGAGATGCGGAAGTGTGGAAGCAGTTACAATAACTTAGTTTTATTTGAAAAATAGGACAGAGTTAAATATTTACAGACCAGAACATATTATACAAGTGCAGAGTATTATTATTACAAACCATGGGAGGCAAAAACTCCTCCCCAAATAGATAGTAAAAAGTTTTTAACGGAGGGCCTTCCCTCCCGCAGCTCTAGTCTTGGTGTTCGTCTTTGGTTACCACCTTTGAATAGAAGCAACAAAAATTTGACGCTTCCTCACCTAAAACAACATGGGACAAAACCCTGAGTATGAAGTGTACTTTCGCAAGACTTACCCGACAAAGTAAAAGACTCTCAAGGATATGCTGGCTTTAAGGGAGTCAAGGCAAGGCTTATCAATAATCAATGACTTTGTTTGCAGAAATGCTTACTAAGGTGGATCCTTAAATATCCAACTTTAATTCACCAGGTTAAGTAAGATTACCTGCAACTAGAGTTCTTTCTACCCTAGTTCAAACACTTGACCTGCACTAGCCAATTTCTTAACAACCCTTCATCTTTACTGGATTTCTATGTATAGGTCAGTGACCAAGTCTTCATAACCGTAAAGGTACGGCGATCCGAATCGATTATACTCAGCTGAGGATCTCCAATCACACGACATATGTAGCACTTAACCTTGCATATGTCAACTCGCCACTGGGGTTCTTAAGACCAGATCAGGTTCACGCCAACCAAGAGCACAGATACACCACCGTCCAGCCTCTTGTCACGGAGGGTACATGCTACTCTCGCCATCTCTCCACGCCCATTGCGTGTTATCTTATTCTGGTATTAGTCTGCCCGAGGCAAAGCTTACCCATGACGAGGCATGTGACCAGCTAAAGGGTCCTCGGTCAGCAGGCCTACATCGAGACGGTCCTTAATCGACTCAGAAGGAGACACTACACCGAGACTCTCTTCTCGTACAAGTCACCCGCCCGATCTCAGCTTAATCCTTTCAAACCCAAAGTTTGGTACATGGCAGAGGTACATCTTTTCCGATGTTGAACCCATCATGGCCATGATGGATCCACCATCAAGTTTTATTTTCAAAAACATCCCTCCCACTTTGCCACATCATCTTTTTGTAAAAACAAAACATTTTGTTTTGCTATAGCCAGACTAAGCATAGGAAAAACCTTTTGTAAAACAGGGATTCCAAGGAAGGTAATCAAATTCAAGGAAGGAAATGCAGGAATTGTTTTAGCACTCAACTCCTATTACCTAATGCATCAAACAAGTGAGAAAGATTTTAAAAGAAATCAAGGAGGTGGCAAATGCACCGGGGCTTGCCTTGTTTTACTGGTGAATCAGGCTCGGACCCGCAGATGTCAAAATAGAAACAACTGCCTGCCTGATGTTCCTCAGGTGGTGGTGGTGTCCTTTCTGCTTCAACTTCTACTTCTTCTTCGTTTGCTATATATAGCCAAGTATAATAATGAATGCTCATGTAGTGCTCATGAAGATGCATAAACAATAGAAATTGGTTATCTAAAGTCTTGAGTACATTTTTCATTCACGATTCTCCGAGAACCTAGGGTTTCCGGAGTCAATAGTGAAGTTCATATGGCAGGGGGTAGGGTTTTGGGTTCTAAGTATCAGACAAGGTCCAAATCATACCAAACTCTACCCAAGGCTTCTAAATATTATTTAGAGATTATCCCAAAAAATTAGTGAATTTTGGATTTATTATTTATTTTCTAAAAATCTAGAAGCAAGGTCTTAGGCTATTTTGAATACTCTATAACTTCCTGTTTGGATTAAAAATCATAAAACTATTTTTATTAAATTCTATGGAAAATTAGGAATCTAGCAAAATTGGTCCTACATTTTTAGGATTTTTCTACAATTTTCTAGAATTGTTTTAGCTCTGGTAGAAAAAGAAAAAGAAAAGGAATGAACAGTCTTGGGCCAAATCCAGCCCAGGCGGCCCAACTCCGGGTGGAAAACACGCGCGCTCGCGCCCGCGCTGGCAGACTTGCACAGAGGCTCCCGCTGTTTAGAATATCTGTTAAGAACCCCTAGTTACTATTCCCTCTCTCTCTCTCTGACAGTTACACAAAGGTCCCTGGAACTTCGTTCCTTCTCCAAATAAGTCCCTTACCACGGTGCGCTCGCCGTTCATCACCGACACGGCATGTACAGGCCATGGCCGGCGATGGCTGCCTAGTCTAGCTACAGGGGAGGCGTAAACGACCAAGGGTGACCTAGGAACACTCGTCAATTTGGCTTAAACACCTTGAGAACGGTCTGCCCACGTGCACGGCGGAAACCGTGACCTCGAGCTCGCGTTCCCGCTCAATCATGGCTGAATTGACCAAACGGTTGCCATGATGAGTTTCTTGGGCACACCGAGCTGCTAAAACAACACACGAGAGGCGTAGAGCCTTACCAGAGTGGGTTGGCCATGGAGCACGGAGACTTTGGCTTGCCGGTGACAGAGGAAGGGGGAAAATGGTGTCGCGGCGGCTCTGGGTGAAATTGGGGGGTGGGATTGGGGCTATACAGCCGTAAGAGACTGTAGTTTCACCGTGCACAATCAATTTGGGAAGAGGGAGCTGAGGCAGCGCGAATTTTGGATTGCGATCAACTCACTGAGTGGAGGTGTGCATACCCCGCCGTGGATCACGGTGCAACTTATAGCCACGGCGGTCCGGCTAGCTATCTATGGCCACGGATAACTGCGTTGGCGCATGTATACCACGTAGGGAAGAGGCACAGTGAGGGAGATCGAGGCATGGGTGACACCGCGGCAAAAGTTAACTGAGTCACGGTGACCTCCGGCGACTAACTCCGGCCACGCTTGACTGGGTTCACGGAATTGCGCCACGTTCGAAGTTTTCCATCCCCGGATTGATTCTCCTCACTAGATCGCGCAAGCCCATCTGATTCAACAGTGGCCCTGATCTTATCACGTTCATCAGATATTTGTCAGGGTTTGATCTTCAGTGTTCTTCTGAACCGACCACCTTCTACCCTCTTTATCTCTGGATTTTTGTTAAGAACAGAGCAACTTCCCTTAATAAAATTTGTTCACTTAACATTAGTCTACAAACTTACTATGGGATTCTTGGGTCAAAACCGAACGAATTCAAAGATATGGCGTGCTCAAATTGATCCCATATCACTATGACCATTTCTGTCTTCAGGTTCAGTTTCAGTTACTTGATACAAGTCTGACAGAGCAACTTTGGGCAACAATTTCTTTGATTTTTGCATAACAACTAGAGTGACTGTCTGCATCAAAGTTATTCTCCCATAATAGCTCTACCAAATTGATGTGGTGGCATAGGGCAAAATCTCTTTTGTTTGGAAGTTACAAGGCCCTTAAGATGAACCCATTACACTGAAATTCAGACTTAGTCAAAAGAGTTCGAATGTGGCTCTTTTGCAAATAAGTCCAAAACTCAGGGTTTAGGTTGCAAATCTTCATAATTGTGGACCATATGACTTAAGATGCTTTAACTTCATAGTTTTTGCACTTTAGTCAAAAGTGCACTAATTTTGCACTTAGCCCCCTAGGGTTTAACTCTAGGGTTTTCTAGGGTTCTATTTAGGGTTTTTGACATTTTAGGGGTTTGGATGTCACTTGAGTTCATCTATGGAGATACATTATGACTTCTTCAATTAAATTTTGAAGTTTTCTCTTGTTTAGGCCTTGTTTGCTCTTTTAAACCCAATTCAGGGTGGAGTACCCTACTCTAGGGTTTGATTCACAAAAGATCATATCAACACAACTTGTTTGAAATTTTTGCCTAGTGAATGCACTATAGGTGTGACAAACATATGGAATGCCAATGCTTATGATGTTATGCTCAAGTTTTAGTAACAGTAACACCAGGGGTGTTACATGGGTGTTGTTGTTGTTGTCTTTCCTACCATGCTTGCCTCATTTCTTGACGCATCTGCAATCGGTCCTGACGCATTTCCTGGTGTTCTTGCCTTATCTGATTTTGCATTTCGTTAACCACGTTTGTCATTTGTTGAAGCACTTCTGTCATTTGTTGTAGCACCAGCATTTGGGCGTCAACCACTGGATCGATTCCAGCCGGTGGAGGATTTGGAGGATTCATTTCTGTTTCTTGTTGCCTGATAATCCTCCCTTCCTGGTATTAACCATCAGAGTTAGAAGCATATGATAAAATAGTTTGAAAGTGTAATTATTTGATAGGCAGAACAAATAGGCTAATAGCTGGTTATGAACTGAAGATTCTTTGGCATGACTTAATCTGTTGCTTTATGTCCAGGTTGGGATAACTAGCCATATAAGGTGAATGTCCAAAGGTAAGATAGAAGCTGTCAAGATGAGGTAGATATGGGTGAGATAGACTACATGATGTAGGTCAAAAATCTTGTTTGATGTTAGATGAGGATAGACAGATTATGCAATTCATCATGACTCTATTGGTTGGGTTAGCTCTTGTGCTCATGGTTAAGTTGGTATAATGTACTTGATTAAGTTAACACCTGGCTAGTAAGGTCTAATCTCTTCTACCAGTATCACTAATTTGTTTAAGTAGACCACATCAGATTAGATCATTTTAGATTATATCACATTAGATTCTATAATCCTATTTAAGAATATCATTTAGTTAAGAATATCAAGCTGAATTTATCTTTAAAAAATCCTAATAGATATATATATTAAGTGGAACTTCCAATTAGTATATTTTTTATACCTAAGATTTTCATGCCATTAGTAGGTGTGCATAGAAACAAGGGTACATCATGTTTTAGCTATTTGGTGAGTGTAGAGAAAATTTGGAGGTAAAAAAAAGTTAAGTAATGAAGACTTTTATTTCGGGTGGTGAATCTTAATTCATCTGAAGATCTGTTTCTACTCATATCCTTCATTGTCGAGGTTAACCTTCTTCTTGGGTCTGATTTAGGGACCATAAGCTATGGTGTTAGATGCCATTATCTGAGTTGGGATAACAGTTGCGGGTACATGGGGTAGGTAGGTTAAACAGAGTTTTACTTTGCTTTTGGGATAAATGGGTTTGGGCAACCTATAACATAGGCTAGGTCATGGTTCCACGGATGAGTTGGTCTAAGACACCAATTTAGGTTTAAAACCCATTTATAGGGATATGGTCTAATCTATGTTACCAGTACTAAATAACTTGTTTAAGTAACTTCCTTTAGATTAGATCATATCAGAGTAGGTAGGGTCTAGATTAGATTGGATTTAACTAGAATTGACTAGTTTAAGTTAAATAGATCTACCAGGGTAGAATATATATTATTAAGATATGTTAGAATCTTTTGAGATATGACGGATCATATGACGTAAGTAAGTCAGAATCTCTGTTAGGTTAGAACAGAGGGATTATGTAGCTATCGGGTGGTTAAGGTAGTTGTGTATGGCCAGGTTGAACTAAGACTCCAACTTAGGTTGAAACATATTTATAAGAGTAGCATCCAATCTTATTTTACCAGTATTATCTAACATGTTTGTCCATTAGATTAGATCTGACCAGATTAGATGGGATCAGGATTAAATTGGTGTAATCAGATTAGACTAGATAAGATCTACTTAATTTATTTTGGAATAGACCATGTTTGTTACACTATTATGAGATAAGCAAAGTGGTGGGGATAAGTATGCTTATTAGGACAAGATGAGTCTCTAAGAATAAGATAGAATCTTTTGAGATTAGTTAGATCTATTAGGATTGGATGGAATCTTTTTGAGATAAGATGGATCTATTAAGATAAGGGAGAACCTTCCAAGATAAGATGGATCTATTTGATATATTCTAGTGGGGGTACTTTTAGTTGGTCTAGTTTATCTTATAAACAATTTAAGAGGATAAGATAATTTTTTTAACACAAGATGAACCTATTAGGATAAGATAGATTCCTTTAAGTTAAGGGGGATCTATTTAAAATAGATACACTTTAAAGGAGGATAATCTAAGTTGTTTAGTTATCTTATGAATTCTATTTATGTCTATATGTATATGCAGATGTATTTGTGGACATTACTCCACAACTCATCACACTCAATCAAAGATCCAAATCAAACAAGTATCATAAGAACAAGCACTCAAGCGTATAGATACCTATAAAAATAGTTTGTTTTTGTTCATAAGAGTAGGTCTCCTATTCCTAAAGGTCATTTTATGAAGCGTCCCCAATCCTCTGGGACTCAAATGTGATATAATTACTAGTCCCAGGAGGCTAGTAAACACATTTATACATCAGATGATACCAAATCTGCTTAAACGAGACAAACCTACAAAGGTGGCGAACAACTTTAAGAGTTGGTCCACAACTCGAGACATGTCATCAGAGTGGGGCTGAAGCAGCCCGATATACGCAGCGAAGCAAATCAGCGGTCCAACAGCCACAGGCAAGGTTGGGAACAGTCGTAACTCTTACCCGATCTCCTTTTTCTGAAAAACAACAAATAAGCAAGGGTGAGTACAAACGTACTCAGCAGCCCACCTTCACCCGCGGAATGGGGAAATCAGATATAATGCATGGAATATGTGGAGCTCAGAATATTTTGCAGAAACAGCAATATTTTATGCAGGGTTGTTTTGAAAAACATTTTGTACTTTTGCAAAGCGCATCCTCTCCAAAAGGAGCAGGAAGTTTTTCAGTATTATAACAAAATCCCCTGGACTAAACCATCCAGGTATCTCAGCAGTTTCCCACTGGTTTTCCTTTTCAAAAACAGCTACTGGACTTCTCGTCCACCATAGCTCACGGCTCAACCGTCGAACCTTTTAAAAACCACTTTTCTCAAAACCATCTCTTTTTTTTAGAAAACAAAATACTAATTGTCATACCACACCAGACTCGTCCATTCCTATGGACATAGACTATTCGAATAGGTTTAAACTCCGCGCAGAGGTGTACACTTCACCCACTAGTCTGGCTCTGTGATCTCATAGCTAGTGAGATCCGAATCCGAATCTCTTTCTTTCCTCGCACGTCCTAACCTTAACGGTTATACCGGAAGGATTCAGGCCACCGCCATGTCCAAACCAGACAAAACATTCCCCCTCCTTATCCTCCCGGTGCTCCCCAGCCTTCATAACCCTGGGGTTGGACCGTACGAGTTCAGATTGAGTGACTGCCCACACAGTCTCGAGTGGTTGTACTATTAAAGAGTACAGGTAGTGAAGATGACAAACCGGTCCTTATATGAGGGGACAATCCTTCTGCTCACGCCTAAACCAGCTGAGCCAACACCTTAGGCCCTCCCCTAAACCAGGGAGTCCCTGATTATCCCACTCACAAGGTGATAAGGGTGAAAAACCTTCATCATACACATTTTGAAAAGCATTTTCTTTTGAAAACTCACACCTTTTCTCAAATCATTTGGAACATATATATTAGGGATTGATTGCGGCAAGCAGCTGGGTGGCCATAATAACTTGTCTCAAAATCATATCATGCAAAAAATAACAGGCTGAGGGTTGTGGTTGAAAAATCATAGGTAATTTATGCATCAAAGGGATCCAGTGAGCTTGTCGTGCTTCTTTGGCGAAGGGGAGCTCGCGGAACTGGCTTCTAGCTCCACTGCCTGGCGTAGACTTGCAGATCTGGCCTCCACGAGACGGCACGAACGCTTCGATAACTATGCAACATGAACAAGCAAACATACAAACAAGCAAGTATACCAACAAATATTTAGTATAGTGGCCAGAATAGCGATATATTGATGGGCAGAGTCTTGAGCATAATCTATGTCATGTGGTGTTGAGATAATACTAGTGGTGGAGCGGAGGTGCTTACCAGGAGGGTGGACTGGAGGCGAAGCGACACTATGCGTGTAGCCGGCAGAGCGGAGTAACTGAGTGGGTGGGGTGTTTGCCTTAGCTGAGGGTGTTGAGTGTGTGTGGAGAGGGAGAGGGTAGCTGGGTGTATTTATAGCTGAGTGTAGGTGGTGTAGCACAGTGAAGTTCACTGTTGGTGAGAATAGTGACGAATGAATCGTCTGACTTAGTATGAACAGAAGAGTTATAGGCAGAATATGGGACAAGAGTATTTTGGGAGCTTTCTGGAATATGGACCATGCATAAGGGATGACATGGTTGGATAGGGAATAGTTTGATAAAAATTTAGAAACGAGAATTATTGGAATCTGAGTTTGGGAGCCTGGTTCGAAGGAATCTCAAAGTTAAGCGTGCTCAACTTGGAGAAACCTGGGATGGGTGACCAGATGGGAAGTTCCCACTGCAAGGAAAATCACAGTCACTAGAGTTCGTATGACTGGAATATGGGTCTGGCTGGTCTTAGGTGGACTGGACAACATGATGTATGAGTAGTTGAAATTTGGGGTGATCGGCTAATCGATGAATAGTAACGATGAATAGTAACGATGAATAGTGACGACGAAAAAGTTACTAGATATCATCGATGAGTAGTAACGATGATGAATAGTAACGATGATGAATAGTAACACTGAATAGTAACGATAGTGAATAGTGTCAGTGAATAGTAATGATAAATAGTAACGGTGAATAGTGATGGTGGATAGTCGTATGAACGAACGATGAACGATGAATAGGAACTATGAACGAACGGACGATCGATCGAATGATCGGACGAACGAACGATCGGAATTTCGGCAGCATAACGACAGGACAAAGATTATCTGGAAGAACGATGAATAGGGACTATGAACGAACGAAGAACGATGAATAGGAACTATGAACGAACGATGAACGATCGAACGATCGGAATTTCGGCAGCATAACGGCAGGACAAAGATTATTTGGATGAACGAACGGACGAACGATCGAATGATCGAACGAACGATCGGAATTTCGGTAGCATAACGGCAGGACAAAGATTATCTGGAAGAACGATGAATAGGGACTATGAATGAACGATGAACGATGAATAGGAACTATGAACGAACGGTGAACGATCGAATGATCGAACGAACGAACGATCGGAATTTCGGCAGCATAACGGTAGGAAAAAGATTATTTGGACGAACGAACGGACGAACGATCGAACGATCGGACGCACGGACGAACGAACCATGAACGATCGGACGAACGATCGAACGATCGGACGAACAAACGAACAAACTAAGAACAGGGGACGAACGATCGAAGAACGATCGAACGATCCTTGTGCTAGTGTGTGCTTGTGTGGAACATGGAGTGGGTGTGTGTGGGGGGAAGAGAGTTGCCATGAAATGGCTTGGGGTGGGATGAGAGGAGGCCCTTGCCCCTCTATTTATAGCCATGGTGGGGGATTAGGGGGAGGGATGAGGGGATTAGTGGGAGGATGAGAGGATTAGTGGGAGATTAGCATGTATTTGTCTTGTATAAGTGAGATTAGCTTGTAGAGCTCACTGTATGACACTGGAGGCATACATATATGTATGAGCATGATAAAAGTTATGAAGAAAATATTTGTGGGGACTTGAAAAATGATTCGGAAGGTATTTCTGAGGAAGAAAAATACTTGGAGAATTATCGGTGGAATATTTGGGCAATATTTCTGGAAAAATTTTAAGGGGATCACTCGGGAAATATCTGGGCGGTATTTCTGGAAGAATTTGAGGGGGATCACTAGAGAAACATTTGTAGGATATTTTGAGGAGGATTTTAGAGAGACTATAGACCACTATACTTTATTTGTTGATATCAACTCGCAAACAAACATTTTGAAATGAAATTTGAAATTCATTTTGAATTTAGAGCGAGTTTGAGAAAATTTCAGGATTTGAATTTTTGGGATGCTACACTTTAGGCACAGGATTTCAACGTGTGAAATCCACATTTGTCTTTAGAAATAAAAGGTAAGAATAATCAGAGTAAAGCAGAAATAGATGAGAAAAGATTAAGAGAAGTTTAGAAAGAATCAGAGTAGCAGAGGTATGTAAATAAGGGTTGTCCAGTTCTATCAAGGTTTCGTCCTACAGTCGACATTCCTCTGATACCACTTCTATCACACTCGGGTTTAAAGGACAAAGCCGGGTGCATCTCATATATGCGTCAAAGAAGACAACACATATAATAAGAGAGTGTATAGAGATAAATGTCACAATATAATCAGAGTACTTATTACATAGCGTAAGTCTTACAAAATAAAAGATAAATATAAAGTGAACTAAAGTCCATCCTTGGTGCCATAAAGTAAACTGGGAGACGTCACCTAGATCAAATCGAAGTCCTCGTTGTGTGGCTCCTCTTGAACCACGTGTTCTTCTAATGTGGGGTTGTGAGACAGCAAGGGTGAGATCACACATGTTCATCGCTCAACAAGTTGTGGGGAATAATGTGCATGAACTCACCAAAGGTGGGAGTTCATGTGTTGTGCAAGGCTAATCAACAATAGGGATTAAAGTTGAGCATTGCTTTTAATAAGTTGGTCAAATTTTATTAGCAGTTACTAAGTGTAAGTAAATACCAAACCATAATAAAAATAATAGAACAAAGTTAATAAATGATCACATGCAATGCAAATGACAAATTGAATTTAGTTCCATAATTTAATCATGCGAGAGTCCTGAGCTGCTCTTGATAGTGAGCTCGGCTAGTATACCAGTTTTACACTCTACAAAGGTTGTACCTTGTACCCACAAGTCATGTTACCCATCTGCCAAGGGGTCATGAATCTCATACACCTCTACCAAGGAAGCGAGGCAGAGTAACACTACGAGGCCTTTACAAAGTTCCACTAGCTTCCAAAAACCCGCTATAGTTTCTGGGAAGAGCACTTGCAGGAATCCCTCGTTCGACCGCCATCGCAGCAAAATCAAACCAAGAACCTCCCTCCATGCAACTCCCCTACTGCCTTTGCCCCTTTTGGGTAAGGTAGTCTTCCAGTAGCTTTCCAAATTAGTCAGCCAAGGGCGTCCCATTCCACCTTTGTGGTGGCACGTGTTTCTCAAGTTAAGCTTCATGTTCCAATTAAAGATAATGATCTTGACATGAACATAAATAAAATAATAGAATAATTGGAACATGGATGTAATGAAATATTAACCCAAAACCATGTAAAGCAATAGCATAACTACCCAAATGATTCAAGGATAAACAAGGTAAAAAGGATAACCAGTCTAGGGTGACCTATTGGGTCCCATCAAAATTAAACCTATGCATTGATAAGTGATAATAAAGTACATTATTGGGTAACTGAAAGTGATCAAGGGCACAACTTGCCTGGGACTTGAGATTCCAGGTACCAGGATAATCCTCAGATTCTTGTAACCTCGTTGTTAGTCGTAGCAACACAAACAAACATGGTATAGATAAAACTAACATCACACCAAACATAAGAACAACTGCATAATAATGATCTACACGTCGATACGAGATCGTGGGATCGAGAATTACTAAGATCGGAGTTACGGTCATCAAGTTATGATATAATTAAATGATTAAAACTAGGTTCTATGTTTATTTTATAATCCCAGAGAAAAGATAACCTAAAGTAGTAATTAATTCAACTTTAAACTAAATTATAAATTGGCCATAGATCATATTTTAGTAGATTATAATGATAAGCAGATTAACAAGACTTACCAACATAAGTTAAATAAAGATCTAATTATAAAAGCATGAGACATGGTACAATGAATGTTGGTATTGCATAGTAAATATTCATATGAAGCTAACGCAACTGGAACGGGTCAATTCGGAGTTAAAATGGGGAAGTTATGAATTTTCGAAGATTTTATGTATTCGATACAAGATTAATTAATAGATTATTTTAATACAGTTTTCATGTCAAACCAGAGATACTATGTGATGAACAATATTATTACAAAATTATAGGAACTAGAATGGGCTAAAAAGGAGTTAAAATGAATTTTATATGAATTTTACAAGTTCCTGCAATTATTTTTGTATTAAAATCAATTTCCATAATTAATTTCCTAGTTTTCACTGCCCTCTGGACTATGCACACAATTCCCAGAGAGCTCAGGGACTAACTCGCAAAACTCCCTAAGACTCAGATCCCAATTCGCCAAGACTGCGGGTTTATTTGATAAAAGAATAGGGTCTTATTCGCAAAATGAGCGGACGAAGGGGTATTGCGCGATCCTGGCCGTTGGATGACCGCTGAACGACATAGATTAGATTGAATTAATAATGAATTGGTATGCAATCCACACCATTAGATCTGGGACTGACGGTCACCCAATCTAGAATGCACGGCCGTGATTTAAACAAACTCGAAGGGGTATTGACTTCTAATCGGGGCCGATCAAACGCCATCCAACAGTCCCCACACTTCAACCCGCCACCAACCGTCCAGACGACCGACGGCGGGCAGCTGCACGGTGGCGCCATGGCTGTACCACCACAAATTCCAGCACACCACGCCAAGCTCTAATTCGAAGAGTGCTACACGTGGAGAAGATGAAGACGAGTTGGGTGCAAGGGTCCTCACCACTGGTTGTCGCACAGGTGATGCAGTCCACGACGCAGCGGCGAATCAATGGTGAAGAAACGCTCCGACAAGCAATTCATGCCAACCCAGGAAGCCATACGATCCACCATCCCACGCGCATGATCCATGCCATCACCCGAACACCCCGGATGCACCGCGAACGCCAATCGACCCTTGAATGCGAAGAATGGCGGCGGCGGTGGTACCTCTTTCTCTCTCTCCTCCCACTCTGAACGCGTGCACGGCACGGAGGCAGCACACTCCGACCTGCATATCCACGAAGGGCGGCGAGGCTCGAGTCTTAAGCACCTACCAACGGAGTCTGGTCCCGTGAGGAGGGGGGTTGACCCGATCCCAATAGCCCGATGTCCGTGGCGAGTCTGTTGCAACAACCCGGACGTGAAGAAGGGGATAAGGCTGACGGTGTGGGTCCCACAGGTAAGCGAAGCATGAGGGAGGGCGCGAAATGACGGACCGGGCCACCAGGCAGAGGGAATCGCCCAGCGCGCACGTAATCTGGATGACGGGTGGGGCCCGCGTGACATTGATCGAACGGGCGCGTCTAGGGTGCGCAACGGTGAGTTGGGCTACGCGGGTGTTCCGACCTAGGTCGCGGCTAGGCAAATTTGGCCCAAGGTGAGGAGGTGAGTTTTTCTTTTATTTATGCTTCCTCTTCTATTTTTATTCCCACCTTCAAAATTCAAATTTAAATATGGGTTTCAAATCCTAATCTCAATGTAACATCTAGAATATCATAATGAAGGCAATGTATATATTTTTATAAACTTATATATTTATTTTAGTTATTTTGTTTCCTTTGTTTAGTTTAGGGTTCAAAGTATGTTATGCACCCATATTATTATTATTATTATTTAGGAAGAATTATCACTCTTGTGTGTGATCAAATCCCAAGTAAATATTCATTACCTTATTTGCAAGAAGTTAGTTCACTTAATCCAAAGTGTTATTTTCCATATTCCATATTCAAATTCCTATTTTACTCCCTTCTCCCATTTTTTAACCAGAATTTAAATGTTCACTTCAAAACCTCAACATGATATGCATATGCTTAGGGTAATCTATTTATTTTGCTACTTTATTTTATTACTATTTATTTCTTTTATTTTATTACTTATTTTTTTGTACCAATTTTAGGTCTTACAAACCTATTTGATGAATCTGATGAATAAGGTGTTCATGGAGTATCTTGACAGATTTGTCGTGGTTTTCATCGACGATATTCTTATTTATTCCAAGAATGATAGTGATCGTGAGGAACATCTGAGATTGGTGCTACAAAAGCTACGGGATAATCAACTCTACGCCAAGTATAGCAAATATGAGTTTTGGATTGACGAAGTGCCATCCTTGGACATATCATTTCTAATGGTGGGATATTAGTGGATCCTGCTAAAGTCAAGGAGATTATGGCATGGAGCATACCCACTACAGTTACTGAGGTCCAGAGTTTCTTGGGACTTGCAGGATATTATCGGAGATTTATTGAAGGGTTATCTAAGATTGCTAAGCCTATGACCTCACTTCTAGAGAAGGGGAAAGAGTTTAAGTGGGACGAGAAGTGCCAAGATAGCTTTGATCAATTACAGATGAGGTTGATGTCACCCCCAGTGTTGGTTATGCCAGATCTACATAAGGGATTTGACATTTATTGTGATGCATGTGGCCAAGGCTTGGGATGTGTGCTTATGCAAGAAGGACACATGATCGCCTACTTGTCTTGTCAATTGTGGAAACATGAGTTGAACTATCCCACTCATGACTTAGAACTGGCAGTCGTAGTGCATGCACTTAAGATATGGAGACATTATATATGGGAACCAAGTGCCAAGTGTACACCAATCACAAGAGTTTGAAGTACATGTTCACTCAGAAGGATCTCAACCTTAGGCAACACCAATGGTTGGAACTCATAAAGGATTATGATTTGGAGATTCACTATCACCCGAGCAAGGCGAATCTAGTTGCGGATGCCTTGAGTCGGAAGGAACATGTCCATTCAGCTATTGTTGCCCAGCTACCTGATGAAATTGTTGAAGATTTCAGGAGACTCAACCTGGGAATTGTTGCACACACTGAAGGAGTCACCATTGAATTGGAATCTACCTTGGAGCAAGAAATCCGTAAGGGTCAGGTTGGTGATGCTAAAATTCAAGAGATCAAGGATCTTATTACTCGAGGTAGAGGTCTAGAATTCACTGAGGATGAGCAAGGCACAGTATGGTTCAAGGACCGGATATGTGTTCCTGAGATTGATAGCCTTCGTGAGACTATATTGAAGGAGGCCCATGATTCTGATTACTCTATTCACCCTGGTAGCACTAAGATGTATCAGGATTTGAAGCAGAAGTACTGGTGGTATGGGCTAAAAAGGGATGTGGCTGCACACGTGACTAGGTGTGATGTGTGTCAACGGATCAAGGCCAAACATCAAAGACCAGCTGGACTATTGCACCCGCTTAAGATACCTGAGTGGAAATGGGAAGAAATTGGCATGGATTTCATTGTTGGGCTACCCCGCACTCCTGCAGGGTATGACTCTATTTGGGTGATTGTGGACAGACTGACGAAATTGGCTCACTTCATACCTGTAAGGACTAATTACACAGGGGCCAAGCTTGCAGAGTTGTATATGACCCGGATAGTTTGTCTACATGGGTGCCTAAGAAGATCGTGTTAGACCGAGGATCATAGTTTACTTCCTGGTTTTGGAAGAAGTTGCACGAGTGCTTAGACACACAGTTGAATCTCAGTTCGGCCTACCATCCTCAAACTAATGGGCAGACCGAGAGAACCAACCAAGTGCTGGAGGATATGTTGAGAGCTTGTGCTCTTAAACATGGTGGCAATTGGGATAAGAGCTTACCGTATGCGGAGTTCTCCTACAATAATAGCTACCAGGCCATTGAGGCTCTATATGGCAGAAAATGCGGGACTCCACTGTATTGGGATCAAACTGGTGAACGACAGTTCTTTGGGCCTGAGATTATACAAGAGGCAGAAGAACAAGTACGAATGGTAAGGGAGAATTTGAGAACTACACAGTCTAGGCAGAAAAGTTATGTGGATACCCGGAGAAGGCTACTAGAGTTTAAGGAGGGTGTTCACGTGTATTTGAAGGTGTCACCGATCTGGGGAATGCGAAGATTTAAAGTTAAAGGGAAGTTGTCCCCTCGCTTCATTGGACCCTTCTTGATCTTGAAACGAGTAGGAGAAGTTGCATATCAACTAGAACTACCCGATCATCTTGTGGATGTACATGATGTCTTCCATGTATCTCAATTGAAGAAATATCTCAGGGTACCCGAAGAGCAGCTACCATGGAGGATCTTAGTGTTCGAGATGATCTGACTTATGCTGAGTATCCTATCAAGATTCTTGATACATTGACTCGTGTCACAAGGAGTAAAGTGATTAAAATGTGCAAAGTACAATGGAGTCAACATGGAGAAGATGAGGCTACTTGGGAGAGAGAAGAAGAACTACGCATAGACTTTCCCCGCCTCTTTCATAGTTCTACCTAAATCTCGAGGACGAGATTCTTTGTAAGGGGGTAGGATTTGTAATACCTAGTTTGGAAATAATAAGAGAAATGGATGATCTCAATAGTTGTTTTGTTTTCTACTTATCATCACTTGGGAATAACCATACTTAGAGAGAATAAGTAGTTAAAGACACCAAAGATAATTTGTGCATCATGCTGGATTTTAAGTGTTTGTGCAATTAATAATGATAAAATTAATAGGGATACATTAATAATGAGAATTTGGGATTTAGCCTAAATTTAAATTCTAGAATTGGAAAATAAGAGAAGGAAAGAAATGAGAAAATACTACATAAAATAAAATAAAAATACGAATAAATATCTTTCACACTGATATTTTCAAACTGTACATTTAAAACTGAGGACAAATTCATCACAAAGTTGAATTCAAAATTTAGGATCTAAAATAAAAAGAAAAAGGAACAGAATAAGAAAAGGATAAAGAGAAAGAGCTCGTGTGGGCGTAAACTGTTACACCGCGCGGCCCATTTACCCCTTTACACTCGGACGGCGGCTGACGTTTGGGCCCCAGTGCCCAGCTTCCCTCCGCGCGCGCTGACTCGCTGATTGGTGGCCCCCACCTGTCATCCCTTTCCTCACCGTGCAGTGCGGAACCACTCCCCCGTGAAGACCGCGTCGCCGCCAACAAACTCGGGATTCAGCCTCCGGGCCCAACGACCTCTGACCTGGTCGGTCGCCCTCACCTATCCGCCCATAAAGCCATTACGAAGCTCGGGCACAAACCCTAGCGCCACAGTCTACAATTCCCTTGCGCTAATGTTTGCCACAACCCCAGCAACCTTCTAACAAATCGTAGAGTCATAGGTGCCGCTGGTTGTGCCATCGGATGAACTCCGGCGTGGTTCCGCCACCGTGTTAGCTCGGGCGCCGCCGTGTTCGGCCATCGTGGGAACACGAGGATGGGCAGTCGTCGGATGGCTATCGCAGGGTTGCGATTGTGTGACCGGGATACCGTTTCAAACTTTGATCTGCGTCGTTAATACATGATAGGTCGGTCGGGCACCCTGATGGGTTATTTTAAATCCTAGCCATCGAAACCAGATCCTAGGGTCATGTGTGGATACCGGTTCGCGCTGGGTGCTGATTTAATCTGGGGCACACATATGTGATCCATCGGCCAGAAACAAAATATACCCCTTTAACCGTACCACTTTGTAAAAGAACCACTGGACTTCTAGGGAATAAACTCGTAGTGTGCAGGGTATGTCGCCTGAGTCTTAGTACAATTCGCGCCATGGCCCCTGCACTCTTCAGAAATTGGCGCCCAATCCAGAGAGTAATGAAAATATAGAATTAATTCTGGAAATTGATTTTAATACAAAAATAGTTCCAGAAACTTGTATAATTCATATTAAATTCATTTTAACTCCACATTAATTCATTCTAGAGACATTAATTTTTTTTAATATTGTTTATCACTTAGTAAATTTGTTTAGCCATGAAACTTGAACTAAAATTATTCACATGAGTTATGCTATTCCAAGTACTTAGTAACTTCAAAAATTCATACCTTAATAACCGTAGATCCAAATTTAGTGGTTCTTGTTCCTATGATCTCGTTACGCATCGTAGAATATTATCATGTATTCTGTTCTACTGTTTGGTATGATGTTAATTTTTGCTATACTATATATGTTTGTATTGATGCGAGTAGACGAGCAAGCTACTGAGCATCCGGGGGTTCAGCAGGAGGAGACTGCTGAGCAGGAGCTCGTTGAAGGCAAGTTGTGCCCTTGATCACTTGCTTTTTACCCAGTCATGTTCTTATTAATCATAATGATCTGCATAGTTTAATTTTGATGGGACCCAATAGATTACCCTAGTTTGGCTATCTTTATACCTTATTTTACCACTGGATTTTTGGGTAGTACATGCTAATGCTTTATGTGGTTTTGGGTATAAAGATATACATTACTCATGTTCACACTTTTATTATCAGTTTATTACTACTGTTCATGATAACATCATTATGTTAATGGGAACATAGAGAACCACCCGGGAAAATAGTGCTACCACAAGGGCGGTATGGGACGCCCTTGGCTGATTAACTAGGAAAGCTAGTGGAAGACTACCTTACCCGATAGGGGCAAGGGCAGTAGGGGAGTGGTCAGTGTAGGGAGGTACTTGGGTTGATTTTGCTGTGATGGTGGTCAGGCGAGGGATCCCTACACTGGAGATTTCTATAAACTGTAGCGGGTTTTCTGAAGCTAGTGGAACTTTGTAAAGGCCTCGTAGTGGTACCCTGCCTCGCTTCCTTGGTAGAGGTGTATGGGGTCCGATCAACCTCGTGGCAAATGGGTAACATGACTTGTGGGTAAAAATGTGCAACCTCTGCAGAGTGTAAAACTGGTATACTAGTCGTGCTCACGGTCATGAGCAGCTCGGACACTCACATGATTAATTTATGGAATTAAATTCAATTTGTCATTTGCATCGCATTTGGACTATTTTATTATTATTTTTATTTATTATTACTAAGGTTTGGTATTTATTTACACTTAGTAACTGCTAATAAAATTTTGACCAACTTATGAAAGCAATGCTCAGCTTCAACCTTTATTTTATTGATCAGCCTTACACTTCACATGAACTCCCACCTTTGGTGAGTTCATGCACATTATTCCCCACAACTTGTTGAGCGATGAACATATGTGATCTCACCCTTGCTGTCTCACACCCCCCCCCACAGGCCTTATGATTACCAGTAAATGTCAGGGATATGAATGTAATTTTGCTCGGGTTGTATCCCGTGCCTATAAATAGATGAACAGTAGCACCGTACTGTTCACACTGCATTGTAATCGCTCTCGTGTCACTCACATTTTCACCTTCAGACAAGCCGAAGGTATCAATGTAATATAAATATTGTGGATATTTATTCATGATTTATTGATATATCATTATTATTTACATTCTTTTATACCTCATGTATCTCCATTTATATTTGTTTACTGAGATGATGAAGGTATGTCCTTCATGACCTTCGTCTGAAGATCATTATACCCGAAAGGAGATAATGTGTCGAAGGAGGAAGGTATTTAATCGTTAACAATTGTGTTGCTTTGTTCTTGATGTATAACATTCGAGAACAAGGACCAACACGGATCTTTTTGACAAACTAAGCATGTACCTTATGTTTGAACCAAGAAATGAAATCGGGCAATCTATTTCACGTACCCTTTCTAAGAAGGGTATCATATTCCTGTGGAGTTGGGTCCCTTGGTCGACGCTAGAATTCATGAAGAAATTGTTTCGAGTATGGTGTCACCTCTTCAAGGTTGGTCAATACATATAGCATGATATGACGCCACTCTTCATGTCTCAGGGTCTTGGTAGTCGAACCACTTGCGCTTCCAAGTTGGCCTCGAAATATGTTGAGGTTCGATTCATTGCCGCCATTATTGTAACGAGGAGGTGGATTATGCACGCTCGATAGTTCGTCACCATATTAAGTTGTTGTGAAGTTTAACACGACATCTAGAATGTATGCCTCTGCAATGGAAGCCTCGATTTTGTATTTATTTCTACATTTCTTTCGAATAGTCTTTAGACATCTCTCGATTGGATAGCACCAACGTCCCTGCACGCCCCCCCCCCCCCATTCATGCCTCATACAGGAGCTGAAGAATCAAATACTGCATTGGATTGAAGAAGTCAGGTAGAAATATCTTCTCAAGCTTACATAGTAACATGGGTGTCAATCATTCCGAGTCTGCAATCACGGTCCAAGATAACTCTTTTGCACAAAGCTGGCGAAAGAAATAGCTCAACTCTGTAAGCGATAGCTAGACATGCTCAGTGACATAGCCTCCAACCATCACCAGAAGAATTTATTCAATCCATATGTGGAAGTCATGACTCTTCATCCCTAAGACTCGCAGAGTAGATAAGTTCACCCTCTACTCAGGTTAGCTACATACCCATCAGGAAACATCAACATCTTGATCCAATGCAGTACTTCCTTCCTCTAGGCCCTGCTTAGGACAAAATCGGTCTTAGGCCTTCTCCATGTATTTCCACCACTAGGTGGCTTCATCTCATGGTTTGGTCTATCACATAACGCTGCCAAATCCACTCTTGCCTTTACGTTATCCTTTGACTTATCAGGAATGTCCATAATTGTTGCCCAAAGTGGCAACATTCTTGCATCACGTCAATGTTGTGTGGAAGGAGAAGGTCGTCATAATAGGGGAGCCGAGTCAAGCCTGACTTATGTGTCCACATATGCTGCTCACCATATCCCACAAAACGACCTTCTAGATTGGTCATGAGCCCATCTATCTGTTGACAAATTTCGGCACCAGTCATCATTGTAGGTGGGTGGTCTGTCAGTACGACACCTTTTGTAAAGTTCTTGATGTCTAGGCGTAATGGATGGTCATGAGGGAGAAATTATCGATGTTTATCGAATGATGAATATTTGTCACCCTTCTTCAACCAAATGAACCTAAGAGCTTCCTTGCAAACTAGGCATGGGAACTTACCGTGAACACACTAAGCGCAGAATAGCCCACACGCCGATAAGTCATGCATGGAGTACTGGTACCAAACATGCATTTTGATGTTTGTCTTCATAGCTTGGTCATACGTCCCTACCCCTTCCTCCAAAGCACGGACCAATTCATCAATCAAAGGCTCCATCTACACGCCCATTTTATTCCCCAGGTGTCCGGGAATTATCAACGACACGAATATGTTCTGTCTTTGAAAGCATACATCGGGGATATTGATGGGGATAACAAACATAGGCCAACATGTGTACGGGGCAGCGCTCATTCCATAGGAATTGAACCCATCTGTGGCCAGCGCAACACGTACATTACGAGTCTCTTCGGCTTTCTCACGGTGAATGGCATCAAAGTGTTTCCATGCTTCACCATCGGATGTGTGCACCATCTTGTCAAGATTGTATTGTTTGCCATTTTTGTGCCATGTCATATGTTTTGCGGATTCCTCGGTCATGTATAGACGCTGGATCCTCACTACGAACGAAAGGTGGCGTAGGATTGTCACGGGGATGTCGAGCTGCCTCTTCTGTCCATCACCAGAGTCTACCTCCATGAACCTAGACGATTTACACTTCAGACAGTACTTTGCCTCCGTGTATTCTTTCTTAAATAGCACACAGCCCTTCGAACAAGCATGTATCTACTCATACGTCATATTGAGTGCATGAAGCAGTTTTTGTGCCTCGTACATGCTCTTTGGCAGAACGTGGTCCTCTGGAAGCAGACTGCCAATAAATGTCAACATACCATCGAATGTGTCTCGACTCATGTTGTATTATGACTTGAACGCCATTACACGCCCAGTGGCATCCAATTGAGAAACCTTTTGTCTGGCCGTGAAGGGGCTTCTGTGCCGCATCAAACAGGTCGTAGAACGCCTTTGCGGTCGGCTTTGGCTCATCCTCCATACATCCTCCGGCGAATTGTGCCTCGTGATTGTAACACCCTGCCCAATCCCTGGACCGGCGGTACTTACTCCTGGCAGCTCGCTAGGATCATATATTGTCCCCACAGACCAACACTAGTCTTTTGTGTGCACTTTGTCCTCACTCATGCGCACCCGAGAAAACTTCCCGGACGATCACCCATCCCAAATTGCTCCAAGCCAAGCACGCTTAACTTGGAGGTTCTTTTGAGATAGGCTTCCGAAAAAGAAGATACACCTTATTGGTATGAATACTCTATTAATTCTATTAAGCCTTAGGCCAGGATATCCCATCCCAGGGGCCAGGATATCACAATCCACCCCCCTTAGAAGACCAGCGTCCTCGTCGGTCTCCCCTCTTAGCCACATCTATGTGTCTAGTGTCGTCATATGCCATGCCATGTGACCACTCCGGGCCCACATGCGCCATGTGCCATATACCCGAACCCCCAAGCCCACACACGCCTGTGAAACCTCGAGGGTCGGCTTTGATACCACTTGTAACACCCCGTCCAATCCCTGGACCGGCGGTACTTACTCCTGGCAGCTCTCTAGCATCATATATCGTCCCCACAGACCAACACGAGTCTTTTGTGCACACTTTTTCCTCACTCATGTGCACCCGAGAAAACTTCCCGGTCGGTCACTCATCCCAAATTGCTCCAAGCCAAGCACGCTTAACTTGGAGGTTCTTTTGAGATAGGCTTCCGAAAAAGAAGATGTACCTTATTAGTATGAATACTATATTAATTCTATAAGGTGCATCTTCTTTTTCAGAAGCCCTGGGATGGGATATCCTAGCCCAAGGCTTAATAGAATTAATAGAGTATTCATACCAATAAGGTGCATCTTCTTTTTCGGAAGCCTATCTCAAAAGAACCTCCAAGTTAAGTGTGCTTGGCTTGGAGCAATTTGGGATGGGTGACCGACCGAGAACTTTTCTCGGGTGCGCATGAGTGAGGACAAAGTGTGCACAAAAGACCAGTGTTGGTCTGTGGGGACAATATATGACCCTAGCGAGCTGCCAGGAGTAAGTATCGACGGTCCAGGGATTGGACGGGGGGTTACATGATAGTCGTTCAACATATCCACTACCCCGGCATCAGCATCATAATCCTCGACTTGTTGTCTCACCACCTCCTCTCTCGTACGATGAGCTTCACCATGGAAGATCCATCGAGTATAGTCCGGCGTAAATCCATTCTTCCAAATATGTTCTACCATGGCCTTCTTAGATTTTCTTTTTCAGTTGGCACATTTGCTGCACGAGCATGCAACTAGGCTCGCTCCTTTAGCAGCTTTGCCAAATGCCTGTTCCACGAAAGCATCGATCTTTCTGATCCATTCAGAGGTGACATCATTCCTTCCTACACGACCCGTGTACATCCACTCACGGTCCTCCATACTCTAACATATATAACCGAATATAGTTTAGTATAAACATGTAATGCATGTATACTATGTTCTTACCTTCTAATAGGTGAGGATAGGTCCTAATCCCACCCGCGGTTGCATAGACGGGGTTAGTTTCCATGCTCTAGTCCGATCCGAGACAGGTTTTTGATAGCACCTCCCCGCTGTTCTCCGGATACACGTCTTGGCTGGGAGAGTGTACTGTCCGGAGAACAACAGGGAGGTGATGCCGAAACTCTGTCTCGGACCGAAGTAGAGCATGGAAACTAACACCATCTACGTAACCGTGGGTTGTCCAAAAAACGTGGACAATTCGAAACAGATACATTTGTGGATATGAAAAGATCTGCATATCTACATTGTATCTCTTTCGAACGGGAGACGCCTAACTGGTTTATGTGATCTACGACCATGATGCAGAAATAAAGGTTATACCTAGTGTGGCGGTGGAGTCAGGCTAGCGGGGCTATGACGGGTAGGTGCAGTGGCGACGCGAAGTGGTGCAAGCAGACCCGCAATGGCTAGGAAGACCTCTGCAAAAAATTAACAATCCTATCAACAAAACATTTTGGCAGCACCTCCCGTACACAGGGAGGTTTCCAAAACCTACAAATAAAACTAGCAGCACGATGGCTGACATTCACACATATTTTAACGACACCTTTACCGGCAATCATATATAATCGGCATCCATATCCACCATCACGTTATGCCGAATTGACACACATACTAAACTAACTAAACTCACTAAACTCAATAAATTCACTAAACACGCATAATATAATATGAAACTCACTAAAGTCACTAAATTCACTAAACACATATAGTATAATATGAATCATTAAACTCACGAAATTCGTCGGGGCGGGGCGGGGTCGAAGACGAGGTGGTGTCGGGCCGGCGATGGTGGGCGTGGGCGATGGTGGGTGCGGACGGGGGTGGGCGCGGGCGGCGGCGCGACGGCGGTGGGCGAGGGCGAGGCGGCGCGGGCAGCAGTGGTGGGGCACGACAGCGGCACGCGAGTGAGAGTGAGTGAGGGTGCCGGCCAGTAATAGCTATGTAAACGTTCTTTACCGAGTGCCCACGATCTGGCACTCGACAAATATTTTTTAATTTAAAAATATACTTTAACGAGTGACCGTGATCTGGCACTCGACAAAGAGTTCGTCGAGTGCCCACTGACAAGCACTCGGCAAAGATTGTTTTAATATTTTTTTAAAAACATTGTCGAGCGTCCCCTGCCCGACACTCGGCAAAGTATTCTTTGCCGAGTGCCTTACTTGGACACTCGACAAGTATGTTTTTATTTTTTTTCTTTTTCTAACCAAATTTTTTGTGGTTTGTTCCTACACTATGTAGACTTACATGTTCCATTTTTTGGCACAATTATAAAAATGTTTGCTATAACTATTAGATTTTGTTTGTTTAATTGAATTTCCTCGAATAATTCAGATTCAAACTGCAAGTCACTCGAAAAATGGAAAATCGTGAATGCAAAAATGATATTCATGTTATTTAGCACAAGTTACGGCCGATTTCAGGAGCAGACAAGAATTTTTGAGCACCATGCTCATGAAACATGACCGTAAACTTACCATCCAGTTGTTTAAAAATTGTATAAAACATAAACAAAGTCAGAAAATCATGAAACATGTGCACATGTCATGATAACATATGTAGAGCCTACGATAAAAATTTGAGAATGTTTTGAGAAAGTTGTCACGCACTATGTGTAGAAACCTAAGTGTTCTACACATGAATTCTTAGAACTTCAATGTAGACCGGTTAGGTTTCTACATATAGTGTGTGATAACTTTTACGAAACATTCTCAAATTTTTATCATAGGCTCTACATATGATGTCATGACATGTGGACAAGTTTCATGATTTTCTGACTTTGTTTGTGTTTTATACAATTTTTAAACAACTGGATGGCAAGTTCACGGTCTTGTTTCATGAGCATGGTGCTCGAAAATTCTGGTCTGCTCCTGAAATTGGTCATAACTTGTGCTAAATAACATTAATATCATTTTTGCAGTCACAGTTTTCCATTTTTCGAGTGACTTGCGGTTCAAATCTGAATTATTCAAGGAAATTCAATTAAACGAACAAAATCTAATAGATATAGCAAACACTTTTATAATTGTGCCAAAATTGAACATTTAGGTCTACATAGTGTGGGAATAAACCACAAAAAGTTTGGTTAGAAAAAAGAATAAAAATATATTTCGCCGAGTGTCAAATAAAAACACTTGGTAACGCATGGTTTGACGAGTGTTAGTCGGACGACACTTGGCAAAGTACCTTCTTTGTCGAGTGTCAACACCTAGCACTCGGCAAAGATAACAGTCGTCAGCTATAGACGGCTGCTGACGGCCCTTTGCCAAGCGTCGTCGTTTGCCGAGTGTTTGGCTATACCGAGTGTGCAACTCTCGGTAAATGTGTTGAGCATCATTTGTAGCACTGAGCACGGTCGGACAGTCGGGCCCTAAGGTTCGGACGGTTCGGCCCACGGACGGTCCGCCCGTAGGCGCAGACAGTCCGTGAGTAGATCGAATCAGGCGGTTAAAACTTCTATCTCCCCGCGCGTTTAGCCCTCTAATCTCGCGCGAGCTGTTGGAGAACGACTAGGAACGAGTGTAGACCTCCCCCTTATATATTTGAAGGGGTACGGCCGATTAAACCCCAAACAATTGATCATTCAATCAATATATATCTAGTTCTTTATATTTTTTCCTAGGAATAGACAATAACCTAGATTCCTCTCTCTAATCTTCACCTCTCTCCGGCTCTAAGTCGTTTAGAGTTGTCTTGGGTGGCCTGTCGATCCCAATACACACCCTACGATCTCTCCTCCCCGATGGGGTCCCTCCCGGATGCGAGATCCCAGCGCAGTCGGCGAACTCCGCTGTCCCTGCGCACGCGTGGACCGTCTGGCTACCAGACGCAGACCATCCGCCTCGTCAGGCAAGAACTCTAGCCTCTGCGTCAGGTCGCGGATCGTCCAGCCACTAGGCGAGGACCGTCCGGCTCGTAAGGCAGGAACCCTAGCCTCTGCGCAGCCTCTGCACTAGGTTACGGATCGTCCGCGCCTCCGCAGATAGCATCACTGCTGATTCCCATCGTAGTGATTGGCGCCTGAATCGACGCCAACACAAACAATTTGCGACGTGTTTGGTTCGATGTAATGTAACGGTATAGGATTCCTTCGGGTATCAGATAACGTTACATGTGTTTGTTTTGGGTTCTATTGAAATCACATACATTGGAATCGGATACCGTGGTATACAAAACTCAAACCCTCCAACCCTATCCGGAATCAATCGTCCGGGTTGGCACCAGTGCCGCGCCGCCACTAGGCCAGTGTCGGATTCAGCTGAAAGCTCTCCTCCTCCTCCTCCTCGGACGCCAGTGCCGCGCCGCCACCAGGCTAGTGCCGCGCCAGTGCCGGATTCAGCTGAAAGCTCTCCTCCTCCTTGGACGCTAGTGCCGCGCCACCACCAGGCCTCCCTCCTCGAACGCCAGCAGCGGGCGCCAAGTCTTCGCCGCCGTCCAGGTAACAAATCTCCCAAATCTCGAACTAGTGGACTGTGCGATAGACTGCTCGTCGGAGTTCTAGATCCAGTTCATCGGAGTTCTAGATCCAGTTCGTGGGAGTTCTAGATCCAGTGGCAAGGGTGACTCGCCTGTGCTCCCCTTCCCAACCACATACCACATCCTAGCAGGCTCCCTCGCCAAGAATGGTAGCTCTTGGCCCTGATCTGTCGCTTGTCGATCTGTCGCTTCTGCCGCTTCTCAATCTGAGACGGGTGACCGTCAGGGCCTTGGCCCTGATCTCATGCTCCAGCCACCTGAAGTGTAGACTTGTGTGGATTGGTCTCTGCCGGATTGCATGGATTGGTCTCTGCCGGATTGTAGACTTGTGTGGCACCATTATAGACTAGTTTTAAATTCCGCTTGTGGAATCATCACAATTTTTAATGTGGAACTATGCCCTCGAGCATTGCATTTCAAGGCATATGTGGCTCCCCTGAAGTGTGAGTAAGCATTTTCTGTGCATCACATGTGCTATTATTATTGGTTTAATGACCATCTTGTTTTTTTTGGGGTACAAAACTGTTGCAGTTGTAACATTACAGCCCTGCCGCTCTATATGTAAACTTGTTGTGTAGAGAACAGACCAATCAAAACACTGTAGTAATAGAAAGAAAAGGGCACAAATCTTGGTTGTACACTAACAGGCATCTCCATCTCTTCAAGAGATGATGTCGTCCATTTAATCATAGGTTAGTTGTTAGGATTAGGCAGTTTCATATGTCACCAAAGGGGCATGTCTGTTCAACACACTCCTTTACACACACACACACACGAGATAATGGAATTTAAGAAGTGCCATTTGAATTTCAGAAACAGAACCAGCAGTGAATTTAAGAAGGGGCTTGGTGCTTATAATTCGTTGACCTCCAGATTTATCCTCAAGAACTCGACGAAGGAATATGGCATTTAGGGCTATCTTGAGTTCTCTCTTTGTCACGTACTATTATGTTTGGTTGCTCATGGGATTAGCATATAGAAGAAAATGTCTGAGAATAGAAAGAAGGTTAAGAAATAGAGAGCGTAGGATGGAGAATTTAAATGGACTCATTCGTGAGAGTGATAGAAAATGTATTAGTGAGCTACGTATGGATAGAAGAACTTTCTTTATTTTGTGTGAGATGCTTAGAGATGTTGGTGGGCTAAAGGCCACACGCAATATGACCCTAGAGGAGATAGTGGCTCATTTTTTGTATACGTTGGCTCATCATTTGAAGAACCGAACAATTGGAAGGTTTTTCTTTCGAAGCGGCGAGACGGTTAGTAGGCAGTTCAACTTATGCCTTCTAGCTGTTCTAAAGTTGCAACATTTGCTTCTTAAGACTCCTGACCCAATTCCAGAGAATAGCACAGATAATACTTGGAAAAACTTTAAGGTAAATACATAAAACTTTAAGGTTTTTCTTCAACTATAAATAGACGCATTGAAGTGATATTTCTTTTATGACATATTTGTAGAATTGTTTGGGTGCATTAGACGGAACCGCTATCAAGGTAACTGTGCCAACACATCTAAAAGGAAGATATAGGGTGATATTTCTTTTACAATCTGTTGCTCCGTTTACAATCTGCTGCTCCGTTTACAGTACAATACATTACTTTTCTGCTCCGTTTACAGTACAGTACAATCTGCTCTGTTTACAATCTGCTCTGTTTACAATCTGCTCCCCAGTTATAATCTAGTAATGCACGCGTGACCGACCCCTTCAGTTCTATTTTAATATTGCAACCTCCCATGAAACAGAACCACCAAAGCAGTAATCTTGAGCAGCGGTAGCAGTAATTTTATTTTGGGTCTGAGGGAGTAATACAAATACTTTTGTTGGATTCGGTGACAAGATGCATCCGTATAATAGTAATTCAGCCAAACAAACCATTTTTGGAGAATGTAGTTAACTGACGTGCTGTTCCTGACAACATTATCCTAAAAACACTAATTTGTTATATTACATGCTTTGTTAACTGACATGCTGTTCCTAGTCACTGACATGCTGTTCCTAGTCAATTCCATGGTAAGCGTTAAGAACTGATGTGTTGTTACTGTACCTCAGCCTAGTTATCTTCTGTTTTTCTTCATTCAGTTCTTAGTGAGATTTTTTTACATGGTAAACTGATGCTTTATTCAGTTCCATGGTAAACTGATGCTTTATTCAGTTCCATGGTAAACTGATGCTTTATTCAGTTCTTAGTGAGATTTTTTTACAACCCTTGCTTTCATTTTTTGTTCTTTGGTTCCTTACAGCCCTTCAATGTCTTGGAAGTATGCTATATCTGTCAGCGTCACATTATCGTCAGTAGTAAACCAAACAACTGGTGTTTAGTGTTGCTGCATAGCAATCTTTTCTTGTATCTGCTGCTGATGACGTGTCTTTGTTTTTTCACAGAATAATCCAGATACAAAAAGGGTTGTATGGAGTCTCCTTTCCTTACTATGATGAACTCTCAATGGTATATTCCAAGGACATGGCCACAAGTGAAGGTGCGGAAGACATGACAGATGCTGTTAAAAACTTGGAAGAAGAGTTAGTTTGTGTAAATGCTAATGATGACACCGAGGCGTTCTGTTGACTCAACATCATCTAGCTCCAAAAAACGGAAGAAAGAGTGGAAAGGAATGAAGACCGCATCAAGTGACCCGCTTCTTGACGTGTTCAATGAAGTGAGTGGTGATCTGAAGGTTGCCACCATGTCAATTGGAAAAATAGCGCAAGCTATGGATCGTGAGGCATCCAACCAAGAGAAGGCAAGGGATGAGGATCCACAACAAAAGCTAAGAGAGAAGGCGATCAATGAGGTCCGAAGACTTGAATTTACTGGCTCAGAAGTTATCAAAGCAGCTGCTGTGTTTGTCAGGATGCCAGATCAAATGGGGATGTTGTTTGCACTTCCAGAACCACTAAGGAGGGAATACATTGTCGACATGCTACGTGGTAACTAGAATTTTGTTTGTAGAAATGTACATGGCTAGTTTTGATATTGGTTTAATTCACTAATTGTTTAATTTTTGCTAGATGAAGCAGCAAGGAGAGAGAGAGAGGTCGAAGTGAAGGTGCTAGTCTTGCTGTGGAATGATGGAGCTTTGAAAGTTGTTGGTTTAGTTGGTCTCAAACTTTTTAGCTTTAGTGTTCTTCATATGTTGCTGTTGAATGATGGTAAAAACTGAAACTTTATGATGTTAAATGTGGTTGAATGTTCATGAATGGTATTGAATGTGGCATTGTATCTATCGGCAGCTTTCAATGTGGTTTGTTGAATGTTAGCTCTCAATGTGGTAAAAGCTGAATTTTTATGAGTTTTGTATGTTGTTGAATGTTCGCGATGGGAATGATGGTAAATACTGAATTTTTATGTTTACAAATAATGTTGAATGATTTCTTATATTAAAAGTGTATTGGAATCAAAAAAAATGTTACAAAACTCAAATTTTTAATTTCATTACGTTACATTGGTTTCCAAAACAAACAGTGTATTGGAATCAAAAAGTATTACAAAGCTTAACCAAACAAACCAAACAAAGCATGTAATGGTATTCATTGATTTAAAATCCACCGCTTTTTAACTTCCATTGCGATACCATTACACATGGTAAACCAAACACCACATTGGTTAGTCCCATTGATTGCACTATCACCAAATCAATTGATCATTTGACTTCTTAGAGCCACGCGCGCTACACCTCCACACACACATGCATGCATATTAATTGAATACAATACGCATGCATTGGGAGTTTAAGTTTTCCATAGATTCAGGACTTTAAAGATAGGATTCTTGGGCATGCAGGATGCACACAAAATCAGCACTTTTCTTTCTTCCTTTTGGCTAGTTACCTTCAATTTTTGTCTCAAAACCAGCATTGAAACATAGGCTACCCCAATAACTAGATAAATACCCCATATATTATACTACCTCAGTCCTCGAATATTTTTGAACTAAAACATGACAGATAAAAAAAGAACGGAGCGAATAACATTATTAAGCTGCAAGCAGAAACACCAAAAGCGCTTGCCACCGCGTTACTGTTTTCCCATGTCAACAGCTGACAGCAACTTCCTGCACCTTAGCGACAAGGTTTCCCAGCTCCGTCACTCCAGCCTCCTGCGATTTCTGCAACAGACACACAGCTTCGAATTACATATATAGAGAAGAAGTCGCTTGGCTTCTTTCTGTGTTTCTCTAGAAAAAGAAAACAATTGGATTTCTACTAGGCTGCATTGACAGACAAAGTATGTCAGCACAGTTCAGTCAAATTTACTACCAACAACCACCGAATTCATCCTAACATAAAGCAACCCAATGGCATATTGGCATGTGATGCAACGCCACGGAGTATTTGCTTGTAAGTTGCCGACGCATAATAATGAAATTCAAAGAGTGAAAATGCTCTCATCTAGGTCCTTCAATTTTTCATGTGGTTCGTTCAGAGTGGGAACTTAGAGGGTGTTTGAACGCGCTAGAGCTAATAGTTACTTGGCTATAAAAAAACTAGTAAAATTAGCTAGCTAACAAATAAATAGCTAACTATTAACTAATTTACTAAAAATAGCTAATAGTTGAACCATTAGCTAGGGTGTTTGGATGTCTCCAATTAATTTTAGCCACTAACTATTAGCTCTAGTGCATTCAAACAACTCCTTAGTACATGACTGAGCTAGAGTGAACTTAGAATGACCTACTTGAGAAGTTTAATGGACCTAGATGAGCCTACATGGAAAGCTGAAGAACTCACTGTGCATTTTACTCAAATTCAAATATTACTATGATGGTTATACAAGAATATGCAAAACAAACATAGTTCGGTTTTCTTGGGAAGTACTTCAGTGTACATATAATATACAGGATAATGACCCTGTAATATGCACAACAAAAACATTTTTGTTTTATTTCATAAAAAAACACTTCAATAATAAGTCATTGGAGTTCACGAATTTATAACTAGATCATTACCATTCATTATCAAGAATATTAGCATACAAACTATTAGACAGGGACCCAACCACCTAATCCTGTATCAGCCTAGAAACCCTTGCTGTTCTCACGGACAGAGTTGTCCCAACAAGAAAAATCAAACCTTAATACTAAGTTGATTCAAATATAGATTGTTCTAGAGCAAACGAGCGTACCACCCCCAGATCCAATTATTGAATGGTGGTTTTCCCTTTTACTTTGATTTTTTTTGGCCATTGCATAGGTTCTACGCCCATGTAATAAAAAAATAGAAGGGAAAAGAGAGGAATGACAAATAGATAAAAAATTATCCAAGAACACCAGTAATAAAAATTAAAACTTTCAGGTTAATCCATCAGTACAGATCAAAGGCACGTTGTCAGGCTAAGAGGTCCACAGAACTATAGGACAGTACAGCATACGGCATATTACAAGGGATTCTAGTGAATTTAACTCCTCGAGACACCAATCACATGCCTACCTGCCATTAACGTATATTGTCAATCCAACCACCAAACTCGAAATATGGTAAGCACAATATCTACCCACTTTAAAGGGGAGTCAAATACTTCATCTAATTTACCCCATAAAATGTCCTAGAATACTAGGATACCTTATACTTTGGGACAGAGGTAGTATAGGATCAGCACTAAATTTTACTATAACAGTATATTACCTCCACAATTGACATCATACAGACAGAAATAAAGGCTTATAGCATAAGGTAGCTCAAAAGTAATGGAGAGCCCATTGCGGGAGACTCATACCTGAATCGAGGGTAACTCAAAACAGACATAATTCCAGTAATCTACTAACTTGTGATCTTTTGGAACCACTTCGTTTGCCCTTCCAGCACAGAAGATTGCGTAAGCATCAGCAGCATACCTAGAGTAAGAGGCAACATTCGAATAATAATTCAAGAGGGCAAAAAAACAGCATTCAACGAATATTCCATATACAGAGTTTTTTTTTTGGGGGGGGGGGGGGCTACTCACTTGCCAACACCACAAAGCTCAGTGATATAGGTCCATTCTTCTCCAACGTAAGCCTTAGAGAATTTCTGAATTCTGTTTGTTTTCACACGCTGCAGTCCAAGAGGTGCTAGATACTCTGCCATCTTTTCGGGATCAGCTGTATATGCAGTCTGAGCATCAGGATAGCGCTTGAAGAAGCCCTTCACTTTCTTCCTGACCTGTAGCAGTAACCAGTAAACAAAGAAAATTCAATCCTTGAATCCAAAGAATGAAATGTTCCACCAAAGCAACAGCAAATAGGGGAATAGCCTTGGTAATAATAAATTCAAATGTGAAACACCTAGCTGAATTAGCATTGCAATAAAAACACACTATATAAGTAATTTATGAGCTAGCATAAACCATCAGGGTAATAAATAGTATTCATAAAAATAAACAAATGTGAAACACCTATCTGAGTCAGTGTTAGTGTGTTACACTTAAAATGCATAATAAACTAGCCTGTTCTGGGCTGCAGTATAATCCATAAAGGATTTGACCCAAACATGCATATGTTGCGTATCTATAACAAGTGGTCCGCTATTCAAATTTGTTTGTGGATCCTATGTGCACTGTGGAAACATAAAATCGATCATCTCGTATCAAAGAAAGTAGGCACAGACAACCATTATTAAACCTTGTTCGTCAATCCTATGCGCACTGTGGAAACATATAATTGATCATCTGATATCAAAGAAAGTAGGCGCAGACAACCATTTTAAAGCACTCATTTATCATGGAAACAAAAAGTGAAGTCTCTTTCTCTTTGACAAGCATGAAAAGTGTTCTGATGAATCAAGCCACTGACTATGAATCTAAATAACTGTTTGGTCAAGTAACATTTACAGAGATGACACAAAGTAGAAAGAATTGAAGTGTCACCTGTTTTCCCTGTGTTAAGTTGAGGAGCATGCATATTACGATGACCTTCCAGGGGTCAGAAGCATACTTCTCCTGCAATAGCTTATGGGGGGAGCGTGGTGGGGGCACCAGCTGATCCAGCGGCAGGCGGCGGTATTTATCTGACCACTTCTCGGCAGGACTAAGTAATATCGGTGGTTTCCTCGGCTTTTTCTCCATTGTCGTTTTCTCCTCAGGTTTTTTCTTTCCCTTGACCCTTACACCTTCTTGTGAACTTGAGATTGATGCTGAGGCTGGGCATGCTTGCTTGGTGTTCAAGGTTGTTGTCCGGGCAGCCTTGGAGACCTCTTTTGCAGTAAGCAGAGAAGACCCAGATGACGGGTGGCCTCGAGGAGGCAGCCTCGCTGTGCGACCAGTGGTACTAGGAAGTGGCGAACCATTCCCATCTTGCCGGCGCTCAGGTTTGTAGGCGAATTGGGCAAAAAATGCACCAAAAGGTGAACAATAATTGGGGTCCTGATCAATGAAATCGGGATTAGCTATGGGAGGGAAAAAGCCTTGGGGCAGTGTCTGCTGCTTCTTCAAAACCTTGGAATTCTTGCTGCGGTTGATCCTCTTGACACACTGTCTGCCCATGACGCCACCAGCAGCAGCTTCTTCCCCTGCCCTTGAATAGACATCATTGAGAAATGGTGTTTCGCCAGATTGCTCCTGCTCCACCTTCCGCCGCCTATGTTTCTTCCTTACCGTCGCACCCTCTGTCATCACCTTCTTTTCCATCTGCGTGATTTGTGCCACAGCAGCAGTGGGCACCGATGGTATAATCATTGCAGCCTCCCTATCCTTCCTTTTCTTGTGCCTCTTTTCTACCTTCGGCACAGGGTCCTCAATTAATGGAGCTGCCGGCAGCGCCTCCTGATTCTCCCTCTTGCGCTCCTTATCCTGCATCACTGTCGCTGCTGTCATCGCCGAGGTTAGGGTTTCGGGAGCGACTGGGACTGAGGAAGCAGACATGGATTCCAGTATTGCCAAATGTCGGGGAGACTCCCTCGCTGCCATCTCCCTTGTCATCTTCTTCTCAGGCTTTTCTTTCCCTTCGATCCTTGCCTCTTCTTGTGAATCTGAGGTTGATTCTGAGGCTGGGCATGGTTGCTTGGTGTTCAAGGTTGTTGTCCGGGCAGCCTTGGAGACCTCTTTTGCAGTAAGCAGAGAAGACCCAGATAACGGGTGGCCTCGAGGAGGCAGCCTCGCTGTGCGACCAGTGGTACTAGGAAGTGGCGAACCATTCCCATCTTGCCGGCGCTCAGGTTTGTAGGCGAATTGGGCAAAAAATGCACCAAAAGGAGAACAATAATTGGGGTCCTGATCAATGAAATCGGGATTGGCTATGGGAGGGAAAAAGCCTTGGGGCAGTGTCTGCTGCTTCTTCAAAACCTTGGAATTCTTGCTGCGGTCGATCCTCTTGACACACTGACTGCCCATGACGCCACCAGCAGCAGCTTCTTCCCCTGCCTTTGAATAGACATCATTGAGAAATGGTGTTTGGCCAGATTGCTCCTGCTTCACCTTCTGCCGCCTATGTTTCTTCCTTACCGTCGCACCCTCTGTCATCACCTTGTTTTCCATCTGCGTGATTTGTGCCACTTTTCTTTTCTTGTGCCTCTTTTCTACCTTCGGCACAGGGTCCTCAATTAATGGAGCTGCCGGCAGTGCCTCCTGATTCTCCCTCTTGCACTCCTTATCCTGCATCACTGTCGCTGCTGTCATCGCCGCCGAGGTTGGGGTTTCGGGAGCGACTGGGACTGAGGAAGCAGACATGGATTCCAGTATTGCCAAATGTCGGGTAGACTCCCTCACTGCCATCTCCCTTGTCATCTTCTTCTCAGGCTTTTCTTTCCCTTCGATCCTTGCCTCTTCTTGTGAATCTGAGGTTGATTCTGAGGCTGGGCATGGTTGCTTGGTGTTTGAGGTTGCTGTCCAGGCAGCCTTGGAGGTCTCTTTTCCAGTGAGTAGAGAAGACCCAGATGATGGGTGGCCTCGAGGAGGCAGCCTCGCTGGGCGATCAGCGATATTAGCAGGTTTGTAGGCGAATTGGGCAAAGAATGCACCAAAAGGTGAGGAATAATTGGGGTCCTGATCAATGGAATTGGGATTGGCCATGGGAGGGAAAAAACCTTGGGGCAGTGTCTGCTGCGTCTTCAAAACCCGGGAGTTCTTGCTTTTGCTCCTCTTGACACACTGAGTGACCATGACGCCAACGCCACCATCATCAGTAGCTTCTTCCCCTCCTTGTGGATGGACATCAATTGAAAATGGTGGCTCGCCGGATTGCTCCTGCCCCGCCTTCAGCCGCCTCTGCTTCTTCCTCACCGTCGCCCCCTCAGCCATCATCTTGGCTTCCATCCGCAAGTTTTGGGCCGCATCAGGAGTCGGCGGCGATGGAACCACCAGTGCGGCGCCCACGTGTTTCCTTTTCTTACGCTGCTTTTCCTCCTTCCACACGGGCTCCTCCATTAACGGAGATGCCGGTGGCACCACCTGATTCTTCCTCTCGCGCTCCTTAACCAGCCTCACTGCCGCCGCTGCCATCACCGCCGAGGCTAGGGTTTCGGGAGCGACTAGTAGCGGCGACTCGGACTTAGATTCCGGGTTTCCCAGAGGTCGGGGAGACTCCCTCACCGCCGCTGAGGTTAGGGTTTCGGGAGCGACTGGAATTGTTGACTTGGGCTTGGACTCCGGGCTTGCCGGAGGTGGAGGAGGCTCCGAGGATGCCGCTATAGCCTCCACCTGCTCCCTGTGCTTTTTCCTCCTCCGCCGCTTCTTCTGATGCGACGCATCCAATTCCTCTGCCGGCGGCAGTGCCGACATAGTGCACTCCGGCGAAAAGAACTGGACAAGGGAGATCGAGATGGGGACCGCCTCAGCGATCGCCAGCGGGCCGGCGGCGGGATTTGTAGATGGAAGCCAAGCGATCGACATAGTGTGGTCTCTCTCTCCTTTCTACCATCCACTCCAGTATTGGGAAGTGAACGAATGTGGGTCCGAACGCAGTGAAAATGGAGGAATAGATAGATGGAAGCCAAGCGGCCAAGGCAAGGACAGCCACAATTATTTTTCGCGGGAAACTCCCTGATGTTGCCGCCAAAATACACACACCGTAATACAAATAGACTAGATGGAAAAAAATAGTACATGGGAAATATTTCTTTCGCACCACTAAATACAAACAGTTGCCATTTTTTCGTGCAAAGACGGACGACGATACACTCTCTCTCTCTCTTCTGTGCAAACTAGTGGAAGTGCACGCGTGACTCGCGCGTGTGAAGAAAAAAATAACACATCCCTGTGTACTATAATAATATTATTCAACTATAAATGAGTCATTATTATATATTAATATAATTATTTGTATGATTTTTTATTTGAATTTAAACTTAGATAGGCAGACCTTTATGAACAATTTCTAAAAGATGTTGCCACATAATCTCTAAAATAATCTCGTTCAAAAAATATATGTCTTTTTCTGATGTATTTGTGGTAGAATTATAAGGGCTTGTTTAGTTAAAAGTGGATTGAATGAGATTAAAGAAGATTGAATCTCTTATTGGCTAAATTTAAATAGAAAGTGATTTAATCTTCTCCAACCTACTTCAATCCCATGCAACCCAACAAGACCACCTAGAGCTCGACAATCTCATCCCCTGCCACAGGTCGGTCATGTCATGAGATGGCAAGGACGACGACATAGAGCTAGAGTCGATGATCGAGCAGATGGAGAATAGGGGTGTGGAGATGTGGACTTCAATAGGAGGACAACGACATCTAGGTGGTTGTGTCGGACTATAAGGTAGTGTTTGATTGAGGAGTCAAGTAGAATGGAGCTGTTCCATCCCTGATTCTAGGAATGGAGTCGCTCTGTTCTGTGTTTGGTAAGCTGGAACGGAGCGGCTCTGTTTTTTGTTTGGTTGCAGAGTGAACTGGAACAGAATGTCTTTGTTTTTTGTTTGGTTGCAGAGGGAGGCACGTGAGCTGCTGCGCACGGATGAGAGGGCGAGCTGTGCGAGCGGGCTCGGAACGGAGCGGCTTCATTCCATTAATTTTTTGAGTGGGATGGTTCCAAATCTGAGAAGAATATTTTCTAATTGGAGTCACTATGTTCTAGTTACTTTGTAATCAAACAACAATAAAACTGCGACAGAACGGCTCCGTTCTATTTGACAGAAGACGGTGACCAGGTGGTGTGCGGCTGCGTCTGGCCGTCCATCAAAGTTTATATGTTTCTGCTATTTAATGACTATCGTACGATTAGAAAAAGGTTGAATCTAACGACTGCGATGATAAAAGAATACTGGATCTTTTATAATATAACGAAATTATATGTGCGTGTGATAAAAAAAATGCTAGACAAACCAAAAATTTAGAACAAGCAGAGCAAAGTGTAGAACACATTAAAAACAGAACATCCTACAAATTCCAATTGCATGTTGAAATGACAAAACCCAGCTACGTTACCGTATTGTGCGTCGTTTACTGGTTGTTACCCACAGGGCACGAAAGGGGACAAAAGCGCCTCTACACCAAACAGAATATTAATTTATAAAACTAATCCATGAGATTCAGTTATTTCTTGTGTTTGGTTACAATGATAAAACAGAATGAGATAGGACGATCCCTCAAATAAAATTGTTTGATTTAGTATCAAGGGTTGGGACATAATTATTCAGTGTTGTCCTAATTGTCCCTCAAAATTAGAGGGACGATAGAGGACGCCAACGGACGGTCTTATCATTGGTGTCCCGCAATCAAACGCACAGTGACCCGCACATGCAAGCTCCATATTCCAAATGCGCCTCTTATTTTTTGGAATAAAAGAGAAGTCAGTCAGCCAACACTCCCGATCAATAAACCACATGACACGCAAGCAAGGATCGCCCACCCTAAAGAACAAGACACAGCTTAAAAAGACATCGTCCCCGACAATAGACCTGAGGGGCTACCGATCCGGTCAACCCGGCCCTAACCGCCCAAAAAAACTCGACCCAGACAGGTCGGGTCAGTGTGTCGCGCAGGTTTGAGCCACGTTTTTTAACCCCATGTAAAATTCAGATCGGGCTCGGACCAAAATTTAAACCCGCAGGCCGGTCCGTTGGACCAACATAAACTTGCACCTTACCGTGTCCATCAGCTAGGCCTGGCCGGCTGGCCCAACAACATATCTGACGGCCCATATATAACTATAGTAGTCTAACTCCTAGTGTAACCCTAAAATCCTCTTCTTCCCTACTCATTCCTCACTCCTCAGCACTATCACGTCGTCGCCATCGAAGCTCGGAGCTAGCTAGGACGCGCGAGCTACTGGTGACTTGGCGACTCCGGTGACGCGCGCATGTAGATCCTCCGCTCTATAACCTCGCCATCCAACGCGCGGCGGAGGCGGAGGCAAACCACAATAGCCTGCGCAGCTGTCTGGACAAAGCGGAGGCCTCTACCCGCACAGAGGTCGATTGAGCGCATGCATTGCTAGTGGATGCGTACCGGCAGCTTGGTGCGCGTACCGCCCCCTTTGATGTGTCTGGTAAAGAAGTGGGCCTCCGTTTTCTCAGATGGTTGCAAGAGGAGCTGGAGGTGCTGCCGACGATTGTGACGAGTCTCATGTCCTTCGTCTCGCTTGTCACCTGTGAAGGGGCCGTGAATGCCTTGTCCCGTGAGGGATGCAAGCACTTCGAAGTCTTTGACCGATCGGACGAAGACTACGAACGCGGAATCTTCCAGGTTGAAGACCCGGTGCTAAAGTGATCCGCTGGGGCGCTTTATGATAGGATGTGGGGCCCTCATGGCTGTGATATTGTCCGGGAAAGGTCTGACCGGGCGATGGAGCAGGTACAGATTTTTATTATATGTGTATGTATATGTATGTCGTTTTTTTGTTGAATGTGTTGCTATTTTTGTAGATGGCGCATGATGAGGAGGTCGACGACCTTGGGGACCTAGAGAGCATAGTGTCGCTGGTGGTGGATGCGAGGGCAGGGATTGAGGAGCAGCCGGCACCGCCGACTGATGTTGGCGAGGGCCCCGTGGAGGCCTCCGCGCCGACTGGTGAAGACACTTCGGTGGCGGTTGAGAGCACCTAGAGGGGGGGTGAATAGGTGATCTTGTGAAACTTGAAAACTTAATGCCATAAAACTTGATTAGATGTTAGCACAATAAAGCCAAGTGGCTAGAGAGGAGTTCTTGCAAAACACAACAACCACAAGAGGATCAACACAGATAGACACAGTGGTTTATCCCGTGGTTCGGCCAAGTACAAAACTTGCCTACTCCACGTTGTGGCGTCCCAACGGACGAGGGTTGCAATCAACCCCTCTCAAGCGGTCCAAAGACCCACTTGAATACCACAGTGTTTTGCTTTGTATACTATATCCCGCTTGCGAGGAATCTCCACAACTTGGAGTCTCTCGCCCTTACACTTAGATGTTCACAAAGAAGCACGAAGTATGGGAGGGATGAGCAACGCACACAAGACACAAAATCACAGTGACAACATGCACACAAGTCGCAACAAGAGCTCACAACACAACCCGACGAGTTCACAACTCAAATAGAGCTCTAGTTGCTCTCACAAAGAATCAAATGCGCGGAATCGAAGTCTTGGTGCTTAGGAATGCTTTGAGAATGCTTGGTGTACTCCTCCATGCGCCTAGGGGTCCCTTTTATAGCCCCAAGGCAGCTAGGAACCGTTGAGAGCATTCCAGGAAGGCAATTCTTGCCTTCAGTCGCCTGGCGCACCGAACAGTCCGGTGCACCACCGGACACTGTCCGGTGCGGATTTCTTTCCTTCTTTGGCGAAGCCGACCGTTGGAGATTCAGAGCCGTTGGCGCACCGGACACTGTCCGGTGCACACCAGACAGTCCGGTGCCCCCTTGTGACCATTGGCTCGGCCACGCATCACGCGCGGAATCCTTGGCCGACCATTGGCCCGGCTGACCGTTGGCTCACCGGACAGTCCGGTGCACCACCAGACAGTCCAGTGAATTATAGTCGTACGTCGTTAATCACTTCCCGAGAGCGACGACTCGTCTGTGAACGGCTCACCGGACAGTCCGGTGCACCACCGGACAGTCCGGTGATTTATAGCCGTACACCGCCGTCGAAGTCCCGAGAACAACAAGTTCGCCAGAGCCAGCCTGGCGCACCGGACACTGTCCGGTGCACCCAGACTGAGCAGACTTTGGCTGAACAAAGCTAAGTCTTTTCCAATTCGATTTCTCCTGTTTCCAGCACTTAGACACAATACATTAGTTCTAAAAACAATGTACTAAGTCTAGAAACATACCTTTAGACTTGATTTGCACTTTGTCCATCAATTGGCATAGATTTACACTTAAGCACTTGTGTTGGCACTCAATCACCAAAATACTTAGAAATGGCCCAAGGGCACATTTCCCTTTCAATCTCCCCCTTTTTGGTGATTTATGCCAACACAACAAAAAGCAACTAGAACAAGTGCAATATCAATGCAAATGAGAACTCAAAATTGTTTTGATTCAAAAATTGGCATATATGGATCATACTTTGCCACCACTTGGTTTGTTTTTCAAATCAAACTCAATTTCCTATCTCTAAGTCAAATTCACTTGTAGAGACATAAAGAGAGATATTCCAAGAGAAATTGATCAAAGATTCACAAACTCCCCCGTTTTCCCATAATCAACTACTCTCCCACAAGAAGCCAACTTTTGACAATAGAGACAACAAGAAAGTTTTGACAAACCAAAAGCTCTATTGTACTATTTTCAAAATTTCTCAAGTGGTAGCTGATCCATTTATTGCTTTGGCCTTATTTTCTCCCCCTTTGGCATCAAGCACCAAAATGGGATCAATTTTGGCCCTGGAACCCCATTGCCTCACCAAAATCTTCAAATAAGAATACAAAGGCAATAAGAGTACATGAGATGAACTTGGAATAAGTTACCCTCTCATCAGAGTGCAGTGGAAGTCTTTCATGGTCCAAGTCCACCTTTTCCCTTTCAAACCTCCTTTGAGACTAAATTAAGAAAACTCAAGCACATGGTTAGTCTCAAAGGGTCAAGTTGTAGCACATCTCCCCCTCAATATGTGCATCACTTGCAAAAGGACTTGTGAGGTCCGGGGAGTGATTGTACAACTTGAGCACCACAAGTAAGCAACAAAATGCATAAGGAACATGATCAAGGCATAAACACATGTATGCTATAAATCAATCCAAGTTCCACGAATCTAAGACATTTAGCTCACTACGCAGCCTGCAAAAGGTCTTCTCATCTAAAGGCTTGGTAAAGATATCGGCTAGCTGGTTCTCGGTGCTAATATAAAACACTTCAATATCTCCCTTTTGCTGGTGGTCTCTCAAAAAGTGATGCCGGATGTCAATGTGCTTTGTGCGGCTGTGCTCAACAGGATTTTCCGCTATGCGGATAGCACTCTCATTGTCACATAGAAGTGGGACTTTGCTCAGATTGTAGCCAAAGTCCCGGAGGGTTTGCCTCATCCAAAGTAGTTGCGTGCAACACTGTCGTGCGGCAACATACTCGGCCTCAGCGGTGGATAGGGCAACAGAAGTTTGTTTCTTAGAATTCCATGACACCAGGGACCTTCCTAAGAATTGGCACGTCCCCGATGTACTCTTCCTATCGACCTTACATCCTGTGGGGGACAGATATCCCCCGGGTCCATTAGAAGGATAAAAGACCTCACGAAAAGCCCAAGGGCCCGATAGATCGTAAGGTCACTCCTTCATGGGCCTGGGGAGGAGCAGTCAGTAAAGCAGATCGATGTGAGGCCGGGTCGGTGCAAGCCCGGATGACTCCGCGACGTCGGGCAAGTGACCACAACGGGAGATCCGACTTTCCTGCGCTGGAGCCCTGCACAACGGAACCGGGCGAGGATAAGTCGGCCGAATCATAGGAAGATAAGCTCAAACAGTTCACTATCTTTTAGGTGCACGCTGTTATCATATCAGCTTGTATTGCCTCACGGTCAAATATATAAGGCCTAGGGGGCACCCCTTCAAGACGATCGATCCCAACTCTACTACTACTTAGCCATCCACCTCAACTCTCTACCTTGTAACCCATTACACAAAGCATATTCGCCAGGACGTAGGGTGTTACGCATCTCAAAGCGGCCCGAACCTGTAAACATTGTCCATTGTCTCTCGTGCATCCGGCACGAACTATTCAGCTACAGTCGGCGACACCGTCCTACTCCTAAAACACCTCGAGGGGCAACCCCAGGTGTGCGGTCGGACCCAAAACACCGACAGCTGGCGCGCCAGGTAGGGGGTGTGTCGACGATCTAAGCTAGCTCAATGGCCGTCACCTTCCATAGCAAGATCACCTTCCATCCCGGATCCATGTTCTGCTTTGGAACGATCTCATCCATAACAGACGAAGAGGGAACTCTACACCGCATCGCAGATCCGCCAAAAAAGAAGTCTCCTCCAACAAACTCCGAAAATACCGGAGAAGCGCAACCTCCAGCTCTCCGAAAGAAGATCGTCACGACAGCCGCACCATTCTACCTCGACGTTCTTTTCATCGGGAGAGTGGAGTCGTGTAACACCCGGATTTTAGGGGTCCAAAACCCGGGCGCTAACATAAACACCAGGTGTGCTGGGACCAAGTCTCACACATATGATGTATAGTGGCACAGGATCGAATGTCACATCTTTATATATAACAGGAGTTCTATACAAAATAAATAATTACATTATAAGGAGACAACGGTCCAGCAACCCAAAGTTGACTGGGAGACGACGGCCTAGATCTCTCACGAACACTTCACAGCATCCTCCATGCGCCTCATCCTGCGGTACCTGTTCTTGACCTGTGGGGTGTGTGAGACAGCAAGAGTGAGCTCACATACGTTCATCGCTCAACAAGTTGTGGGGAATAATGTGCATGAACTCGCCAAAGGTGGGAGCTCACGTGAAGTGTAAGGCTTACCAAAGAAGATGGTTAGAGCTGAGCATTGCTTTTAAGGTTGGTCAAAATTTTATTAGCAGTTACTAAGTATAAGTAAATACCAAACCCAATTAAGTAATAGAACAAGGGTAACAACATCACCTGCAATGCAATGCATATGACAAATTGAATTTAGTTCCATAATTAATCATGTGAGGGTCCGAGCCGCTCATGACCGTGAGCACGGCTAGTATACCAGTTTTACACTCTGCAGAGGTTGCGCATCTTTACCCACAAGTCGTGTATCCCATGTCGCCAGGGTTTGCAAGGCCCTTAGACACTACCGAGGTGAATGGCTAGGGATCCACTACGAGGCCTTTACAAAGTTCCACTAGCTTCCGAAAACCCGCTACAGTTTATAGGAAGTTCCAATGCAGGAATCCCTTGCAGGACCGCCATCGCAGCAAAATCCTCCCGAGGGCCTCCCTACACTGACCACTCCCCTACTGCCCTTGCCCCTTTCGGGTAAGGTAGTCTTCCACTAGCTTTCCTAATTAATCAGCCAAGGGGTCCCATTCCTCCCTTGTGGTAGCACTGTTTTCCCAGGTGGTTCTCCATGTTCCAATTAACATAATGATCTTATCATGAACAGTAAATAACAACTGATAACAAAAGTGTAATCATGAATAATGTATCTCCATACCCAAAACCACATATAGCACTAGCAAGTACTACCCAGAAGGTTCAGTGGTAAACAAGGTATAAAGATAGACAAACTGGGGTATCCTATTGGGTCCCATCAAAATTAACCTATGCAGATCATTATGATTAATCAGAACATGAGTGGGTAAAAAGAAGTGATCAAGGGCACAACTTGCCTGGGCCTTGAGATTCCAGGTACCAGGATGATCTTCAGATGACACGTGACCTCGCTCTAGTCGTAGCAATACAAACAAACATTGTATAGGCAAAATTAACATTACACCAAACATAAGTACAAACTGAATAATAATAATCTACGCGTTGCTACGAGATCGTAGGAACAAGAATCACTAAATTTGGAGTTATAGTTATTTAGTTATGAATTTCTGAAGTTAATAAGCACCTAAAATAGATTAACCCAAATGAACAATTTTAATTCAAGTTTCATGGTTAAACAAAGGTACTAGGTGATAAACAATATTAATACAAAATTATTGCAACTGGAATGACTCAATTTGGAGTTAAAATGAATTTACTATGAATTATTGAAGTTCTAGCACTCATTTATATCATAAAAACCTATTTTATAATTCATTTATTCATTTTAACATGCCACTGGACTGAGCCTCAATTACAGGAAAGTCCAGGGGTTAATGCGCGAAAAGTTCCAAGACACAGATCTACCCCGCGGTGGATGGCGGGTTGATTTCTAAATAATTCGAGGGCTCTTTTGCAAAAATACTACGGCGAAGGGGTATGGTTCAATAAGGACCGATGGATCAGACTTGAACGCGTGAGATTAAATCGAGCCCCGCCCCGAACCGGTATGCTCTGCTGACCATCGGATCGACGATCAACGACCCGGATTCAAAGTGCCGAAGGGATATTTGCTTCTTCTAATCTTGATCGTCGCTTGCGAATCCAACGACCCGAGATTTAAAACACTCAGATCAATTGTCAAGCGCCCGATCCAGATCAGACGGTCAGGGACGGATCCGGGTGAAACGTTATCTAGAGCGTCCAATTGAAGATCTAATGGCTAGCCTTCTTTCTCCTACCTGAGTCCAAGCTGGGCGACGGAAGGCCTGTTCTTCGCCTGCATCTCCGCCCACACCCGCTTCACTCTCCTCCACGCGACCACCAGGGAGAGCGGCTGCACAGCCACGGACGGCTTCGTACCCGAATGGAGCGAGGCCGTCGACCCTCCACGTGCGCCGACCGCAACCCATCGACCCAGATTGACGACGGGCCGGAATACGGCAGTGGCGGCCGATCTACCCACCAACCGTATTCACGGCCATGGAGGTGCTGCCGCGAGGTGGTGGTAGAGGCGAATTCAATGGGCGATGAACGCAGGGGAGAGGCTTCGGGTTTCTCTCACTACCTCCCACTGGCGGCGCCATCCTTTTGCTCATCACTGCGCAAGCTCCCGGTTCGCCCATGGCGACGAGCAATGCGCGGGTTCCAGGGGGCAAGGCTCAGCTTTTATAGCACGACGATGGATCGGATTCCGAAGTCAGCGCTGATTTGGGGGGATCGGTTGGAGGAACGCGAGGTGCGCGCGACCCGCGGAATCCGTGCTGCCGGTCCGTTGAAGCCGACGAGTGCGGCAGAGGAAGATGACATGCAGGGACCACCTTTAAGTGGCCGCGCGTGGAGTGGACAGAGACGGCTGGCGCAGTGAATGGGCCGCAGGGGAGGATGGGGAAGTGGGCCGGCCGAGGAGAATTTGGCCCAACATGTAGGTTTTCTATTTCCTTTTATATTTCCCCTTTTCTGTTTTATTTCTTTTGATTTCTTTTCAAATTCAAATTTCATTTCAAATTTAAATCTGACACTGTGGCAAACTTGTCTTCAAATTACCTTGCACATTTAAAGTACCAACTCCGAAAATATAATTCTAGGTATATTTTATGTAATTCTCTTATTCCTCTATTTCTTTTCTTACTTCTCTTTTATCTCTAATTTTATTTCCAAATCCTATAATTGAGTTTGAATTAACTCCCTAATCCTCATCATTAATGTGCCCTTAGTAATATTACCAGTATTATTAAATATACCAGAAATCGAAGCTCCCACATGAGACATGATTTATTTTAGTGGTCTTTACTCATTTGTTTTTCTCATATGTGATTATTACCATGTGATGATGAGTACGAGGAAATACATAGGTTGAGATGTACTCTTTTATTTTTATTTATTTATTATTTTTTTTCTACAAATTGGGTGTTACAAATCCTACCCCCCTTAAAAGAATCTCGTCCTCGAGATTTGTAAGGAAAGGGATGTAGAAAGCCATAGGTTTTGGTTGTAGTTTAGCTTCGAGTTTTTTTTAAGTGGTTTTAAGCACACATGTTTTCATATTTTTTAAGGAATTGATTACGAAAGCATGGATATCAAGCCATCTAATATGTAGGATAAAAGGTGTCTTTAAAGCATGGATAGATTTGGGTAAGAAAAAGTAAGGTAAGGAAAGGCTCCATCCAGGATTTGTGGATCGTGATTCCTCTTGAAGTTGGATTTGACTCATCTCCTTCCTTGTTGAGGTCGAGCTCTCCTTTTCAGACCTTGGTGTCTTCATCCGTGTTAGGGACAAGAGATTATGATAGATTTGCAGGCAACAACTTAGTAGGTAGTGTAGTTGGTTTAGTAGTCAGCTATGGGTTGAATGAGATTAGTTAGAATCTAGTTTGGTTGTTTGCTATTAGATAGGTTATGTAACCTGTTATGTAGGTCAAGTTGTTGGGTATGGCCGGGTTGACGTAAGTCACCAATTTAGGCTTATGTGGATTTGGAGTATGGCTTTATCCTTATACCAGCATTAAGTAACTCACACTAGGTTGGATCATAATAGATTAGATAAAATCTAGATTAGGTTGTATATAACTAGATTAGACTAGTTTAATTTAGATAAATCCACTAGGGTAGGATATATCTTATTAGAATATGTTAGAATCTGTTGGGATAGTATGGATCATATGGTGTAGGAAAGTTAGAGGCTCTATTAGGTTAGAGGGATTATGCAACCATCGGATGGTTAGGATAGTTGCATGAGGCCGAGTTGGTATAAGACATTAATTTAGGTTAAGTTATGTTTGTGGAAGCAGTGTCTAACCCATATCACCAGATTAACTAACATGTTAATAACTCACTTTAGATTGGATAATATTAGATTAGATGGGATCTAGATTAGATCGGTTAAGATATGAGGTCAGTTAGATCTATTAGGATAAGATAACATCTTTTCAAGATAAGATGAATCTATTAGAGTATCTTTTAAGATAAGATGGATCTTATTAAGTTAAATATATTGTAATCGGGATAAGTTTAGGATCTTTTGAGATGAGATGGATCTATTAAGATAAGGGAGAATCTTTTAAGATAAGATGAATTGGTTAGAATGAGATCTTTTAGGACAAGATAAGTCTCTTAAGCTAGATGTATTCCAGTGGGGATAATCTAGGTTGTCTAGTTATTTTACAAATGTTATCCTTTATGCCTAGATGTATATGCAGATGTAATTGTGGACATTACTCCACAACCCATCACACTCAAACAAAGATCCAAATCAGACAGATATCATAAGAACAAACATTCAAATACATAAACACTTATAAAAATAGTTTTGTTTTTGTTCTTAGGGTTAGGTCTCCTATTCCTAAAGTCACTTTAAGCACAGGATTTCAAAGTGTGAAATCCAAGTTTGTCTTTGGAAGCAGAAAGGTAAGAGTAATCAGAGTAAAGCGGAAATAGATGAGAAAAGATTAAGGAAAGTTTAGAAAGGATCAGAGTAAGGTAAGTAGACAATGGTTGTCCAGTTCTATCTAGGTTTCGTCCTACAGTCAACATTCCTCTGATACCACTTCTGTAACACCCGGATTTTAGGGGTCCAAAACCCGGGCGCTAACATAAACACCAGGTGTGCTGGGACCAAGTCTCACACATATGATGTATAGTGGCACAGGATCGAATGTCACATCTTTATATATAACAGGAGTTCTATACATAATAAATAATTACATTATAAGGAGACAACGGTCCAGCAACCCAAAGTTGACTGGGAGACGACGGCCTAGATCTCTCACGAACACTTCACAGCATCCTCCATGCGCCTCATCCTGCGGTACCTGTTCTTGACCTGTGGGGTGTGTGAGACAGCAAGAGTGAGCTCACATACGTTCATCGCTCAACAAGTTGTGGGGAATAATGTGCATGAACTCGCCAAAGGTGGGAGCTCACGTGAAGTGTAAGGCTTACCAAAGAAGATGGTTAGAGCTGAGCATTGCTTTTAAGGTTGGTCAAAATTTTATTAGCAGTTACTAAGTATAAGTAAATACCAAACCCAATTAAGTAATAGAACAAGGGTAACAACATCACCTGCAATGCAATGCATATGACAAATTGAATTTAGTTCCATAATTAATCATGTGAGGGTCCGAGCCGCTCATGACCGTGAGCACGGCTAGTATACCAGTTTTACACTCTGCAGAGGTTGCGCATCTTTACCCACAAGTCGTGTATCCCATGTCGCCAGGGTTTGCAAGGCCCTTAGACACTACCGAGGTGAATGGCTAGGGATCCACTACGAGGCCTTTACAAAGTTCCACTAGCTTCCGAAAACCCGCTACAGTTTATAGGAAGTTCCAATGCAGGAATCCCTTGCAGGACCGCCATCGCAGCAAAATCCTCCCGAGGGCCTCCCTACACTGACCACTCCCCTACTGCCCTTGCCCCTTTCGGGTAAGGTAGTCTTCCACTAGCTTTCCTAATTAATCAGCCAAGGGGTCCCATTCCTCCCTTGTGGTAGCACTGTTTTCCCGGGTGGTTCTCCATGTTCCAATTAACATAATGATCTTATCATGAACAGTAAATAACAACTGATAACAAAAGTGTAATCATGAATAATGTATCTCCATACCCAAAACCACATATAGCACTAGCAAGTACTACCCAGAAGGTTCAGTGGTAAACAAGGTATAAAGATAGACAAACTGGGGTATCCTATTGGGTCCCATCAAAATTAACCTATGCAGATCATTATGATTAATCAGAACATGAGTGGGTAAAAAGAAGTGATCAAGGGCACAACTTGCCTGGGCCTTGAGATTCCAGGTACCAGGATGATCTTCAGATGACACGTGACCTCGCTCTAGTCGTAGCAATACAAACAAACATTGTATAGGCAAAATTAACATTACACCAAACATAAGTACAAACTGAATAATAATAATCTACGCGTTGCTACAAGATCGTAGGAACAAGAATCACTAAATTTGGAGTTATAGTTATTTAGTTATGAATTTCTGAAGTTAATAAGCACCTAAAATAGATTAACCCAAATGAACAATTTTAATTCAAGTTTCATGGTTAAACAAAGGTACTAGGTGATAAACAATATTAATACAAAATTATTGCAACTGGAATGACTCAATTTGGAGTTAAAATGAATTTACTATGAATTATTGAAGTTCTAGCACTCATTTATATCATAAAAACCTATTTTATAATTCATTTATTCATTTTAACATGCCATTGGACTGAGCCTCAATTACAGGAAAGTCCAGGGGTTAATGCGCGAAAAGTTCCAAGACACAGATCTACCCCGCGGTGGATGGCGGGTTGTTTTCTAAATAATTCGAGGGCTCTTTTGCAAAAATACTACGGCGAAGGGGTATGGTTCAATAAGGACCGATGGATCAGACTTGAACGCGTGAGATTAAATCGAGCCCCGCCCCGAACCGGTATGCTCTGCTGACCATCGGATCGACGATCAACGACCCAGATTCAAAGTGCCGAAGGGATATTTGCTTCTTCTAATCTTGATCGTCGCTTGCGAATCCAACGACCCGAGATTTAAAACACTCAGATCAATTGTCAAGCGCCCGATCCAGATCAGACGGTCAGGGACGGATCCGGGTGAAACGTTATCTAGAGCGTCCAATTGAAGATCTAATGGCTAGCCTTCTTTCTCCTACCTGAGTCCAAGCTGGGCGACGGAAGGCCTGTTCTTCGCCTGCATCTCCGCCCACACCCGCTTCACTCTCCTCCACGCGACCACCAGGGAGAGCGGCTGCACAGCCACGGACGGCTTCGTACCCGAATGGAGCGAGGCCGTCGACCCTCCACGTGCGCCGACCGCAACCCATCGACCCAGATTGACGACGGGCCGGAATACGGCAGTGGCGGCCGATCTACCCACCAACCGTATTCACGGCCATGGAGGTGCTGCCGCGAGGTGGTGGTAGAGGCGAATTCAATGGGCGATGAACGCAGGGGAGAGGCTTCGGGTTTCTCTCACTACCTCCCACTGGCGGCGCCATCCTTTTGCTCATCACTGCGCAAGCTCCCGGTTCGCCCATGGCGACGAGCAATGCGCGGGTTCCAGGGGGCAAGGCTCAGCTTTTATAGCACGACGATGGATCGGATTCCGATGTCAGCGCTGATTTGGGGGGATCGGTTGGAGGAACGCGAGGTGCGCGCGACCCACGGAATCCGTGCTGCCGGTCCGTTGAAGCCGACGAGTGCGGCAGAGGAAGATGACATGCAGGGACCACCTGTAAGTGGCCGCGCGTGGAGTGGACAGAGACGGCTGGCGCAGTGAATGGGCCGCAGGGGAGGATGGGGAAGTGGGCCGGCCGAGGAGAATTTGGCCCAACATGTAGGTTTTCTATTTCCTTTTATATTTCCCCTTTTCTGTTTTATTTCTTTTGATTTCTTTTCAAATTCAAATTTCCTTTCAAATTTAAATCTGACACTGTGGCAAACTTGTCTTCAAATTACCTTGCACATTTAAAGTACCAACTCCGAAAATATAATTCTAGGTATATTTTATGTAATTCTCTTATTCCTCTATTTCTTTTCTTACTTCTCTTTTATCTCTAATTTTATTTCCAAATCCTATAATTGAGTTTGAATTAACTCCCTAATCCTCATCATTAATGTGCCCTTAGTAATATTACCAGTATTATTAAATATACCAGAAATCGAAGCTCCCACATGAGACATGATTTATTTTAGTGGTCTTTACTCATTTGTTTTTCTCATATGTGATTATTACCATGTGATGATGAGTACGAGGAAATACATAGGTTGAGATGTACTCTTTTATTTTTATTTATTTATTATTTTTTTTCTACAAATTGGGTGTTACAAGTCGCCTCCCATCTCCGACGACGAGCCGACCGCGCCTGGGGAAGAACCACCTCAGCGGGAGTCTCGTCGACGAAGAAATCGGCACCGAAACATCCGGCGACATCACGAGGCTGGAGAACGGGATCCGGAGCAACCTGTCTCGCGAGACGAGGTCTTGGAGATAGGAGAAACTCCGGAGGAACGTGTCTTCAGAGAACGAAGGAACTCCCGACAGCGTGATCGTCGACGAGCTCAGGAACAAGCTGAGCAAGACGCAAGGCAGCGCCGGGAAAATCCACTCTTCGGTCGCAACCTGAACCCCGACTTCGCCCGAGCCATGAATACGCCGAGTGAAGTCGGAGGAGTTCTAGCTCGGATAGCTGATGGACTCCCTCGGACTCCCGACGCCGAGGGCTATCGACGCCTGTTCACCTAAGCAGCCAACCATCTTCTACCTCTCGCTCACCCGCCGAACGATTTGCGACACGCCATCAACAGTCGCCGGGACGCACGAAGCTCCATGAACGCTTCGCGTGAACGACGACATGAGAACGAGATCCGCCACCGGGAGGAGTATGACAGGGATCATGGCATCCCAACTCGGAGTCAAGCCACCAGAACTGAGTCAACGACGGCCTCGACTGGCGGTACTACCCGGGGACGGTCGAGGAACCTCAACAACTACTCCCCTCCCCGGAACAGACATCATCTCCGACGACAGGAGGACACATGTGGAGTGTCTGCCCTTACTCCGCGCCTTAGGGCCATTCAGTGGCCCCCTAACTTCAAGGTATCCAATGTCGACAAGTATGAACCTAAGCAGGACCCAGGAGGCTGGCTGGCTGTCTACACCACCGCCGCTCGAGCCGCCGGAGCATCCGAAGACGTGATGACTGCGTACTTACCCATTGTCCTCGGGCAAGACGCACTACAATGGCTACGACATCTACCCCGGCACTGCATCGACGACTGGAGCGATTTCAGCCGACGTTTCACCGCCAACTTTCAGTCCCTCTCCGACAAACCGGCGCAACCATGGGACCTCAAATCCATCAAGCGCCGAGGGGACGAAACTCTCCGATCGTACCTCAAAAGGTTCCAGACCATGAGAAATTGTATCCCCGAGGTCACGGAGGCGGCTGTGATCAAGGACTTCTACAGAGGATCCAATGACTCGGCCTTCGTCCGAGCCATATTGCAGAAAGCGCCGACTGCCTCTGAGCAGCTGTTCCAGGAAGCCGACCTCTATATCACTACCGACGAGTGAGCTCAAGACCTCATCGGAGGAGCGAAGCCCGCACCGACAACACCACGACGCGACGCGAACCAGCAACTCGACAAACGCTAGGAGAAGAGACCGCGCGAAGAGGTGCATGCCGCCGGACCACCTGCCTCTCGCGCTCGGGGAGGACCCCGCGGAGGCGAAGGTACGCTGGACGATCCTCGACGCCCAATGCCCGTACCACAAGGACATGCGCCACACTCTTCGGAACTGCAGGGACTTCAAACACTCCATCGGGCACGGCCGACCCTTCCAACCTCTACCTCCTCCTCCGTCGCGGGGAGGACCCGAAGAACCATGACAACCCTAGCTGCAGGAGGAGGGAGGAGGAGGAGCCTTCCTGCGCGTTGACAGGGAGGTCAACGTCATCTTCGGTGGACACGGATCGCAGGAGAACAGAAGACAACAAAAGCTCAACGATTGCCAGATACTGGTGGCAACCACCGGTCCTCCCGCTCCGTACCAATGGTCGGAGCACCCGATCACCTTCACTCGGGCGGACCAATGGCTCAACTTCGACCACCCAGGCAAATACCCGCTCCTCGTCGATCCGGTGATCCGAGAGAGCAGGGTGAAGAAGGTGTTAGTGGACGGGGGGAGCAGCATCAACGTCACTTTCCCCCGGACACTCCGAGGCTTGAGAGTTCACCTCAAAGAACTCCACGAGTCAGACACTCCTTTCTTCGGCATTGTGCCGACTGAAGGGGAATATCCGCTGGGCCACATCTACATGCCCGTCACCATCGGAACTTCGGAGAACTACAGAACCGAGTTCCTGAGGTTCGAAGTGGCGAATTTCGACTGCGGGTACAACGCCATCATCAGGAGGCCGGGATTGGCAAAATTCATGGCCATTCCGCATTACATGTACATGATATTGAAGATGCCAGGACCACAAGGAATCATAACTGTGCGTGCTGACCTCCAAGGCGCCGCAGAATGTTTCCGAGTGGCCATCTAGGCGGCTCTCACCACCAAACCGTCGGCGACTTCTTCGATCCAGGCGGACTCTAAGCCTGAGGAAGACCTTACCACACCAGCGAATGAAGCTCAAGCCGCGACCTCTATGCGGCCGACTGAAGAAACCAAAAGAATCAACCTTGGATTCGCTGATGAGCGCAAGACTGCCATCATCAGCTCCAGCCTGGACGATAAATAGGAAGGCGCGCTCGTCCGGTTCCTGCAAGATAACCGAGACGAATGCATGGCAACCTGCGGATATGCCAGGAGTCCCAAGAGAACTGGCCGAGCACAAACTGAAGGTCTATCCCCAGGCAAGGCCGATCCGGCAAAAACTATGTCGTTTCACGCCCGACAAGAGAGAGGCCATTCACGCTGAGCTGGCCCGCTTGGTCGCGGCTGGGTTTATTAGAGAGGTGTTACATCCCGAGTGGTTGGCCAACCCTATTCTTGTACTCAAAAAGAATAAAGTGGATTGGCGCATGTGCGTCGACTATACAGATCTCAACAAACATTGTCCGAAGGATCCCTTCGGGCTCCCTAGGATAGATCAAGTGGTAGACTCCACCGCCGGATGTTCTATGCTGTCTTTTCTGGACTGCTATTCTGGATACCATCAGATCAGTCTGGCAAAGGAAGACGAGGAAAAGACAGTGTTCATCACTCCCTTCGGTGCTTTCTGCTATACCTCCATGTCGTTTGGCCTCAAAAACGCTGGAGCAACTTATCAGAGAGCCATTCAAACATGCTTAGCTGATCACTGGGGCAAGCGTGTGGAAGCCTACGTGGATGACGTGGTAATCAAAACAGAGAACTCGGAAAACTTCATTGAAGACTTATAGCTCGTTTTCAACAGTCTACGGCGATATCGATGGAAGCTTAATCCCGAAAAATGTGTCTTTGGGGTACCGGCAGGGAAGCTACTAGGGTTTATTGTCAGCCACCGGGGAATTGAAGCTAATCCGGAAAAGATTGAAGCTATCATGAAAATGGAAGCTCCACGATCACAAAAGAAGGTTCAGCGACTTACCGGATGTATGGCAGCCCTGAGTAGATTTATATCCAGACTGGGAGAAAAAGGTTTACCATTTTACAAGCTACTCAAGAAGGTGGACAAGTTTCAGTGGACTTTAGAAGCGCAGGAAGCTCTAGACGCACTGAAGAATTTCTTGACAACCCCACCGGTACTGAAACCACCACGGCGAGCCACATCGACTCAACCGGCTGAAGATCTACTGCTGTATATCTCTTGCACGACTCACGTGGTAAGCACCGCATTGGTAGTCGAGCGAGCAGAAGAAGGACATGCCTACCCAGTGCAACACCCTGTTTATTTCATCAGTGAAGTTCTGGGTCCCTCGAAGAAAAAGTATCCTCAAGTTCAGAAGCTATTATACGCAGTACTTCTAACTGCCCGCAAGCTACGTCACTACTTTGATGACCACAAAGTCATAGTAGTCACCGGTTTTCCGATAGGGGATATTCTTCACAACAAGGAAGCCATTGACCGAATAGCCAAGTGGGCCTGTGAACTGAGATCTCATGACATCGAATTTCGACCTCATACTGCCATTAAAACCCAAGCGTTGGTTGACTTCGTATCAGAATGGACTGAACAACAAGTACCAAAGAACCCAGAAACTGCAGAAGTATGGCGGATGTATTTTGACGGCTCGCTGAAGCTGCAGGGAGCAGGCGTGGGAATTCTCTTCATCGCACCTGGAGGCGAACACCTCAAATATGCCCTCCAGTTGTTATTTCCAGCCTCCAACAATGCAGCCGAGTATGAAGCTCTGATCCATGGACTAAACATCGCCATATCATTAGGCATCAAGAGATTAATGGTATACGGAGATTCTCTGGTAGTCATAAGCCAGATAAACAAAGAATGGGACTGTTCGAATGATTCAATGGGAAAATACTGCACTGCCGTCCGGAAACTAGAAGATAAATTTGAAGGCCTAGAATTTCATCATGTAGAAAGAGATCGAAACACGGCAGTCGATGTATTGTCCAAGCTAGGATCCAGTCGAACTCAGGTCCCACCCGGAGTCTTTGTACAAGAAATACCATGACCAAGCATCTCAATGGACCAGGCAGAAGAGTGTAATATCGTGAATCAACCAGAGTCAGACTCTGATGACTGGAGAAGGCTGATCATCAGATATATAAAGAATGAAGAGGAACCAGATGACAAAAATGTAGCCGAGCGCATCGCCAGACAGTCAGCCCACTACACACTCATTGGGAAGCCATTATACAGACGGGGCGCGTCAGGCGTCCTCATGAAGTGCATTCTCTCATCTACTGGGAAGCAACTTCTAGATGAGGTCCACGCTGGGCAATGTGGAATACACGCAGCATCCAAGATGCTAGTTGGGAAGGTCTTCAGGTCAGGATTCTATTGGCCAACCGCAAAAAGCGATGCAGCCGAGTTAGTGCAGAGGTGCGAAGCTTGCCAGTACTTGTCAAAGCAGCAACATCTACCAGCACAGCAGCTGCAGACCATACAAGTAACATGGCCGTTTGCATGCTGGGGACTGGATATGATTGGACCTTTCAAAAAAGCTCAAGGAGGATACACTCATGTACTGGTAGCAATCGACAAATTCACCAAATGGATAGAATTCAAACCCATTTCTTCTTTAACCTCAGCCAAGGCCGTGGAATTCATACAGGACATAATATTCAGATTTGGAATACCAAACAATATCATAACTGACTTAGGATCCAACTTCACAAGTTCAGAATTCTTCGATTTCTATGAGCAAAAGAGCATTCAGATCAAGTATGCTTCGGTAGCACACCCGAGGGCCAACGGGCAGGTCGAATGAGCTAACGGGATGATATTGGAGGCACTCAGGAAAAGGGTCTTCGAAAAGAATGAAAAGTTTGCAGGGAAGTGGATAAGGGAATTGCCCTACGTTGTTTGGAGCCTAAGAACTCAACCTAGCCAAGCTTTGCATGGAAACACCCCTTTCTTCATGGTCTATGGGTCAGAGGCAGTATTGCCCGCCGATCTCAAGTTCGGGGCGCCGAGGTTGGTCTTCGAAAGCATAGCAGAAGCCGAAGCTACTAGGCTGGAGGACATTGATGTACTCGAAGAAGAACGGCTGAATGCAGTAATTCAATCAGCACGATACCAGCAGACTCTGAGACGCTATCACGACAAGGCCGTATGACAACGATCCTTCTCGGTGGAAGATCTCGTCCTCCGCCGAATTCTAACGGGGGAGAGACGGCACAAGTTTTCGCCCTTATGGGAAGGACCGTTCATAGTAGCAGAAGTCGCTCAGCCGGGATCATATCGTCTCACTCAAATGGACGACATAGAAATTGGGAATTCCTGGAATATAGAACACCTCAGGAAGTTTTATCCTTAGCTATATTTCAAAAGCTATCAGGACAACGATGTACTCTGTAAAACGGGAAATATGTCATCAATAAAGAAGGCTTCAAAGATACTCAGTTTGTTCATGATTGACTAACATTCTTACTCAACTCGGGGTGACCACTATGCCCTGCTAACGGAGCAATCGGCTTAAGTCGGCAAAGACTTAAGACGGTGCAACATGCTCACGCTTACTTAACTCGGGGTGACCACTATGCCCTGCTAACGGAGCAATCGGCTTAAGTCGGCAAAGACTTAAGACAGTGCAACATGCTCGCGCTTACTTAACTCGGGGTGACCACTATGCCCTGCTAACGGAGGAATCAGCTTAAGTCGGCAAAGACTTAAGACGGTGCAACATGCTCGCGCTTACTTAACTCGGGGTGACCACTATGCTCTGCTAACGGAGCAATCGGCTTAAGTCGGCAAAGACTTAAGATGGTGCAACATGCTCGCGCTTACTTAACTCGGGGTGACCACTATGCCCTGCTAACGAAGCAATCGACTTAAGTCGGCAACGACTTGAGGCGGTGCAACATGCTCGCGCTTACTTAGCTCAGGGTGACCACTATACCCTACTAACAAAAGCAATCGATTTAAGTCAGTAACGACTTAAGGCGATCTCGCATGCTTACGATTACTCATATAGGGGTGACTTCTATACCCCGTAAACAAGTCTCAAAGCCATCACTCAGCATTTTACTACTGCAAATTTATGTACTGTTGAATTCTAAAACAATAGGAGAGTAGCAATATCATTCAAATGCCGAACGGGTGTCCTCTAGCAAATATCCGACCATGCTAACTGCGCGATCAAAGCACACAAAATATTTCTCTATTTTGCAATATCTTTTTCAGGAGCAACCGACGAAGACGGGCGACTTGAGGAATCAGGAGCAGCATTCACATCAGCCCTTATGTCGTCGGGAACAACTACGCTGGGTCTCCTCATCAAGATCCGCCCCGCACGAATGGCTTTATCCATAGCCCTGTCGCGCTGGGCCCTCAGAGTAATGGAAGTTTCTTCAGCAACTTTGGCAGCCAATTGAGCGGTCTCCAGCTTCTGGGCGATGGACTTCTTGGAAGCGCGCAGTTCCTTGATAGTAGCATCCTTAGCCGATATCAACTGCCTGAGACGGATCACGTCATCCGTGGATTCCTGCAGCCTACAGCGAAGATTATCTAACTTCTCCATGGTGAAACGATGACTCCTTTCCAGAATAGTCAACGAGTTGCTAGAGTCACAATACAGTCTGTACAGATTATCGCGAGAAGCAACAAGGGCACGTTTTTCTTCCTGCAAGCAAGAATCAACTCCTTCAAACATCAGGCCAGCAATAAGAACACATCAATACAAGGCGCAGTTTCACAAGTCACCTTTTCAGAATCAAGCTGAACGCGAAGAGTAGAGTTCAGCGTGTTAGCAGCATTTAGAGCAACAGAGACCTGGGACAGCTCAGTTTGGCCTTGGGAATACTTTTCCTCAAAATCGGAACACCGCTGGACCAGTTCAGCCTGGTCTTGAGAATGTTTTTCTTCAAGAACAGAAATCTGACGAGCCATGCCTGGCAAGAAAATGTCAAGCAAAGGGGGTCAAAGTTTGAAACAATTCAATAAGGCAGACGAAAGGAATCAAAAGAGCACTAACTAGCATTCGTCGCTTCCGAGACAGAGAGACGATGTTGAAGCAACACCGGATTCCAACGTGCCAGAGACGAAGCTCCTTCTGGAACAGACACACCTTGCGACCTCAGCTGACTAGCCATCCCATCCACCAATGCCTGATATTGAGAACAGATAAATGTAATAACAGCAGTTCATGCGGTATAAAAGTCAAGCGACAGGTGGATTCGACACAAAAAGAGTGAAGGCCTTGGAAGGAGGCAGGTTCCAGGCTGAGTACGCCACTGGGGCACCAACATTTGATACCTTGCCTCTAAGAATAATCTCAAGTCGGTTCACCAAGTCTACAGAGGGAATCCTTCTGTCGGTAACCCAAGTCGGGTCAGCTAGGCCTTTGTACAGATAAGCCGGGTAAGCCCTGTCCTTCAACGGCTGAATGTTCTTGAAAACAAAATCAGCAACCACAGCCTCTGCAGTCAGACCCCTCTGCTTCAGCAGTCCAACTTCAGCTAGCAAAGCCCTAGCCTCAGCCACCTCTTGATCTGTGGGGGACTCGGTCCAACTCGACGTACGAACATCCGGCTGTCTCCCCGACCGTGGGGGGAGAGAATTTCCGTGGTTCTCAACGATAAACCACTCCAAACGCCATCCCTTAATACTGTCCTTGAGAGGGATTTCAAGATAATCAGGCTTCCTTCCACGACGCATCTCTAAACTAGCACCCCCAACCAGCTGATGCTGCCCCCCGGCCATTCCAGGGCGACAGTGATACAGATACTTCCACAATCCAAAATGTGGCAGAACGCCAAGAAAAGCTTCGCACAAATGAACGTAAATGGAAATTTGCAGAATAGAATTAGGATTCAGATGGGTCAAGTTAAGGCGATAGAAATCAAGGAGGCCGCGGAAAAAGGGGGAAATAGGAAGAGCGAGACCACGGAGAAGAAAAGGAACGTAAATCACGGATTCATGGGTATCCTCTGTCGGAACAGTGACCCCGTGGCAAATCCGCCAAGAACAGAGCTCCCTCGGGGGAAGAACCCCGATGGACACGAGGTGGAGGAGGTCAGGCTCGGAGACAACATACATATGGTTACCTGCGAAAGGCAACTAGCTGTTGGGGTCGATGGGGGGAATCACCACAGCGGATGAACTTGAGGCCTTTCTCTTGGGCGCCATCTCGACTCTACTGGCGAACAGAGCGAGAGCCGAATTACAGAGAGGATCTGGAGGCAGGAAAGCAAGAACTAGGGCACGGAAAGCAGAGGCGGCTGAAAGCGCAGTATATGCGGGATATTCCCGAGTCAGATACCGTCTCCAAAAGCGCCCAGTCAGCACCCGGCAGTTACTTCTAAAACACCGGCGTGCCACGTCGGCATCCGACGGCTACTTCTAAAACCCCGGTGTGCCACATCATCACTTGGCTATTATCCTCAAAGTGGCCGACACGGCCCGTTTTAACTCGGCTGTTATTTCTAAGACGCTGACGTTATCACCAGTCGCTCGACATTTATCTCTAAAGTGCCGACGATATCTTCAGTCGCTCGGTGGTTACCTCTAAAGCGCCGACGATGTCTTCAGTCGCTCGGTAGCTATCTCTAAAGCGCCGACGATGTCCTCAGTCGCTCGGCGATTATCTCTAAAAAACGCTGGCGTTGTTACAGGTCACTCGGCTGTTGCATCTAAGAGCGCCGACATGGTCAGCAGTTATTCCGACGCTGGCATGGTTTCATCATCACTCGGACTCTATTTCAAATGCGTAAATATCGACAATAATAAGCTCGACCATCACCCCTGAAGCGGTGATATGATGCCCGAGTTATTCAGTTACTATTCTGAATGAATCAACTCCACAAATAAGAGATCGACTTACTACGAAGCAAAGTAATTGGTACAAGAGGAGACAAAGTCATTCTTCATTAAGGGAAGTAACAATACTTACAAATCAACTACTACTACTACTACATTATTTCACTATACTACTTCTAATCTATACTAATATTTAAAAACCAGTGGCATCTAGCCACTGGCCTTGTTGCTGCCCTTGCTGCTGCCGCCGTCGTTGCCGCCCCTGCCGCCGCCGTTGCCGCCCCTGCCGCCGCCGTCACCGTCGTTGCTGCCGTCGCCTTCATCGTCGTCGTCGTCGTCGCCTTCGCCATCGCCGCCACCGTCCTCCTCGGACGAGTCCTCCTCGTCCGAGGAGTACTCCGACTCATCCGAGCCCGCGAGCCTGGAGCGCTCGACGGCCCGGATGTAAGTCCAGACCTCCGCGACAATCCCCTGAGAGTCGTCCGAGTCATCGGATGACGCTGGGGGAGGGACGGGAGCTGGAGACCCCTCGGACTCAGAGGAGAACTCCTCCTCTGAGTATTTCGAGTCGCAAAGTCCTCTGATGGAGGAGTCGGCTCGCGCTTGCGTTTGTTGTTCTTGCCCATGGTGGAAATGCAAGGAGAGGAAGAAAGTAAGCAGCGGAGAACAGCAAGAGATGTGAAAAAACCAGAGAGGCAAAGGCACTATTTATAGAAGAAGAAGGCAACCGCTCACCTCCAACCACGGTCACTGAACAGTCGCGAAGCATTCAATACACACTTCAACCCGTCTGAAGACACGTCAGGCGGCTGACGCCGTTTCACGCAACGCAACACCCATTGGGACTCCAGTCAACAGCGCAGATGATATGATTACGCCCGCCGTCACATCACATTACTACTCAGAAGCAGCCGACTAAAACACTCAGCGTACCAAGCCGTCCCTTGCCCACACCCATTGGGGGGGACGCCCAGGAATTATCAGTATATTTTTCAAAACTGTCACATCCGTGCAGGGCGTGCAATGAACACCTCAAGACAAAAATGAGATATCAGTAAGGATCAAAGGAAAGCCAAATATAGCCGATGAAGTACAAAATCTGACCGACGGAAGCGACGTGAAGACTAGCCAGGGAACGTCCATCAAATGTCCAATCAGTCGCAGAGAAAATAAATTGCACCACCTAGCAAGATATGGGCGGATCACGAACTCGGCTGCAAAAGACAAAATACATGCTGACCTCTGATGCATAATATTCATGACATAATGCTGACCTCTAAAGCATAATATGGATGACATAATGTCGACTTCTAAGGCATTCAAAAAAAAAGAGAAAATATGACTCTCGGCAAAAGGACACGAAATAAAGACCTTCGAGAGGATTGTTTTCAAAAATCCACTCAAAGCTCGGGGGCTACACCCATTGGGTGCACCTTCGGTGCACCCCATGGATCACCATTTCAAGCCAAGATAGTGCCGACTTCTAAGGCATAGGGCAAGATTAAAGACAAGGCTGACCTCCAACCAAAGTGCAAGTGGGAAATAAAAGTGATTTCTGATGAAGACCTTCGAGTGGATTATTATCTAGAATCCACTCGAAGCTCGGGGGCTACACCCATTGGGTGCACCTCCGGTGCACCCAATGAAATTCAAGGTCCTGCAATACGAAATGCCGATCTCCAAGGCATGAGTATGAGGCAAAACTACAGATTTCGAGCGAAGCAAAGCAGAAGAAGACAGTAAGAAATCGTTTTTACCAAACTGCCCGAGAAGCATTTCTTATCATAAACGAAGCCCGCAAGTTGGGCCTAGGATCTTTGGGCCGATTATCTCAAAATCAACCCAAAGATAGGGGGCTTGTGGGGGACAGATATCCCCCGGGTCCATTAGAAGGATAAAAGACCTCACGAAAAGCCCAAGGGCCCGATAGATCGTAAGGTCACTCCTTCATGGGCCTAGGGAGGAGCAGTCAGTAAAGCAGATCGATGTGAGGCCGGGTCGGTGCAAGCCCGGATGACTCCGCGACGTCGGGCAAGTGACCACAATGGGAGATCCGACTTTCCCGCGCTGGAGCCCCGCACAACGGAACCGGGCGAGGATAAGTCGGCCGAATCATAGGAAGATAAGCTCAAACAGTTCACTATCTTTTAGGTGCACGCTGTTATCTTATCAGCTTGTATTGCCTCACGGTCAAATATATAAGGCCTAGGGGGCACCCCTTCAAGACGATCGATCCCAACTCTACTACTACTTAGTCATCCACCTCAACTCTCTACCTTGTAACCCATTACACAAAGCATATTCGCTAGGACGTAGGGTGTTACGCATCTCAAAGCGGCCCGAACCTGTAAACATTGTCCATTGTCTCTCGTGCATCCAACACGAACCATTCAGCTACAGTCGGCGACACCGTCCTACTCCTAAAACACCTCGAGGGGCAACCCCAGGTGTGCGGTCGGACCCAAAACACCGACACATCCAGCATAGTCGGAGTCTGAATATCCAATCAAGTCAAAGTTAGACCCCTTTGGATACCAGATCCCGAAGCAAGGCGTAGCGACTAAATATCTAAGAATTCGCTTCACAGCCACTAAGTGACACTCCATTGGATCAGATTGAAATCTAGCACACATGCATACACTAAGCATAATATCCGGTCTACTAGCACATAAATAAAGCAAAGAACCTATCATGGACCGGTATGCTTTTTGATCAACGGACTTACCTCCTTTGTTGAGGTCGGTGTGTCCGTCAGTTCCCATCGGCGTCTTTGCGGGCTTGGCGTCCTTCATCCCAAACCGCTTTAGCAAGTCTTGCGTGTACTTCATTTGGGAGATGAAGGTGCCGTCCTTGAGTTGCTTCACTTGGAACCCAAGGAAGTAGTTCAATTCGCCCATCATCGACATCTCGAATTTCTGTGTCATCACTCTGCTAAACTCTTCACAAGACTTTTGATTAGTAGAGCCAAATATTATGTCATCGACATAAATTTGGCACACAAAAAGATCACCATCGCAAGTCTTAGTGAATAAAGTTGGATCGTCTTTCCCAACCTTGAAAGCATTAGCAATTAAAAAGTCTCTAAGGCATTCATACCATGCTCTTGGGGCTTGCTTAAGTCCATAGAGTGCCTTAGAGAGCTTACATACGTGGTCGGGGTACCGTTCGTCCTCGAAGCCAGGGGGTTGCTCCACGTACACCTCCTCCTTGATTGGCCCATTGAGGAAAGCGCTCTTCACATCCATTTGGAACAACCTGAAAGAATGGTGAGCGGCATATGCTAGCAAAATACGAATGGACTCTAGCCTAGCCACAGGAGCAAAAGTCTCCTCAAAGTCCAAACCTGCGACTTGGGCATAACCTTTTGCCACAAGTCGAGCCTTGTTTCTCATCACCACCCCGTGCTCGTCCTGTTTGTTGCAGAACACCCACTTGGTTCCCACAACATTTTGCTTGGGACGAGGCACCAGTGTCCAAACTTCATTACGCTTGAAGTTGTTGAGTTCCTCCTGCATGGCCAACACCCAGTCCGGATCTAGCAAGGCCTCTTCTACCCTGAAAGGCTCAATAGAAGAGACAAAGGAGTAATTCTCACAAAAATTAACTAATCTAGAACGAGTGATTACTCCCTTGCTAATGTCACCCAAAATTTGGTCGATGGGATGATTCCTTTGAATCGTCGCTCGAACTTGGGTTGGAGGTGCCGGTTGTGCTTCTTCCTCCATCACATGATCATCTTGTGCTCCCCCTTGATCACACGCCTCCTTTTGATGAACCTGTTCATCATCTTGAGTTGGGGGATTCACCATCGTTGAGGAAGAAGGTTGATCTTGCTCCTTTTGTTCCTGTGGCCACACATCTTTAATCGCCATGGTGCGTATCGTGGCCGTTGGAACGTCTTCTTCATCTACATCATCAAGATCAACAACTTGCTCTCTTGGAGAGCTATTAGTCTCATCAAATACAACGTCGCTAGAGACTTCAACCAAACCCGATGATTTGTTGAAGACCCTATACGCCTTTGTATTTGAGTCATAACCTAACAAAAACTCTTCTACAGCTTTGGGAGCAAACTTAGAATTTCTACCTTTCTTCACTAGAATGTACCATTTGCTCCCAAATACACAAAAGTAAGACACATTGGGTTTGTTACCGGTTAGAAGCTCATACGAAGTCTTCTTGAGGAGGCGGTGAAGGTAGACCCGGTTGATGGCATGGCAAGCCGTGTTCACGACTTCCGACCAAAAGCGCTCGGGGGTCTTGAACTCACCAAACATCATCCTCGCCATATCGATGAGCGTCCTGTTCTTCCTCTCTACCACACCATTTTGTTGTGGTGTGTAGGGAGCGAAGAACTCGTGCTTGATCCCTTCCTCCTCAAGGTACTCCTCCACTTGAAGATTCTTGAACTCGGACCCGTTGTCGCTCCTTATCTTCTTCACCTTGAGCTCAAACTCATTTTGAGCTCTCCTTAGGAAGCGCTTGAGGGTCCCTTGGGTTTCAGATTTATCCTGCAAAAAGAATACCCAAGTGAAGCGGGAAAAATCATCAACTATAACAAGACCATACTTACTTCCTCCTATACTTAGATAGGCGACGGGTCCGAAGAGGTCCATATGAAGCATCTCCAACGGTCTTGATGTGGTCATCACATTTTTGGTATTATGAGAACTTCCCACCTGTTTTCCTGCTTGACAAGCTGCACAAGGTCTATCTTTTTCGAAATACACGTTAGTTAGACCTATCACGTGTTCTCCCTTCAGAAGCTTGTGAAGGTTCTTCATCCCCACATGTGCTAAACGGCGATGCCACAGCTAGCCCATGTAAGTCTTAGCAATTAAGCATGCATCTAGACCGGCCCCCTCTTTTGCAAAATCAACTAAATAAAGTTTGTCGTCTAGTACACCCTTAAAAGCTAATGAACCATCACACCTTCTAAAGACAGACACATCTACATTTGTGAATAAACAATTATATCCCATATTGCATAATTGACTAACGGATAACAAATTATATCCAAGTGACTCAACTAAAAACACATTAGAAATAGAGTGCTCGGATGAAATAGCAATTTTTCCTAACCCTTTCACCTTGCCTTGGTTCCCATCACCGAATATTATTGAATCTTGGGGATCCTTGTTCTTGACGTAGGAGGTGAACATCTTCTTCTCCCCCGTCATGTGGTTTGTGCATCCGCTGTCGATAATCCAGCTTGAACCCTCGGATGCATAAACCTGCAAGGCAAATTTAGGCTTGGGTCTTAGGTACCAAACTCTTGTTGGGTCCTACAAGGTTAGTGACAATATCCTTAGGGACCCAAATGCAAGTTTTATCTCCCTTGCATTTTGCCCCTAATTTCCTAGCAATCACCTTTCTATCCTTTCTACAAATTGCAAAGGAAGCATTGCAAGTATGATAAATTGTAGAAGGTTCATTAATCTTCCTAGGAACATGAGCAACATTTCTCCTAGGCATATGATGAATGACATTTCTCCTAGACATATCTCTACCATGCATATAGGAAGAACTAGAAGCAATCATAGCATGAAAATTAAAAGCATCATAACTTCTATTAACATTCCTAGATTGTCTCCTATCATGATACATGAAAGCATGGTTCTTTTGAGCACTATTAGCCATAGGGGCCTTCCCTTTCTCCTTGGTGGAGATGGAAGCCTTATGGCTTGTTAAGTTCTTGACTTCCCTCTTGAAGCCAAGACCATCCTTAATTGAGGGGTGTCTATCAATCGTGTAGGCATCCCTTGCAAATTTTATTTTATCAATTTCACTCTTGCTAGTCTTAAGTTAGGCATTAAGACTAGCCAATTCATCATTCAATTTAGAAATTGAAACTAGGTGTTCACTACAAGCATCAACATCAAAATCTTTACACCTATTACAAATTGTAACATGTTCTACACAAGATGTTCATTCATTTGCTATTTCTAACTTAGCATTCAAATCATCATTTATGCTCTTTAAGCTAGAAATAGAGTCATGGCATGTAGACAATTCACTAGAAAGCATTTCATTCCTTTTAATTTCTAAAGCAAGGGATTTTTGTGCCTCTACAAACTTATCATGTTCTTCATACAAAAGATCCTCTTGCTTTTCTAATAACCTATTCTTATCATTCAATGCATCGATTAATTCATTAATTTTATCAACCTTGGTTCTATCTAGGCCCTTGAATAAACATGAATAATCTATTTCATCATCATCGCTAGACTCATCCTCACTTGAAGAAGCATAAGTAGTATTCCGAGTACATACCTTCTTCTCCTTCGCCATGAGGCATGTGTGACGCTCGTTGGGGAAGAGGGCCGATTTGTTGAAGGCGGTGGCGGCGAGTCCTTCGTTATCGGAGTCGGAGGACGAACAATCCGAGTCCCACCCCTTGCCAAGGTGTGCCTCGCCCTTAGCCTTCTTGTAAGCTTTCTTCTTTTCCCTCTCGTTCCCTTGTTCCTGGTCACTATCATTATCGGGACAGTTAGCGATAAAATGACCAACCTTACCACATTTGAAGCATGAGCGCTTCCCCTTCGTCTTGTTCTTGTTAGGCTGCCCCTTGCGTCCCTTTAGCGCCGTCTTGAAGCGCTTGATGATGAGGGCCATCTCTTCATCATTTAGTCCTACCGCCTCAACTTGCACCACCTTGCTAGGTAGCGCCTCCTTGCTACTCGTTGCCTTGAGAGCAACGGGTTGAGGCTCATGAATTGGACCATTCAACGCGTCGTCCACGTATCTCGCCTCCTTGATCATCATTCTCCCGCTTACAAACTTCCCAAGTACTTCTTCGGGTGACATCTTGGTGTACCTAGGATTTTCACGAATATTGTTCACAAGATGTGGATCAAGGACAGTAAAAGACCTTAGCATTAGGCGAACGACGTTGTGATCCGTCCATAGCGTGCTTCCGTAGCTCCTTATTTTATTGATGAGGGTCTTGAGCCGGTTGTATGTTTGGGTTGGCTCCTCTCCCCTTATCATTGCAAATCTCCCAAGCTCGCCCTCCACCAACTCCATCTTGGTGAGCATGGTGACGTCGTTCCCCTCATGTGAGATCCTGAGGGTGTCCCAGATCTGCTTGGCATTGTCCAAGCCGCTCACCTTATTGTACTCTTCCCTGCACAAAGATGCTAAGAGGACAATAGTAGCTTGTGCATTTATATGGATTTGTTCATTTATAAACATAGAACTATCCGAGCTATCAAATTTCATTCCACTCTCTACGATCTCCCATATGCTTGGATGGAGAGAGAACAAGTGACTACGCATTTTGTGGCTCCAAAATCCGTAGTCCTCTTCATCAAAGTGAGGAGGTTTACCAAGTGGAATGGAGAGCAAATGAGCATTTGTACTTTGCGGAATACGAGAGTAATCGAAAGAAAAGTTCGAATTGACCGTTTTCTTTTTCTCGTAGTCGTAGTCGTCCTTTTGGGAGAAGTGGACTCGTCGCTGTCGTCGTAGTAGATGATCTCCTTGATGCGCCTCGTCTTCTTCTTCTTCCCATCTTTTCGTTTGTGGCCGGAGCCCGAGTCGGTAGGCTTGTCATCCTTCGGCTCATTGACGAAGGACTCCTTCTCCTTATCATTGATCACGATCCCCTTGCCCTTAGGATCCATCTCTTCGGGCGATTAGTCCCTTCGTGAAGAGAACGGCTCCGATACCAATTGAGAGCACCTAGAGGGGGGGGTGAATAGGTGATCCTGTGAAACTTGAAAACTTAATGCCACAAAACTTGATTAGATGTTAGCACAATAAAGCCAAGTGGCTAGAGAGGAGTTCTTGCAAAACACAACAACCACAAGAGGATCAACACAGATAGACATAGTGGTTTATCCCGTGGTTCAGCCAAGTACAAAACTTGCCTACTCCACGTTGCAGCGTCCCAGCGGACGAGGGTTGCAATCAACCCCTCTCAAGCGGTCCAAAGACCCACTTGAATACCATGGTGTTTTGCTTTGTATACTATATCCCGCTTGCGAGGAATCTCCACAACTTGGAGTCTCTCGCCCTTACACTTAGATGTTCACAAAGAAGCACGAAGTAAGGGAGGGATGAGCAACGCACACAAGACACAAAATCACAGCGACAACACGCACACAAGTCGCAACAAGAGCTCACAACACAACCCGATGAGTTCACAACTCAAATAGAGCTCTAGTTGCTCTCACAAAGAATCAAATGCACGGAATCGAGGTCTTGGTGCTTAGGAATGCTTTGAGAATGCTTGGTGTACTCCTCCATGCGCCTAGGGGTCCCTTTTATAGCCCCAAGGCAGCTAGGAGCCGTTGAGAGCATTCCAGGAAGGCAATTCTTGCCTTCAGTCGCCTGGCGCACCGAAAAGTCCGGTGCACCACAGGACACTGTCCGGTGCGGATTTCTTTCCTTCTTTGGCGAAGCCGACCGTTGGAGATTCAGAGCCATTGGTGCACCGGACATTGTCCGGTGCACACCGGACAGTCCGGTGCCCCCTTGTGACCGTTGGCTCGGCCACGCGTCACGCGCGGAATCCTCGGCCGACCGTTGGCCCGGCTAACCGTTGGCTCACCGGACAGTCCGGTGCACCACCGAACAGTCCGGTGAATTATAGTCGTACGCCGTTAATCACTTCCCGAGAGCGACGACTCGCCTGTGAACGGCTCACCGGACAGTCTGGTGCACCACCGGACAGTCCAGTGATTTATAGCCGTACACCACCGTCGAAGTCCCGAGAACAGCAAGTTCGCCAGAGCCAGCCTGGCGCACCGGACACTGTCCGGTGCACCACCGAACACTGTCCGGTGCACCACCGGACAGTCCGGTGCACCCAGACTGAGCAGACTTTGGCTGAACAAAGCTAAGTCTTTTCCAATTCGATTTCTCCTGTTTTCAGCACTTAGACACAATACATTAGTTCTAAAAACAATGTACTAAGTCTAGAAACATACCTTTAGACTTGATTTGCACTTTGTCCATCAATTGGCATAGATTTACACTTAAGCACTTGTGTTGGCATTCAATCACCAAAATACTTAGAAATGGCCCAGGGGCACATTTCCCTTTCCGCGGTCGCGCCAGCTGCCGAAGGCCCGGCGGCGTCGGCCGGCCCTTCGCAGGTGGCGAGATAGGGTTGGGGGTATTGGATGTAGGATTTTGTTTTTGTGATACTGAAACTCAGTTGCTGCGCAGGTTCCGACGTGTGGGCCTACGCAAACAACCCCTGCTGATGTTACTAATTTTGTGGCGGCCGCTACCGCAGTGCCTGTTGATTATAGTGTGTCTGGTTCTAAATCTGGGTTTTTCCATATGATGAGTTTGGGAGTCTGTTTTCCTGGGTTGAAGAGTCGTCGGATGAAGATTTGGATTATTTTATTACGTTAGATGCGGCCGCGGCGGAGTTCTCCCCGCGGCTGGAGGTTGGCAAAGTGTTGGATCCCAGCGCGGGGATTGATTGGCTATGTGTGTGCACCTGTTGTTGGCTTCGGTTGTCCCGACCGAAGTCTGGCTACGAAGGCCTGGTCCAGGTTCTGCTGGACTGTGGAGGGTCCTTAGGCTTCCTCTGAGATTCGACCTTTCGTTGATGTAGCTCTTCGGACCTGGCATACTTCTCAGATAGTTGGTATAGCTCTTGCAGATTTTTAGGTGGGTCCCTGATGCAGTGACTGTACAGGATGCCAGCCCGAAGGCCACTGATGGCGTAATGGATTGCGATGTGGTCATCGACCGATGGTAATTGAGGCTTGAGGGTCAGGAACTTTCTGTAATACTCCTGAAGGGTTTCTGATAGTAGACGCGGCCCGATTTTCCGTGAGATACGATAACTTGATTGAGTGAAGATTTCGACGTTGATGATCCAAGGCTTCGAGCGAACGGTTCCTCGCAATCACTACACCACGACTCCGTTGGTTATCACCCGTGACACATGAATGACCTCGCCACGAAGGCTTATCCCTGCAAGCACAATCAAGAACACAAGCAAGAACAGGAAAGAAACGCAACCAAAATTGTATTGATTACGGGATGGGGTCTCACAAACCGATGACGGCGACACTGTCGATGACATAATTGATCTAAACAAAACCCAAACCTAAATGTGGCGGCGGCTGCTGAATAAATAGAGTATTAGGGCGTGCGTGACCCCTGGACTCACCCCTAATGGGCTCCGACGCGATACACGGCCCAACGACCCAACAGACGGTGTCGCAGCACCAAAACAGAATCTGAATGCTGACTTGTTTCGACGATTCCCGTTGACTCCGGATGAATTTTAGGGTGGAACCAGTTGGGTTGGTTAGATAATCTCGTTATCATTCCAACCATATCCAGTTGTCGCAATCGGAGTCCGGATGCATCTTGGGCGTTCATTTTAGTGCAGACTGGTCCTGGAACCCGAGATGGAGTCGCAGCCGACTCGGACTTGATCTCCTTCCTGTTGTGGACACCCTTGCTGCTCCTCGTCAACACCTTAGCCTTTCCCAAGTCGTTGCCGGTCCTCTCCAAGGTACCTAATCATCAAAACATCCATGGCCCCAAGTGAAAGGGAAATGTGCCCTTGGGCCATTTCTAAAGTGTTTTGGTGATTAAGTGCCCAACACATATTCTCTAAGTGTTAATTTGTGCCAAAGATTGAAGAAGTGCAAATCATGTAACAAGGTATGTTTCTAGACTTAGTACATTTATTTGGGTACTAATGTATTGTGTCTAAGTGCTAGAAACAGGAGAAAATAGATTGGAAAAGAGTTGGCTGTGTACAGCCAACTGCTGCTCGGTCTGGGTGCACCGGACAGTGTCCAGTGCGCTAGACGAGTCCAAGGTGAACCGGCCGCTCTCGAGACTCGACGGCGGCGTACGGCTATAATTCACCGGACCGTCTGGTGGTGCACCGGACTGTCCAGTGAGTCGTCCGTGGCGAAGTCGTCGCTCTCGGGAAAAGTTCAACGACTTACGACTAAAATTCACTGGACTGTCCGATGGTGCACCTGACTGTCCGGTGAGCCAACGGTCGACTGTGCAACGGTCGACAGCGAAATCGGTGGGCGACACGTGGCCTGCACCAACGGTCGGAAGGGGGCACTGGACTGTCCGGTGTGCACCGGACAGTGTCCGGTGCGCCAACCGACGTCGAGGTGCAACGGTCGTCGAAAGGAAGGAGATCCGCACCGGACCGTCTACAGTGACTGTCCGGTGGCGCACCGGACTATCCGGTGCGCCACCCGATTGAAGGCAAGATCAGCCTTCCATGATTGTCTCCAACGACTCCTAGCTGCCTTGGGGCTATAAAAGGGACCCTAGGCACATGGAGGAGTCATCCAAGCTTACAAGAAAGATCCTAAGACTCCAAGACTCCATTCTCACGCATTCGATTCTTTGAGATAGTGACTTGAGCTCCATTTGAGTTGAGAACTCCTTGCGTTGTGTTTAGAGCTCGAGTTGTGACTTGTGTGCGTGATTGTGCTCTCGTTTTGAGTCTTGTGTGTGTTGCTCTCCCCTCCCTTACTTCCGTGCTTCTTTGTGATCATCAATTGTAAGGGCGAGACACTCTAAGTTGTGGAGATTCCTCGCAAATGGGAGAAAGTATAAGAAAGAAGAACACTGTGGTATTCAAGTTGATCATTGGATCACTTGAAAGGGGTTGAGTGCAACCCTCGTCCATTGGGACGCCACAACGTGGAAGTAGGCAAGTGTTACTTGGCCGAACCACGGGATAAACTCGCGTGTCTCTTGTGATTGCTTTTCTGTGATTACTTGTGTGTTCGCAAGAGCTCGCTACTTAGCCGTACTAACACTTAACCAAGTTTTGTGGCTATTTAGTGTTGAATTTTACAGGATCACCTATTCACCCCCTCTAGGTGCTCTCACCAAGCGTAAGCTCTGAAACACAATTGACTAGGGTAGAACGTACCTGGAGATTTAGCTGTTGTGAACGAGATCGTGTTATCGGTCCATTCATTGTATGTATAGAAGTGATGTCCTCATCATCCTCCTCCTCTTGAATTGGAGTCGTCCTCGACTCGATCTCATCTTTGTCACCCATATATGGCTTCAAATCTGAAATGTTAAAGCTGGAACTAAACCGAAAATCTGGAGGCAACTCAGGTGGTAATCCAGGGGGTATCTCAGAGGGAAACACATCCATATACCCTTGCAAAAGGTTAGCAATAGCCGGTGGCAAAGCAATAGACGTATCATCAATGGAATAGAAAACATTTTTGCACACTAAGGCATAGCAAAGTCCAACAGAGGCATGTAACTCTTCAAGATCAGATTTAGTGGCTAGCAAAGTAGGAGTTTTTAACTTAATAGGTTGCTGATTTTCAGAGTTCAAAACACCTTTTTGCTTAGCATTAATCTCTTTCTCATGTTCTAAGTGGACCATTTCAGTGGGAGTCATAGGAAGCAACACAATTTTCTTTCCCTTATGCATGAAAGTATATTTATTAGATCTACCATGGTGAATAGCATCAGTATCAAACTCCCAAGGACATCCCAGTAAAAGAGAGCAAGCATCCATACTCATCACATCGAAATCAACAAAGTCATGGTAAGAGCCAATAGAAAAATGCACCCTTGCCGTTTTTGTTACCTTGAACTTACCGCTATTGTTAAACCATTGAATGTGATAAGGGTGGGGGTGCTCTCATGTGGTCAAGCCAAGCTTCTTGACCAACTCAACGTTCACCAAGTTGTTGTAGCTACCATCATCAATGATGGTATGTACACAGTAGTCCTTGACGATGAGGAACATGTTGAAGAGGTTGTGGCGCTGTCTGTTGTCGTCGTCGTCACTAGATGTGGCACTCAAAGCTCGTTGCACAATCAAGGCCTTATAGGTCTCAGTCGCTGTTGTGCCAAGAACCTCTTCATCACCATCACAAGTCTCTATAATGTTAGCTCCAACAGTATCTTCATCTTCAACATCAGAAGCACTAACATACCCACCATCACCAGTAGCAATGTAGGCCCGTTTGCTGGGGCAATCTTGCTGAATATGGCCAATTCCTTGGCAGCGGTGGCACTTGATGTCGGAGGAGCGGCCTGTGGAAGAGGCGGTCGTAGCAGGTTTTGCTGCAACACCTGAAGGCACCAAGGACTTGCTGTTGTCGTGTCCTTGTGATGCCGAAGGTGCGGTGCTGCGTGTGCCGCTGGTGGAGGAAGATGTGGACGTCTGTATGCCCGAAGAGGATGACGCCTTGGCTGGCGCCGATGGCTGGTGTGGCGTGAAAGTGCTGCTCCTCCGCTGTTGACGACCCTGCGATTCCTTTTCTGCCAACATAGAAAGATGGAACAAGCGTTGTATAGAATGATATTCTTTATAATCAACAATATCCTGAATCTCCCGCCTCAACCCCCCATAAAACCTAACCATTTGATCCATAAGATCCTCAACTACCCCACATCGTAGCATACCTTTCTTAAGCTCTTGGTAGTATTTGTGTACCGACATGTCTCCCTGATCTAAGCGTTGCAATTTTTTCGAAGATCACGTCTATAAGAAGGGGGAACAAAGCGAGCTCGCATCTCCTCTTTTAACGCATTCCATATTTGTGGTGCAGCATGTGTGTTAACAAGTTCATTCCACCAAATGATAGCAAAATCTCTAAATTCACTAGTGGCTTGTCTAACCCTATGCTGCTCAGGAACAAGACGGGAATTAAATTTTTGTTCTACCGTCATCTCCCAGTCTAAGTAAGCTTTAGCATCATAAGAACCCATGAACGGTGGAATAGAGAACTTAATCTTAGCAAATGGATCATAGTCTGGTTCAGGATTATGATGACGACGTCTACCATTACCTCCCATACCTTGTCGATTACGTGCGAGGCGTTGTCGCAGCGGTGCATACACATCGTTGTCATCGTCGTCGTCATCCACAGGAGAGTGAGCTGGGGCTGGAGTTGGTGGGGGGACGAGCCTCCAGTACGTCCATGCGTGTAACAAGTTCATCAACTCGTCGATCAAGCTGCTCATAGGATGTCACCGCAGAGTCCTGGTATTTTTTAAAAGCTTCAGTCATCTTGCGCATCATCTCCTTCAATTCCATCTGAGAGACACTCATCGTCGTTAAGCTTAGGCCCCTTGTCCTTGTCCATTTGATTCTTTGGTCCTGTCATTGTTGGCACAAAACAGAGACAAAAAGGCAACAAACAATGTGAACCCTACAACTATCTCTCAGGGTGGTGGTGGTGGAGGCGGAGGCGGTGTAATACAAATTATGAAGCGTCTTACCCCGCTCTTACAACGCTCTTACCAGCACTGTAGGTGGCAAACGGTGACCGATGTGACTGTCCAATGAGCGTAGGTGTGATTGCAAAGGAGTACCTGTTTTGCTCGAGAGAAAGCTGGAGCTATGGGAAGGCTGACTAAATATATATATGTGGCACACAAGTCAGTAACAAATAGCAATGCTGAATAAGTGTTCCAAGTACTCGTCCTAGTTGCTGGCCTAGAAAATGTAATAGAACAGTTGGACCAAAGCACAAGAAAGGAGGTACAAGTATCAAGTATCTAGTGGGAATGGCAGTTCTGTTAATAGAGTAGATTTTTCAGCACTAGTAGAAATCAAAGGCGCGTTTCCAAGGGAGTACCAGCAAAAGAGCTCCAAATATTCTGAATTTTTTTTACCACTGATCCAAAAACACAAAGGATGGAAGCACACAAAAATTCACTTGAAACAGAGTTGTATTGTGACCTAGAGAAATTCACAAAGGATCTCTGAAATTCCTGAAAACACTTAAACAATTTTTTAATTATCTTTCCGATTTTTTTGAATTTTTTGACCGAACCAAACAGGCCAAAGGCGAGTTTGGGTCACCCCAGAATGGAGTCAAGAATCTGCTGTAAAAATTTGAGCTCAAACGGAGCACCGAGCGAAAAGTTATGCCCGTGTTATGTAAGGTACCTCAAGTTATGGTTTTCAAAGGCACAAATCGGCAGGAACCGAAGTGGCGACTATGGAGCACAGGGTCGATTTTAGAGATAGGATTTTTTTGTGGATATGGTTGGTTTAGATACAAGATATGTTTTGTCTATAGGGTCAGTTTTAGAGATAGGATCTGTTTTGTGGATAGGATCAGTTTGAGAGATAGGATCTGTTTTATGGATAAGGTCGGTATGAGAGATAGGATCTGTTTTGTGGATAGGGTCGGTTTTAGAGATAGGATCTGTTTTGTAGATAGAGTCAGTTTTGTAGGATGGAAGCTGATGGATAGAATCAAACTGAACCAAAACAAATCTAATCTAGCAACCAAACTCAACTAGAACACGAACTCAGAACTGCGGACACTAAAACTGAATTATGCAAAGGCTAAGGCGATAGTTTTAGGTCGGAATAAACTGATCGTAATTCTTTTTGGCTTTTTGTGGACTATGGGACGAAACAAAACTAATCTAAAGGTAGGATTATACCTCATGGGCAACCTGGAAATCTGATACCAATTGATAGTAGACGCGGCCCGATCTTCCATGAGATACGATAACTTGATTGAGTGGAGATCTCGACGTTGATGATCCAAGGCTCCAAGCGAACGATTCCTCTCAATCACTACACCACGGTTCCGTTGGTTATCACCCATGACACACGAATGACCTCGCCACGAAGGCTTATCCCTGCAAGCGCAATCAAGAACACAAGCAAGAACAGGAAAGAAACGCAACCAAAATTGTATTGATTACGAGATGGGGTCTCACAAACCGATGACGGCAACACTGTCGATGACATAATTGATCTAAGCAAAACCCAAACCTAAATGTGGCGGCAACTGCTGAATAAATAGAGTATTAGGGCATGCGTGACCCCTGGACTCGCCCCTAATGGGTTCTGACGCGATACACGACCCAACAGACGGTGTCGCAGCACCAAAACAAAATCTGAATGCTGACTTGTTTTGACGATTTCCGTTGACTCCAGATGAATTTTAGGGTGGAACCAGTTGGGTTGGTTAGATAATCTCGTTATCTTTCCAACCATATCCAGTCCGTCGCAATCAGAGTCCGGATGCATCTTGGGCGTCCATTTTAGTGCAGACTGGTCCTGAAACCCGAGATGGAGTCGCAGCCGACTTGGACTTGATCTCCTTCCTATTGTGGACGCCCTTGCTGCTCCTCCTTGACACCTTGGCCTTTCCAAGTCCTTGCTGGTCCTCTCCAAGGTACCTAATCATCAAAATATCCATAGCCCCAAGCGTAAGCTCTGAAACACAATTGACTAGGGTAGAACATACCTGGAGATTTAGCTGTCGTGCATGAGATCGTGTTATCGGTCCATTCATTGTATGTATAGAAGTGATGTCCTCATCAGTTTCCTTCTCTTGCTGCTTGCAGAGTGATAGCTCGGCCAGGGCGTCAGTATCGGGTCGGTACCCTTGAAAGTTGAGCAGAACTTGTCCCGGAGTCCTTTCAGGAGTCGATGGACAGTGACGGTAACCTGGTGTACCAGGTTAGGGCCAGGCCTTCGAGCGCGATGATGAAAGATTTGGCCATCGTGGCGTCTCCCCTCCGGACGATGCGACAACGACTTGGTAGCTCATGATGTATTGTGCTAGGTCAGTGCTGCCGTTGTACTTGGGATAGGTGCCTGCCCTGAAGTTGGTGGGCTAAGGTGATGCTTGGAGCTGCGGTGCCAGGGGGCTTCGCTCATCGAGGTAGTTGATCCCTTGGAAAGGTGTGACATGCGGTATGAAGGGCCCGCACTGTGGTATGAATAGGTCTCCGGCTGCGACGCGCTGCTGTAGGTATGGTCCATGCTGCTGACTGTGCTGGCCTTCGCTCTACATGAGCGCGATTTCTTGCTCGAGCTCCCGAGCTCTCTGCTCCTCGTCCCGTATCATATGGTGCACTTTGGCCTAGGCGGTGACATGTTGGCGCTTGGCCTCGAAGATGTCTTTCTGCTTTTGTAGGTTGTGGTTCTTGATGCGTAGGGCCTGCAGTTGTAGCTGGTCTTCAGCTGAGATGCCGATGACCTCGCCGTCCTCTATTGCGTCTTCGCCCTCTGTTGGAGCGAAGCCTGGGGGTGGTGCTTGCGGTACGCCTCCAGAGCTGCAGGTGCGTAGGGTGCCTTCGAGGGTGGGGTGGTCTTGGCACTGTTTTTTGCTGACAACTTCATCTTCGAAGACCTCGTGGGGGATGTTGTCTGCGAGGGCCTTGCCTTTTTTCTCAGCCAGCAGCGCTTCCTTCGCTGCTTCGTCGATGGATGGGGCTGCCTTCGAACTATCTCGCTTGGGGGCCATCACGGGTTGTTTGTCGTAGCACGAACGGTGGACGCCAAATGTTGGAACTTGCTCTCCTGGGCAAGTAGATCTAACGAGGAAGTGGAAAGAGTGCAAGCAAAGTTTAACGTGGGATGACAAAAGCTCTGTTAATCTGGCCCTTTGAAGGGCAATGTACAGGGTATTTATAGGCACTCGAGTGGTCACCCGTCCCTTGTTAAAGACGTTTATGCCCTTGAGTACCCGGTCTATCCTCAGAATATTCCCACGAGAGGGGGTTACAGTCTGTCATTACAGAAAAGGCTATTACAGACGCGGCCCGTAACATATTTATCCACGCGGGGCCCGTCGTAGTGGGCCGAATCCTACTTGGGCCTCCCGACGCGGTGAGGACATGAGTCCCGTAGACTTTGACGGAGCCTTCGTCTTGCAACGGAGAGAAGGAAGGGGACCGCGCCGGTCTTCATCCACGCGGCGCTCTCGGCTTGTTCGGGCGTGCTTTGTGGATGTGGACATCGTCGATGAAAAGAGGCGACGAAGACTTTGAACGAAGAGTAGCGTGTTCACTTTCGCCCCAACAATCATTATCGTGCAGCCATCCGCTGATCCGCCTGAGCCCGACGATATCTCCATCAGCAGCAGGTAATCCACAAAACCGCTGTACACCACTAGTCCCTACTAGTTACATTCTGATTTCTGAATTTTTTATAGCATTTACGTTCTAGATAGTTCATAGCATTTACGTTCTAGATAGCTAGGTGGTAGCCTCGTAGCTTTAGTTCTTTAGTAGTATTCAGTAGTTTACGTTTTGCATAGCTACGTACCAGTTTTAGATATTTATTTAATGTATTTATGTGCAGTTAGAGTTAGCAGACTAGTTCACTTATACGTTTTTGCATATTTATTATTAGATTGGTTATTGCCATTTACTTCAAGACATGGCAGGCAGCAACAGGAGTGAAGAAATCCAAGTGGTTAATGCTGAAGCAAATTTAGAGCAGCAAGATGGGAGGCAGCAAGAAATCGAAGTGGTTAATGCTGAAGCAAATTTAGTGAGGATGGCAGGCAGCAAGATGGGAGTCGTCGAGCCAGAGAACTTGACAGAAGGAGAAGTGCACAACAACATGGAAACAAACCATTCTCGTTATTCTACTCCCTGCATATTATACTTTTCATACTTCCATACATAGTTATTTTGCTTAGTCGATTATAGGAACCAACCGCATGCTTATAATTGAGTTGTAAAACAAGGATATACAATAATGTGGGGTGTAATATATTTGTTTCATTTCAGCATGGCCAGTCCTAATATTTTTGATAAAAAAAATTATAAAATAGGACATCGTTGGAACTATTTTTTTCATTAGTTGAGCAATTAAAACAGGGCAATAATATAAGACACCGTTGGAGTTACTCTTTTTATACATTAAAAAATAAAGCTAACATTTATGGTACCACTGGTTGGTTGTCCGTGCGTTATGACGGCTTACAAAAATACCCACATAAACTATCCACAAAAAAAATCAAGATTTTTTTATTGATTGTTTCCGCTCTCCGTATATTATTTTTTTGATTTGGCTAACTGATGTTATTGTTTACTCCATGCAATATGTCTTGGTACAACACGATCAATAAAGTGAGTGATTAGAAGAGAGTTTATAACGACTGAATGAATGAACAGAGATTATAAAATAATATAATTCCACTATACAGAGACCAAATAAGAGAGTTTGTGAGCTCAAGTTTCTAAAATAAGTCACATGAACTCAAACTTATAAAAGATAGATCAAAATATGGAGTGATTGCTAAAGTCATGCATCAATAAAAATTGGATGCGTCCCATATAAATTATGCTACTTCGTAGCAATTACTAACGTTTAAAACCAACAAATAACCTTTCATTTTACTGTTAGTGTGACAAATCATTTTTGCTCCATCCAATTCAGTAACCTCAAACACCATGGAGTCCATTGCGCCAATGTGGTATCAGAAACGACTTGATGTTTGCAAAAGCCAAGAACGTTGTGTCGTGCTTGGGCTGTAGCCTCGGCCCGTAGTGCTGGCCCGGCCCAACACGATTATATTTTTTATTTTATATAAAACATATATATATATACAATTTATATTTAATATTAAAAATATCTGAGCATGATGTTCTACTAGTTAGACAACTTCACCCAATGTCTCTCGCCCTTCTTCCATCAGAGCATGGGTTTGAACCCCACCTCCTACACCGTTTTTAACATTTTACGCTAATTTAATCAAATGGACCGACATGCTAATGGGCTAACGTGCCGGGCCAGAGTTGTGGCCCGCGAGCGTCTGGCCCGTGCCGGGCCGCCGTTTGGCCATCTATAGGTGTACAACGGATTAATTTGAAATAGCTGTGAGGAGTTATTTGTAAAAAATTGACGCGGTACGACCGTTGAAACTGGTGCTTTAAGTATACTAGTCGGTTGCCCATGCGTTGCGACGGCTTACAACATACCCACGTAAACTATCCTTCAAAAAAATTTCAAGATTTTTTATTGATTGTCTCCGCTCTCTGTATAATATTTTTTTATTTGTGTAACTGATGTTATTGTTTACTTCATGCAATATGTCTTGGTACAACACGACCAATGAAGTGAGTGATTAGATGAGAGTTCACAACGACTGACTGAACGAACTGAGATTATAAAATGACATAATTCCACCATAGAGAGACCAAATAAGAGAAAGGTTGTGAGCTCAAGTTTCTAAAATAAGTCATATAAAGTCAACCATATAAAAAAAAGATAGATCAAAATATAGAGTGATTGCTAAAGTCAGTCATAAATAAAAACTGGATGTGCTTCATATAAATTATGCTACTTCGTAGCAATTACTAACGTTTAAAACCAACAAATAACCTTTCATTTTACCGTTAGTGTGACAATCATTGTTGCTCCATCCAATTCAGCAACTGAAAGGGAAATGTGCCCTTGGGCCATTTCTATAATGTTTTGGCGATTAAGTGCCCAACACACATTCTCTAAGTTCTGAATGTGCCAAAGATTGAAGAAGTGCAAATCATGTAACAAGGTACGTTTCTAGACTGAGTACATTGTTTTGAGTACTAACATATTTTGTCTAAGTGCTAGAAATAGGAGAAAAGGAATTGGAAAAGAGTTAGCTGTCTACAACCAACTCCTGCTCGGTCTGAGTGCAACGGACAGTGCCAGTGCACCAGGCGAGTCCACGGTGAACTGGCTGCTCTCGGGACTCGACGGCGGCGTACGACTATAATTCACCGGACTGTCCGGTAGTACACCGGACTGTCCGGTGAGTCGTCCGCGGCGAAGTCGTCACTCTCAGGAAAAGGATCAGCGGCGTATGGCTAAAATTCACCGAACTGTCCGGTGGTGCACCGGACTGTCCGGTGAGCCAACGGTCGACTGCGTAACGGTCGACCGCGCAATCCGCGGGCGACGTGTGGCCCGCACCAATGGTCGGAAGGGGGCACCAAACTGTCCGGTGTGCACCGGACAGTGTCTGGTGCGCCATTCGGCCCGGAGGTGCAATGGTCATTTGCGCCAGAAAAGGAAGGAGATCGGCACTGTACCATCTATAGTGACTGTCCGGTGGCGCACCGGACTGTCCGGTGTGCCACTCGACAGAAGTCAAGGATGACCTTCCTTGTTGGCCTCCAATGGCTCCTAGCTTCCTTGGGGCTATAAAAGGGACCCCTAGGCGCATGGAGGAGCCAACCCAAGCATTCACTAAGCATTCTAAGTCTCCCACACTCCATCTCTGCGCACTTGATCGATTGTGTTAGTGATTTGAGCTCTGTTCTAGTTGTGAACTCTATGTGCTTCATTTTGAGCTCAAGTCTTGGCTTGTGTGCGTGTGTGTGTGCTGCGGATTTGTGTGTGTTGCTCCTAGCCTTACTCTTGTGCTTTCATTGTGATCTTTATTGTAAGGGCGAGAGACTCCAACTTGTGGAGATTCCTCGCAAACGGGAAAAAGAGATAAGGAAGAAAAACTGTGGTATTCAAGTTGATCATTGGATCACTTGAAAGGGGTTGAGTACAACCCTCGTCCATTGGGATGCCATAACGTGGAAGTAGGCAAGTATTACTTAGCCGAACCAAGGGATAAAAATCGCGTGTCTCTTGTGTGTTTTACCTTTGATTATCTGTGGTCATAAGAACTTTCTTCTAGCTACTTAGTTGTTCTAACTTACATAACAAAGCTTTGTGGCTATTAGTTGTTGATTTTTACAGGATCACCTATTCACCCCCCTCTAGGTGCTCTTAATTGGTATCAAAGTCGTTCTCTTTACGTAAGGGAGTAATCGCTCGAAGAGATGGATCTTAAGGGAAAGGGGGTGGTGGTCAACGACAAGGAGAAGGAGTCCATCGTCAACGAGCCAAGAGATGACAAGCCCACTGACTCTGGCTCGAGTCACAAGAAAAAGGACGGGAAGAAGAAGAGGCGCATCAAGAAGATCGTCTACTACGACAACGATGAATCTTCTTCCTCACCACACGACGACGACGACTCCTCGTCAAAGAAGAAACCGGTTAATCAAAACTTTTCATTTGATTATTCTTGCATTCCATTCAACTCTAATGCTCATTTGCTGTCAAATCCTCTTGGGAAACCTCCACACTTTGATGGAGAAGACTACTCTTTTTGGAGTCACAAAATGCGTAGTCACCTATTCTCTCTCCATCCTAGTATTTGGGAAGTAGTTGAAAATGGAATGCAATTTGATAGTACAGATAACCCTGTGTTTATTAACGAGCAATTTCATAAGAATGCACAAGCTACCACTATTTTGCTAGCATCTTTGTGCAGGGATGAGTACAACAAGGTGAGCGGCTTGGACAACACCAAGCAAATCTGGGACACCCTCAAAATATCACATGAGGGAAATGACGCCACCATGATCACCAAAATGGAGTTGGTGGAAGGCGAGCTGGGAAGGTTCACGATGATCAGGGAAGAGGAGCCAACACAAACATACAACAGGCTCAAGACCCTGGTCAACAAGATTAGGAGCTATGGAAGCTCAAGATGGACGGACCACGACGTCGTCCGACTTATGCTCAGGTCTTTTACGGTTATTGACCCTCATCTTGTGAACCTCATCCGTGAAAATCCCAGGTACATAAAGATGACGCCTGAGGAGATACCCGGAAAATTTGTGAGCAGGCGCATGATGGTCAAGGAGGCAAGGTATGTTGATGATGCATTAAACGGCCCAATGCCCATCTATGAGCTGCAGCCCGTAGCGCTCAAGGCAACAAGCAGTAGGGAGGCGCTACCTAGCAAGGTGGCACAAGTTGAGGCTGCCGGGCTAAACGAAGATGAGATGGCCCTAATCATCAAGCGTTTTAAGACCACACTAAAAGGACGCAAGGAGCACCCTAACAAGAACAAAGCAAAGGGAAAGCGCTCCTGTTTTAAATGCGGTAAGACTGGTCATTTTATAGCACAATGCCCCGATAATGACAATGACCAGGAACAAGAAAAGCATGGGAAGAGGGAGAAGAAGAAGGCCTACAAGAAGGCGAAGGGCAAGGCGCATCTTGGCAAAGAATGGGATTCGGACTGCTCTTGCTCCGACTTCGACGACGAAGGACTTGCTGCCTTAGCCTTTGAGAGCACCTAGAGGGGGGGGGGGGGGTGAATAGGTGATCCTGTAAAAACTTGATACTTAATCCACAAAACTTGATTAAGAGTTAGCACAATAAAGCCAAGTGACTAGAGAAGAGTTCTTGCATAACACGATAACCACAAGAAGATCAACACAGAGATGGCACAGTGGTTTATCCCGTGGTTCGGCCAAGTCCAACACTTGCCTACTCCACGTTGTGGCGTCCCAACGGACGAGGGTTGCACTCAACCCCTTTCAAGCAGTCCAAAGACCCACTTGAATACCACGGTGTTTTGCTTTCACTTTACTATATCCCGCTTGCGAGGAATCTCCACAACTTGGAGCCTCTCGCCCTTACAATTTGATTAACACAAAGAAGCACAGAAGTAAGGATGGGATGAGAAACGCACACAAGACACAAAATCAGAGCAACAACACGCACACAAGTCACAACAAGAGCTCTCAACACAACTCAAAGAGTTCTCTACTCAAATGGAGCTCTAATTGCTATCACAAAGAACCGAATGCGCAGAATTGAAGTCTTGGTGCTTAGGAATGCTTAGAGAATGCTTGGTGTTCTCCTCCATGCGCCTAGGGGTCCCTTTTATAGCCCCATGGAAGCTAGGAGCCGTTGAGAGCATTCCAGGAAGGCAATTCTTGCCTTCGGTCGAATGGCGCACTGGACAGTCCGGTGCACCACCGGACACTGTCCGGTGCAGATTTCTTTCCTTCTGTGGTGCAGTCGACCGTTGAAGATCTAGAGCCGTTGGCGCACCGGACAATGTCCGGTGCACACCGGACAGTCCGGTGCCCCCTTCTGACCGTTGGCTTGGCCACGCGTCGCGCGCGGATTACTCGGCTGACCGTTGGCCCGGCTGACCGTTGGCTCACCGGACAGTCCGGTGCACCACCGGACAGTCCGGTGATTTATAGCCGTACGCTGTTGATCGCTTCCCGAGAGCAGCCAGTTGACAGCTGTAACACCCTGAATTTGGGGTATAAAATTTCTTTGCTCATATTCACAAATTCAGGTGTTACTCCTCTCTTCACATCTTCCCCAATCTCCTTTTTCTCTTTTCTATAGAAGAAGAGTGGTTATTTTTATTTGTAAATGTAATTGTAATCTAGTAGGCTAAACTCCAAGGGAGTATGAAATGTTGCATCATGTTGAACCCTAAACTCCACTTTTGTTTGATGCATATGCTTGAGGGTGCTAATTTGAAATTGTGGCATATTTGGATTTGAGTCAAATAGAGTAAATAAAAAGAAAAGGGAAAACAATTTCTCAAATAAAAGAAAAAGGCAAAGTGGCCCGCAACCCCTTCCCCCTCAGCCTTTCGGCCCAGTCGGCCCATCCCGCGCGCGCGCCCGCTCCCCCCCCTTCCTCTCTCTGCCCTGGCGGGCCCGCCCTGTCGGCGCTGCCACTTCCCCGCGCGTGCGCCCGCTCCCTCGCTCTCTCTCTGCTCGTGGGCCCCCTCTGTCAGCTCCCTCATCCCCGCGTAACCGCCCTCCCGAGCTGCGCGCACCGGGGAATCCGCGCCCACGTCGCGCGTCGAGCTCGCAACCGCCCCGCCCTCGGCCACTTGAGCCCCAGAGCCCCGCTCACTCTCCCTCTCCCTCATTTGCACACCTGCAGAGCCTCATTTCCACTCCCCCGCGCTGCGCGCACGCCCAGGAGGAGCCGCCGTGGTCCGCCGCCGCCCCGAGCCCGTCTCCCCGTCGACGTCGGAGCCCTGCCGTGCCCTCTGCCACGGTGAGCTCTGCCTCGACGTCCGCAACTCGGGACACGCTATAATTTCTCCTCTTCCCCCCTGATTTCCTCTGCCCGCGCTCACCCGCCGTCCTCCACGCAGTCCCGGTGCCGCCGCCGTTGACCCGAGCCGTCGTCGCGCCTTCACCACCACCGAGGGGTCCCTGGGGTACGCCTTGAGGTAAGGAACCTCCCCTGCCCTCTCCTTTTCCCTCCCTTGCTCTCTATTGTGCTTGATTTCTCGTCGGAGTTGGTTGGCGCCGCCGCCGAGCCGTCTCGCCGTGGGCCGCCACCCTCTGGTGCCCCTATCACGACTTAGCCCTCGCCAGTGGGTTCTTCGCGCCTCCCCCAACCTCCTAGGCCATCCCGGTCGCCCTAAGAACCCGCGGAGCCCCCGCGCCCCTTGTCTCCGGCGAGTTCCCCCGCCGCGGGTATGGGCGCCGCCACCTCTGCTGGCCGGAGAAGAGGGCCGAAGCCGGCCGCCCGATCCCCGTTGTCCATCTCAGATCGGATGGTTCCCTTTTAAATAACCCGAGCCTAATCTTGGCCGTCCGCCTGGAATCTGACGGCCCAGAGCCGTTCCCCCGCACCCCGCCTTCCTGTCGCTGGGCCCCGCCTGTTAGTCGCCCACGCCCGAGCTCTGCCCGCGCGGCCCTGCCTGTCAGTCGCTCGCGCCCTCGCGCGCTCGCGCGCCTGCCCGCCGGTCTAATCTCGAGCGTCGATCCGAGATCCAATGGCCGAGAGAGCCCGATACCCCTTCGCCCGTGCAAACTTCTTAAAGAGACCCCCGGTTTTCTGCAAATTAACCCGCCGTCCCTGGAACTTTGCAGTTAGGTCCTCGGACCTTTTATTTAATCAGAAATAAGTATTTAAAGAGTATTTTTAATCCCTAATCTTGTAAAATTCATAACTTTGTCATATGAACTCCAAATTAGGTGCTTCAAATTGCAAAATGTTCATAATGTTTTTATCCACCTGTTTAAAACAATGTTCCCTTGCTGTTTTTATGTCCCAATTAATAGTTGATCTCTAGTTTAGAATTAATGTTATTGGAACCCTAATAGAAATAAAATAAAGATAGTAGACTCTAATAAAAGTTGGAGTACTTAAGTTTATAGACTTAACACCATATAATGATTAACCCCACCACTAAACTAACTTTATCTGAACAATATGATAGTGACATAGACCTGGTTAGTGAATAATGAATCACTTTGTATAGTCATCTACCCTAGACCTAGGGAACACCATATTGCCAATCTTTTTCTATTTGAACCTGTGATCTCTTTGCTGCACATGTTTGGTATATTGCTCTTTTGTTATTTTCCCAAGTGTATAGAATGAATGAATTGCTTTGCGTAGACCACGAGCAGCCTATGTTTCCCGAGGAAGTTGCAGGAGAAGTCCCTGAGCAGCAACTTGGTGAAGGCAAGTGTCCTCTGACCCATTATGTCCTATCTATTTATAACTCACTGCCCCGCACTACTTAATTGAAACCTAAGGGTTGACTAGCTTTCTATTTACCTTAACCTTGTTTACCTTTTGGGTTATCATGGTTAGCTCTATGCTAGTGCTTTACTTTAATCAATGAACATGATGAGATACAATGATGATACTATGATTTTATTCTGGATATGTTGATATACTTGTGGCATTTAAGGGGACTCGGGCTGTTTCCCGAGTACCTCTCCGTAAGGACCTGTTCGTTAAGAGACCACCCGGGATAACAGTGCAACCATGAGGGTGAAATGGGATGCCTTTAGCTAATTAATTAGAGGAACTAGAGGTGTAGTTGCTTCGCCGTCGTGCCGTCAATGGGGTCCAGGCACAGTGCTTGCTCTGCCAAGGTTGGGTGCCGAGGTTCTTTCGATTTGCTTTTGTCAGTCACCCACCTGCGGGGAGGGGTACTGTGTTTATCAAACTGGAGAAACCTAACGGGCGGCTATGACCTCTAGGGAATCTTTGTAAAAGCTACGTAGTGATACCCTGCTGGACCACCTAGGAAGTGATCAATGGGGAGTCATGATCCCTGGGCAAAATGGGAATCACGGCTCATGGGTAAAGTGTGCGACCTCTGCAGAGGGTATTGAAATTGATATATCAGCCGTGCTCACGGTTAAGAGCAGCCTTGGGATCCTCTTTGATTAGAGATACTCCGGATACACCTCAGATGATGACTTTAATGATGATGGTTAATGATGGTGACTTTAATTATGTATTCTAGTATTTCCTCTCTGAGGAGGTACTTTTTGGGACTATAACTTGGGTTTTATGATAAAATCTGGCTTCTACTAATAATAAATATCTGACCAACTAAAAGCAACTGCTGAGCCTAACCCCACATAAAAGCTAGTCCACTTTAGCCAAACGGGGCATCTGCTGAGTACGTTGATGTGTACTCATCCTTGCTTTACCACAAAACACCAGGTTGTCCACATTGCAACCACTGCTCAAGAGAAGATGAAGCCGTGGAAGGAGACTTCCAGGAGTTCCAAGACTACGACGAGTTCTAGGTGTGGGTTGGCGGCAACCCCCAGTCAGCTGCCTGTGAAGGCCCTATCTTTACTACATTTCGCTTAGCACTTTGATTTACCCGTTAAGTTGATGACTATGTGGATGTCTCTGACTCTGTGATGTAATAAGTTAATGCTCTTTTATGTTATTATTCGAGCACTATGCGATGATGTTCATTTATGTAATCGCTGTGTACGTGAATTCTGATCCTGGCACGTACATAGTTCGCATTCGGTTTGCCTTCTAAAACCGGGTGTGACAACAGCCGCCAGCCTGGCGCACCGGACACTGTCCGGTGCACCACCGGACACTGTCCGGTGCACCTAGACTGAGCAGAGTCTTGGCTGCTTAGCCAAGTCTTTTCCAAATTGGTCTTTTCCTGTTTCTAGCACTTAGACATAATACATTAGTCTCCAAAACAATGTACTAAGTCTTAGAAACATACCTTTACTCTTGATTTGCACTTGGACCATCAATTGGCATAGATTAACATTTAAGCACTTGTGTTGGCACTCAATCACCAAAACACTTAGACATGGCCCAAGGGCACATTTCCCTTTCAATCTCCCCCTTTTTGGTGATCTATGCCAACACAACAAAAAGCAACTAAAGAAGTGCAACATCAAAGCAAATGAGAACACAAATTTGTTTTGATTCAAATTTGGCATATTTGGATCATTCTTTGCCACCACTTGGTTTTGTTTTTGCAAATCAACCTCAATTTCCTATCTCTAAGTCAAACACACTTGTTGAGACATAAAGAGAGTTGTTCCAAGAGAAATTGATCACAGATTTCAAAAACTCCCTCTTTTTCCCATAATCAACTATTCTCCCCACAAGAAGCCAACTTTTGACAAAAGAGACAACAAGAGAGTTTTGACAAACCAAAAGCTCTATTCTACTATTTTCAAAATTCTCAAGTGGTAGCTGATCCATTTATTGCTTTGGCCTTATTTTCTCCCCTTTGCCATCAAGCACCAAAACGGGATCAATCTTGGCCCCTAAACCCCATTGCCTCACCAAAATCTTCAAATAAGAGTATAAAGGCAATAAGGATATTGAGATGAACTTGGAGTAAGTTACCCTCTCATCGGAGTGCAGTGGAAGTCTTGCATGGTCCAAGTCCACCTTTCCCTTTCAATCCACCTTTGAGACTAAATCAAGCAAACTCAAGCACACGGTTAGTCTCAAAGGGTCAAGTTGTAGCACATCTCCCCCTAAATATGTGCATCACTCGCACATGGACTTTTGAGGTCCGGGGAATGTTTGTACAACTTGAGCACCATTAATAAGAAAAATGCATAAGGGAACATGATCAAAGCATGATACACATGTATGCTATAAATCAATCCAAGTTCTGCGAATCTAAGACATTTAGATCACTACGCAGCCTGCAAAAGGTCTTCTCATCTAAAGGCTTGGTAAAGATATCGGCTAGCTGGTTCTCGGTGCTAATATAGAACACTTCGATATCTCCCTTTTGCTGGTGGTCTCTCAAAAAGTGATGCCGGATGTCAATGTGCTTTGTGCGGCTGTGCTCAACAGGATTGTCCGCCATGCGGATAGCACTCTCATTATCACATAGGAGTGGGACTTTGCTCAGATTGTAGCCAAAGTCCCGGAGGGTTTGCCTCATCCAAAGTAGTTGCGCGCAACACTGTCCTGCGGCAACGTACTCAGCCTCGGCGGTGGATAGGGCAACGGAGGTTTATTTCTTAGAACTCCACGACACCAGGGACCTTCCTAAGAATTGGCCCATCCCCGATGTACTCTTCCTATCGACCTTACATCCAGCATAATCGGAGTCTGAATATCCAATTAAGTCAAAGGTAGACCCCTTTGGATACCAGATTCCGAAGCAAGGCGTAGCGACTAAATATCTAAGAATTCGCTTCACAGCCACTAAGTGACACTCCCTTGGATCGGATTGAAATCTAGCACACATGCATACACTAAGCATAATATCCGGTCTACTAGCGCATAAATAAAGCAAAGAACCTATCATGGACCGGTATGCTTTTTGATCAACGGACTTACCTCCTTTGTTGAGGTCGATGTGTCCGTTAGTTCCCATCGGAGTCTTTGCGAGCTTGGCGTCCTTCATCCCAAACCGCTTGAGCAAGTCTTGCGTGTACTTCGTTTGGGAGATGAAGGTGCCGTCCTTGAGTTGCTTCACTTGGAACCCAAGGAAGTAGTTCAACTCGCCCATCATCGACATATCAAACTTTTGAGTCATCACCCTGCTAAACTCTTCACAAGACTTTTGGTTAGTAGAACCAAATATTATGTCATCAACATAAATTTGGCACACAAATAAGTCACCATCACAAGTCTTAGTGAATAAAGTTGGATCGGCTTTCCCAACCTTGAAAGCATTAGCAATTAAAAAGTCTCTAAGGCATTCATACCATGCTCTTGGGGCTTGCTTAAGTCCATAGAGCGCCTTAGAGAGTTTACATACGTGGTCGGGGTACCGTTCATCCTCGAAGCTAGGGGGTTGCTCCACGTACACCTCCTCCTTGATTGGCCCGTTGAGGAAAGCGCTCTTCACATCCATTTGGAACAACCTAAAAGAATGGTGAGCGGCATATGCTAGCAAAATACGAATGGACTCTAGCCTAGCCACAGGAGCAAAAGTCTCCTCAAAGTTCAAACCTGCGACTTGGGCATAACCTTTTGCCATAAGTCGAGCCTTGTTCCTTGTCACCACTCCGTGCTCGTCTTGTTTGTTATGAAACACCCACTTGGTTCCCACAACGTTTTGCTTGGGACGAGGCACTAGTGTCCAAACTTCATTTCTCTTGAAGTTATTGAGCTCTTCCTGCATGGCCAACACCTAGTCCGGATCTAGCAAAGCCTCTTCTACCCTAAAAGGCTCAATAGAAGAGACAAAAGAGTAATGCTCACAAAAATTAGCTAATCTAGAGCGAGTGGTTACTCCCTTGCTAATGTCAACCAAAATTTGGTCGACGGGATGATTCCTTTGAATCGTCGCTCGAACTTGAGTTGGAGGGGCCTGTGGTGCTTCTTCCTCTTCAACTTGGACATCCTGTGCTCCCCCTTGATCATATGCCTCCTCTTGATGAACTTGTTCATCGTCTTGAGTTGGGGGATGCACCATTGTTGAGGAAGAAGGTTGATCTTGCTCCTCGTGTTCCTGTGGTCGCACATCGCCAATCGCCATGGTGCGTATTGCGGCCGTTGGAACGTCTCCTTCATCTACATCATCAAGATCAACAACTTGCTCTCTTGGAGAGCCATTAGTCTCATCAAATACAACATCGCTAGAGACTTCAACCAAACCCGATGATTTGTTGAAGACTCTATACGCCTTAGTATTTGAGTCATAACCTAATAAAAACCCTTCTACCGCTTTGGGAGCAAATTTGGAATTCCTACCCTTCTTCACTAGAATGTAGCATTTACTCCCAAAAACTCGGAAATACGAAACATTGGGTTTGTTACCGGTTAGTAGCTCATATGAAGTCTTCTTGAGGAGGCGATGAAGGTACACCTGGTTTTTGGCGTGACAAGCCGTGTTCACGGCTTCCGACCAAAAACGCTCGGGTGTCTTGAATTCTCCAAGCATTGTCCTCGCCATGTCAATGAGCGTCCTATTCTTCCTCTCTACCACACCGTTTTGTTGTGGTGTGTAGGGAGCGGAGAACTCGTGCTTGATCCCTTCCTCCTCAAGGTACTCCTCCACTTGAAGGTTCTTGAACTCGGACCCGCTGTCGCTCCTTATCTTCTTCACCTTGAGCTCAAACTCATTTTGAGCTCTCCTTAGGAAGCGCTTGAGGGTCCCTTGGGTTTCAGCTTTGTCCTGCAAGAAGAATACCCAAGTGAAGCGGGAAAAATCATCAACTATAACAAGACCATACTTACTTCCTCCTATGCTTAGATAGGCGACGGGTCCGAAGAGATCCATATGAAGCAACTCCAAAGGTCTTGATGTGGTCATCACATTTTTGGTATGATGAGAGCTTCCCACCTGTTTGCCTGCTTAACAAGCTGCACAAGGTCTATCTTTTTCGAAAGAAACATTTGTTAGACCTATCACATGTTCTCCCTTTAGAAGTTTGTGAAGGTTCTTCATCCCCACATGTGCTAAGCGGCGATGCCACAGCCAGCCCATGCTAGTCTTAGCAATTAAGCATGCATCTAGACCGGCCTCCTCTTTTGCAAAATCAACTAAATAGAGTTTGCTGTCTAATACACCCTTAAAAGCTAATGAACCATCACTCCTTCTAAAGACAGACACATCTACATTTGTGAATAAGCAGTTATATCCCATATTACAAAGCTGACTCACAAACAACAAGTTATATCCAAGCGACTCAACTAAAAACACATTGGAAATGGAGTGCTCGGAGGAAATATCTATTTTTCCTAACCCTTTCACCTTGCCTTGATTCCCGTCACCGAATATGATTGAGTCTTGGGAATCTTTGTTCTTGACGTAGGAGGTGAACATCTTCTTCTCCCCCATCATGTGGTTTGTGCATCCGCTGTCGATAATCCAGCTTGATCCCCCGGATGCATAAACCTGCAAGGCAAGTTTAGGCTTGGGTCTTAGGTACCCAACTCTTGTTGGCTCCGACAAGGTTAGTGACAATATCCTTAGGGACCCAAATGCAAGTTTTATCTCCCTTGCATTTTGCCCCTAATTTCCTAGCAATCACCTTTCTATCCTTTCTACAAATTGCAAAGGAAGCATTGCAAGCATGATAAATTGTAGAAGGTTCATTAATTTTTTTAGGAACATGAGCAACATTTCTCCTAGGCATATGATGAATGACATTTCTCCTAGGCATATCTCTACCATGCATATAGGAAGAACTTGAAGCAAACATTGCATTTGAATCATAAGCATTACAACTCCTATCATAAATAAATGCATGATTCTTTTGACAACTATTAGTCATAGGGGCCTTCCCTTTCTCCTTGGCGGGAATGGGAGCCTTATGACTAGTTAAGTTCTTGGCTTCCCTCTTGAAGCCAAGCCCATCCTTAATTGAGGGGTGTCTACCAATAGTGTAGGCATCCCTTGCAAATTTTAGTTTGTCAAATTCATCCTTGCTTGTCTTAAGTTGGGCATTAAGACTAGCCACTTCACCATTTAGTTTTGCAATAGAAACTAGGTGTTCACTACAAGCATCAACATTAAAATCTTTACACCTATTGCAAATCACAACATGTTCTACACAAGAGTTGGATCTATTTGCTACTTCTAGTTTAGCATTTAAATCATCATTAGCACTTTTTAAACTAGAAATTGTCTCATGGCAAGTAGCTAGTTCACAAGAAAGCATTTCATTCCTTTTAACTTCTAAAGCAAGAGATTTTTGTGCCTCTACAAATTTATCATGTTCCTCATACAAAAGATCCTCTTGCTTTTCTAACAATCTATTCTTATCATTCAAAGCATCAATCAATTCATTAATTTTATCAATTTTAGTTCTATCTAAGCCCTTGAACAAACTAGAGTAATCTATTTCATCATCGCTAGATTCATCATCACTAGAAGAAGCATAAGTAGACTTTCGAGTACATACCTTCTTCTCCTTCGCCATGAGGCATGTGTGACGCTCGTTGGGGAAGAGGGATGATTTGTTGAAGGCTGATGCGGCGAGTCCTTCGTTGTCGGAGTCGGATGACGAGCAATCCGAGTCCCACTCCTTGCCAAGGTGTGCCTCGCCCTTAGCCTTCTTGTAAGCCTTCTTCTTTTCCCTCTTCTTGTCTTGTTCCTGGTCACTATCATTATTGGGACAATTAGCGATAAAATGACCAATCTTACCACATTTGAAGCAGGAGCGCTTCCCCTTCATCTTGTTCTTGTTGGGGTGCTCCTTGCGACCCTTTAGCACCGTCTTGAACTGCTTGATGATGAGTTCCATTTCTTCCTCATTGAGCCTGGCCACCTCAACTTGTGCCACCTTGCTAGTTAGCGCCTCCTTGCTCCTTGTCGCTTTGAGAGCCATGGTTTGAGGCTCGTGGATTGGGCCATTCAATGCATCATCGACGTATCTTGCCTCCTTGATCATCATCCGCCCACTTACAAACTTCCCAAGTACTTCTTCGGGCGACATCTTGGTGTACCTGGGATTCTCACGAATATTGTCCACAAGATGTGGATCAAGGACAGTAAAAGACCTTAGCATTAGGCGGACATTATCGTGGTCCGTCCATCGTGTGCTTCCATAGCTCCTTATTTTGTTGATGAGGGTCTTGAGCCAGTTGTACGTTTGGGTTGGCTCCTCTTCCCTGATCATTGCGAATCTCCCAAGTTCGCCCTCCACCAACTCCATCTTGGTGAGCATGGTGACATCATTTCCCTCATGTGATATCTTGAGGGTGTCCTAGATCTGCTTGGCATTGTCCAAGCCGCTCACCTTATTGTATTCTTCCCTGCACAAAGATGCTAAAAGGACAGTAGTAGCTTGTGCATTTGTATGGATTTGTTCATTGATGAACATGGGACTATCTGTACTATCAAAGTGCATTCTATTTTCTACTATCTCCCATATACTTGGATGGAGAGAGAACAAGTGGCTACGCATTTTGTGACTCCAAAATCCGTAGTCCTCTCCATCAAAGTGAGTGGGTTTACCGAGGGGAATGGAAAGCAAATGAGTATTGGAACTTTGCGGAATACGAGAATAATCAAAGGAAAAATTTGAATTAACCGTCTTCTTTTTCTCGTAGTCGTTGTCCTTTTGGGAAGAAGAGGACTTGTCGCTGTCGTCGTAGTAGACGATCTCCTTGATGCGCCTCATTTTCTTCTTCTTCCCGTCTTTTCGTTTGTGGCCCGAGCCCGAGTCAGTAGGCTTGTCATCTTTCGGCTCGTTGACGAAGGACTCCTTCTCCTTATCATTGACCACCATCCCCTTGCCCTTAGGATCCATCTCTTCGGGCGATTAGTCCCTTCGTGAAGAGAACGGCTCCGATACCAATTGAGAGCACCTAGAGGGGGGGGGGGGGGTGAATAGGTGATCCTGTAAAAACTTGATACTTAATCCACAAAACTTGATTAAGAGTTAGCACAATAAAGCCAAGTGACTAGAGAAGAGTTCTTGCACAACACGATAACCACAAGAAGATCAATACAGAGATGGCACAGTGGTTTATCCCGTGGTTCGGCCAAGTCCAACACTTGCCTACTCCACGTTGTGGCGTCCCAACGGACGAGGGTTGCACTCAACCCCTTTCAAGCGGTCCAAAGACCCACTTGAATACCACGGTGTTTTGCTTTCACTTTACTATATCCCGCTTGCGAGGAATCTCCACAACTTGGAGCCTCTCGCCCTTACAATTTGATTAACACAAAGAAGCACAGAAGTAAGGATGGGATGAGCAACGTACACAAGACACAAATCAGAGCAACAACACGCACACAAGTCACAACAAGAGCTCTCAACACAACTCAAAGAGTTCTCTACTCAAATGGAGCTCTAATTGCTATCACAAAGAATCGAATGCGCGGAATTGAAGTCTTGGTGCTTAGGAATGCTTAGAGAATGCTTGGTGTTCTCCTCCATGCGCCTAGGGGTCCCTTTTATAGCCCCAAGGCAGCTAGGAGCCGTTGAGAGCTGTGGCGGAACTGCCCGAATTATTCCAACTTAAGTGTCTGAGCCCTGCCTCAGAGGCTAGACCACACTTAAAAGGGAATAACCCGTCAATCCCTCGGATCTAGTCCGACATGGCCACTGACAGGATCAAGTACCACAATCTCACTCGATGGTGAGTCACAGAGCAAATACAATAAACCATAAAACCATGCGTGGGAGAGTATTAAATTATTACATCACCATTGTCATCATCGGAGTTTTCGCAAAAGTCACCATCATTGTTTTTGGAGTGCAGCGGAAATAAACTAACGATAAATAAGTGGAGAGATGGGGAAGCCTGTCCCATCACTCCTCATGCTCCTCCTCAGCCGAGGCAGGGTCCCACTCGACAGTCCAACCCGGTGGCAGGGTGGATGGCCAAGTCACTCCAGCAACCATGTCCTCCAGTGAACCTGTAAAATTGTGCCACAAGCAAGGCTGAGTATACTAATACTCAGCTAGACTTACCCGGTGCGAGGAGTCTATACTCCTCTACCTCTAGACATGCAGCTGTTTGACTGTGGGGTTTGGTTGCCAAAAACACTAGCTGAGTTTCTAAATCAAAGTTTTAGTTTTGTCAAGATTAAGTGTGACTCTCTTAAGGCTATAAGTGAACTATCTATTCATACATAGTAGCAAGCATTATTAGCAATCAACAGTTTGTATCATCTCAACCAGTTCCACTTGTTACTCAATGTAGCAGCATGGATCAAGCAGTCTCATTAACTGCGAGAAGCAGACGATTCGAATCGAGTTTTCATCCTTGCAAGGTAAACCTAAACACACGACATGCAGGGGCACTCCGTCCCCACACACATCAACCGTCCCCATCGATTCCCCGTCAGCAGATCAGGTCTCACCGCCTTGGCGTACAATGCCTCACTGACCCCGACTGGCCGTCGTGCAGTGACCGCACTTGTACCCACCATAACCGGAATGGGAGACTACGTCTCAGGTCGCGTGAGGAGGTATGTCCACTGCCAGGTTCACTCAGGTACTAGGCTTACCGATTTACCATATTTCTCGGTATGTGTTTAGTACGTTCAAACGCTTGACTCACGGTACCACACCTTAATCCTTAACCAACTTTTTATCCCGTGAACAACCAATCCCCATGGATTGTTGCCCACAAACCAACATCAATATGATAGGAAAGTGGATACAGCCAATTCCTGACCTCGCGCGAGTGCTAGAAAAATCACTCGACTTCTACCGAGATCCTAATTAATAAAGCAGCTACTCGACCTAGCATACTAGTATCCATCTCAAAAGGATTCCTGAGATCATGCAACTAGGGTTTCAAACAACTCCTACACTTAAGTGCACAGTACAAGCCTACAAGCATTAAGTGTAGTAAAATAGCATATATTAAACGGTTATGCATAAAACCGGGGCTTGCCTTCCAAAGCAGTGGCAGGCAGGTCCTCTGGTGCAGGCTCTGGTGCTGGGTCCGGGGCAACCTCCTGGGTAGCTCCTTGCTCCGGCACGAGGATGTACTCTCCGTCAGCAAGATTACAGTCTATCGAAATGCAATGAACATGTATGTCATGATTATGCAAGATTTAAGAACATTAAGCCACAGAATTTAAGTCAAGAATTAACTTAGGGTTCCTTGGCTACGAGGGTCTATTAGTGGTATACACAGACTTATTACCCCTTAGGTTTAGGTTTTCTTTTAAAAAAATGACATATTGGATTTGTGTGGCCTTTATAGATTTTAGTGGACACTTAAAAAGGTTTTAGGGTGACATCAATTTACACTATTCACTTTCCTTTCTTTACTTTCCATTTAGGGTTTCTAGTGTAGGTTTGAACTACGACAGTGGGTTAAAAATTTTCAAAAATTCTGTAAAAATTACAGTGGGTTGCCTTTTGCTATTCTAGCTTGTTTTAAGAATTTGAGGCTTAAAGTACAAAAGTTAGCCCTTAAACAAAAATAACAATAGATAGGCAAAATGGGTCACTTTCTACTACAAGTCCTTTATTAAAATGGTTTCTGACCTAATGGTTATTTTTGCTGGCCTCTAATAGTAATGAAAAGCTCTTGTGCCAAAAATGACAGAGAGCCACATTATGGTTAATTAATGATGGATTTTTAAAGTTTGGTACCAGAAAGGGTGAGTAGAACTAACTTGCCATTTGAAAAATATCAAACAACAGATTTCAGATTTTTCTTAAGTTCTTATTATCAAAACAATTGTTATCCTAAGGTTTGGGGAGGTTTCACCTTAGGGGTATTTTTTTGTAGGGTTTTTCTAAGTTATTCCTATTTTCTTCATTTAAAAGGTATCTTGCTTATCTTACACTACAACAGGGTATGCTACATTTTTCCAGTAAACTACATTGACTAAGTATCTCAACAAAATTAGGTGTGCTTTCTGGTTTATTATTTATCCCACTTTTTCTATTTTTCTTAAACTTAAGCATATTATGGAATAAGGGGTTAAAACTAATTTAATGTAGTGAACAGAGGGGTTTAGCATTTTTAACTAGGTCAGTAAGTGGATATAAACTTCTCCAAATTTTTCTAACCCTAGTTAAATAGTACAACTATTTTTCTTGCTATTATTAAGCTTTTGGCCAAAACTGAAAATAAATCAGAACCTTATATTTTTCTCTAGTTCATATGGGGTTTCATATTTTTCTTAGACAGGTTACATTATTTAGAGTCTGGCAAAATTGGTTTGACTAAATTTGGATAAACCAAACAGAAGTTATGGGTTTTTTAAAGTTTCTGCTTGAATTTAAAATAGATTTTAATCAGGTTTTCTTGAAAACGCAGTTTGCACCGAGACCCCTGGGGTTAAACGGATTCAAAACTCGCAGATCTACCCTCGGGCCACTATTCATGTGAGTCTTGGGCTTTACACTTAACCCCCCAAGGTTTTCTCCTTCACACCCGCGGTCCTTCCCCTAAACAGAACAGTAGCCGCGGAAAGAAAAGGGCGGCGCGGCTTACCGGCGGCGAGGGAGGTCCGGCGAAGGGTGGGGTCGGCTCGGGGAGGCTCGGGCGGTCACGTCGAGGTACGGCTCGTCGTCGGAGGTGGTCGGAGTCGCCCGGTCCACGCGTGCAGGCGGGTATCCTCGTCGGCGGCGAGTATACCGGCCAAACCACGGCGATCTGGTTCAATCCGACGGCACGGTGAGCATCACGGGGTCACGTAGCGACGGTGTGCACAAGGAATCGAAGGGTGGTGGAGTGGTTTACCCGGTCCACGAACTCCGGCGGGGATTAAGTGCTCCGGCGAGGGTGGACTGGCTTCTCCGGCGAAGGGAACTCCGATTCCTTGCTCGGGGAGCCTCACGGAGGTGTGCACAAGCTTTTCCGAGGGCTGGACGGGGCTGGAAATGGCTGGGCGGGCCGGTCCACGGCGGCAGGGGGATGGATGGCCGCGGACAAGCGGCGCACGGGCCAACGACGGCGAACCAAGCTCCGGCGAGGGTCGGGTGGGTGCGGAAGGGTATGGCCGAGGCTTGGGAGGCTTTTATAGGCGCGGACGCGGACCAGGGCGCTGGCTTGGCTCGGGCGCGGTGCGGGGCTCGCGAGGACGCGCGCGGGCGTGCTCTGGCGCGGCAGAACGCGTCGAACACGTGGCGCGTTGCTTCTGCCCGTGTTCTTCGCTCTGCTGAGCGACCAAGCGTACGAATCTCGCCATGCCGCCTGTGGGAGATCTCTTCCCTGCACCTAGAGCTACCTAGTTCATGTGAGTTCCAAGGGAGGATACGCCCTAGGTTAGGAGATAGACAGGCGCCAAGTTTGGTTTGTCTCACTGTCCATACCGCGACAAAAACGATGTCAAGTGCTGTCAAACGTCCAAGTCTCGGTTTCAAATTTTTCCAGGGGGTGCCTTAAGTAGTATAGCACATTTTTGGTATAGAACCCAAGTGGTTTTGGCGCCATTTTCAAAGTGAACACGGCCAGCCTTTGAATTAGGGTTAAAATGTGACTTAGAGGGAAATAGAGAGCTCTAGCTCTCTCTTCACTTGGAGATTTGAATTGGGGTTTCTCCAGGGGCCTTTTTGCAATATTTCCCTCCTCTAATTGATGGTTAAAATGTTGCTTAGGGTTTGGGTAAAAGTTACTCATGCTTTACCCACTTGATCACTCTCTTCCCCCCCTTACTTAGGGTTTTGGTAAGTAGGGCTTTGGAGAGATCTAGGGCTCTTCCCCCCTATTGTCCAAGATAGTAAGTGTGCAAGGATTTAGGGTAATGTTTCTTATGCCATGGGCAACTTGATTAGCACATGAGCCCCAGAGCTCTTGTGTGCTGCCCCAAGCCTCTATCTTTTGTGATCACAGCTTCTAGTGCCAAAGTGGCTCTAGCCAGGGTAACACCTGGGTGTTACAGCCCTCCCCCCTTAAAGGAATCTCGTCCCGAGATTTAGGTAGAGTCCCTTGGAGGGGTGCTTGCAGGTGTACTGGTGCTACTTTCCCTCTATACCCAAGTTTTTCCTTTTAACTGCTCTTCGAATGCCATCCCCTTTGCAACTTCAGAAGGAAGCCCTTCTTAAGTCAAATCCATAACTTAGACTATCCTTGTTATCTAAGTTTTTCTTATAATTGACTTCAAAGGGCAGGTGGGGTTTTGGGTTACATACCGATTCCTTTGGGTAGAAAGCCGGGGAAGCAAGAGCGTAGAAACTCCTCCGTCTCCCATGTAGCTTCTTCTGCTGAATGATGACTCCACTGAACCTTATACATTTTGATTGACCTTGCCCGAGTTGATCTTTCCTTTTGATCCAATACCTTAATGGGGTACTCTTGGTAGGACAAATCTGGTTCTATCTCCATGTCTGGTTCCGGTAGTACTTCAGTGGGTAGACGAACACATTTTCGCAACTGAGATACATGGAACACATTGTGAACTGCTGACAGGTGGGGTGGCAATTCCAGTTGGTAAGCTACGGGTCCACAACTTTCCTTGATCTTATAGGGTCCAATGTATCGAGGGGCCAACTTGCCCTTGATCCCGAATCTCTGGATACCCTTGGTTGGTGATACCTTAAGATAGACATGATCTCCCACCTCAAACTGCAGTGGCTTCCGCCTCTGGTCATGATAACTCTTCTGCCTGGCCTGAGCAGCTTCCAAGTTTTTCCTGATGACTCTGACCTTTTCCTCTGCTTCAATTACCAGATCTGGCCCAAATATCTCCCTCTCTCCTGCTTGAGACCAATTCAGCGGGGTTCTGCATCTTCTCCCATACAAAGCTTCAAAAGGTGCCATTTTTAGACTGGATTGATAGCTGTTATTGTAAGAGAACTCCGCTAAGGAGAGACACTTGTCCCAGTCCTTTCCATAGTGCAGTGCACATGCTCTCAACATGTCTTCCAAGACCTGATTCACCCTTTCTGTCTGACCATCTGTTTGAGGGTGATACGCTGAGCTTCGGATTACATGGGTCCCAAGTGATTCCTGTAATTGCTCCCAAAATCGTGCTACAAAAGGTGCTCCTCGGTCAGAAACTATGGTCCTTGGTATCCCATGCAGACGAACTATCTGGTCGATGTAAATTTCCGCATACTTCTCCGTCCGGTGGGTAGTGTGTACTGGCAAGAAATGAGCAGTCTTGGTCAACCTGTCCACAATAACCCATATGGAATCATGGTGCCTGGAGGTATTGGGCAATCCCACTATGAAGTCCATGCAAACATCCTCCCATTTCCAAGATGGTATGGGAAGGGGTTGCAAAGGGCCTGCTGCTTTCAAATGGTTGGCTTTTACCCTCTGACAAGTGTCACATTCTGAGACGTACTTGGCAATTTCCCTCTTCATCCGGGTCCACCAGTAAAGAGGTCTGAGATCATGGTACATCTTGTTGCTACCAGGGTGCATGGAAAACTTGGAAAGGTGAGCTTCATCCAATATCTGCTTTCTGAGCTCGGGGTTCTTGGGAACAACTAATCGATCTTCAAACCATACCGTCCCCTTGCTGTCCTGGCGGAAACACTTGTATTTTTCTGCCTTCCGCTTGATCATTTCCTTGATAACCTGAACACCCTTATCCCCAACCTGTGCCTGAGCTATTTGTTCTTGCAACGTGGGCTCCACTGCAATATATCTCAATTCACCGGAAGGAACAACTTCCAGATTCAGCTTGCACAACTCGTCACACAAGGTGGTGATTCTTGCATCCATGTTCATGCAATTACATTGGGCCTTTCTGCTCAAGGCATCTGCCACAACGTTGGCCTTGCCAGGATGGTAATGCACCTCCAGATCATAGTCCTTGATTAGCTCCAACCATCTTCTCTGTCTCATGTTCAGATCTGCTTGAGTGAAAATGTACTTGAGGCTCTTGTGATCAGTGTAGATGTTGCAATGAGCTCCCATCAAGTAGTGTCTCCATATCTTGAGGGCATGAACTACTGCTGCCAACTCCAAATCATGTGTCGGGTAGTTCTGCTCATGGGGTCTGAGTGCTCGGGAAGCATAAGCAATCACCCTATTCTCTTGCATCAAAACACAACCCAATCCGGTACCAGAAGCATCGCAATAAACCTCAAATGGCTTGGTATTATCCGGCTGAGCTAGCACCGGAGCTGTTGTCAAATGTTGCCTCAATGTATGGAAAGCATCTTCACATTTTTGGCTCCACACAAATTTGGCTCCCTTCTTCAACAGTTCAGTCATCGGCTTGGCAATTCTGGAGAAATCTGGAATAAATCGTCGGTAATATCCTGCTAATCCCAGAAAACTCCTAATCTGCTTTACCGTTGTCGGGGGTTTCCAGTCCATCACCTCTTGCACTTTCTCAGGGTCGACTGATATCCCATCCTGAGAGATCGTGTGACCCAAGAATTTTATTTCCTTCAGCCAGAATTCACACTTAGACAACTTTGCATACAGACGGTGATCGCGCAGTCTCTGAAGTACGATGTGCAGGTGCTCAGTATGCTCATCTTCGTTCTTGGAATAGACCAGAATGTCATCAATGAAAACAACCACAAACTTGTCCAGCTCTGGCATGAATACTGAGTTCATCAAATACATGAAATAAGCCGGGGCATTGGTCAATCCAAATGACATCACCAAAAACTCGTAGAGCCCATATCTGGTAGAGAAAGCCGTCTTGGGAATGTCACTGGCACGGATCTTGATCTGATGGTAGCCTGAGCGAAGGTCTATCTTGGAGAATACTTTGGCTCCCACCAACTGATCAAACAGAACATCAATGCGGGGCAACGGGTACTTGTTCTTGATAGTCACCGCATTGAGAGGGCGGTAGTCAACACACATCCTCAAACTTTCGTCCTTCTTCTTTACAAATAAAGCTGGACATCCCCAAGGTGAAGTGCTTGGACGAATAAACCCCTTGTCCAACAATTCTTGCAACTGCTTTTTCAATTCTGCCAATTCCGCGGGAGGCATCCTATAAGGTCTCTTGGAGATAGGAGCAGTCCCGGGTTGCAATTCAATGGCAAACTCAACATCTCTGTCAGGTGGCATTCCTGGCAACTCTTCCGGAAAAACATCTGGGTAGTCACGGACTACCGGGATCTTCCTTACCGGGGATTCTGCCATAACAAAGGCACAAGACCGGGTACCACTCTGGTTGGACAAATACAAAACAGTTTCGCCATAAGTAGGGGAATGAATTTCAATGGCTCTGGCTGCTATGTCCAATATTGCCTGATGTTGGGTCAACCAATTAGTTCCCAAGATGATATCCACACTATCCAAACCCAAAATAAGAAGGTCAGTTTTAATTATCAAGCTACCGAACTTTAGAGGCACCTTCATACTGATTTGATTTGTGGCAATCCTGCCTCCTGGAGTTGAAATAGTAATAGCCCCGTGGGTGTGGCAAAAAGGCAACTGGCACTTGACACTAAATTTGGCACTGACAAAACTATGTGAAGCACCAGAATCGAAAAGAACAATAGCAGGAAAATTTAAAACTGTAAAGATACCAGTCATGACGGGTGCTCCCTCTGGAATGTCAGCCATTGTAGTGAAGTTCAGCTTGCCCTGCCTCACTTGCACTTTCTGCCTCTTTCCTTGGTTCTGATTAACATTCTGCCCCTGCCTCTGCTGATTCTTGGGGCAATTCTTGGCATAGTGTCCAGTGCTGCCGCAAGTGAAACACCGGTTATCATTGGCCTGGCGGTACTGCTGCTGCTGATTGTTCCTCTGGGCTGGAAATTGGGCACGGTTGGGTGCCTGCTGCTGCTGCTGCTGCTGCGGTGGCCTGATCACCCACCTTCCTTGCTGCTGCTGAGGTCCCCTGTTCTGCGAGTCAGACACAATCCTGAAGCGCTGTGGCTGAGATGAGGGTCCGGCCACAGGGGTCTTCCTCTTCTTCTCCGCCTGCCTGGCCAAGATGCAGTCTTCCTGGGAGATAGCCATGTTGACCAACTCATTGTAACTGTTGGCCCTGACGGTGTTGAGACGGTCACGGAGCTTAGTGCTGAGCCCCCTTCTGAACCTGTCTCGCTTCTTCTCGTCCGTATCCGCATGATATCCAGCATACTGACACAAATCATTGAAGGCCTGGGCATACTGCAACACTGTCCTGCTGCCCTGAGTGAGTGCCAGAAACTCGTTGAGTTTCCGGTCCATGATGCCAGCTGGAATATGATGCCCTCTGAAAGCGGCCTTGAACTCCCTCCATTCCACTTCTCTACCCTCTGGCTGCATGGCAAGAAAATGGTCCCACCAAGTCCTTGCGGGTCCGCGAAGCTGCTGGGTGGCGAACCTGACCTTGGTGACCTCTGAGCAAGCCCCATGAAGCAGTGGGAATTTGGATTCCACCACCCTCAACCACACATCCGCATCAAGTGGGTCCTCCGTCCTGGTAAACAGTGGCGGCTGAGTGCTGAGAAATTCCTGGTAGGTAGCAGCGACAGGGTGACGCTGATGGTCCCCACCACCATAGTGTTGTGGTGGTGGCTGACGCTGTGCCAGCTGTCGCAGGATCTCATTCTGCTGGGCCATGAGTTCCTGCAGAGTGGGAGGCGGTGGCGGTGGAGGAACGTGCTCATTCTGACCACGGCGTGCTCTCCCAGCCATCTGAAAAAGTCACATGGCTACTCAATAACACATCTCCAAGCTTAAAGTTCAAATATGGTAGGGGGTTAAAGCAATTTGATAGATTCCAAATAGCAAAACGGGAACATAAGACCCTTCGTCCAAATTAAAACTGCCATAAATCACCTCCAAAAGAGTTTGAAACTGGTTACATTAATGATCAAAAGACTCAACTCTATCTAGCCTAGTACCCTAAGGGTGCAAAAGCTAAGCTAGCGGCGAGGAGTCCAACTACCATCAACTTCTAGTATTAATCTGGCATCTAGTGAGCGAACGAGGCGACGCTAGACTCGGGGGAAGGTGGTCTCCCTGAGCCAGCGGTGTCTACACTGGAGGCAGGCTCATCTCCTCCCTCAATGTCAACGTCCTCGTCAGCCTCCGCATCATGGATCTCTTGGTGATGCATGTCCAGATGCGCATTAGCCTCTGCTAGCTGCTGCTGGGTGTTGAGGAGCTGATCCTCGAGAACCTCAATGGTATTCTCTCTGGTGCCCACTAGCTCCTCCAACTCATGAATCTCGTCAGTCAGCTGCTCCACCTGTAGATCTTTCTCCACCAGCTCCTGAGATAAATCCACCACGATCTCCTCCCTGTTGTCCAAGGTGATCTTGGTGGCCTCCAGTAATGCCATCAGGTGGGACATGGCCTCCCCACGCATCACTTGCAGGCGATACAGAGCATTCATGCATCGCACAGACAAGTGAGCGGTGTGACCTGGGTAGAGAGCCCAGATGTCCTTGGCATGCTCCACCCGGTCCTTCCACATCGGGTCGTCCTCCTTCTCTGCGGGGAACAACCCAATGGGGTGGGTAGACAGCTCCAAAGGGTGAAATCCGCAGAAGGTGGTCAGTCCATGCAGAGCGATGGCCTCAATAGTGTCCTCAGCCCGGTATCCGTAGGACTCGGAGTCCAGCGAACGCCAGCCCGGCTGCAGGGGATGAGGCTCCAAAGTCATCCTCACCCGACAGCGCGGTACCCGGTGCTTCTCGAACTGCTGCACCGCGTACTGAGGGGGTGTCAAATATCCTGCCCCCTGGAGTACCTCCCACAAGATGCGGGGAAAACCCTCTCGTGCGAGTCCGTCAGTGTGGGTCAGTGCATCTCCATCCTCGGAGGATCCGTGGGAAGTCATCTGTGCACGGTCAAGCGTAAGTAAAGAAAAAGAAGTACAAAAAGAACAAGGAAAAACAAAACTCAGCTTGCCTCTGGCTAAAGGAAAAAGGCATTGGGGACTTAGTTAGCTGCTATCTCATTTTTTTACATCCTTTTACTTAGTTGTTCATTTGCTTAATTAAGAATGCATGCATGCACGTCCTGAACGACCTCACCAAAAGATAAAGGAATAGGGAAAACCCCCATCTTTAAAGGTGGCCTGTAGGGCCTAATTAATTAGCCACCTCGCTACCCTTCTATTATCCTAAGGCTTCTCGTCCTAGGCCTATCCTGCTCGTCCTACTATCTATCCAACATTGTTTCTATCAAGTTTTACTTTAGAAAAGGGGTGGTATTCATGTTTTATCGATTCCTCTGTGGTGGTACAAGCTCCGATACCAGCTGTGGCGGAACTGCCCGAATTATTCCAACTTAAGTGTCTGAGCCCTGCCTCAGAGGCTAGACCACACTTAAAAGGGAATAACCCGTCAATCCCTCGGATCTAGTCCGACACGGCCACTGACAGGATCAAGTACCACAATCTCACTCGATGGTGAGTCACAAAGCAAATACAATAAACCATAAAACCATGCGTGGGAGAGTATTAAATTATTACATCACCATTGTCATCATCGGAGTTTTCGCAAAAGTCACCATCATTGTTTTTGGAGTGCAGCGGAAATAAACTAACGATAAATAAGTGGAGAGATGGGGAAGCCTGTCCCATCACTCCTCATGCTCCTCCTCAGCCGAGGCAGGGTCCCACTCGACAGTCCAACCCGGTGGCAGGGTGGATGGCCAAGTCACTCCAGCAACCATGTCCTCCAGTGAACCTGTAAAATTGTGCCACAAGCAAGGCTGAGTATACTAATACTCAGCTAGACTTACCCGGTGCGAGGAGTCTATACTCCTCTACCTCTAGACATGCAGCTGTTTGGCTGTGGGGTTTGGTTGCCAAAAACACTAGCTGAGTTTCTAAATCAAAGTTTTAGTTTTGTCAAGATTAAGTGTGACTCTCTTAAGGCTATAAGTGAACTATCTATTCATACATAGTAGCAAGCATTATTAGCAATCAATAGTTTGTATCATCTCAACCAGTTCCACTTGTTACTCAATGTAGCAGCATGGATCAAGCAGTCTCATTAACTGCGAGAAGCAGACGATTCGAATCGAGTTTTCATCCTTGCAAGGTAAACCTAAACACACGACATGCACGGGCACTCCGTCCCCACACACATCAACCGTCCCCATCGATTCCCCGTCAGCAGATCAGGTCTCACCGCCTTGGCGTACAATGCCTCACTGACCCCGACTGGCCGTCGTGCAGTGACCGCACTTGTACCCACCATAACCGGAATGGGAGACTACGTCTCAGGTCGCGTGAGGAGGTATGTCCACTGCCAGGTTCACTCAGGTACTAGGCTTACCGATTTACCATATTTCTCGGTATGTGTTTAGTACGTTCAAACGCTTGACTCACGGTACCACACCTTAATCCTTAACCAACTTTTTATCCCGTGAACAACCAATCCCCATGGATTGTTGCCCACAAACCAACATCAATATGATAGGAAAGTGGATACAGCCAATTCCTGACCTCGCGCGAGTGCTAGAAAAATCACTCGACTTCTACCGAGATCCTAATTAATAAAGCAGCTACTCGACCTAGCATACTAGTATCCATCTCAAAAGGATTCCTGAGATCATGCAACTAGGGTTTCAAACAACTCCTACACTTAAGTGCACAGTACAAGCCTACAAGCATTAAGTGTAGTAAAATAGCATATATTAAACGGTTATGCATAAAACCGGGGCTTGCCTTCCAAAGCAGTGGCAGGCAGGTCCTCTGGTGCAGGCTCTGGTGCTGGGTCCGGGGCAACCTCCTGGGTAGCTCCTTGCTCCGGCACGAGGATGTACTCTCCGTCAGCAAGATTACAGTCTATCGAAATGCAATGAACATGTATGTCATGATTATGCAAGATTTAAGAACATTAAGCCACAGAATTTAAGTCAAGAATTAACTTAGGGTTCCTTGGCTACGAGGGTCTATTAGTGGTATACACAGACTTATTACCCCTTAGGTTTAGGTTTTCTTTTAAAAAAAATGACATATTGGATTTGTGTGGCCTTTATAGATTTTAGTGGACACTTAAAAAGGTTTTAGGGTGACATCAATTTACACTATTCACTTTCCTTTCTTTACTTTCCATTTAGGGTTTCTAGTGTAGGTTTGAACTACGACAGTGGGTTAAAAATTTTCAAAAATTCTGTAAAAATTACAGTGGGTTGCCTTTTGCTATTCTAGCTTGTTTTAAGAATTTGAGGCTTAAAGTACAAAAGTTAGCCCTTAAACAAAAATAACAATAGATAGGCAAAATGGGTCACTTTCTACTACAAGTCCTTTATTAAAATGGTTTCTGACCTAATGGTTATTTTTGCTGGCCTCTAATAGTAATGAAAAGCTCTTGTGCCAAAAATGACAGAGAGCCACATTATGGTTAATTAATGATGGATTTTTAAAGTTTGGTACCAGAAAGGGTGAGTAGAACTAACTTGCCATTTGAAAAATATCAAACAACAGATTTCAGATTTTTCTTAAGTTCTTATTATCAAAACAATTGTTATCCTAAGGTTTGGGGAGGTTTCACCTTAGGGGTATTTTTTTGTAGGGTTTTTCTAAGTTATTCCTATTTTCTTCATTTAAAAGGTATCTTGCTTATCTTACACTACAACAGGGTATGCTACATTTTTCCAGTAAACTACATTGACTAAGTATCTCAACAAAATTAGGTGTGCTTTCTGGTTTATTATTTATCCCACTTTTTCTATTTTTCTTAAACTTAAGCATATTATGGAATAAGGGGTTAAAACTAATTTAATGTAGTGAACAGAGGGGTTTAGCATTTTTAACTAGGTCAGTAAGTGGATATAAACTTCTCCAAATTTTTCTAACCCTAGTTAAATAGTACAACTATTTTTCTTGCTATTATTAAGCTTTTGGCCAAAACTGAAAATAAATCAGAACCTTATATTTTTCTCTAGTTCATATGGGGTTTCATATTTTTCTTAGACAGGTTACATTATTTAGAGTCTGGCAAAATTGGTTTGACTAAATTTGGATAAACCAAACAGAAGTTATGGGTTTTTTAAAGTTTCTGCTTGAATTTAAAATAGATTTTAATCAGGTTTTCTTGAAAACGCAGTTTGCACCGAGACCCCTGGGGTTAAACGGATTCAAAACTCGCAGATCTACCCTCGGGCCACTATTCATGTGAGTCTTGGGCTTTACACTTAACCCCCCAGGGTTTTCTCCTTCACACCCGCGGTCCTTCCCCTAAACAGAACAGTAGCCGCGGAAAGAAAAGGGCGGCGCGGCTTACCGGCGGCGAGGGAGGTCCGGCGAAGGGTGGGGTCGGCTCGGGGAGGCTCGGGCGGTCACGTCGAGGTACGGCTCGTCGTCGGAGGTGGTCGGAGTCGCCCGGTCCACGCGTGCAGGCGGGTATCCTCGTCGGCGGCGAGTATACCGGCCAAACCACGGCGATCTGGTTCAATCCGACGGCACGGTGAGCATCACAGGGTCACGTAGCGACGGTGTGCACAAGGAATCGAAGGGTGGTGGAGTGGTTTACCCGGTCCACGAACTCCGGCGGGGATTAAGTGCTCCGGCGAGGGTGGACTGGCTTCTCCGGCGAAGGGAACTCCGATTCCTTGCTCGGGGAGCCTCACGGAGGTGTGCACAAGCTTTTCCGAGGGCTGGACGGGGCTGGAAATGGCTGGGCGGGCCGGTCCACGGCGGCAGGGGGATGGATGGCCGCGGACAAGCGGCGCACGGGCCAACGACGGCGAACCAAGCTCCGGCGAGGGTCGGGTGGGTGCGGAAGGGTATGGCCGAGGCTTGGGAGGCTTTTATAGGCGCGGACGCGGACCAGGGCGCTGGCTTGGCTCGGGCGCGGCGCGGGGCTCGCGAGGACGCGCGCGGGCGTGCTCTGGCGCGGCAGAACGCGTCGAACACGTGGCGCGTTGCTTCTGCCCGTGTTCTTCGCTCTGCTGAGCGACCAAGCGTACGAATCTCGCCATGCCGCCTGTGGGAGATCTCTTCCCTGCACCTAGAGCTACCTAGTTCATGTGAGTTCCAAGGGAGGATACGCCCTAGGTTAGGAGATAGACAGGCGCCAAGTTTGGTTTGTCTCACTGTCCATACCGCGACAAAAACGATGTCAAGTGCTGTCAAACGTCCAAGTCTCGGTTTCAAATTTTTCCAGGGGGTGCCTTAAGTAGTATAGCACATTTTTGGTATAGAACCCAAGTGGTTTTGGCGCCATTTTCAAAGTGAACACGGCCAGCCTTTGAATTAGGGTTAAAATGTGACTTAGAGGGAAATAGAGAGCTCTAGCTCTCTCTCCACTTGGAGATTTGAATTGGGGTTTCTCCAGGGGCCTTTTTGCAATATTTCCCTCCTCTAATTGATGGTTAAAATGTTGCTTAGGGTTTGGGTAAAAGTTACTCATGCTTTACCCACTTGATCACTCTCTTCCTCCCCCTTACTTAGGGTTTTGGTAAGTAGGGCTTTGGAGAGATCTAGGGCTCTTCCCCCCTATTGTCCAAGATAGTAAGTGTGCAAGGATTTAGGGTAATGTTTCTTATGCCATGGGCAACTTGATTAGCACATGAGCCCCAGAGCTCTTGTGTGCTGCCCCAAGCCTCTATCTTTTGTGATCACAGCTTCTAGTGCCAAAGTGGCTCTAGCCAGGGTAACACCTGGGTGTTACAAGAGCATTCCAGGAAGGCAATTCTTGCCTTCTGTCGAATGGCGCACCGGACAGTCCGGTGCACCACCGGACACTGTCCGGTGCAGATTTCTTTCCTTCTATGGCGCAGCCGACCGTTGAAGATCCAGAGCCGTTGGCACACCGGACAGTCTGGTGCCCCCTTCTGACCGTTGGCTTGGCCACGCGTCACGCGCGGATTACTCGGCCGACTGTTGGCCTGGCTGACCGTTGGCTCACCGGACAGTCCGGTGCACCACCGGACAGTCCGATGATTTATAGCCGTACGCCGTTGATCGCTTCCCGAGAGCAGCCAGTTGATAGCCGCCAGCCTGGCGCACCGGACACTGTCCAGTGCACCACCGGACACTGTCCAGTGCACCCAGACTGAGCAGAGTCTTGGCTGCTTAGCCAAGTCTTTTCCAAATTGGTATTTTCCTGTTTCTAGCACTTAGACACAATACATTAGTCTCCAAAACAATGTACTAAGTCTTAGAAACATACCTTTACTCTTGATTTGCACTTGGACCATCAATTGGCATAGATTAACATTTAAGCACTTGTGTTGGCACTCAATCACCAAAACACTTAGAAATGGCCCAAGGGCACATTTCCCTTTCAGCCTTCAACAAGTCCTCTCTCTTCCCCGACGAACGACACACCTGCCTCATGGCCAAGGAGAAGAAGGTAAGTAGTCGTGATACCCCTAAATATACTACTTCTAGCGATGATGATTCTAGTGATGATGAAGTAGATTATACTAATTTATTTAAGGGTTTAGATAGAACTAAAATAGATAAAATCAATGAGTTAATTGATGCTTTAAATGAAAAAGATAGATTGCTAGAGAAGCAAGAGGATATTTTGTATGAAGAGCATGATAAATTTTTTAGTGTGCAAAAATCCCTTGTGTTAGAGATTAAAAGGAATGAAATGCTATCGTCTGAGTTATCTTCTTGCCATGAATCTATCTCTAGTTTGAAGACTTTGAATGATGATTTAAATGCTAAACTAGAGGTAGCTAATAAATCGTGTTCATGTGTAGAACATGTTGTAATTTGCAATAGATGCAAGGATTTTAATATTGATGCTTGTGATGAACATCTTGCGTCCATTGCTAAATTAAATGATGAGGTGGCGAGTCTTAATGCTCAACTTAAGACTTGCAAGGTTGAGTTTGATAAGTTAAAATTTGCTAGGGATGCCTACACCGTTGGTAGACACCCCTCAATTAAGGATGGACTTGGCTTTCAAAAGGAAGCCAAGAACTTAATAAGCCAAAGGGCTCCCATTCCCAACAAGGAGAAAGGGAAGGCCCCCATGGCTAATAGTGCTCAAAGGAATCATGCTTTCATTTATAACGATAGAAAAATTTTCTAGAAATGCTCATTATAATAGGAGTTATGATCACAATGCCTTTAATTCTCATGCTATGAATGCCTCTAGCTCTACTTTTGTGCATGATAGAAATAGGCCTAGGAAAAATCATGTTTTGCATCATGTGCCTAGAAAAATGTGTAATGAATCTGCTACTATATTCCATGCTTGCAACACCACTTTTGTACTTCCATGTAAAAATAAAAAAGTGGTTGCTAGGAAGTTGGGGGCCAAATGCAAGGTAGACAAGACTTGTATTTGGGTCCCAAAGGCTATTGTGACTAACCTCGTAGGACCCAACAAGAGTTGGGTACCTAAAACCCAAATGTAAATTGCCTTGCAGGTTTATGCATCCGGGGGGTCAAGCTGGATTATCGACAGCGGATGCACAAACCACATGACGAGGGAGAAGAAGATGTTCACCTCCTACGTCAAGAACAAGGATTCCCAGGATACGATTATTTTTGGAGATGGGAACCAAGGCAAAGTCAAAGGTTTAGGAAACATAGCCATCACAAGCGAGCACTCTATCTCAAATGTATTTTTAGTAGAGTCACTAGGCTATAATCTCCTGTCTGTAAGTCAATTGTGCCACATGGGCTACAATTGTTTGTTTACAAATGTTGATGTATCTGTCTTTAGAAGGAGTGATGGTTCATTAGCTTTTAAGGGTGTATTAGACGACAAACTCTACTTAGTGGATTTTTCAAAAAGAGGAGGCCGATCTAGATGCATGCTTAATAGCTAAGACTAGTATGGGCTGGCTGTGGCATCGCCGTCTAGCACATGTTGGGATGAAGAACCTTCACAAACTTCTAAAGGGAGAACATGTGTTAGGACTAACAAATGTCTATTTCGAGAAAGATAGACCTTGTGCAGCTTGTCAAGCAGGAAAACAGGTGGGAAGCACTCATCATAACAAGAATGTGATGACATCATCAAGACCACTGGAGCTACTACATATGGACCTCTTCGGACCCGTCGCCTACCTTAGCATCGGGGGAAGTAAGTATGGTCTAGTAATCGTTGATGATTTTTTCCGCTTCACTTGGGTGTTCTTTTTGCAGGATAAATCAGAAACTCAAGGGACCCTCAAGCGCTTTCTAAGGCGGGCTCAAAACGAATTTGAGCTCAAGGTGAAAAAGATAAGAAGCGACAACGGGTCCGAGTTCAAGAATCTGCAAGTGGAGGAGTACCTTGAAGAAGAAGGCGTCAAGCACGAGTTCTCCACTCCCTACACACCGCAACAAAACGGTGTGGTAGAGAGCAAGAATAGGACGCTTATCGACATGGCGAGGACGATGCTTGGAGAATTCAAGACGCCCGAGCGGTTTTGGTCGGAAGCTGTGAACACAGCTTGCCACGCCATAAACCGGCTCTACCTACATCGCCTCCTCAAGAAGACCTCATATGAACTTCTTACCGGTAACAAACCCAACGTCTCATACTTTCGTGTATTTGGGAGCAAATGTTACATTCTAGTGAAGAAAGGTAGAAATTCTAAATTTGCTCCCAAGCCAGTAGAAGGGTTTTTACTAGGGTATGACTCAAATACAAGGGCGTATAGAGTCTTCAATAAATCATCGGGTTTGGTTGAAGTCTCTAGCGACGTTGTATTTGATGAGACTAATGGCTCTCCAAGAGAGCAAGTTGATCTTGATGATGTAGATGAAGATGATGTTCTAACGGCCGCAATACGCATGATGGCGATAGGTGATGTGCGACCACAGGAACAACAAGAGCAAGATCAACCTTCTTCCTCAACAATGGTGCATCCCCCAACTCAAGATGATGAACAGGTCCCTCAAGAAGAGGCGCGTGATCAAGGGGGAGCACAAGAAGAACAAGTTATGGAGGAAGAAGGACCACTGGCCCCTCCAACTCAAGTCCGAGCGACGATTCAAAGGAATCACTGAGAGCACCTAGAGGGGGGGGTGAAAAGGTGATCCTGTAAAAACTTAAAACTTGAAGCCACAAACTTGATTAAGTGTTAGAGCAATAAAACTAAGTGGCTAGAGAGGAATTCTTGCAAGACACAATAACCACAAAGATATCAACACAAAGAGGCACAGTGGTTTATCCCGTGGTTCGGCCAAGTCAAAACTTGCCTACTCTACGTTGTGGCGTCCCAATGGACGAGGGTTGCACTCAACCCCTCTCAAGTGATCCAAAGATCCACTTGAATACCACGGTGTTTCTTTTCCTTTCACTATATCCCGTTTGCGAGGAATCTCCACAATTTGGAGTCTCTCGCCCTTATAAAAGATGATCACAAATGAACACGGAAGTAAGGATGGGATGAGCAACACACACAAGTCCACAGCAAATACGCACACACACGGCCAAGACTTGAGCTCTAATGAATATCACAAAGTTCTCACTAGAACGGAGCTCAAATCACTAAGAATGTCGAACAAGTGCGCAAAGACGAAGTGTGAATGATCAAAAATGCTCAAAGTGTGCTTGGTATCCTCCTCCATGCGCCTAGGGGTCCCTTTTATAGCCCCAAGGCAGCTAGGAGCCGTTGAGAGCAATCCAAGAAGGCAATTCTTGCCTTCTGTCGACTGGCGCACCGGACAGTCCGGTGCACCACCGGACACTGTCCGGTGCGGATTTCTTTCCTATTCTGGCACAGCCGACCGTTGGAGACTTGGAGCCGTTGGCGCACCGGACACTGTCCGGTGCACACCGGACAGTCCGATGCTCCAATCCGACCGTTGGCTCGGCCACGCGTCACGCACGGATTGCGCGACCGACCGTTGGCGCGCCCGACCGTTGGCTCACCGGACAGTCCGGTGAATTATAGCCGTACGTTGTTGACTCGGTTCCCAAGAGCGGCGACTTCGCCGCAGCCGACTCACCGGACACAGTCCGGTGATTTATAGCCGTACGTCGCCGTCGAGACCCGAGAGCTGCCTTTTCACCAGAGCCAGCCTGGCGCACCGGACACTGTCCGGTGCACCCAGACCGAGCAGTGTCTTGGCTGCTCGCACCAAGTCTTTTTTGATTGAATTTTCTCTGATTCTAGCACTTAGACAAATATGTTAGTACACAAAAACCAATGTACTAAGTCTAGAATCATACCTTTGTATTGATTTGCACTTTGTCCACCATTTGGCATAGTTTAACACTTAAGCACTTGTGTTGGACACCAAATCACCAAAATACTTAGAAATGGCCCAAGGGCACATTTCCCTTTCAATCTCCTCCTTTTTGGTGATTTATGCCAACACAACATAAAGCCACTAAAAGAAGTGCAATTTTGAACAAGAAATGATTTCGATTCAAATTTGGCATATTTGGATCATTCTTTGCCACCACTTGGTTTCTTTTTGCAAATCAAACTCAAATTCCTATCTCTAATTCAAATTCACTTGTAGAGACATAAAGAGAGGTATGCCAAGAGAAATTGATCAAAGATTCAAAAACTCCCCCTTTTTCCCATAATCAAACATTCTCACAATAAGAGATAACAAGAGTATTTTGACAAAACAAAGGCTCTATTTTCAAAATTCTCAAGTGGTAGCTGATCCATTTCTTGCTTTGGCCTTATTTTCTCCTCCTTTGGCATCAAGCACCAAAACGGGATCAATCTTGGCCCTTAAACCCCTTTGCCTCACCAAAATCTTCAAATAAGAGTACAAAGGCAATACAGATATTGAGATGAACTTGGAGTAAGTTACCCTCTCATCGGAGTGTAGTGGAAGTCTTGCATGGTCCAAGTCCACCTTTCCCTTTCAATCCACCTTTGAGACTAAATCAAGCAAACTCAAGCACACGGTTTGTCTCAAAGGGTCAAGTTGTAGCACATCTCCCCCTAAATATGTGCATCACTCACACATGGACTATTGAGGTCCGGGGAGTGTTTGTACAACTTGAGCACCATAAATAAACAACCAAATGCATAAGGAACATGATCAAAGGCATGAACACATGTATGCTATAAATCAATCCAAGTTCCGCGAATCTAAGACATTTAGCTCACTACACAGCCTGCAAAAGGTCTTCTCATCTAAAGGCTTGGTAAAGATATCGGCTAGCTGGTTCTCGGTGCTAATATAAAACACTTTGATATCTCCCTTTTGCTGGTGGTCTCTCAAAAAGTGATGCCAGATGTCTATGTGCTTTGTGCGGCTGTGTTCAACAGGATTATCCGCCATGCGGATAGCACTCTCATTATCACATAGGAGTGGGACTTTGCTCAGATTGTAGCCAAAGTCCTGGAGGGTTTGCCTCATCCAAAGTAGTTGCGCGCAACACTGTCCTGCGGCAACGTACTCGGCCTCAGCGGTGGATAGGGCAACGGAAGTTTGTTTCTTAGAACTCCATGACACCAGGGACCTTCCTAAGAATTGGCACGTCCCCGATGTACTCTTCCTATCGACCTTACATCCAGCATAATCAGAGTCTGAATATCCAATTAAGTCAAAGGTAGACCCCTTTGGATACCAGATCCCGAAGCAAGGTGTAGCGACTAAATATCTAAGAATTCGCTTCACAGCCACTAAGTGACACTCCCTTGGATCGGATTGAAATCTAGCACACATGCATACACTAAGCATAATATCCGGTCTACTAGCACATAAATAAAGCAAGGAACCTATCATGGACCGGTATGCTTTTTGATCAACAGACTTACCTCCTTTGTTGAGGTCGACGTGTCCGTCAGTTCCCATTGGAGTCTTTGCGGGCTTGGCGTCCTCCATCCCAAATCTCTTGAGCAAGTCTTGCGTATACTTCGTTTGGGAGATGAAAGTGCCGTCCTTGAGTTGCTTCACTTGGAACCCAAGGAAGTAGTTCAACTCGCCCATCATCGACATCTCGAATTTCTGCGTCATCACCCTGCTAAACTCTTCACAAGACTTTTGGTTAGTAGAACCAAATATTATGTCATCGACATAAATTTGGCACACAAATAAGTCACCATCACATGTCTTAGTGAAAAGAGTTGGATCGACTTTCCCAACCTTGAAAGCGTTAGCAATTAAAAATTCTCTAAGGCATTCATACCAGGCTCTTGGGGCTTGCTTAAGTCCATAGAGCGCCTTAGAGAGCTTACACACGTGGTCGGGGTACCGTTCATCCTCAAAGCAAGGGGGTTGCTCCACGTACACCTCCTCCTTGATTGGCCCGTTGAGGAAAGCGCTCTTCACATCCATTTGGAACAACCTGAAAGAATGGTGAGCGGCATAGGCTAACGAAATATGAATCGACTCTAGCCTAGACACAGGAGCAAAAGTCTCCTCAAAGTCCAAACCTGCGACTTGGGCATAACCTTTTGCCACAAGTCGAGCCTTGTTCCTCATCACCACCCTGTGCTCGTCCTGTTTGTTGCGGAACACCCACTTGGTTCCCACAACATTTTTCTTGGGACGCGGCACCAGTGTCCAAACTTCATTATGCTTGAAGTTGTTGAGCTCTTCCTGCATGGCCAACACCCAGTCCGGATCTAGCAAGGCTTCTTCTACCCTGAAAGGCTCAATAGAAGAGACAAAAGAGTAATGCTCACAAAAATTAACTAATCTAGAGCGAGTGGTTACTCCCTTGCTAATGTCACCCAAAATTTGGTCAACGGGATGGTTCCTTTGAATCATCGCTCAAACTTGAGTTGGAGGGGCCTGAGGTGCTTCTTCCTCTTCAACTTGGACATCCTGTGCTCCCCCTTGATCACACGCCTCCACTTGAGGTACCTGTTCGTCATCTTGGGTTGGGGGTGCACCGTTGTTGAGGAAGAAGGCTGATCTTGCTCCTTGAGTTCCTGCGGTCGCACGTCTCCAAACGCCATGGTGCGTATTGCGGCCGTTGGAACGTCTTCTTCATCTACATCATCAAGATCAACAACTTGCTCTCTTGGAGTGCCATTAGTCTCATCAAATACAACGTCACTAGAGACTTCAACCAAACCCGATGATTTGTTGAAGACTCTATACACCTTTGTATTTGAGTCATAACCTAACAGAAACCCTTCTACCGCTTTGGGAGCAAATTTGGAATTCCTACCCTTCTTTACTAGAATGTAGCATGTTTGTTACCGATTAGAAGCTCGTATGACGTCTTCTTGAGGAGGCGATGAAGGTAGACCCGGTTTATGGCGTGGCAAGCCGTGTTCATAGCTTCCGACCAAAACCGCTCGAGCGTCTTGAATTCTCCAAGCATCGTCCTCGCCATGTCTATGAGCGTCCGGTTCTTCCTCTCTACCACACATTTTTGCCGTGGTGTGTAGGGAGCGGAGAACTCGTGCTTGATTCCTTCCTCCTCAAGGTACTCCTCCACTTGAAGGTTCTTGAACTCGGACCCGTTGTCGCTCCTTATCTTTTTCACCTTGAGCTCAAACTCATTTTGAGCTCTCCTTAGGAAGCGCTTGTGGGTCCCTTGGGTTTCAGATTTGTCCTGCAAAAAGAATACCCAAGTTAAGCGGGAAAAATCATCAACAATTACTAAACCATACTTACTTCCCCCGATGCTGAGGTAGGCGACGGGTCCGAAGAGGTCCATATGCAGCAGCTCCAGGGGTCTTAATGTAGTCATCACGTTCTTGATGTGATGAGCACTTCCCACTTGTTTACCTGCTTGACAAGCTGCACAAGGTCTATCTTTTTCGAAATGCACATTTGTTAGACCTAACACATGTTCTCCCTTTAGAAGTTTGTGAAGGTTCTTCATCCCAACATGTGCTAAACAGCGATGCCACAGCCAGCTCATGCTAGTCTTAGCAATTAAGCATGCATATAGATCGGCCTCCTCTTTTGCAAAATCAACTAAATAAAGTTTGCCGTCTAGTACACCCTTAAAAGCTAATGAACCATCACTTCTTCTAAAGACAGACACATCTACATTTGTGAATAAGCAATTATATCCCATATTACAAAGCTGACTCACAGACAACAAGTTATATCCAAGCGACTCAACTAAGAACACATTAGAAATTGTAAAGTGCTAAAATTTGTATAAGATAAAAAAATGATGATAAAAAATACTTATATTTATATAAAGTGTTTGGGATCATGGAACCCTTAGAGGCTACTTAGTTTTCTTTTCTATGTGCATATTCAATTAATAGGAATATATTGATCAAATAACAAATAAATACTAAAATATGCATCTCATGCCGATGGTTTTGTTATGATGCATTTTTGTTTGAATAAAGGAATCAAGACTTAATTTAAGATAAATGAATAAAATGAAAGGAATTACCCTCTCCATAATTAAATAATAATGAAAAGAGGATTCACCGTTACATTATAATTATATTTGAGAGTTGAAATTGGAGAGAAAGAAAATTCAAACAGGGATTTGAATCTGAATTGGATATCTAAAATTTGAAATAGAAAAGGAGGACTAAAGGATCAGGGAAGTCACCTGCGTGGGCCAAAACCTATTAACCCGGCCCAACACCCCCTCCTAATTCCTCTCCACGGATGGCCCATTACTCTTTCCCCCGTGACTGCCTAGGAGCACTAGTGCACGCACGCTTGCTCCTCTCAGTCACTGACCAGGTAGGCTCCAGCATCAGATTCGTCTCCCTAGAACGAACTCCCACACCTATCGTCGAGTCTGTAGCTTGCTCCGTATGTAGCCGCTGTCCGCGAGAGAAGTGGAGTGTGTGGGCACGGCGCAAAGCCGAAATCAGCGCCGGTCTCCGCGTGTGTTGAGCGGCCCCCTCAACCGAATTCCTGGGATCATTAAGCTGGGCGTTGGGGACTCGGTTCCTCCCTTTCTCTCTCCCCAGTGACCCTATCAGCCGTCGCGGGCAACACCAACTCGTCGACATCATTCGCTTCACCAGGGCTGCGGTCGAAGCCTTCTCTCTCTACTCATTCCTACTTCTCGCACGGCCACCATTTTCGTTGACCGGAGATCTCGCGGGAGACATCGAAGCTGTGCGATGCCAGGCAGCCGGGAGCATCCGACCTGGACGGTCTATAAGGCTACGACGCCATGGCTGACTCCCCAACGCCAAGCCCCTGGATCTGGCGCAAGCTGAGTCACCTCCACCTATACGCCATGACTCCGCCGCCGTGGAAACATCACTCGATAAATCCGATTGCGCCGCCGCAACCACGCTCTGCGCCGCTGGGTGAGAGGAATTAAAGGATCGGGATTTCGTTGTGGGCTCCTCGGCGTGCGTCGTGCAGTCACCAATTTGAGCAATAGCTCGTTGGGTTCAGCTCAGCGTCAGCCTACCGCCATCGGGATCCATCGGGAGTCTCTGCGCCATCAACCTCGGTGAGTGCCTGTCCATGAGGTCTGCGTATTATCGGATTCGCGTAACTGCATCCCATGTCGTGATCCGTCTGCCTGGGCACTGGTGCTATCCTCTCTGGCATAATCACCAATGCGTGTTCTCTGTTGTCGTGGGGTTCGATGTCGGGGAGGAAGAAGGGTGTTAGCCATTGATGTTAGGATTGGTGGGGCCTACGCCGGTTGAAGTCGCGCCACCGTAGGGAGACCTGTGCGCCACTTTGGCTCTGGCCGGAGGTAGATGATGACAGAGCACCATTGGATTGAGTATGGGCGTGTAGGATTAGATGGTGCGGTGAGTGATGGCTTGCCGTCGTGGATGACTGGGCTCGTCGTGTCGTCACAGTTCTCGACCGGAGTTGAGGAGAGAGAGTGACGAGGGTAGAAGAAGCGCTCTGCACGGGAGCGCCGCCGCCTTGTGCCTGTGCGCTGGAGGGTGGTGAAGACACTGTCCTAGACGTTGCTGCCGTGTTGGGTGGTTGGGAGGAATGGGCGCTAGAAACCGTAGGGATTGAATCCAAAGGCCAGGCGTGGATCGCGATTCATAAAACCTTAACCGTCGATCTCAGATCTTGCGATCCTTAACGCGTACCGGTTCAGATAAGTGGCAGTCTAATCTAGACCGCAGGGAGTAGATCGGACGGCCCGAGATGCTTCATACCCTTTCGCGAATGCATATTTTTATAAGAGCCCCTGCATTTTCTAGAAAATAACCCGCCGTCCACCATAGCTTTGGACTGAGTCTATGGAATCTTGCGAGTAGCCCCTGAGCTTTTCTGTAATAGCGCGCATGATCCAGAGTTCAGTAAAAATGAATAAATGATAAAGGAAATTGATTTTTAGTATGAAATTAATTGCAACAACTTGTATAAATCATAGAAAATTCATATGCAATAACAATATTTATTGTACCATGTCTCATTATTTTATAATTAAAGCTTTACTTAACCTATGTTGGTTAGTCTTGTTAATCTACTTATCATCATAATCTACTAAAATGTGATACATGGTCAATTTATAATTTAGACTAAACTTGAATTAATTACTACGTTAGGTTATCTTTTCTTTGGAATTATAAAATAAAACCTAGTTTTAATCATTTAATCACATCCTAACTTATGACCACGACTCCGATCCTAGTAGTTTTCGAACCCGCGATCTCGTAGCTTCGCGTAAATCATTATTATTTTGTTTGTACTTATGGTTGGTGTGATGTTAATTTTGTCTATACCATGTTTGTTTGTATTGCTACGACTAGCAGTGCGGTTGAGAGTCACCTGGAGTTCATCCTGTCACCTGGATTCTCAAGTGCCAGGCAAGTTGTGCCCTTGATCACTTTTGTTTACCCAATAATGTTCTTTATTATCACTATTCAATGCATAGGTTTAATTTTGATGGGACCCAATAGGTCACCCTAGTCTGTTTGTCCTGTTTACCTTGTTTACCCCTAAATCACTTGGGTAGTTTTGCTATTGCTTCACATGGTTTTGGGATAATATTTTATTATATCCATGTTCCAGTTATTTTTGTTATTCTATTTATGTTCATATCAAGATCATTAATGTTAATTGGAACATGGAGCTTAACTTGAGAAACACGTGCCACCACAAGGGAGGAATGGGACTCCTTGGCTGACTAATTAGGAAAGCTAGTGGAAGACTACCTTACCCGAATGGGGCAAGGGCAGTAGGGGAGTTTCATGCAAGGAGGTTCTCAGGTTGATTTGCTGCGATGGCGGTCAGACGGGGGATTCTTGCAAGTGCTCTTCCCATAAACTGTAGCGGGTTTTCGAAAGCTAGTGGAACTTTGTAAAGGCCTCGTCGTGGATCCCTAGCCATTCACCTTGGTAGTGTCTAAGGGCCTAGCTAACCCTGGCGACATGGGAAACACGACTTGTGGGTAAAGGGTACAACCTCTGCAGAGTGTAAAACTGGTATACTAGCCGAGTTCACGGTCATGAGCGGCTCAGGACTCTCCGATGATTAAATTATGGAACTTAAATCAATTTTGTCATTTGCATATGCATGGGATTATTTATTAATTTTGTTCTATTACTTTTATTTAAGGTTTGGTATTTACTTACATCTAGTTATTACTAATAAAATTTTGACCAACTTTAAAAGCAATGCTCAGCTTTAACCATTCCCTTTGGTAAGCCTTACACCTTACATGATCTCCCACCTTTGTGAGTTCATGCCACATTATTCCCCACAACTTGTTGGGCAATGAACATGTGTGAGCTCACCCTTGCTGTCTCGCACCCCCCCACAGGAGAAGAACAGGTGGTTTCAAGTGGAGTCAAGTATCGAGGAGTTTGATCTGATCTAGGTGGCGTTTCTCAGTTGACATTGGCGCCGACGATCCTTAATTCGTGTTATATTTATCTTTTATTTTGTAAGTCTTCCGCTATGTAATAAGTACTCTGATTATATTGTGACATTATCTCTATACACTCTGTTATTATATATCTTGTCTTCTTTGGCGCATGTATGAGATGCACCTGGCTTTGTTCCTTAAAGCCGGGTGTGACAGAAGTGGTATCAGAGGAATTGTTGACTGTAGGACGAAACCTAGATAGAAATGGACAAATCCTTACCTACTTACCTTACTCTGATTCATTCTATACTTATCTTATCTTGATCCTGTCTCACCTTTTGCTGTCATACTCTGATTACTCTTATCTTTTCAACTCTAAGACAAGATGGATTTCACACCTTGGAATCCTACATTTATGAACTTTTTAAGAGATAGGAGACCTAAGACGAAATTAAAATTATTTTCTCTATTAAAAATGTTGGTTGATTGTTCTGATGATCAATGCCTGATTTGCTTCTTTGATTTATTGAAATAGTATAGACGGGCATCTTAGCATGTACCACCATAAGGTAATGTATTAGCTTTAGTGGATAACACACTAATCTACTTAGCTAATAAATCCCCGTAGTAACATTCCTCATAATTACTCGCCTTGTCTACAATTCTTCCTTTCTTACCCTGTATTTCTAACCTAGATGGACTACCCCTATACTGTTAGAAGAGAGCAGTATAGATTTGATCCTTGGTATTTCATGGTTAAGAAAGGCAAAGACAATATATACACTGTGCTAAGGGAACCGTAGAACTCACCTGTTCCAAAGGAGAAAGATTTGAAGTTGGAATTGCAGTAACTACCGCCACCAGACTAGCGGCATTCTTAGTTGTTGGTGTCAACATCCGTGTGGTTAGAGATTTTCCGGATGTCTTTCCAGAGGAGTTACCAGGGATGCCACTAAATAGGGAAGTTGAGTTTGTCATAGATCTTTTACCTGGAACTACCCCTATTTCTAAACAGCCATACAAGATGTCCGTAGAAGAACTAAAGGAACTTAAGAAGCAATTAACGGAATTACAAGAGGCTGAGTATGTTCATCCGAGTTCCTCACCTTGGGGGAGCGCCAGTTCTATTTATGTAGAAGAAAGATGGATCGCAAGGGATGTGCGTGGATTATAGGTCCCTTAACGGTGTCACTGTGAAGAACAAGTATCCATTACCCCGCATTGAGGATTTATTTAATCGGATGAGTGGTGCAAGGGTATTCTCGAAGATTGATCTCTGGTCGGGTTATCATCAAATGAAGATTAGACCATCGTATATTCCCAAGACAGATTTTTTTGACCCGATATGGTTTATACGAGTTCATCGTTATGTCATTTGGATTAACTAATGCACCAGCTACTTTATGGATCTGAAGAATAAGGTGTTCATGATCTAGACAGATTTGTCGTGGTTTTCATCGACGATATTTTTATTTATTCCAAGAGTGATAGTGATCATGAGGAACATCTGAGATTGGTGCTACAGAAGCTACGAGATAATCAACTCTACGCCAAGTACAGTAAATGCGAGTTTTGGATTGACGAGGTGCCATTCCTTGGACATATCATTTCTAATGGAGGGATATCAGTGGACCCTGCTAAAGTCAAGAAGATAGTGGTGTGGAGCGTACCCACTATAGTTACTGAGATCCGGAGTTTATTGGGACTTGCAGGATATTATCGGAGATTTATTGAAGGATTCTCTAAGATTGCCAAGCCTATGACCTCGCTTCTGGAGAAGGGAAGAGAGTTTAAGTGGGATGAGAAGTGTCAAGACAGCTTTGACCAGTTAAAGAAGAGATTGATATCGCCACCAGTGTTGGTTATGCCAGATCTACAGAAGGGATTTGACGTTTATTGTGATGCATGTGGCCAAGGCTTGGGATGTGTAACTATGTGAGAAGGACATGTGATCGCATACGTGTCTCGTCAGTTGCGGAAACACGAGTTGAACTACCCCACGCATGACTTAGAATTGGCAGCTGTTGTGCATGTGCTTAAGATTTGGAGACAGTATATTATGAGAACCAAGAGCCAAGTATACATGAATCATAAGAGTTTGACGTATATATTCACTCAGATGGATCTCAACCTTAGGCAACGACGTTGGTTGGAGCTTGTTAAGGATTATGACTTGGAGATTCACTATCACCCGGGCAAGGCAAACTTGGTTGCAGATGCCTTGAGTCGAAAGGAGCATGTTCATTCAGCTGTTGTTGCCCAGCTACCCGATGAGATTATTGAGGATTTTAGGAGACTTAACCTGGGGATAGTCGCTCACACTGAAGGAGTTACTATTGATGTGGAACCTACTTTGGAGCAAGAGATCCGCAAAGGACAAATTGGTGATGCTAAAATACAAGAGATTAAGGATCTGATTACTAAAGGTCGAGGTCCGAAATTCACGGAAGATGAGCAAGGCACCGTATGGTTCAAGGATAGGATATGTATTCCTGAGATTGATAGCCTTCGAGAGACTATTTTAAAGGAGGCCCATGACTCAGATTATTCTATTCATCCTGGTAGTACGAAGATGTATCAGGATTTGATGCAAAAGTATTGGTGGTATGGATTGAAGAGAGATGTGGCTGCACATGTGGCTATGTGCAATGTGTGTCAAAGAGTTAAGGCTGAACACCAGAGGCCAGCTAGACTATTTCACCCACTTAAGATACCCGAGTGGAAGTGGGAAGAGATTGGTATGGATTTTATTACTAGATTGTCTCGTACCTAGAAAGGATATGATGCTATATGGGTGATTATGGATAGATTGACCAAAGTGGCTCATTTCATTCTGGTCAAGACTACTTATAAGGGATCTCAATTGGTAGAGTGATATATGGCTCGGATTGTGTCTCTACATGGTGCACCGAAGAAGATCGTTTCGAATAGAGGATCACAATTTACCTTCAGATTTTGGAAAAGTTTTCATGAGAATATGGATACAAAGTTGAATTTTAGTTTGGCCTACCATCCTCAGACTGATGGACAGACTGAAAGGACTAATCAAGTATTGGAAGACATGTTGAGAGCTTGTGCCCTTCAGCATGGTAGTAGTTGGAACAAGAGTCTACCTTATACTGAGTTCTCATATAATGATAGTTACCAGGCTAGTCTGAAGATGTCACTGTTCGAGACTATATATGGCAGGAAGTACAGGACTCCTCTATATTGGGATAAGACTAGAGGAAGACAGTTCTTTGGACCTGAACTTATTCAAGAAGCAGAGGAACAAGTTTGTATAATTCGAGAGAATTTGAGGGTAGCTCAGACGAGGCAAAGGAGCTACGCTGATAATAGAAGAAGACCACTAGAGTTTGAGGAGGGTGATCAAGTGTACCCCAAGGTGTCACCACTTCGTGGAATGAGGAGATTTGAAGTCAAGGGCAAATTGTCCCCTTGCTTTATTGGACCCTTTAGAGTTTTTTAGGCAAGTTGGAGAGATGGACTATCAACTCGAGCTACCTGATAATCTATCTGATTTGCACAATGTGTTCCACGTATCTCAACTGAAGAAGTGTCTTCGTGTCCCTGAGGAACAATTACCAATGGAAGAGCTTAGTGTTCAGGGTGATTTGACTTACACAGAATATCCCATCAAGATTCTTGACACATTGACTCGAGTTACAAGAAATAAGGTGATAAAGATGTGCAAAGTGCAATGGAGTCACCATTAAGAGAGAAGAAGAGTTTCACAGAGAATTTTCCCATCTTTTCCCTAGTCCTTCCTAAATCTCGAGGACGAGATTCTTTTTAAGGGGGGTAGGATTTGTAAAGTGCTAAAATTTGTATAAGATAAAAAATGATGATAAAAAATACTTATATTTATATAAAGTGTTTGGGATCATGGAACCCTTAGAGGCTACTTAGTTTTCTTTTCTATGTGCATATTCAATTAATAGGAATATATTGATCAAATAACAAATAAATACTAAAATATGCATCTCATGCCGATGGTTTTGTTATGATGCATTTTTGTTTGAATAAAGGAATCAAGACTTAATTTAAGATAAATGAATAAAATGAAAGGAATTACCCTCTCCTTAATTAAATAATAATGAAAAGAGGATTCACCGTTACATTATAATTATATTTGAGAGTTGAAATTGGAGAGAAAGAAAATTCAAACAGGGATTGAATCTGAATTGGATATCTGAAATTTGAAATAAAAAAGGAGGACTAAAGGATTAGGGAAGTCACCTGCGTGGGCCAAAACCTATTAACCTGGCCCAACACCCCCTCCTAATTCCTCTCCACGGATGGCCCATTACTCTTTCCCCCGTGACTGCCTAGGAGCACTGGTGCACGCGCGCTTGCTCCTCTCAGTCACTGACCAGGTAGGCTCCAGCATCAGATTCGTCTCCCTGGAACGAACTCCTGCACCTATCGTCGAGTCTGTAGCTTGCTCCGTACGTAGCCGCTGTCCGCGAGAGAAGTGGAGTGCGTGGGCACGGCGCGAAGCCAAAATCAGCGCCAGTCTTCGCGTGTGTTGAGCGGCCCCCTCAACCGAATTCCTAGGATCATTTAGCTGGGCGCTGGGGACTCGGTTCCTCCCTTTCTCTCTCCCCAGTGACCCTATCAGCCGCCGCGGGCAACACCAACTCGTCAGCATCATTCGCTTCACCAGGGCTGCGGCTGAAGCCTTCTCTCTCTACTCATTCCTTCTCGCACGGCCACCATTTTCGTTGACCGGAGATCTCGCGGGAGACATCGTTGTTGTGCGATGCCAGGCGGCCGGGAGCATCCAGCCTGGACGGTCTATAAGGCTACGATGCCATGGCTGACTCCCCAACACCAAGCCCCTGGATCTGGCGCAAGCTGAGTCACCTCCACCTATACGCCATGACTCCGCCGCCGTGGAAACATCACTCGCCAAATCCGATTGCGCCGCCGCAACCACGCTCTGCGCCGCTGGGTGAGAGGAATTAAAGGATCGGGATTTCGTTGTGGGCTCCTCGGCGTGCGTCATGCAGTCACCAATTTGAGCAATAGCTCGTTGGGTTCAGCTCAGCGTCAGCCTACCGCCATTGGGAGTGTCCGCGCCATCAACCTCGGTGAGTGCCTGTCCATGAGGTCTGCGTATTATCGGATTCGCGTAACTGCATCCCATGTCGTGATCCGTCTGCCTGGGCACTGGTGTTATCCTCTCTGGCATAATCACCAATGCGTGTTCTCTGTTGCCGTGGGGTTCGATGTCGGGGAGGAAGAAGGGTGTTAGCCATTAATGTTAGGATTGGTGGGGCCTACGCCGGTTGAAGTCGCGCCGCCGTAGGGAGACCTGTGCGCCACTTTGGCTCTGGCCGGAGGTAGATGATGCCCTGAGCACCATTGGATTGAGTATGGGCGTGTAGGATTAGATGGTGCGGTGAGTGATGGCTTGCCGTCGTGGATGATTAGGCGTCATCGCGTCGTCACAGTTCTCGACCGGAGTTGAGGAGAGAGAGTGACGAGGGTAGAAGAAGCGCTCTGCACGGGAGCACCGCCGCCTTGTGCCTGTGTGCTGGCGGGTGGTGAAGATACTGTCCTAGCCGTTGCTGCCGTGATGGGCGGTTGGGAGGAATGGGCGCTAGAAACCGTAGGGATTGAATCCAAAGGCCAGGCGTGGATCGCGATTCATAAAACCTTAACCGTCGATCTCAGATCTTGCGATCCTTAATGCGTACCGGTTCAGATAAGTGGCAGTCTAATCTGGACCGCAGGGAGTAGATCGGACGGCCCGAGATGCTTCATACCCTTTCGCGAATGCATATTTTTATAAGAGCCCTTGCATTTTCTAGAAAATAACCCGCCGTCCACCATAGCTGTGGACTGAGTCTATGGAATCTTACGAGTAGCCCCTGAGCTTTTCGGTAATGGCGCGCATGATCCAGAGTTCAGTAAAAATGAATAAATGATAAAGGAAATTGATTTTTAATATGAAATTAATTGCAACAACTTGTATAAATCATAGAAAATTCATATGAGCTCCAAATTGGTCCATTCTAGTACCTATAATTCTGTATTAATATTTTCTATAATTATGTAATATTGTTTTAACATGAAAATTGTATTAAATTTGATCTCTTAATTAATCTTATGACAGACACATAGAACCTTCAGAAATTTATAACTCACAATCTGTAACTCCAATTTGATCCGTTCAAGTTGCGTTAGTCTCATATAAACATTTGCTATGCAATAACAATATTTATTGTACCATGTCTCATTATTTTATAATTAGAGCTTTACTTAACCTATGTTGGTTAGTCTTGTTAATCTACTTATCATCATAATCTACTAAAATGTGATACATGGTCAATTTATAATTTAGACTAAAGTTGAATTAATTACTACGTTAGGTTATCTTTTCTTTGGAATTATAAAATAAAACCTAGTTTTAATCATTTAATCACATCCTAACTTATGGCAACGACTCCGATCCTAGTAGTTTTCGAACCCGCGATCTCGTAGCTTCGCGTAAATCATTATTATTTAGTTTGTACTTATGGTTGGTGTGATGTTAATTTTGTCTATATCATGTTTGTTTGTATTGCTACGACTAGCAGTGCGGTTGAGAGTCACCTGGAGTTCATCCTGTCACCTGGATTCTCAAGTGCCAGGCAAGTTGTGCCCTTGATCACTTTTGTTTACCCAATAATGTTCTTTATTATCACTATTGAATGCATAGGTTTAATTTTGATGGGACCCAATAGGTCACCCTAGTCTGTTTATCCTGTTTACCTTGTTTACCCCTGAATCACTTGGGTAGTTTTGCTATTGCTTCACATGGTTTTGGGATAATATTTTATTATATCCATGTTCCAGTTATTTTTGTTATTCTATTTATGTTCATATCAAGATCATTAATGTTAATTGGAACATGGAGCTTAACTTGAGAAACACGTGCCACCACAAGGGAGGAATGGGACCCCTTGGCTGACTAATTAGGAAAGCTAGTGGAAGACTACCTTACCCGAAAGGGGCAAGGGCAGTAGGAGAGTTGCATGCAAGGAGGTTCTCAGGTTGATTTGCTGCGATGGCGGTCAGACGGGGGATTCTTGCAAGTGTTCTTCCCATAAACTGTAGCGGGTTTTCGAAAGCTAGTGGAACTTTGTAAAGGCCTCATAGTGGATCCCTAGCCATTCACCTTGGTAGTGTCTTGTCGGGGACCATAATTATGGGTACCCTCAAGGCTCCTAATTCTCCGTTGTTAACCCCCATCAGCACAAAGCTGCAAAGGCCTGATGGGTGCGATTAAGTCAGGGATCAGTCCATTCAAGGGACTTGATCACGCCTCACTCGAGCCTAGCCTCGGACAAGGGCAGCCGACCCCGGAGGATTTCCGTCTCGCCCGAGGCCCCCCTTCAGCGGCGAACATATTTCTGGCTCGCCCAAGGCCCTGCCTTCGCCAAGAAGCAACCCTGACCAAATCGCCGCACCAACCGACCAAATCGCAAGAGAATTTAATGCAAAGGTGTCCTGACACCTTTATCCTGACGCACGCCCCCCAGCCAGCAGAGCCGAAGTGACCGCCGTCACTTCGCCGCTCCACTAACCGGCCTGACAGAAGGACAGCGCCGCCTGCGCCACTCCGACTGTGGTGCCACTTGACAGAGTGAGACTGACAGGCAGTCAGGCCCTGCCGAAGGCACCATAGGAAGCTCCGCTCCGCCCGACCCAGGGCTCGGACTCGGGCTAAGTCCCGGAAGACAGCGAACTCTGCCCGACCCAGGGCTCGGGCTCGGGCTAAGTCCCGGAAGACGGTGAACTCCGCCCGACCCAGGGCTCGGACTCGGGCTAAGTCCCGGAAGACGGCGAACTCCGCCCGACCCAGGGCTCGGACTCGGGCTAAGTCCCGGAAGACGGCGAACTCCGCCTGACCCAGGGCTCGGACTCGGGCTAAGTCCAGGAAGACGGCGAACTCCGCCCGACCCAGGGCTCGGACTCGGGCTAAGTCCCGGAAGACGGCGAACTCCGCCCGACCCAGGGCTCGTACTCGGGCTAAGTCCCAGAAGACGACGATCTCCGCCTCGCCCGACCCAGGGCTCGGACTTGGGCTCGGCCCCAGAAGACGACGAACTCCGCTTCGCCCGACCCCAGGCTCGGACTCCGCCCCGGCACCAGCCGGTGATCTCCGCCTTGCCCGAACCTGAGGCTCGGACCCGACCTCGGCCACGGAAGACAGACTCGACCTCGGCTTCGGAGGAGCTTCCACATCGCCCAACCTAGGGCGCATACCAGCCACGTCAACAGGAGGCGCCATCATCACCCTACCCCGAGCTGACTCGGGCCGCAGGGAACAAGACCGGCGTCCCATCTGGCTCGCCCCGCCAGATAGGCAATGATGGCGCCCTGCATACTCTGTGACGACGGTGGCTCTCAGCCCCCTTACGGAAGCAAGAGGACGTCAGCAAGGACTCAACCGCTTCGACAGTTGTCCCTCCACCAGGCTCCATCGCTCCTCCGACGGCCACGACATCACACCGGCTGGGTGCCAAAATCTCTCCGGCTGCCACAACGGCATGTACTTAGGGCGCTAGCTCTCCTCCGCTAGACACGTAGCACTCTGCTACATCCCCCATTGTACACCTGGATCCTCTCCTTGCGCCTATAAAAGGGAGGACTAGGGCCCTCTTTGAGAGGGTTGGCCGTGCGGGGACGAGGACGAGACAGGCGCTCGCTGGAGACCGCTCGCTCCCTCTCCCGCGTGGACGCTTGTAACCCCCTACTGCAAGCGCACCCGACCAGGGCGCGGGACGAACACGAAGGCCGCGGGATTCCCACCTATCTCACGCCGGTCTCCGGCCGCCTCGCTCTCCCCCCTTCGCGCTCGCCCTCGCGCTCGACCCATCTGGGCTGGGGCACGCGGCGTCATTCACTCGTCGGCTCAGGGACCCCCCGGTCTCGGAACGCCGACAGTTGGCGCGCTAGGTAGGGGCCTGTTGCGTGTTGACGAACAGCTTCCCGTCAAGCTCCAGATGGGCAGTCTCCAGCAACCTCTCCAACCCGGAACGGTGCTCCGTTTCGGGAGTCTTGAGTTCATGTCCCTCGACGGCAGCTACGACATGATACTCCTCCCACCGCCGTGCAACAACGACAGTGGCGGCCGACAACCCGCCCGCCGGCGGCGGAATCGGCGACGTCTTCCCCGCATGGTGGAAGAACAATCTTCAAGCTCACCCCGTCCTCTCCCCAGCCGATGGAGGAGGAGGCGGGGCAACCAAGGCCAAGCAGGAGACAGCGCCTCGTCGGCTGTCGAGCGAGTCGACGGCCCTAGCACCCCAACGGGGGGCACACCGGGCGTCGACCTCGCGTTTGAGACGAAGGCGAGCGCCGTCTCCCCGCGACACGCCAATCCCGAGCAAGCGGACGACGCCAGCATGCTCGCGAAAAGCTTGCTGGACGTCACCCTCGTACCTAGGACGACGGCGCAGTCAGTCCCCGACGTGACCTCATTGCCACCCGTCGACCAAAAGGTACCGACCGATCCCCATCCCACGTCTTTCGGATTCAGCCTCAACCCGCCTAGCGACTTCGCTTTGGCGGGCACTCTCGTAGAGGCAAGTCCAAACCCTCTGGGGTTTCGTATGCGGTCACCTTGGGACCGGCTGACGGACGTCTCGACCTATGGGCCCTCTGGGTCCGAGGAAGACGACGAGCCCAGCATCTGTTGGGATTTCTCTGGACTTGGCAACCCCAGTGCTATGCGGGACTTCATGAACGCATGCGACTACTGCCTTTCCGACTGTTCCGACGGTAGCCGTAGCCTCGGCGACGAGGACTGCGGCCCAAGTCGCGAATTCTTCCACGTCGATCTAGGGGGTCCCCCGAAGGCAACCATCTCGGCATGCCGGAGGACGGTGACCTCCCTAGGCCGGTGCCTCGCGTTGACATCCCACGGGAGCTAGCTGTGGTCCCCGTTCAGGCGGGGGGCCATGACCCATAGCTCGAGCAAATCCACGGGGTGCAGGCCAGGCTCGACGAGGGAGCAGGAGCGCTTGAGCCGATCCGTCGGGACGTCGGGCAGGCATGGGCGGGCCAACCTCCGGCCGGAGAAATACGTCATCTACCCTAGGGCTTCCAGCACCGCATCACCGACGACGTCAGGGTCAGGCCACCACCCGCATCCAGTGGGGTCGGCCAGAACCTGGCGGCAGCAGCAATGCTTCTTCGCGCGATGCCGGAGCCATCAACCACCGAGGGGCGGCGAATCCAGGGAGAGCTCAAGAATCTCCTGGAAGGCGCCGCGGTCCGACGGGCCGAGAGCTCTGCCTCCCGAAGGCAGGGGTACCCCTCGGAACCTCATGCCGCGACTTCCCGATTCATGCGGGAAGCCTCGGTCTACACCGGGCGCACGCGCAACACCGCGCCTGCGGCCCTGGGTCGCCTCGGCAACGAGCACCATCATCGCGACCGTCGGGCCCACCTCGATGAGAGGGTGCGCCGAGGCTACCACCCCAGGCGTGGGGGACGCTACGACAGCGGGGAGGATCGGAGTCCCTCACCCGAACCACCCGGTCTGCAAGCCTTCAGCCGAGCTATCTGACGGGCGCCGTTCCCGACCCGGTTCCGACCCCTGACTACTATCACAAAGTACTCGGGGGAGACAAGACCGGAATTGTGGCTCACGGACTACCGTTTGGCCTGCCAACTGGGTGGAACGGACGATGACAACCTCATCATCCGCAACCTCCCCCTGTTCCTCTCCGACACCGCTCGCGCCTGGTTGGAGCACCTGCCTCCGGGGCAGATCTCCAACTGGGACGACCTAGTCCAAGCTTTCGCCGGCAATTTCCAGGGCACGTACGTGCGCCCCGGGAATTCCTGGGACCTCCGAAGCTGCCGACAGCAGCCGGGAGAGTCTCTCCGGGACTACATCCGGCGATTCTCGAAGCAGCGCACCGAGCTGCCCAACATCACCGACTCAGATGTCATCAGCGCGTTCCTCGCTGGCACCACCTGCTGTGACCTGGTGAGCAAGCTGGGTCGCAAAACCCCCACCAGGGCGAGCGAGCTGATGGACATCGCCACCAAGTTCGCCTCTGGCCAGGAGGCGGTCGAGGCTATATTCCGAAAGGACAAGCAGCCCCAGGGCCGCCCATCGGAAGATACTCCCGAGGCGTCAACTCAGCGCGGCGCCAAGAAGAAGGGCAAGAAGAAGTCGCAAGCAAAGCGCGACGCCGCCGACGTGGACCTTGGCGCCGCCACCGAGTACAAGAACCCTCGGAAGCCCCCCGGAGGTGCCAACCTCTTCGACAAGATGCTCAAGGAGCCGTGCCCCTATCACCAAGGACCCGTCAGGCACACCCTTGAGGAGTGCGTCATGCTTCGGCGCCACTTCCACAGGGCCGGGCCACCCGCAGAGGGTGGCAAGGCCCGTGACGACGACAAGAAGGAAGATCACCAGGCAGGAGAGTTCCTCGAGGTCCGCGACTGCTTCATGATCTATGGTGGGCAAGCGGCGAACGCCTCGGCTCGGCACCGCAAGCAAGAGCGCCGGGAGGTCTGCTCGGTCAAGGTGGCGGCGCCAGTCTATCTAGACTGGTCCGACAAGCCCATCACCTTCGACCGAGACGATCACCTCCACCATGTGCCGAGCCCGGGGAAATACCCGCTCGTCGTCGACCCCGTCATCGGTGACGTCAGGCTCACCAAGGTCCTCATGGACAGAGGCAGCAGCCTCAACATCATCTACGCCGAGACCCTCGGGCTCCTACGTGTCGATCTGTCCTCTATCCGGGCAAGCGCTGCGCCCTTCCATGGGATCATTCCCGGGAAGCGCGTCCAACCCTTCGGACAGCTCGACCTTCCTGTCTGCTTCGGAACACCCTCCAACTTCCGAAGGGAGACCCTGACGTTCGAGGTGGTTGGGTTCCGAGGGACCTACCACGCGGTACTGGGGAGGCCATGCTACGCGAAGTTCATGGCCGTCCCCAACTACACCTACCTGAAGCTCAAGATGCCGGGCCCCAACGGGGTCATCACCGTCGGCCCCACGTACAAACACGCGTTCGAATGCGACGTGGAGTGCGTGGAGTACGCCGAGGCCCTCATCGCCGACCTGGAGAGCCTCTCTAAGGAGGTGCCAGACATGAAGCGTCATGCCAGCAACTTTGAGCCAGCGGAGACGGTTAGGTCCGTCCCCCTCGACCCCAGCGGCGACACCTCCGAGCAGATCCGGATCGGCTCCGGGCTCGATCCCAAATAGGAAGCAGTGCTCGTCGACTTTCTCCGCGCGAACGCCGACGTCTTCGCGTGGAGTCCCTCGGACATGCCCGACATACCGAGGGATGTCACCGAGCACTCGCTGGACATCCGAGCCAGAGCCCGACCCGTCAAGCAGCCACTGCACCAATTCGACGAGGAGAAGCGCAGAGCCATAGGCGAGGAGATCCACAAGCTAATGGCGGCAGGGTTCATCAAAGAGGTATTCCATCCCGAATGGCTTGCCAACCCTGTGCTTGTGAGAAAGAAAGGGGGGAAATGGCGGATGTGTGTAGACTACACTGGTCTCAACAAAGCATGTCCGAAGGTTCCCTACCCTCTGCCTCGCATCGACCAAATCGTGGATTCTACTGCTGGGTGCGAAACCCTGTCTTTCCTCGATGCCTACTCAGGGTATCATCAAATCAGGATGAAAGAGTACGACCGGCTCGCGACTTCTTTCATCACACCCTTCGGCATGTACTGCTATGTCACCATGCCGTTCGGCTTGAGGAATGCGGGCGCGACGTACCAGCGGTGCATGAACCATGTGTTCGGCGAACACATTGGGCGCACGGTTGAGGCCTACGTCGATGACATCGTAGTCAAGACGAGGAAAGCCTCCGACCTCCTTTCCGACCTTGAAGCGACATTCCGATGTCTCAAGGCGAAAGGCGTCAAGCTCAATCCCGAAAAGTGTGTTTTCGGAGTACCCCGAGGCATGCTCTTGGGGTTCATCGTCTCCGAGCGGGGCATCGAAGCCAACCCGGAGAAGATCACAGCTATCACCAGCATGGGGCCCATCAAGGACTTGAAAGGCGTACAGAGGGTCATGGGATGCCTCGTGGCTCTGAGCCGCTTCATCTCGCGCCTCGGCGAAAGAGGTCTACCTCTGTACCGCCTCTTAAGGAAGGCCGAGTGCTTCACTTGGACCCCTGAGGCCGAGGAAGCCCTCGGGAACCTGAAGACGCTCCTCACAAAGGCGCCTATCTTGGTGCCCCCAGCTGCCGGAGAAGCCCTCTTGGTCTACGTCGCCGCGACCACTCAGGTGGTTAGCGCCGTGATTGTGGTCGAAAGGCAAGAAGAGGGGCATGCGTTGCCCGTTCAGAGGCCAGTCTACTTCGTCAGCGAGGTACTGTCCGAAACCAAGATCCGCTACCCACAAGTTCAGAAGCTGCTATACGCGGTGATCCTGACGCGGCAGAAGCTGCGACACTACTTCGAGTCTCATCCGGTAACTGTGGTGTCATCCTTCCCCCTGGGGGAGATCATCCAGTGCCGAGAGGCCTCGGGTAGGATTGCAAAGTGGGCGGTGGAAATCATGGACGAGACGATCTCGTTCGCCCCTCGGAAGGCCATCAAGTCCCAGGTCTTGGCAGACTTCGTAGCTGAATGGGTCGACACCCAGCTACCGACGGCTCCGATCCAACCGGAGCTCTGGACCATGTTCTTCAATGGGTCGCTGATGAAGACAGGAGCAGGCGCAGGCCTACTCTTCATCTCGCCCCTCGGGAAGCACCTACGCTACGTGCTACGCCTCCGTTTCCCGGCATCCAACAATGTGGCTGAGTACGAAGCTCTGGTCAACGGGTTGCGGATCGCCATCAAGCTAGGGGTCCGACGCCTCGATGCTCGCGGTGACTCGCAGCTCGTCATCGACCAAGTCATGAAGAACTCCCACTGCCACGACTCGAAGATGGAGGCCTACTGCGATGAGGTTCGGCGCCTGGAAGACAAGTTCTACGGGCTCGAGCTCAACCACATCGCTCGGCGCTACAACGAGACTGCGGACGAGCTGGCTAAAATAGCCTCGGGGCAAACGACGGTTCCCCCGGACGTCTTCTCCCGGGATCTGCATCAATCCTCCGTCAAGATCGACGACACGCCCGAGCCCGAGGCACCCTCGGCCCAGCCCGAGGCAACCTCGGATCATCACGAGGCACCCTCGGCTCGGCCCGAGGTATCCTCGATTCAACCCGAGATACCCTCGGCCCCCGAGGGCGAGGCACTGCACGTCGAGGAGGAGCAAAGCGGGGTCACGCCTGATCAAAACTGGCAGGCCCCGTACCTGCAATATCTCCACCGAGGAGAGTTACCCTCCGACCGAGCCGAAGCTCGGTGGGTGGCGCGACGCGCCAAGTCATTCGTCTTGCTGGGTGATGAGAAGGAGCTCTACCACCGCAGCCCCTCCGGCATCCTCCAGCGATGCATCTCCATCGCCGAAGGTCAGGAACTCCTGCGAGAGATACACTCGAGGGCTTGCGGCCATCACGCAGCGCCTCGAGCCCTTGTCGGGAATGCTTTCCGGCAAGGCTTCTACTGGCCGACGGCGGCGGCCGACGCCACTAGAATTGTCCGCACCTGCGAAGGGTGTCAGTTCTACGCAAGGCAGACCCACCTGCCCGCTCAGGCTCTGCAGACGATACCCATCACCTGGTCTTTTGCTGTGTGGGGTCTGGACCTCGTCGGCCCCTTGCAGAAGGCACCCGGGGGCTACATGCACCTGTTGGTCGCCATCGACAAATTCTCCAAGTGGATCGAGGTCCAACCCCTAAACAGCATCAGGTCCGAGCAGGCGGTGGCGTTCTTCACCAACATCATCCATCGCTTCGGGGTCCCGAACTCCATCATCACCGACAACGGCACCTAGTTCACCGACAACACCTTCGGCAAGGTCCGACCTAGCCTCGGACGGCGACGCGGTCCGAAGATCTCCACTCTGAAGGACGACGTCATCGCCACGCCCGGGCCATCGCTGCCAGGGTCTTCTCGGGAATCCGGCCCGAGCAGGCGGCTCGGCCGGTCACCCCGGGGCCTCGGCCAGCTGTCCTCCAAGGACGTCAACCCGACCCGAGGCCTCGGCTGGTCAATTCCGGCGTCGGTCCCGCTAACGGACGACCCGGCCAGGCTCCGGCCAACCAGGTTTTCTTTTCGAGCCAACTCTGCCTCTGTTCATGTTGACGCCGCTACCCCTGGCCTCGGCTCATTGAAGAGCGGCCGAGGGGTTCCTTTAATTAAGCTAGAGAAGCCTCGGACAACAAGGCCGACCGAGCCGAGGGACTCCTACGCCTCCGGGATACGGATACCTCACTCGTCACCTTTACACGGGGCGACTCACGCTTGGTGAAGCGGTTCAAGACAACCAACAGGCGAGTCTTAGTGCTCGAAAATGAGGAAAAAACACGGCTCCATGCCGAAAATACATACATGTTCAGGCCCCGACAGCCACAATGAACAAAAACACTGGCATTCAAAGTGCCATTACAAACGGAACTCCGGTTCCACCTCCGCAGGTACGAACAACCCCACTCGACGGGGGAGAGGCCTGTGGAGCAACAGAAGACCGACGAACGGCTTGTCGTCGCCCACCCCAGCAGCGGCGACGACGATGACTTCTGCTCCGGGGGTCCGAACAGCAGCAGCGATGACCTCAGGGCGGATGCTGCTGTCAGGAGGCCCCCGCCCGTGCCCAAACTCGAGAGGCAAGGACGGGCAGAAGGCCGTAGAGTTGGAGGTCGGTCCGCGGGTGGCACCGACAAACTCGTCGGTGGTGGAATCTCTTCCAGCTGCCGTGGCGGGAGGCGGCACCGGGAGCGGCTCCGAAGCCGCTCGGCTCAGAGAGCCGGGCACGGTGCAGCTGTCAGCGCCACGGACGACTCCCGCCCTTCCCCCCGATCACTGAGGGAAGGAGCGGGCCACCGCCCATGCAGGGGCCGACCCCAACTCGGCACACTCCCCTCCCTAGCACTAGTGATGAAAATCCTTGAGGCTGAGGGAGGGGCAGAGGCCGCAGCCCGGCTCGCTTTCCCCCACCATCGAACTGGAGGTCACCATCTTGGGTGACCGCCGGTGGAGGGGTGCCGCCGGGCTGCATGATGAAAATCCTTGAAGCCGAACGATGGTTGAAAGGTACCAACTCCCACGGAGTTGTGTTCCTCCAACGACGAGGCGGAAAGACGGCGGATCTCCCCCATCCGGGGGCTTGGAAGGTGGAAAGACACGATGCATAAGGGAGCGCGAAGACATGGTCGCCTTCCGAGGGGGTCACCCTCCTTTTAAAGGCGGCCCTCCCTACTTGCGTCCCCAGCCGTCATGGGCTGAGTCTTCTCCAACACACTCCAAGGTCCTCCCCTACGGCGCGGGGGCTGGGTCCCACGCGTCATGCAAGCCAACTCAGAGCAGAAGAAGCCAAACCGCCGCGCGCGGTGCGTACAACCGCCCAGCGGTCACAAGCGACCCTCCACTTTTGCCCAGACCAGCGGGCGAAAGGGTGGGCAGCCATGCAGGCGGCATGCAACCGCGCCAAGTGAGCGCACTTCTCCGACTCCCAACACGCCCGGCATGGAGGCCCAGGCCCACGCGTCATGCAACCGGTGCACCGGTTGCTACGTGTGAGTAACTGCACCGCCACCTGCGCCACCACCGCGCCTCCTTGACTGCGGAACCAATACCGCGACTCGAGGCCACCCAGCGCACGACCCAGCGGCTCCAGCCTGGCGCGACGGTCAATACGGCCGAAGACGGGCCGGTAGTAATGGCGGTGGCAGGCGGGCAGGTGCAGCGGTCACGTCGTCAGCCAAGCTCACGTCCTGTCCGGGGGCAGCGAGAGAACCCTCTCTCACGGCGTGAAGGCAACGCGCCCGTGACCCGTTCCTCGAACGGCTCACGCACGCGCAACGGCTACCCTGCGAACTACTCGCCCCGTCGCATCAACTCCGCGGCGGGACACGCGGCGCCTCTGGCAGGAGAAGCGAGCGACGCTTCGCCTTCGCCGTAATGACCGCGTCAAAAAAAAGGTACGCTGCATCGTTCGATTTCGTATCCTTTTCCGTTTTTCCTCTTTCTCTCTCTTGCAACAGGGACCGAGAAAGGGGGATACCCCGAAAAGGATCCTTCCCCGAGAAGGAACCAGGCTCCGAGCCCCCCTACTGATCAGAGGTTCGAAGGCTGGCCCCCCGGAAGGGTTCGACAGCCGCCTCAGATCGCGTGGGCCCTACACCCACTACTGGTCAGAGATTCGAAGGCCGGCCCCTCGAAAGGGTTCCACGGCCGCCTCAGGCTACTCGGGCTCCGTGCCCATTACTGATTAGGGGTTCGAAGACTGGCCCCCGAAGGGTTCACAGCCGCCTCAGACGCCGAGCGAGGGATGACCATGGGTACGTTCGATACATAACCGAGGCTCGGGCTGCGCTCCCGAGGTACCCTAGGACATTTCCGAGACCAGCGGGAACGATCCTGTAACAGAATCCCATCAGAGGGAGGCATCGAGCCCTCGGACCCCGTCACCAGGGGACCGGGTCTGGCAGATCACCCGCAGGTACTTTTGGGCGCGCCTCTGGGCCCCTAGCCAACCCCTAACGAATGGGGCACGGACGCCCACTCGGATTACCCGCTTGCAGCTCATCGGAGACACCATGTTCGGCGCCCATCGAGGGCAACATGGTGCTTTCCCCCCTCCTCCTTGCGGAAAGGCGACGCAGGGGCGTATGTAAAAAAAGCCGAGTCTACCCCTGACCGCCCTCTCGCTCTGTGCAGAGGCTCGGGGGCTGCTCTTGCAAACCCGGCTCCGGCCGAACCGTTGATAGCGTCAACATACCAGCCCGAGAACTTGGGATCCGACCGTACACCTGGGCTACGGCCAGCTCGCATGAGGGAACGACCAGACCAGCCAAAGCACTATGCAAGGCATTAAGACCTCGAAGGAGTGAAACCACTCCTCCGAGGCCTCGGGGGCTACACCCGGTGGGTGCGCTCGCGCGCACCCACCGGAACAAAACGCAACCGAGAAAGGCTGGTCCCCTTGCAAAAAAGTGCGACGAAACCCTCCAAGCGAGTGCAAACACTCCCTTCGAGGCTCGGGGGCTACTGTCGGGGACCATAATTAGGGGTACCCTCAAGGCTCCTAATTCTCAGCTGTTAACCCCCATCAGCACAAAGCTGCAAAGGCCTGATGGGTGCGATTAAGTCAGGGATCAGTCCATTTAAGGGACTCGATCACGCCTCACCCGAGCCTAGCCTCGGACAAGGGCAGCTGACCCTGGAGGATTTCCGTCTCGCCCGAGGCCCCCCTTCAGCGGCGAACATATTTCCGGCTCGCCCAAGGCCCTGCCTTCGCCAAGAAGCAACCCTGACCAAATCGCCGCACCAACCGACCAAATCGCAGGAGCATTTAATGCAAAGGTGCCCTGACACCTTTATCCTGACGCACGCCCCCCAGCCGGCAGAGTCGAAGTGACCGCCGTCACTTCGCCGCTCCACTGACTGGCCTGACAGAAGGACAGCGCCGCCTGCGCCACTCCGACTGCGGTGCCACTTGACAGAGTGAGACTAACAGGCAGTCAGGCCCTGCCGAAGGCACCATAGGAAGCTCCGCTCCGCCCGACCCAGGGCTCGGACTCGGGCTAAGTCCCGGAAGACGGTGAACTCCGCCCGACCCAGGGCTCAGACTCGGGCTAAGTCCCGGAAGACGGCGAACTCCGCCCGACCCAGGGCTTGGACTCGGGCTAAGTCCCGGAAGACGGCGAACTCCGCCCGACCCAGGGCTCGGACTCGGGCTAAGTCCCGGAAGACGGCGAACTCCGCCCGACCCAGGGCTCGGACTCGGGCTAAGTCCCGGAAGACGGCGAACTCCGCCCGACCCAGGGCTCGGACTCAGGCTAAGTCCCGGAAGACGGCGAACTCCGCCCGACCCAGGGCTCGGACTCGGGCTAAGTCCCAGAAGACGACGATCTCCGCCTCGCCCGACCCAGGGCTCGGACTTGGGCTCGGCCCTAGAAGACGACGAACTCCACTTCGCCCGACCCCAGGGCTCGGACTCCGCCCCGGCACAAGCCGGCGATCTCCGCCTCGCCTGAACCTGGGGCTCGGACCCAACCTCGGCCACGGAAGACAGACTCGACCTCGGCTTCGGAGGAGCTTCCACATCGCCCAACCTAGGGCGCAGACCAGCCACGTCAACAGGAGGCGCCATCATCACCCTACCCCGAGCTGACTCGGGCCGCAGGGAACAAGACCGCCGTCCCATCTGGCTCGCCCCGCCAGATAGGCAATGATGGCGCCCTGCATACTCTGTGACGACGGCGGCTCTCAGCCCCCTTACGGAAGCAAGAGGACGTCAGCAAGGACTCAACCGCTCCGACAGCTGTCCCTCCGCCAGGCTCCATCGCTCCTCCGACGGCCACGACATCACACCGGCTGGGTGCCAAAATCTCTCCTGCTGCCACAACGGCATGTACTTAGGGCGCTAGCTCTCCTCCGCTAGACACGTAGCACTCTGCTACATCCCCCATTGTACACCTGGATCCTCTCCTTGCGCCTATAAAAGGGAGGACCAGGGCCCTCTTTGAGAGGGTTGGCCGCGCGGGGACGAGGACGAGACAGGCGCTCGCTGGAGGCCGCTCGCTCCCTCTCCCGCGTGGACGCTTGTAACCCCCTATTGCAAGCGCACCTGACCTGGGCGCGGGACGAACACGAAGGCCGCAGGATTCCCACCTCTCTCACGCCGGTCTCCGGCCGCCTCGCTCTCCCCCCTTCGCGCTCGCCCTCGCGCTCGACCCATCTGGGCTGGGGCACGCGGCGACATTCACTCGTCGGCTCAGGGACCCCCCGGTCTCAGAACGCCGACATGTCTAAGGGCCTAGCTAACCCTGGCGACATGGGAAACACGACTTGTGGGTAAAGGGTACAACCTCTGCAGAGTGTAAAACTGGTATACTAGCCGAGCTCACGGTCATGAGCGGCTCAGGACTCTCCGATGATTAAATTATGGAACTTAAATTCAATTTTGTCATTTGCATATGCATGGGATTATTTATTAATTTTTTTCTATTACTTTTATTTAAGGTTTGGTATTTACTTACATCTAGTAATTGCTAATAAAATTTTGACCAACTTTAAAAGCAATGCTCAGCTTTAACCATTCCCTTTGGTAAGCCTTACACCTTACATGATCTCCCACCTTTGTGAGTTCATGCCACATTATTCCCCACAACTTGTTGAGCGATGAACATGTGTGAGCTCACCCTTGCTGTCTCACACCCCCCCACAGGAGAAGAACAGGTGGTTTCAAGTGGAGTCAAGTATCGAGGAGTTTGATCTGATCTAGGTGGCGTTTCTCAGTTGACATTGGCGCCGACGATCCTTAATTCGTGTTATATTTATCTTTTATTTTGTAAGTCTTCCGCTATGTAATAAGTACTCTGATTATATTGTGACATTATCTCTATACACTCTGTTATTATATATGTTGTCTTCTTTGGCGCATGTATGAGATGCACCTGGCTTTGTTCCTTAAAACCGGGTGTGACAGAAATAGAGTGCTCGGATGAAATAGCAATCTTCCCTAGTCCTTTGACCTTGCCTTGATTCCCGTCACCGAATATGATTGAGTCTTGGGAATCTTTGTTCTTGACGTAGGAGGTGAACATCTTCTTCTCCCCTGTCATGTGGTTTGTGCATCCGCTGTCGATAATCCAGCTTGATCCCCCGGATGCATAAATCTGCAAGGCAAATTAGGCTTGGGTCTTAGGTATCCAACTCTTGTTGGGTCCTACAAGGTTAGTAACAATGGTCTTAGGGACCCAAATGCAAGTTTTGTCTCCTTTGCATTTTGTCCCTAATTTCCTAGCAATCACCTTCTTATCCTTTCTACAAATTTTAAAAGAAGCATTGCAAGCATGATAAATTGTAGAAGGTTCATTAATTTTCCTAGGAATATGAGCAACATTTCTCCTAGGCATATGATGAATGACATTTCTCCTAGGCATATCTCTACCATGCACATAGGAAGAACTTGAAGCAAACATTGCATTTGAATCATAAGCATTACAACTCCTATTATGATGAACATTTCTAGAAAATTTCCTATCATAAATAAATGCATGATTCTTTTGAGCAATATTAGCCATAGGGGCCTTCCCTTTCTCCTTGGTGGAGATGGGAGCCTTATGACTTGTTAAGTTCTTGGCTTCCTTCTTAAAGCCAAGCCCATCCTTAATTGAGGGGTGTCTACCAATAGTGTAGGCATCCCTTGAAAATTTTAGTTTGTCGAATTCACTCTTGCTAGTCTTAAGTTGGGCATTAAGACTAGCCACTTCATCATTTAACTTTGCAATAGAAACTAGGTGTTCACTACAAGCCTCAACATTAAAATCTTTACACCTATTGCAAATCACAACATGTTCTACACAAGAGTTAGATCTATTTGCTACTTCTAGTTTAGCATTTAAATCATCATTAACACTTTTTAAACTAGAAATTGTCTCATGGCAAGTAGATAGTTCACAAGAAAGCATTTCATTCCTTTTAACTTCTAGAGCAAGAGATTTTTGTGCCTCTACAAATTTATCATGTTCTTCATACAAAAGATCCTCTTTCTTTTCTAACAATCTATTCTTATCATTCAAAGCATCAATCAATTCATTAATTTTATCAATTTTAGTTCTATCTAAGCCCTTGAACAAACTAGGGTAATCTATTTCATCATCGCTAGATTCATCATCACTTGAAGAAGCATAAGTAGACTTTCGAGTACATACCTTTTTCTCCTTCGCCATGAGGCATGTGTGACGCTCGTTGGGGAAGAGGGATGATTTGTTGAAGGCTGATGCGGCGAGTCCTTCGTTGTCAGAGTCGGACGACGAGCAATCCGAGTCCTACTCCTTGCCAAGGTGTGCCTCGCCCTTAGCCTTCTTGTAAGCCTTCTTCTTTTCCCTCTTCTTATCTTGTTCCTGGTCACTATCATTATTGGGACAATTAGCGATAAAATGACCAATCTTACCGCACTTGAAGCAGGAGCACTTTCCCTTCGTCTTGTTCCTTTTGGGATGCTCCTTGCGGCCCTTTAGCGCTATCTTGAAGCGCTTGATGATGAGGGCCATCTCTTCTTCATTGAGCCCCGCCGCCTCAACTTGCGCCACCTTGCTAGGTAGCGTCTCCTTGCTACTTGTTGCCTTGAGAGCAATGACTTGAGGTTCATGAATTGGACCATTCAATGCCTCATCGACGTATCTTGCCTCCTTGATCATCATCCGCCCTCTTATGAACTTTCCAAGTATTTCTTCGGGCGACATCTTGGTGTACCTAGGATTCTCACGAATATTGTTTACAAGATGTGGATCAAGAACAGTGAAAGACCTTAGCATTAGGCGGACGACGTCGTGGTCCGTCCATCGCGTGCTTCCATAGCTCCTTATTTTGTTGACAAGGGTCTTGAGCCTGTTGTATGTTTGGGTTGGCTCCTCCCCCCTGATCATTGTGAATCTCCCAAGTTCGCCCTCCACCAACTCCATCTTGGTGAGCATTGTGACGTCATTTCCCTCATGAGAGATCCTGAGGGTGTCCCATATCTGCTTGGCGTTATCCAAGCCGCTCACCTTAGGTACTCATCCCTGCACAATGAGGCTAACAACACAGTAGTAGCTTGTGCATTTTTATGAATTTGTTCATTGATAAACAAAGGGCTATTTGTGCTATCAAATTGCATTCCATTTTCTACTATCTCCCATATACTTGGATGGAGAGAGAACAAGTGACTACGCATTTTGTGACTCCAAAATCCGTAGTCCTCTCCATCAAAGTGTGGAGGTTTGCCAAGAGGAATGGAAAGCAAATGTGCATTTGAACTATGCGGAATACGAGAATAATCAAAGGAAAAGTTCGAATTAACCGTCTTCTTTTTCTCGTAATCGTTGTCGTCCTTTTGGGAAGAGAAAGATTTGTCGCTGTCGTAGTAGACTATCTCCTTGATGTGCCTTGTTTTCTTCTTCTTCCCGTCTTTTCTTTTGTGGCCCAAGCCTGAGTCAGTAGGCTTGTCATCTTTTGGCTCGTTGACGAAGGACTCCTTCTCCTTATCATTTACCACCATCCCCTTGCCCTTAGGATCCATCTCTTCGGGCTATTAGTCCCTTCGTGAAGAGAACGGCTCCGATACCAATTGAGAGCACCTAGAGGGGGGGTGAATAGGTGATCCTGTAAAAACTTAAAATTTGAAGCCACAAACTTGATTAAGTGTTAGAGCAATAAAACCAAGTGGCTAGAGAGGAATTCTTGCAAGACACAATAACCACAAAGATATCGACACAGAGAGGCACAGTGGTTTATCCCGTGGTTCGGCCAAGTCAAAACTTGCCTACTCCACGTTGTGGCGTCCCAATGGATGAGGGTTGCACTCAACCCCTCTCAAGTGATCCAAAGATCCACTTGAATACCACGGTGTTTCTTTTCCTTTCACTATATCCCGTTTGCAAGGAATCTCCACAATTTGGAGTCTCTCGCCCTTATAAAAGATGATCACAAATGAACACGGAAGTAAGGATGGGATGAGCAACACACACAAGTCCACAGCAAATACGCACACAAACGGCCAAGACTTGAGCTCTAATGAATATCACAAAGTTCTCACTAGAACGGAGCTCAAATCACTAAGAATGTCGAACAAGTGCGCAAAGACGAAGTGTGAATGATCAAGAATGCTCAAAGTGTGCTTGGTATCCTCCTCCATGCGCCTAGGGGTCCCTTTTATAGCCCCAAGGCAGCTAGGAGCCGTTGAGAGCAATCCAGGAAGGCAATTCTTACCTTCTGTCGACTGGCGCACCGGACAGTCCGGTGCACCACCGGACACTGTCCGGTGCGGATTTCTTTCCTATTCTGGCGCAGCCGACCGTTGGAGACTTGGAGCCATTGGCGCACCGGACAGTCTGGTGCTCCCATCCGACCGTTGGCTCGGCCACGCGTCACGCGTGGATTGCGCGGCCGACTGTTGGCGCCCCCGACCGTTGGCTCACCGGACAGTCCGGTGAATTATAGCCGTACGCTGTTGACTCGGTTCCCGAGAGCGGCGACTTCGCCGCAGCCGACTCACCGGACACTATCCGGTGCACCACCGGACAGTCCGGTGATTTATAGCCGTACGCCACCATCGAGACCCGAGAGCTGCCTTTTCACCAGAGCCAGCCTGGCGCACCGGACATTGTCCGGTGCACCACCGGACAGTCCGGTGCACCCAGACCGAGCAGTGTCTTGGCTGCTCGCGCCAAGTTTTTTCCAATTGAATTTTCTCTGATTCTAGCACTTAGACAAATATGTTAGTACACAAAAACCAATGTACTAAGTCTAAAATCATACCTTTGTATTGATTTGCACTTTGTCCACCATTTGGCATAGTTTAACACTTAAGCACTTGTGTTGGACACCAAATCACCAAAATACTTAGAAATGGCCCAAGGGCACATTTCCCTTTCAATCACCCCGTCGACTAGATTCTGGGTGATATAAGCAAGGGAGTAACTACTCGCTCAAGATTAGCTAACTTTTGTGAGCATTACTCGTTTGTCTCTTCTATTGAGCCTTTCAGGGTAGAAGAGGCCTTGCAAGATCCGGACTGGGTGTTGGCCATGCAGGAAGAGCTCAACAACTTCAAGAGGAACAGAGTTTCGAGCCTGGTGCCACATTCCAAGCAAAATGTTGTGGGAACCAAGTGGGTGTTCCGCAACAAGCAAGACGAGCACGGGGTGGTGACAAGAAACAACGCTCGACTTGTGGCAAAAGGTTATGCCCAAGTCGCAGGTTTGAATTTCGAGGAGACTTTTGCTCCTGTGGCTAGGCTAGAGTCTATTCGAATATTATTAGCCTATGCCGCTCACCACTCTTTCAAGTTGTTTCAAATGGATGTGAAGAGTGCTTTCCTCAACAGGCTAATCAAGGAGGAGGTGTATGTGGAACAACCCCCTGGCTTTGAGGATGACACGTATCCCGACCATGTTTTCAAGCTCTCTAAGGCCCTCTATGGACTTAAGCAAGCCCCAAGAGCATGGTATGAATTCCTTAGAGATTTCTTAATTGCTAATTCTTTTAAGGTTGGGAAAGCCGGTCCCACTCTTTTCACTAAGACCTGTGATGGTGACCTTTTTGTGTGCCAAATTTATGTCGATGACATAATCTTTGCTTCTACCAACCAAAAGTCTTGTGAGGAGTTTAGTAGGGTGATGACTCAAAAGTTTGAGATGTCGATGATGGCGAGTTGAACTACTTCCTTGGGTTCCAAGTGAAGCAACTCAAGGATGGCACCTTCATCTCCCAAACTAAGTACACTCAAGATCTTCTCAAGCGGTTTGGGATGAAGGACGCCAAGCCCGCGAAGACACCAATGGGAACCGACGGACATGTCGACCTCAACAAAGGAGGCAAGTCCGTTGATCAAAAGGCATACCGGTCTATGATAGGTTCATTGCTTTATTTATGTGCTAGTAGACCGGATATTATGCTTAGCGTATGCATGTGTGCTAGATTTTAATCCGACCCAAGGGAATGTCACCTTGTGGCCATTAAGCGTATTCTTAGATATTTAGTTGCTACGCCTTGCTTCGGGATCTGGTATCCAAAGGGGTCTACCTTTGACTTAATTGGATATTCAGACTCCGATTATGCTGGATGTAAGGTTGATAGGAAGAGTACATCAGGGACATGCCAATTCCTAGGAAGGTCTCTGGTGTCTTGGAGTTCAAAGAAACAAACCTCCGTTGCCCTATCCACCGCTGAGGCCGAGTATGTTGCCGCAAGATAGTGTTGCACACAACTACTTTGGATGAGGCAAACCCTCCGGGACTTCGGCTACAATCTGAGCAAAGTCCCACTCCTATATGACAACGAGAGTGCAATCCGCATGGCAGATAATCCTGTTGAACACAGCCGCACTAAGCACATAGACATCCGGCATCACTTTTTGAGAGACCACCAGCAAAAGGGAGATATTGAGGTGTTCCATATTAGCACCGAGAACCAACTAGCTGATATCTTTACCAAGCCATTAGATGAGAAAACCTTTTACAGGCTGCGTAGTGAGCTAAATGTCTTAGATTCGCTTAACTTGGGTTGATCTATAGCATACATGTGTTTTATGCCTTTGATCATGTTACTTATACATTTATGCAATTTGTTGCTTAATTGATGGTGCTCAAGTTGTGTAAGGGATCCCCGGACCTCACAAGTCCATGTGTGGATGATGCACATATTTAAGGGGAGAAGTGCTACAACTTGACCCTTTGAGACTAATCCTTGTGTTTGAGTTACTTGATGTAGTCTCAAAGGTGCATTTAAAGGGAAAGGTGAACTTGGACCATGCAAAGACTTCCACTGCACTCCGGTATTAGTGTACTCACCTCCAAGTTTATTGTTATGCTCTTATTGCCCTTTGCTCTTAATTGACAATTTTTGGTGAGGCAATGGGGTTAAAGGGCCAAAAATGATCCCGTTTTGGTGCTTAATGCCAAAGGGGGAGATATTAAGGCCAAAGCAAATGGATCAGCTACCACTTGAGAATTTTAAAAATAGTAGAGTTAGAATTTTGATTTGACCAAAATGCTCTTATTGCGCAATTCTGTCTCTTGTGGGGGAGAATTTATGATTATGGGAAAAGGGGAGTTTCTGGCACTCGATCAATTTTTCCATTGAAATATCTCTCTTTGTGCCCAAACAAGTGAGTTTGACTTAGAGATAGGAAAATGAATTTGATTTGCAAAAACAAACAAAATGGTGGCAAATAATGGTCCAAATATGACAAATTAGAGTCAAAAACAATTTGGTTCTCTTTTGCATTGATATTGCACTTATTTTGGTTGCCTTGTGAAGTGTTGGCATAAATCACCAAAAAGGGGGAGATTGAAAGGGAAATGTGCCCTTGGGCCATTTCTATAATGTTTTGGTGATTAAGTGCCCAACACACATTCTCTAAGTTCTGAATGTGCCAAAGATTGAAGAAGTGCAAATCATGTAACAAGGTACGTTTCTAGACTGAGTACATTGTTTTGAGTACTAACATATTTTGTCTAAGTGCTAGAAATAGGAGAAAAGGAATTGGAAAAGAGTTGTACAACCAACTCCTGCTCGGTCTGGGTGCACCGGACAGTGTCCGGTGCGCCAGGCGAGTCCAAGGTGAACTGGCCGCTCTCGGGACTCGACGACGGCGTACGACTATAATTCACTGGATTGTCCGGTGGTGCACCGGACTGTCTGGTGAGTCGTTCGCGGCGAAGTCGTCGCTCTCAGGAAAAGGATCAATGGCGTACGACTAAAATTCACCGGACTGTCCGGTGGTGCACCGGACTGTCCGGTGAGCCAATGGTCGACTGCGCAACGGTCGACCGCGCAATCCACGGGCGACGCGTGGCCCGCACCAACGGTCGGAAGGGGGCACCGGACTGTCCGGTGTGCATCGGACAGTGTCCGGTGCGCCATTCGGCCCGGAGGTGCAACGGTCATTTGCGCCAGAAAAGGAAGGAGATCGGCACCGGACCATCTACAGTGACTGTCCGGTGGCACACCGGACTGTCCGGTACGCCACTCGACAGAAGGCAAGGATGACCTTCCTTGTTGGCCTCCAACGACTCCTAGCTACCTTGGGGCTATAAAAGGGACCCTTAGGCGCATGGAGGAGCCAACCCAAGCATTCACTAAGCATTCTAAGTCTCCCACACTCCATCTCCGCGCACTTGATCGATTGTGTTAGTGATTTGAGCTCCGTTCTAGTTGTGAACTCTGTGTGCTTCATTTTGAGCTCAAGTCTTGGCTTGTGTGCGTGTGTGTGTGCTGCGGATTTGTGTGTGTTGCTCCCAACCTTACTCTTGTGCTTTCATTGTGATCTTTGTTGTAAGGGCGAGAGACTCCAACTTGTGGAGATTCCTCGCAAATGGGAAAAAGAGATAAGAAAGAAAAACCGTGGTATTCAAGTTGATCATTGGATCACTTGAAAGGGGTTGAGTGCAACACTCGTCCATTGTGACGCCACAACGTGGAAGTAGGCAAGTATTACTTGGCCGAACCACGGGATAAAAATCGCGTGTCTCTTGTGTGCTTTACCTTTGATTATCTGTGGTCACAAGAACTCGCTTCTAGCTACTTAGTTGTTCTAACTTACATAACAAAGCTTTGTGGCTATTAGTTGTTGATTTTTACAGGATCATCTATTCACCCCCTCTAGGTGCTTTCAGCAACCTAAAATACCATGGAGTCCATTACGCCAATATGGTCTCCGAAACGATCTAATGCTTGCAAAAGCTAAGAACGTCGTGCCGTGCTTGGGTTGTAGCCTCGCCCCGTAGTGCTAGCCCGGCCCGATACGATTGTATTTTTTATTTTACAACAAAACATATATACATATATATAATTTATATTTAATATTAAAAAACATTTGAGCATGATGTTTTCTAATGGTTAGACAGTTTCACCCAGTGTCTTCCGTCCTTCTTCCATCAGGGCATGGGTTTGAACCCTACCTATCTGCACCGTTTTTTAATATTTTACGCTGATTTAATCTAATGGGTCGACGGTCTAACGGGCTAGCCCGCCACAGTCAGCAGGCCAGCAATGACGTGACTAGGCCAGAGTTATGGCCCGTGGGCATCTGACCCATGTCGGGCTGCCGTTTGGCCATCTATAGACGTGCAACGGATTAATTTGAAATAGATACGAGGGGTCATTTATAAAAAGATAACGTGGGACGACCGTTGAAACTTATGCTTTAAATATAGTATAGATATAAATATTACTAGATTAATTATATAATATAGTATAAACTTAGTTAAGAACATAAATATTAATGGGCATATATGTGTATTGGCCGGCCGGCAGCGCCCTCTGGCAGTCAGAGGTCAACAGTCACCGCGAGGGGATGTTTCATTTACTGAATGCTTTCTTTTTCGTTTCTCAGTTAATCCACCGTGGACGTCTGCTGCCCGGACGTCTACATCCTTGCCGACGTCTGCTACCCGGACGCCGTGCCTGGCTGGCTGGCTCTTCCCCACAGCAGCAACTTTACAGCACTTTTGAGTAGTGTTTACCAAAACGCATCACTTGTAATTTCTAGTGAAGCACCTGTAATTCTAAAACATGCAGACAACTTTACAGCAAACCTCACCAATTTGGATCAAAGACAATTCCAGATTCACACAATTAGGTGCTAATTTGGTAAACACTACTGTGAGGAAGTTCATACATAGCTGACATCTTGTTCATAAATCAAGACATCAAGTTGATACATAGGTGGACAAACAGTTAGGTGCTAATTTTTTCCTTCTTACTCTGTGTCAATTTCTTGGTAGTCCTTTTATTATTTGTTGGAGTACTCTTTCCTGGAGATGCATCACCAGTGGGCTGCCCAAGCAACATTGCGAGCTGTCTGTATAGCAAAGACTCAAAATGATCAGTTTGTCCAACTCCATTATCAGTTTTGCACGAGGGTAATCTGTCGAAGCTCTCATTTGATGAGGGTAAAGCAGCAAAAAGGTGACCTCCTGAAAATCTCCACTCCTCGCTCCCTCTCCCACGCTGCAAGTGCAAAATCACAACACGCCGTTACCGCCATGAGGCCGCCGCCGCCGCCGCAGGCCCTATCGCCAGAGCATAGCACCAGCACGAAGCCGTCGTCCGCGGCGAAGAGGGCGTTCACGAGCCGGACGGCGCTGTCCACCAAGGGCCACGAGGCGCCACCCGAGCGCAAAAAGAGGAAGACGCCGCCGCCCGAGTCAACGCCAGCCAAGGCCTCGGATGCCACAGAGCCGTCATCCAAGAAGAAGCTCGTGCTATTCGGGCGCGCGTGCCGCCCCGACGACGAGGCTCGCGTCCCAGAGACCCTCGCCGCGCCCTGCTGCGCCGGCGGCGGCGAGCAATCTAGCAAGGGCGCCGCCCAAGTGAAGAACGCCGGGCATCAATCCATCAATGACGCGCTGGGGCACAAGGCCAAGACTTTAGATGAGATGCGCGAATTGTATCCTCACCTCGTCGATGAGTCGATGGCCCTTCTTGACCCGGCGGTGCTGGAGAGGGTGCTACCCCGCATTGATGACAACGAGGCCCAGGCGTTGGACAAGAAGATCAAGAGGGCGAGGAGGCAGCTCACCAAGGCCATCAGGGAATCGGTGAGCAAACCCTTCTTATCCTTAATCAAACTTACTTGGGAGTACGATTTCCCTTTAATTACTCTCAACTCAAGGTTCCGGCCTTCCGTGTCTTTGTTTTAATTTTCTTGTGATTGTGGTTGTGCTTCTAATGAATAAATTATTGGACTAGGTTGTTTCAAAGTATTTAACCATTGGTGAAAAGAGTTTGGATATTATGCCCACATCATTTAGCTATTAGACATGGTTCCACTTTATGCTGAAAATATAGTGACAAGGGCATAGGGATGGGGTCCAATTGAATAAACTACACGAAAGTTAAAGTGGTCCTGCCGCTACTTAATAATTACTATACATGCTTATGCTGATTTCAAGATCCATGGTATTTGTTTAACAATTGCATTCATAGATAGGCATCTTTTGTTGTCTGGTTCCCAGATGTAGGCTACCTCAAAGTATTTTACTGCGATTGATGCCATTTGATAGTGAAGAGGGCATAGCCAATCTTTGCGTACATTTGTGACCATTACCTAAAAGCATTTTGCGTGGACATTGCAAATATGGAGTGCATCACTACAGTCAAATGGTGCCCCTTATCTGATGTCCTCAATTTTCAAGGCACTGATTGCCCCACTTTAGTACAGCCAGTGTACCGTACAACGCTTTGCCTATAAATAGGAAATATGGTTGCAAGCAACTCAAGGTTTCACTTTCAGCATACTGTTCCAGAATCCAAAACAATGATGTCTATTTGGGAATGAAACTAACAGAACTGCGACTTAAGTATACTAATATAAACTTCATTGTTTGAAGCACCATACTCTGGAAAAAATGGAATTTGTGACATCAAACTCTGCAAATAAAATGATTTTTTTCAATAGGTAGTCATCATCCCTTTGCCTTGGAAACTGCTATGTGTACCAGACTTTTTTTTCTGCCCTTCTAGTTTGCACTTGCTCTGAAATATTTTTTATATGCTGAAAGATGCATTTTACATTTGTGTCAAATTACCCCACCAATCACAAGAGGATGATGTTCAGGCTGCATCCTGTCTGACTTCTAAACTTCGGGTGCTAATATATCTTTTATCATCACTAGTGAAACCACATGTTGCCAAAATAACACTAGTCTATAAACTCGACCTGCAGGGGGAGGGGTAAGGCAGCCCCCGAGTATTGTATAGAAGACCTTCTCCCACAGGTCGAGAAACACCTGAACCCGTGCCCCGCCCATATATAGCGGCATCAAAGCCCATGTGAGAACAACCGCGACCGGGGCGGAGCCTTAGACCTGTGCTTTAGCGTGGACAGATGAAGGGATTCTTTTAACCACAACCTGAAATTTGCTCCCACTGGGAGTCGAACCCAGGACCTGAGGAGTGCTACTCAGACCACAAAACCAATTCAGCTAGAGGCCCTTTTGCAAAACACTACTCTATGTCAATGACAAATGAGGTTGGGCCTCACATGTCATTCACAGGCACAACAATACTATTTTTCGGGTCATATACTGGGCTGAACACATGAAAGCTATTCACAGTTTTTGTAAAAAAATGGTTTGAAATCTATTGAAAGTTTGAAACAGAATAACTGGTCGGTTAGTGTCAATGTCTAAAGCAGCATTCTTCTACTGGATGGATTTCCACCTGTTGCATTTCATGCTTGGTGCAGTGTGCTTCAATGATTTCAAGTCGGGCGACTTGCTAGTCGATACACCTGGGCGACCAGGCGACTAATCGCGATTAGGACGACGACTAGGTCGACTAATCGGGTCCTAGTCGACCTGGACGTCCCTACAGCGCTCCTACATATTTGCAGGACCTATGTATATAATATTGATATATATAGCAATATAGCATATAGAAGGCAATACCAAACATAAGTACATAACAAATATGAATACTGGAACTGGACAATTCAGATTTCAGAACATGAACATCAGTCACTAACTAAATTATATATAGCAATATAGCATATAGGAAGCAATACCAATTACCAAACATAGCAAATATGAATACTGGAAGACAGAATTCAGATTGCAGGTTTCAGAACATGAACAATTGAACATCAGTTATTACTCAGTAGTCACTAACTCACTAATTCATATGATGCAAAGTTGCAGACTTACTAGTTACTACATAAATGCCAAGTAAGACTTACTATTGACCTAAACTAGGAGTCCAGGGCAACTAATCGCTTCCACCCAAATTGGACGACTAATCGCGATTAGTCGACGACTAATCGGACGATCGGACGATTAGTCGAGCAGATCGGGTCGGCCTCCCTAGTCGTGCTAACAGAACCGACTAGCCTGACTAATCGCGACTAATCGCGATTAGTCGGACGACTTGAAATCACTGGTGTGCTTGCCACAAAATGTGTGATTTCTAGATTTACTTGCTTCTTTGTGTGTTCGTAACCTTTGATATAATAGTATTTTGTCCCTTAATATTCTTCTCAAGTTTTATGCAGTATTAGTTACTGGTTGATTATCATTTTTATATGAGCTGGATAAAATCTTCAGCACTGACTTGTCGGATGAACTGATCTTTCACAACCAAGTTGGTCATGCCTTTCAGATAATATATATTTAATGTGACTTGTTTGTATTAGAATGGTTTAGAGTTAGTTGGATTAGTATACACATAAGAGTGAAAGGATGTGGATGCTTGTGATAAGGATTGCGACTTGTTTCTATTAGTGTGTGTGTGTGTGTGTGTCTATATATATATATATATATATATATATATATATATATATATATATATATATATATATATATATATATATGATAGTGACAGGATGTAATATGCTTGTGATAAGAAATGGAACCTATGACTATGAAGTAATAACAAATGAATATTGTATACATGCATTTAGTTCAGTGCATTCTTTGTTTGATTCATACATTTTACAGTAAGCAAGACACATAGTAGATTATTAGCCTTCCATAACCTTTTTGAGACGTTACCATCAATACTTGAAGTTGATGAATATACATTTGTACTAATGTAGGCAATGATGAAAAACATGGAAACATCTGTTGTATTTCTTTGTGAGGCTACTAGGCTTCAAATGGAAAAGCCAAGAATGGATAAACAGGATGGTCTGGATATATGTGCTCAAGAACGATTGGCACGAGTGGAACGTGAAATAGTGGAACTGAGACAGATTGTGATAGATTCTCACTATCAGGCAACGATACAAAGCAATCTACTCCATGATAATTCATCATTGAAGGTTAGATTGTCATTTGATTACTATTGATATATCTCCTGTGGGTATGAATTTTTTTCATTGTTTCTGTCCCCTTTTTCTTCCTAGGGTGTAAGATGTAAATCTGAAGAGAGTCACCCTCAACTGGCTGTAGCTGAAAATCAGATTCCACACAAAGTGATTATCTTCCTTTGTTGATTTTTTTTTCTATTGTGTTGCTTCATGTGATTTTTTATGTGTCACATCAAGTTTATTTTATTGTAGATACTACAAAAGAAGATCGATGTGCCAAATGGCTTCCCCCATGAAAAGAATGAGGAGGTTACATCTAAGTATAAATATGATGGTGTCGTTCCCCCAAGAAACCCACATGATAATCTGGTTATCTCCTGCTTTTGTTACTTTTCTATTTAGACATGAAACAAACAATTTGGTGAAAAGTAGAGAACTCTTTGGTTTTAACAGAAATCAATATGAGAAGGCAAACAAACCCCATCGATACCCACTCCTAGAGCGAAAAACATGTCCAGTTGTGCATCATCATTAAGCAAGCTTACGCTCAAATTTATGATGTCTTGGGGGACATCCTCTTGGTTTCAAAAAAAAAATCATTTTTTAGTTTAAACTTGAAAACCTCTAAAAGTGTGATACAATATTTCCAAACTACCGTTGTGTTTTCAATGGAGAGCAGCCTTGTTCTAGCATGGTCATCAAGTGGGTCAAGGAGGAGTCTCACATCTGGTGTAGGGCTGGAGCTAGTGGATTAGACAGCATCCTTTCCGCTCCAGCGCACTAATCGGCGACCTTCTGTTTTGGGTTTCCATGGTCATGAGTACAGGTGTTCATACTATCATTGTATTTATAGCTATCCTCTAGTGTGTGTGGGTTCGTGTGGCTTTATATGAGGTTTTTATCCTCACCTTTTCTTCTTATTATAATGATACACAGCTCTCATGCGTTTTCGAAAAAAATATTTCCAAACTACTGAGTAAGTAGCTTTTAAACTTGAAAACCTCTGAAAATGTGATGCTATATTTCCAAACTACTGAGCAAGTAGCTTCAAGGGTTGATGAGGACAATGACACGAGAAAGAGAGCTTTGACCATTGCGCTGTAGCCCTTTGATATCTCGTGTGTGTTTTGGGGTGCGGTGGTTGTGTGTACCCTTGTTGGGGAAGTGCCCCCCCCCTCCCCACACACACACAAAAACACATTTTTTTGGTTTTCCATACTGTGAACTGTTTTTTCTATCTTAATTGAAAGGCAGAGCTTCTACCGTCTCTTTAAAAAACTATTTCATAGGCTCTCTTCAATCTGCTTTTGTTTTTGCAAATTTGTGGTCGGTGCTGATGAGAACCAAAACAGCTCTTAAGTTTTCACCAAATTAACTGTTTCCACTAAATATGTCCACCTTTATTTAGTGGAATTTATCATCCCTTGCTTAAACTGTCCACAGAAACTGCAAGGGTTGATAAAGCCACCATTCAATACATTTCATGGCCGGACAAGAAAGGTTGACGCGGAAAGTCAGACTGGGCCCAATATGGTTAGCTCCCTTTACACTTATTGAACTTACATCAGGCATGCTTCTGTTCTGGTAGAGGAAATAAAGCCTATATTTAGCACAAAATGTGTACATGTGCAACTGTGTACCTGTGTCTTAATAGTTGAATAACGTTCCATATTTGCTTCTTCTGTTTAGGATGGCAAAGAGGTTGTGTTGCATTCAATAGTTTGGCCACATACTCCAGTAGGCAAGGCTATTCTTCAGAGCAGTTCGCCGTCTACAATAGTAGGTGGCGTGAGAATTGGAACTGAATGTTGTAAGGTTTTTTTGAGTGAGGTGTTAAAAAGCGATGCTCCACTGTTTCGGCAAAATGGGGAGATGAAGATGTTTGATGCACTTAAGTGTTCAATTGCATGGCCAAATACCCTAGTAATATCTTGAATTCCTCTAGTTATTATAGATTATTTTATTGCCACATAAGTAAAGAAGCAAAAAAACATTTATTTTCAGGTCCAAAGATAATACCATTGCTAGCAAGGCAGTACCTGACCGACCGTATCATCAAGGTACCATAACTGCTAGTTGTTGGTTTATACTTTATACCTTATGAAACTCGTGCTCTCGAAAAATAACACATGAAATTTTATTGTAATCTCACTCGTTGATCATCTATATATTGTAATTGGTTGAAGGTTAAACCTTTTGAACAATGTCCAAAATGCAACATCCAGCGTATCTTATTGGACTCGCAAACATGCTCTAGTTTAGTGATTAGTTTGTTTTGATGGGATGCCTTTCTCAAGTTGTTGAGATAGAAACTTAATTGTGCCTGTTGTCCAATTTTGCATTATAGATAGGAACAACAATCAAGCCTTTTTTTATGATAGATAGGAAGAACTACAAAGTGATTAATTTGGGCTGATCTGTTCATGAAACAATGCTAAGTTGCAGCTAAAAGCTTTAACATCAGTTTTTATGTTCAGGAAATCAAAATTAATTTCTGAAAAATTACATGGAACTATGATTTTCTTGGTGTCTCTGACAATTGCTTCAAGATGGAATGCATAAGCTCCATCAACGGCCATTTGTAAGTAGATCGATACCATAAGGATGCTTACAAAGTGTGTGTTTCTCTTAGTTTACCTGAGGGTGTGTGGGGTGCGTGTTTGTATGGCCATTTTGGCCTTCTCTTCTTTCTTGATGCAATGATACACAGTTCTGCGTAGTTCTGCGTATTCGAGAAAACATAAGGATGCTTAGTTAACGTGCTGATCCTTTACAGCATGCAATGAAAGCTCTTATTGGGTGCTACATATTGTTTGGTGTGTACTCAGTAGTGTGTTTTTTGTGGGAACATACAGTAGTATCATCAAATTTTATATGACGTCACTTTGTATATATTTTTGATATAAATTACAGTCTGTTGATATCTTTTTAGTGCAGTAGACAATTAATTATTATTTTCCATTTTCGTGTGTTATATAGGTCATCGACAAAGCTCGTTCGGCAACTGAATGGTGATGTGTCATTTTGCACATAACGTGGATGCCAATAGTAATATTATGATTTTGATCTTCAAACACAACACATACTTTTGGTATAGGATGTTCTAAGGAAAAAACGTCTCAAGTTGCATGTAACGAGTCTGTTTTGGCTTTTGTTCATATATGGGTGACAATGTGTGGTGTTACTAGACCACTGTTTGGTCAATTGGAGTAACAAATCTAGTGATCTCTCTTGTTATAGTGATCTCTCTTGTTAGAGTTACTGTGGTTGTATTGTAGTGGCCTCTTTGTGTAATGGGCTTAGGTCTAACAATTCTATTATAAATATGTCACCAACCCTAGTTAGGGTTATGGGTGGCAATGGGACCCAATCCTCGATTCTTCGTGGGAAATTAATCTATTAGAGGATGGAGAACTTTCTTTCCATACGGAAATGTAAATGGGAAAAAATCGTCCCTGATAGGTAAATAGGGATGGAGATGGGGAAGCATTTTCCATCATCATTCCCTGCGAGACTCGTTAAATTTGCACGTGACAATGTTTTTATATATAGTTAATGATAAAAATAAATAATTATCTTACCAAGAGATCACTCCTTATACAAATTTGTTCATTTTGATATATATATACTGATTTCTTACATCTGAGAATGTGTATAAATGACAATATTTTGAATTAATAACAAAGGAACTACATACTTAGGGTTAGGCTTTTCAGTCTAATATGGTATCTACAACTATGTTTAACCTTCTTCCCCACCCGAGCCCCAACTGTAGCCATCGGCTATAGTAACTCGTCGGCGTCCGCAGGTCACGCCCTCGACGTGCTAGGCTCCATGGTCGGTGTCATCTGCTGTCCACGCCCCCGACGCGCAAAGTTCGCTCCCTCGCCTAATTGCCTGTGTCGACCTCTAACGCGTCTAGCGCCGTCGCGGGTCGAGCCGCAACTCTGTTCCCCTGTCCACGCTCGACCTCGAGCCATGTCTGCTCCTCCGTCTGCGCCCTTCCTCCACCATGTCTAGGAGCCGCCGAGTTGTCGTGCCTCCACACCGTCGTGTCCTTGGCAACAACACACCCCTCCCTCCTCTCTCCCATGGCAACCTCGTCTTGGGCGGCCATCGCCGACTACGTCTCCATCATGAATGCACCATCGCCCAGGTTCTCTGCTCTGTAGCTGCCACTAGGCGTCTCTGCGCCGCTGTTGTCGGTCACATCTGTCGTGGACCCGTCGCCACTTACCATTGTCGTTGTCGGGTCCGGCGACATCACCCCCACCGGCATTGGTGCCTCGACAGCACCCGCCTCCCTCGCCGCCCTCTACATGGCCGCACTACGGGAGGTCGCGCCCGTGACACATGTGCCTCTGCTCGATGCTGCTGCCTATCATGCCGAGCTTTCTGGCCCCACACTTTCCCCACATGGGTATGGGAGTGGTCACCGCCTTAGTTGATGGATCTTCTCCTCTCGCGAGGGGCGGGGGGGTTGGCACGCTCTTGTCACCGGTGTACAGTCACCAGTCGACGATCACCACCTCTCAGCGTCGTGCCCCCATCGCTGCCCTTGCGGCCGCTTGCCAGCTTGCGCAGGCGACTGCCCGTGCCTAAGAGCAGGAGCATGTGTCTGTTGACACCCTCGAGTGTTAGCTCGTCGTGCCCATCCACTCGCTTGAGAGCGTCCCGGGCACTGACTCCCACTCCGTGCACGACATCGACGACGAGGCTGTTTTTCTCACCCTTGACATGCCGGTTATCGTCAGCCTTCATGCACAGGCGGCAAGATTCCCCAGCATACGAGCACTTGTCTCCATCATCCTCGACCCAGAATCGGCTCAGCACTCGCTAGCGCGACCAAGCCCTGTGACTCTCCACGGCTACGTCTTCGACGACCACATCCTCGTCGATGCAGCTGTGCCGACGCAGGTCTGATGTCGGATGGACAACGTGGTCCTCTCCTGGATCCTCGACCCCCTCACAGTCGAGATGCAGGACATCGTCCGGGTGCGGGGGAGGGGGTTGGAACCGCTCGCTAGGCCTGTGTTGCTTTAGAGGCGCAGTTCCTCGGCAACCTTAGGTCCGGATCCTCCATGGACACCACCTTTCGCTAGCTTGTCTAGGGGGATCTCACCGTCACTGAGTACTACTGACAGATGAATACCAGGGCGAAGACCCTCCACGACCTTGGCTCTCTAGTCATGGATGAGACGCTCGTTATCAACCTCCTGCATGGGCTCAATCTCTTGCTTGAGGAACTCACATCTGCGGTTGTTACCATCGCTGACGCCGTGACAACCCTCTACAGTGGCAAATGTGGGGGCAGGCCCAACGGGCCTCTCCTGCTGCCTCTGGGGGTGTGCCCTCTCATCTGAGTGCGAACCCATCGTCCTTTGGTGCTCCTCGTCTAGCTGCCAACTCCAGCGGTGGTGGTCGTCGTCGCTAGGATGATCGTGGTCGTGGCGGTGGTGCACCGACGGCCCATGGCAGTAGCTCGTGGCTTTTTGTTGAGAACCAAATGTGACTGAGCGGACGGTCCATACTGTACGTCGTAGTGGGGCAAACTGTGTAGAATCAGTTAGGCTTCTAGATTTCTTGTGGGATTTGTTAGCAAAACCTGTGGGATTAACTCGAGAACCGACTTGTAACGGGTCCAGACATCAGTTTTACACTCTGCATAGGTTGTACCCTGTACCCACAAGTCATGTATCCCATGTCGTCAGGGTTTGCAAGGCCCTTAGACACTACCGAGGTGAATGGCTAGGGATCCACTACGAGGCCTTTACAAAGTTCCACTAGCTTCCAAAAACCCGCTACAGTTTATAGGGAGAGCACTTGCAAGAATCCCTCGTCTGACCGCCATCGCAGCAAAATCAACCCGAGAACCTCCTTGCATGCAACTCCCCTAATGCCCTTGCCCCTTTCGAGTAAGGTAGTCTTCCACTAGCTTTCCTAATTAGTTAGCCAAGTGGTCCCATTCCTCCCTTGTGGTGGCACGTTTTCCCTGGTGGTTCTCCATGTTCCCATTAACATAATGGTCTTATCATGAACATAAATAACATAACAGAATAATTGGAACATGGATGTAATGAAATATTAACCCAAAACCATGTAAAGCAATAGCATAACTACCCAAATGATTCAGGGGTAAACAAGGGAAAAATGATAAACACACTAGGGTGACCTATTGGGTCCCATCAAAATTAACCTATGCAGATCATTATAATTAATAAGAACATGACTGGGTAAAAAGGAAGTGATCAAGGGCACAACTTGCCTCGCACTTGAGATTCCAGGTACCAGGATGATTCTTCAGATCCTCGAAACCTCACTGCTAGTCGCAACAATACAAATAAACACGGTATATATAAAATTAACATCACACCAAATATAAGTACAAACTGAATAATAATGATCTACGCGAAGCTACGAGATCGCAGGTTTGAGAACCACTAAAATCGGAGTTACGATTAAGGAGTTATGATTTTATAGAAGATCTATGTGATTAAAATATCAATCTATATTATGAATTGGTTAGTGTAAATTATATGAGAGGTTATTCTATAAATAATTATCTCCACCTTAATCTAAATCATTATTTGATTAAATATCATCTGATCATATCCATAAGATGAGATTAATATTAAGGCAGTTAATCCTATTAGTTACATATTTATAAAAGTAGGGGATATCATATAACAAGTGTTGCTACTGCGTGGTAAATATTTATACGATGCTAACACAACTGGAACGGGTCGATTCGGAGTTATAGATTTTAAGTTATGAATTTCTAAAGATTTTATGTGTTTTGTACAAGATCAAATAGGATATAAATTTTAATGTGAATTTCATGTAAAAATAGTGGCACTAATTGATAAACAATAATATTATAAAATTATACAAATTGGAATGGATTAATTTGGACCTCATATAAATTTTATATGAATTAAACAAATTCTAACAATTATTTTCACATTAAAAATCATTTTCTATTTACTTTTTCTGGTTTTTTCTAATTCCTGGACCGGGCGCATAAAAACCAGAGAGTGCAGGGGGCTCGGTGTAACTCTTCCCAAGACTCAGTTTACCCACGTAGTGGACCGCGGGTTAATTACTGGATTCTACAAGGGCTCTTTTACAAAATCAATCGGCGAAGGGGTATCGGACGGGCTGAGCCGTCCGATCATGACCGCACAGATCTAATTAGTCGCGCCTGAACTGGTACGCAAGCATGTCCATCAGATCAAGATCTAAGGGTCCAAAACTAATAAAGGCCAACCTATCCACACACCTCCGATCTAGATCGGACAGTCCAACCACCACGACCGAATCGGTATCAAACGCATCTGATCACGACCGTTTATTCACCGATCTACAGTCAGCGCGCTTCTCTTTCTCACCCGATCCTGACCACAGCGGCACAGCAGGTACTCGTGGCGGAGAGCTCACCGGAGCAATGCCCACCCGCGCCCCAAAGCACATCTCCCAAATCTGAAAGGTGCTACACGTCGATGGGCCAAAAGGAAATAGCAGGGGGAAGCTCATACCGAGTTTAGCACGGTGGGGAAAGCTGACCACGAGCGATGGCAGATGGCGGCGATCCACCGGTTCTGGCGAGCAATTCGCCGCGCGACGATGGCTCACGAGCCCGATTGCCCACCCGCTCGCGATCCACACAGAACGGAGATCCCCATAGTCAACTCCTCGGCCAACGAGCGACACTAGGCGCGGAATGAGCACACGACGGCGAGGTTTGGCTTCCTTTTCCCCCCGCGATTCTGGCATGCGCGACGAAATAGCCTGGTGATCTATGGTGGCGGCGCTTGGATGGGATGCGAGAAAAGCCATGGTGCTTCGGTTCTTATACTCCGGTTCGGTGGGAACGGCCTGCCCGGTCTTTGCGGTGATCCTGGCTGTGCGGACGTGCCACCGTTGGCGAGATCCGCGGAGAAGAAAGCACCCCGACAGAACGGGCCCGCACGGGAGTGAGAGGCACGTGTTTGACCCAGGGACCCACGCAGCAGAGATATAGGGCGGAAAGCGGCTGACTGTGTGGCCCCATAGGGCAGTGGCGTGGCACGCGTGGCTTTGGTTGACAACTGGGACCCGCAGGGCAGCGACACACAGCGCGTGAACGCGCGGGCCGATCGGCTGTGCACGAAAAGTCAATATGGGCCGAGCGGGAAAGAATTAGCCCAACGCCACATTTGCTATTTTCTTCTTTTTCTTTTCTATTTCTGGTTTCTCTTTTATTCATTTTTTAAATCCAAATTTGAATTCGAATTTAACTATAAATTTATACCATTTTAAACATACCCATTGAGTACTCCAGTATAAGAGGCTTTTATTTAATTAAATATTTTATTCTCTTTATTTTGGTGTAGTATTTTTCCCTTTGCTATTTTCTATTTTATTTTCATTTATAATTTGAGGTCAAATTTAAATTATGATTCCTTATGGTAATAAAATGTATTACCACAAATTCATAAGTATGGGATGCCCACTCTTTCATATGATTATTTTAATATTTTAATTGATTATGAACATGAATTGCCTACTAAATTCCAAAGGCTTCAAAAATTCTAAAATCTCTATCATATATATTCTTATTTCTTTGTTTTATTATTTTATTATTATTTTTTGTACCAATTTTGGGCTCTACAGTACGCGCGTCCCATCTGGAGTTGGTAAACGGCGTGGGGGAACAATAGTCGTTATTCCCGGGCACACACCATCGTAGTTGGTGAAAGCGAACATGATTGTTGTCATGTCGCTCCTGTTCGCCTGTGATGTTGCCTGGGTAGGTATGTGCATTGAATGCTCATGTCCCCTGTGGCCTTTGGCTGAGGCTTGGCTCGAGGTTGTCTTCCTTGCTCGAGACGGGCTTAGGCGAGGCGGAAACGGTAGTTCGGTGGAGAGGAGACCTCGGGCGGGATGAGGATTTCCTCGAGTACCTACCTGGTCCGAGGGCAGGCTTGGGCGAGGTAGAGTTATGAGTGACCGCCGAGAGGAGTCTCGGGCAAGTCGTGGTTTACACTATCTTGACATCGGGGAATGTGTCTGACGGTGGTCTTGGGGTTAAGCGCATTTTAGGGGCATAATCTATGTACCCCTAATTATGATACCCGACAAGTATCTCATTACACATTGATTCGATGGCCTCTAATCTTTCATGATCTGACTCACCAAACTAACTCTGGTACCAATATGTATACTTTAGGTTCACCAAACCACCTTTTCCTACCCCTTGTTCAGATGTGCTGCCCTCCTTAGCCTTCAACATTTCCCATTAATTCACAAGGGGACATACCTTAAAGGCTATGTGCTCATGAACCAAATCTCTAGTGCAAATGTAACTGCAAACAACATTAAAAGCCACCAGGCAGGCTTGAGCTTCTTCCATCTATACAACTGCTGGTCTCTTTACATCAAAGCAAGACATAATGGGCCTCTAAATAATTCCCTTAATATATTCTCTCTTCTCGAAATCGTTTTTTCATCAAACCACTATTTCATCCAATAACCTGGCCATTTTCCCTGGAAGGCTGGTGTAACACCCCTAGTGTTACTGGCACTAAAATTTGAGCATAACATCATGTGCATTGACATTTCATGTTGTTTGTCACACCTAGAATGCATTCACTAGGTAAAAATTTTAAAAGAAGTTGTGATGAGGTGACTTGATGTGTGATCAACCCTAGGGTAGGGTACTCAACCCGGGGATTAGGGCATGAGGGTAGTAGTAAGCCCAAAATGAGAAAACCTCAAAAGTCACTAGAAATGTTCATAAGACATCTAGAGTATTGGGTTTGAGTGACACAAAAACCCTAAATTACTCAAAACCCTAAAAAACCCTAGAAAACCCTAATTGGAACCCTAGGGGGGTAAATGTAAATTCTAGGCACTCTTGGACCAAAGTACAAATATCAAAGTAATAGAACACCACAAACTAAGTAACTTTTACATTGGAGAATTTTCAAGTGGAGTGATGAAGTTTGGACTTATTTGCAAAAGGTCCAAGAAATCCTATGTGACTAAGTTCTGAAATTCAGAGAAAGTGAGTCATGTTTGGAGCTTGGTAACTCTGAATTCATAAGGAATTTGCCCTAGGTCAATACATAAAAATTGTAGAGCTATGATAGGGGTATAACTTTGCTTAAGTGACTAAGCCTTGGTGACATACAAAATTTGGAGTAAAATGGACTCAAAGTTGGGCTGGCAGTCGCTACTACTGACTGAATTATGGCACCAGTGAAACTGGGAGAACTTGAAGATCAAATTGTGAGGAATTGAGTGGGTAGCTGAGTAAGATCTTTATAACAAACCTGTAGCTAGTTCTTTGGATGACAATATTGATGCAGACAAGTGACCGAGTTGTTACATGAAAAATAGAGAATGAAGCTCTCCAAAACGCGCTGTCAGAGTGTCTGATGAAGATCATCATGGTACAGTGACCATAAAGATCTCCGGTGCCGTGAGCTCGACGCCGGTGATCTGCCACCACAATTCGTGCCCGCCTGGGAGATTCGTGCCGTGGTAAGAGTAGATACCATCAGGGCGGGGTGAAAATATCCAGTGTGGGGTGAATTCGGTCGCTGGCCGGACCGGTCGTCGTGTCCCGCCGCGGTCAATCGCGCTGGCATCACCGGAGTTCACCGTTATCCGGCTAGGCTATGTGCCTCAAAGCCTTACCACGTTGTAGTAGACCACCTTAGGTAGCTTGTTCATCGCCTGAGACACTGCCACGGTAAAAGTCACGATAGCGCTTGCGCCAGTGACTTCCCCTCTCTCTAGCCGCCAGCGCGCCTTCTCAAAATTAGACGCCACCACCGTAGGACTCTATAAATTGTTGTCCAGTGAGTTCCGCTAGGTAATTACGCATCCAACGCACCAGCCATTGCCTCGGATCATCCACCAGAGCCTCCCAATTTCGTGTTTCCCCCAAATACGTTTTCTGCGCCACCGTGAACACTTCGTCGTGGACAACCCTCTACAGGTCAGTTCAAGCTTCCTTGATTGGTGTTCTAGCCTCCCTCAAGCCCCCTGTTGCTCGTAGACCCATTCGATTAAGCTAGACCGCACCAAATCGTCGTGAACACCTCGGATTATCTCGGATTTCCGCCGTCGTCGTGGCAGAGAGATTTTGGCCGGGATTCATGCAATTAGTTGAGGGATTAGGGTCGCCAGGGGTAGAATTTGGTGCCGATCGAGTAAGAAGCTTAGCCTATGCGTATTCTGGCCAGTACAGGCTCGCAGGAGAGTGTGTTCACCACAGTCGGTGGTCGGGACCTAATCTTGCGAGGAAACAAAAAGGGAGGGGCCTCGGTGCAAATGTCAGAGACACAGGTGAATAGTGCGAAAGGGTTCTTAATTAGTTATTTAAAAGGCCGGGGTCCTCTGCGTAAATTGAGCATCGCGGGCGTGTTTCCCTGTTCATGGGCCGGCTCGGGCTGGTTTGAGCCCGTTACTATTCATTCCTTTTCCTTTTATTTTTATGCCAGGCTTAGGGAATTCATAGGAAATTCTAGAAAAATGTAAAAAAATGGCACCAATTTTACTAGATTCCTAAATTCCTCTAGTATTTAATAAAAATAGTTCCAAGATTTTTAGTCCAAACCAGGAATTATTTAGTATTTAAGAAGGTCTAAACCTAGTCTTTTGGAATTTTAGAAATTACTAGATAGCTCCAAAAATCATAAAACATTTTGGGTAAACTTAATTTGATAACAAGAGCCCTTGGGTGAAGTTTGACATGCTTTGGATATTGTTTGATCCCTAAACCCAAAATCCTAGCTTTCTAGGTAATAGTTGTCTTATCCTAGTGGAGTACTGACTCAGAAAACCCTAGTACCCCTGGTGTACCGTGAAGAAAAGTTGTATTCAAGATACAACTTGATGTATCATTAATATAATTGCATATTCATAGCATCACATGAGCATTCATGTATATGTATGGTTATGTATAGAAAACAAAGAAGAAGTAAGTGTCAAAGGAGAAGAGACTACACCACCTACTGAGACTCCACCCACAGGGAATTGTTTTTATTTTGATATCTGTGGAACAGATCCTGAATCCCCTACAACACAAGGCAAGCCCCGGTGCATTTACCTTGTTCCTTGTGATTTTTAACTCTTTATCACTTGAATGATGCATTAGGTGATAGGAGTTGGGTGCTAAACCAATTGTTGCATTTCCTTCCTTGGAACTGTTTACCCTTCCTTGATTACCTATTTTGTTAAAAGGTTTTCTGATGCTTAGTCTTGCTTTAGAAAACAAAAATGTTTTGGTTTTAACAAAAGATGATGCTTCAGATGGAATGGGATGTTTTCGTAAATAAAACTTGATGGTGGATCCATCATGGCCGTGATGGGTTCAACATCGGACAAGATGTACCTCTTCCAGGTACCAAACTTTGGGATTTTAAATGATAAAGCTGATACCGGGTGGGTGACTTGCACGAGAAGGAAGTCTCGGTGTAGTGTCTCTGTCTGAGTCGATTAAGGACCGTGTCGATGTAGGCCTGATGATCGAGGACCTTTTAACTGGTCACATGCCTCATCATGGGTAAGCTTTGCCTCGGGCAGACCAATACTAGAAAGGCGAACACGCAATGGGAGTGGAGAGATGGCGAGAGTAGCGTGTACCTTCCATGGCAAGAGGCTGGACGGTGGTGTATCTGTGCTCTCGGTTAGCGTGAACCTGGTCTGGTCTTGAGAAACCCGGTGGCGAGTTGACATATGCAAGGGTTAAGTGCTACATATGTCGTGTGATTGGAGATCCCCAGCTGGGTATTAATCGATTCGGATCGCCGTTACTTCTCGGACATGAAGACTTGGTCACTGACTTACACATAGCAATCCAGTAAAGTAAAAAGGGATGATAAAATATGGCTAGTGTAGGCCAAGTGCTTGAACTAGGGTAGAAAGAACTCTAGATTCAGGTAATGACTTAAACTGATAATAAAACTGAATTTTTAAGGATCCACTATTAGTAAGCATTTCTGCAAACAGAGTCTTGATTCTTGAATAGCCTTACCTTGACTCCCTCAAGCAAGCATATCCTTGAGAATCTTTTCTTTTGTCGGGTAAGACTTGCGAAAGTACACTCCGTACTCAGGGTTTTCGAACCCATGTTGTTGTAGGTGAGGAAACAATAGACTTTTGCTATTTTTGTTCAAAGGTGGTACCCAAGGAAGAGCCCCAACAGTGAAGTCGCGGGAGGATGTTGGCCTCCCACTTTAAAAACAATCAACTTTTGTGCGAGAGGGTGTTTTGCCTCCCTGATCTGTAATAATACTCTATGCACTCGTAATACCCTGGTATTGTAATAATAATACTCTCTCTCTATATTGGATGAAAGTAAATTAAATTATTGTAATTTGCTTCCGCTTATTCTTTCCTCCGATGTGATGTAATATCTGCGTGACGGGTGAAGCGCTCTTGGGCGAAATGATGAGGATACAGTTACCGAACTTGTCGACTGATTAAGTGCATCTACAGGGTTGTCCAAGGTCCTTAGGACAAGGACAACTGTAGGTGGGCCTAATACCTTGGGAGGTTCCGTCACAGCTAGGACAGGGCACCGAGCATCCAACCGATATACGAAGGTGTAGCAACCAAAATTGTTATGAAGTTGTTCTTTCGCGTTTGCTTTTCTTTGATAATGGAGCTCATGAATATTACAGAAACAATCAACATTCCGCTCCACAACTTGACTTCTCACTGCCCAGATAAAAACTCCTACACTAATCAAAGCATCAGGAGTAAGTTGATGAAGTTATATGTCAAACCTCTTTAGAACTTCTACCAACATCTTATGAAGAGGAAACTGAAGCCCAACCTTTATAAAGCTTCGGTAAACTACTTTCTCAGGGAGTGGAACACTAGCCTCCCCACCGGGCCTCGCAATAGAAACATCATGAGAATATTTACCCTTCATCGCTTCGATGTGACCCTTCTTTACGGTTGATGTCACACCCAGATTTAAAGATTAAAGTCGGGTGCGTCTCATATGTGCGCCAAGGAAGAACAACACATATAATAATAGAGTGCATAGAGATAAATGTCATAAATATCATAAATGTACTTATTACATAGCGGAAGTCTTACAAAATAAATGATAAAAATAAAGTGAACTATTATTAATTCCCTGACGCCACAAAGCTGACTGAGAGATGCCACCTAGATCAAATCGAACTCCTCGTTAGGCGGCTCCTCTTCGACCACCTGTTCTTCTCCTGCGGGGGGGGGGGGGGTGAGACAGCAAGGGTGAGCTCACATATGTTCATCACTCAACAAGTTGTGGGGAATAATGTGCATGAACTCACCAAAGGTGGGAGTTCATGTGAAGTGTAAGGTTGATCAATAAAATAAAGGTTGAAGCTGAGCATTGCTTTTATAAGTTGGTCAAAATTTTATTAGCAGTTACTAAGTGTAAGTAAATACCAAACCTTAGTAATAATAAGTAAAAGTAATAATAAAATAATCCCAATGCGATGCAAATGACAAATTGAATTTAATTCTATAAATTAATCATGTGAGTGTCCGAGCTGCTCATGACCGTGGGCCCAAAATTCAAACAATATGGGCCTTTTCGGGCTTGGGCCGTGCTGGGCCGGGCGGCCCGAATGTACACCTATACTGTGGAGCGTACTGAGCTGGATGTGATCCTCCTCTAGGACGAGCTGGTGTACCCTGGGGCAGAACGTAGCGAGGGCGAATACTGCTGCTACCCTGCCCCTGGGCAATGGCCTTTCTCTTCAAGTCTCCCAGTTGGACACGTCTGTGTTCAATAGCTAAAGCTTTATCAAGCAGCCTCTGAGATGATGGAAATGTATGAGCAACCAATGCATATTGTAGTGGCCCATTGAGTCCTTCTGTGAAGTGCTCTTGCTTCCTTTCATCATCTGCCACCTCATCAGGAGCATGTCTTGACAGCTGGATGAATTTGTCACGGTACTCGCTGACAGACATGTTGTCTTGCTTTAATGACAAAAACTCCTTCTTCTTGATCTTCATTAATTCAACAGGAATGTGGTAGTTTCTGAACTGTGTGGTGAATTCCGCCCAAGTAATAGTGTCAGCAGCATCATGGGCAGCAACATAAGAATCCCATAGTCAGCAGCAGGACCAGTCAGATGACCAGAAGCATATAGAACCTTCTCCCGGTCAGAGCATTGGGCAATGTTTAGCATATTCTCTACTGACTTCAACCAATCATCAGCATGTAGTGGATCTGGTGAGCTGGCGAAGGTAGGCGGCTTGTGGCTCATAAATTCTCGGTGCTTGTCCCAGGGTGGAAGTGGTGGTGGTGGAGGTGGCAGTGGTGCTTGCTGCTTTTGAACCCTTCTCTCCTGACACATCTCCTCTCTCTCTTGGCGCAACTATTGGCGTTCCTGCCGCATCTGCGCGTGCATATCCGCCATAGTATCCGCCATCTGTTGCATTATTCGCATCTGGGCTGCAACTACTGGATCAACATCGACTGGTGGAGGATTTGGAGGATCCATCTCAGCTTGTTGTTGTTGTTGTCTAAGTACCCTCCGGTTGTGTCGATTGGGGGTAGATCAATTCCTCCTCCATTCCTGGTATTGACCATCTGAGTTAGATACACATGGTAAGAAAGAAATAAAGAATTGTAGACAAGGCGAGTAATTACGAGGCACATTACTTTGGGGGATTTATTAGCTAAGTAGATTAGTGTGTTACCTACTAAAGCTAATACATTACCTTATGGTGGTACATGATAATATGCCCAACTATAGTGTTTCAATCAATCAAAGAAGCAAATCAGACATTTATCATCAGAACAATCAACCAACATTTTAAATAGAGAAAATAATTTTAATTTTGTCTTGGGTCTCCTATCTCTTTAGAGGGTCATGGATGTAGGATTCCAAAGTGTGAAATCCTCCTTGTCTTAGAATTGAAAAGGTAAGAATAATCAGAGTAGAACAGTAGAAGGTGAGACAGGATCAAGAAAAGTATAGAAAGAATCAGAGTAAGGTAAGTAGGTAAGGGTTTTATCCATTTCTATCTAGGTTTCGTCCTACAGTCAACATTTCCTCTTATACCACTTCTGTCACGCCCGAATTTAAGGGATAAAGTCGGGTGCGTCTCATATGTGCGCCAAGGAAGAACAACACATATAATAACAGAGTGCATAGAGATAAATGTCATAAATATCATAAATGTACTTATTACATAGCGGAAGTCTTACAAAATAAATGATAAAATAAAGTGAACTATTATTAATTCCCTGGTGCCACAAAGCTGTCTCGGAGACGCCACCTAGATCAAGTCGAAGTCCTCGTTAGGCGGCTCCTCTTCGACCACCTGTTCTTCTCCTGTGGGGGGTGTGAGACAGCAAGGGTGAGCTCACATATGTTCATCGCTCAACCAGTTGTGGGGAATAATGTGCATGAACTCACCAAAGGTGGGAGTTCATGTGAAGTGTAAGGTTGATCAATAAAATAAAGGTTGAAGCTGAGCATTGCTTTTATAAGGTGGTCAAAATTTTATTAGCAGTTACTAAGTGTAAGTAAATACAAAACCTTAGTAATAATAAATAAAGTAATAATAAAATAATCCCAATGCGATGCAAATGACAAATTGAATTTAATTCCATAAATGTGAGTGTCAGAGCTGCTCATGACCGTGAGCACGGCTAGTATACCAGTTTTACACTCTGCAAAGGTTGCACATCTTTACCCACAAGTCGTGTTATCCATTTGCCACGGGGTTCATCGGACCCCATACACCTCTACCAAGGAAGCGAGGCAGGGTACCATGACAAGGCCTTTACAAAGTTCCACTAGTTTCAGAAAACCCGCTACAGTTTATAGGAAGCTCCAGTGTAGGGATCCCTCGCCTGACCGCCATCGCAACAAAATCAACCCAAGGACCTCCCTACACTGACCACTCCCCTACTGCCCTTGCCCCTATCGGGTAAGGTAGTCATCCACTAGCTTTCCTAGTTAATCAACCAAGGGCGTCCCATACCACCCTTGTGGTAGCACTGTTTTCCCGGGTGGTTCTCCATGTTCCCATTAACATAATGATCTTATCATGAACAGTAAATAATAAACTGATAATAAAAGTGTGAACATGAGTAATGTATATCTCCATACCCAAAACCACATAAAGCAATAGCATATACTACCCAAAAATTCAGTGGTAAAACAAGGTATAAAGATAGCCAAAACTAGGGTAACCTATTGGGTCCCATCAAAATTAACCTATGTAGATCATTATGATTAATAAGAACATGACTAGGTAAAAGAAGTGATCAAGGGCACAACTTGCCTTTAATGAGCTCCTGCTAAGCAACTTCTATCTGCTGAACACCGGGATACTCAGCCACTGGCTCTACTCGCCGCAATACAAACAAGCATAGTATATAGAGAAAATTAACATCACACCAAACATGTAAACAAAATACATAATAATAATCTACACATTAAAATAAGATCCTAGGAACATGAATCATTAATTTTGGAGTTATAGATTTTAAGTTATGAATTTCCAAAGACTTTATGTGTTTGATACAAGATTAATTAGGATATAAATTTTAATGTGGCTTTCATGTCAAAACAGAGACACTAGGTGATGAACAATAATATTACAAAATTTTAGAAACTGGAATGGATTAATTTGGACTTTATATGAATTTTATATGAATTAAACAAGTTCTAGCATTTATTTTTACATTAAAAATCATTTTCTAATTACTTTTACTGGATTTTCTATTTCCTAGATCGGGCACATAAAAACAGAGAAGCCGGGGGTCTCTGCGCAAGAATCCGCAAGACATAGAGCACAATCACCATGGACTGCGGGTTGATTATAGTTAAAGCTAGGGTTTCTTGTGAAAAACGGGCTCGCGAAGGGGTATCGTCGATTAGGGCCGTTGGATTAGAAGCCGAGCGCCCAGATTAATTCACACTCTCGCGAATCGGTATGCGTTAAGCACCATCCGATCTTGTCGGGTACCGTAATTAGGGGTACCCCCAACACTCCTAAACACGGCTGGTAACCACCATCAGCACAAGCTGCAGAGACTGATGGGCGCAATTCAGGCCAAGGCTTCGTATACTCAAGGGATGCGATCTCACCTCGCCCGAGCTCAGCCTCGGGCGGGAACAGTAGTCCAGGCGAATTCACGCCTCGCCCGAGGGCCTCCTCAAGCAACGGGCGCGCCCTCAACTCGCTCGAAGCCCAGCTCGGGCAGGCTTCGTTGTGAAGCAACCTTGGCCAAATCGCCTCACCAACCGACCACATCGCAGGCGCATTCAATGCGAGGATCGCCTGACACCTTATCCTGACACACGCGCCTCAGTCGGCAAGGTCGAAGTGACCGTAGTCACTTCGCCCTTCCACTGACCGACCTGACAGGAAAACAATGCTGCTCGCCCCTCTCCGATAGCTGTGCCACTCGCCAGGGTAAGGCTGACAACAACTAAGTCCAGCCTTAGGCGCAAACGGGAAGCTCCGCCTCGCCAGACCTTGGGCCTCGGCCTCAGGAGGAGGTCTCCGCCTCGCCCGACCCTAGGGCTCGGCCTCACCCTCATCCTCGGAAGGTGGCCTCCGCCTCGCCCGACCCCAGGGCTCGGCCTCACCCTCGGCCTCGGAAGGTGGTCTCCGCCTCGCCCGACCCCAGGGCTCAGCCTCAACCTCGACCTCGGGCGGAATCGTGTCCTCGCCTGACCTCGGCCTCAGGAGGAGTCTCCGCCTCGCCCGACCTTGGGCTCGGACCGACCACGCCACGGAGGATACATCATTACCCTACCCCTAGCTAGCTCAGGCTACGGGGGAACAAGACCGGCGTCCCATCCAGGCTCGCCCCGGTAACAAGTAATGATGGCTCCCCGCGTGCGTCCATGACGACGGCGGTTCTCAGCCCCCTACGAAAGCAAGGAGACGTTAGCAAGGTCCCAGCAGCCCCGACAGCTGTGCTTCTACAGGGCTCAAACGCTCCTCCGATGGCCACGACACCGCGTACACAAGGCTCTAGCACCTCTCCGACAGCCACGTTGGCATGTACATAGGACTCTGGCTCCTCTCTGCCGGACACGTTAGCATATTGCTACACCACCATTGTACACCTGGACCCTCTCCTTGCATCTATAAAAGGAAGGGCCAGGGCCCTCATACGGGAGGGTGGTCGCGTGGGAGGACGGGCTGACGAACAGGCTCGCTCTCTCTCTTTCTCTCTCTCCCTCGCGAACGCTTGTAACCCCTACTGCAAGCGCACCCCCTGTGGCGCAGGATAACACGAGCCACGGTTTTTCCCCCTTGTGTTCCATCTCGCGCCAACCCATCTGGGCTGGGACACGCAGAGATAATTTTACTCATCGGTCCAGGGACCCCCCGGGGTCGAAACGCCAACAGTTGGCGCGCCAGGTAGGGGCCTGCTGCGTGTTGACGAACAACTTCCTGTTGAGTTCCAGATGGGTAGTCTCCAGCAACCTCTTCAGCCCGGGATGCTGCTCCATTTTGGGAGTCTCGAGTTCATGTCCCTCGACGGCAGCTACGACATGGTACTCCTTCCCCCGCAGCGCGGCAGCGACAACGACGGCCGTCAGCCCGCCCGGCGGCGGCGGACTCGACGACGTCTTCCCCCCGTGGCGGAAGAGCAGCATTCGGGTTTGTCCCGTCGCCTTCCTCGCCGCAGGAGGAGGAGGCGGGGCAACCGTGGCCAAGCAGGAGGCGGCACCTCGTCGGCTGTCGAGCGAGTCGACGACACCGGCACCCCAGCGGGGGACATGTCGGGCGTTGACCTCGCGCTTGAGATGACGGTGAGTGTCGTTTCCCCGCAACGTGCCAACCCCAAGTGGACAAATGACGCCAGCACTCTCGCGGAGGACTTGCTGGGCGTTAGCCTCGTACCTGAGATAACGGTGCAGTCCGTCCCCCACGCGACTTCGTCACCGTCCGTCGATCGAGAGGTACCGTCCGTTTTCCACCCTGTGCCTTTTAGATTCAGCTTCGATCCACCAAGCGATCCCACTTCGGTGAGCGCTTTCATAAAGGCATATCCTAACCTTCCGGGGTACCATATGTAGTCAACCTGGGACCGACTGATGGCCGTCTCGACCTACGGGCCCCTGGGTTCCGAGGAAGACGACGAGCCTGACTCTGGTTGGGATTTCTCCAGGCTCGGTAATCCCAGTGCCATGCGAGACTTCATGACCGCATGTGACTACTGCCTCTCCGATTGCTCCGATGATGGCCACAGCCTTGACAACGAGGGTTGTGGCCCAAGTCGCGAATGTTTCCACGTCGATCTAGGGGGTCTCGACGAAGGCAACCACCTTGGTATGCTAGAGGATGACGGTCCCCCTAGGCCTGCGCCTCAAGTTGACATCCTGCGGGAGCTAGCTGTGGTCCCAGTCCCTGCGGGGTATCAGGACACACAGCTCGAGCAAATCCGCGAGATGCAGGCCAAGCTCGACGAGGAAGCAGGACAACTTGTGCAGCTCCGGCAAAACATCGAGCAGGAGTGGGCAGGCCGAGCACTCGCCGGAGAGGCGCATCATCAGGCCCGGGACGTCCAGCGCCGTATCGTTGACGATGCCAGGGCAAGGCTGTCCCCGACCTCCAGCGGGGTCGGCCAGAATCTGGCTGCAGCGGCAATGCTGCTCCGAGCGATGCCGGAGCCATCCACCACCGAGGGGCGGCGTATCCAAGGAGAACTCAAGAATCTCCTGGAGGATGCCGTGGTCCGACGGGCCGAGAGCTCTGCCTCCCGAAGGCAAGGGTGCCCCCTGGAGCATCGCGCAACAACTTCCCAATTCATGCGGGAAGCCTCGATCCACACCGGGCGCACGCGGGACGCGACGCCTGCAGCCCCAGGTCGCCTCGGCAACAAGCACCATCGCCACGACCGCCGAGCCCGTCTCGATGAGAAGGTGCACCGAGGCTACCACCCCAGGCGTGGGGGACGCTATGATAGCGAGGAGGATCGGAGCCCCTCGCCCGAACCACCAGGTCCGCAAGCCTTCAGCCGGGCCATACGACGGGCGCCGTTCCTGACCCGGTTCTGTGCCTCGACTACCATCACTAAGTACTCGGGGGAAACAAGGCCGGAACTGTGGCTTGCGGACTACCGGCTGGCCTGCCAACTGCGTGGAACGGACGATGACAACCTCATCATCCGCAACATCCCCCTGTTCCTCTCCGACGCCGCCCGAGCCTGGCTAGAGCATCTGCCTCCTGCGCAGATTTCCAACTGGGACGACCTGGTCAAAGCCTTCGCTGGAAACTTCCAGGGCACGTACGTGCGCCCTGGGAACTCTTGGGATCTTCGAAGCTGCCGCCAGCAGCTAGGGGAATCCCTGCGAGACTACAACCGGTGGTTTTCGAAGCAGCACACCGAGCTGCCCAACATCACCGACTCGGATGTCATTGGGGCATTCCTTGCCGGCACCACTTGTCGCGACCTGGTGAGCAAACTGGGTTGCAAGACTCCCACCAAGGCGAGCGAGTTGATGGACATCGCCACCAAGTTCGCCTCTGGTCAGGAGGCGGTCGAGGCCATCTTTCGGAAGGACAAGCAGCCTCAGGGACACTAGCAGGAAGACGTCCCTGAGGCGTCCGCCCAGCGCGGCACGAAGAAGAAGGCCAAGAAGAAGTCGCAAGCGAAGCGCGACGCCGCCGACGCAGATCTTGTCGCTGCCGCCGAGCACAGGAACCCTCGGAAGCCTCCCGGAGGAGCCAACCTGTTCGACAAGATGCTCAAGGAGTCGTGCCCCTATCACCAGGGCCCCGTCAAGCACACCCTTGAGGAATGCGTCATGCTTCGGCGCTACTTCCATAAGTCCGGGCCCCCGGCGGAAGGTGGAAAAGGCCATGACAACGACAAGAAGGAGGGCGACAAGGCAGAGGAGTTCCCCGAGGTCCATGGCTATTTCATGATCTACGGTGGGCAAATGGCGAACGCCTCGGCTCGGCACCACAAGTAGGAGCACCGGGAGGTCTGCTCGGTAAAGGTGGCGACACCAGTCTACCTAGACTGGTCCGACAAGCCCATCACCTTCGACCAAGGCGACCACCCCGACTGCGTGCCGAGCCCTGGAAAGTACCCGCTCGTTGTCGGCCCCGTCATCGGCAACGTCAGGCTCACCAAGGTCCTCATGGACGGAGGCAGTAGCCTCAACATCATCTACGTCGAGACCCTCAGGCTCTTGCAGATCGATCTGTCCATGATCCGGGCCGGTGCGGCGCCCTTTCACGGGATCATCCCCGGGAAGCGCGTCCAGCCCCATGGACAACTCAATCTGCCCGTCTGCTTCGGGACTCCCTCCAACTTTCGAAAGGAAACCCTCACGTTCGAGGTGGTCGGGTTCTGAGGAACCTACCACGCGGTGCTGGGGAGACCGTGCTACGCCAAGTTCATGGCCGTCCCCAACTACACCTACCTCAAGCTCAAGATGCCCGGCCCCAATGGGGTCATCACCGTCGGATCCATGTACCGGCACGCGTACGAATGCGACGTGCAGTGAGTGGAGTACGCTGAGGCCCTCGCCGAGTCCGAGGCCCTCATCGCCGACCTAGAGTGCCTCTCCAAGGAGGTGCCAGATGCGAAGCGCCACGCCGGCAACTTCGAGCCAGCAGAGGCGGTTAAGTCCGTCCCTCTCGACCCCAGCAACAACGCCTGCAAGCAAGTTCGGATCGGCTCCGAGCTGGACCCCAAATAGGAAGCAGTGCTCGTCGACTTTCTCTGCGTGAACGCCGAGGTTTTTGCGTGGAGTCCCTCAGACATGCCTAGCATACCGAGGGATGTAGCCGAGCACTCGCTGGATATCCGAGCTAGAGCCCAACCCGTGAAGCAGCCTCTATGCCGATTCGACGAAGAAAAGCGCAGAGCCATAGGCGAGGAGATCCACAAGCTAATGGCTGCAGGGTTCATCAAAGAGGTATTCCATCCTGAATGGTTAGCCAACCCTGTTCTTATGAAAAAGAAAGGTGGGAAATGGAGGATGTGTGTAGACTACACTGGTCTAAACAAAGCATATCCGAAGGTTCCCTACCCTCTGCCTCGCATCGATCAAATCGTGGATTCCACTGCTGGGTGCGAAACCCTGTCATTCCTCGACGCCTACTCAGGTTATCACCAAATCAAGATGAAAGAGTCCGAGCAGCTCGCGACTTCTTTCATCACACCTTTTGGCATGTACTGCTATATTACTATGCCATTTGGTTTGAGGAATGCAGGTGCGACATACCAATGGTGCATGAACCACGTGTTCGGAGAGCACATCGGCCGAACGGTCGAGGCTTACGTCGATGACATCGTAGTCAAGACGAGGAAAGCCTCTGACCTCCTCTCTGACCTTGAAACGGCATTCAAGTGTCTGAGGGCGAAGGGCGTGAAACTCAACCCCGAGAAGTGTGTCTTCGGAGTCCCCCGAGGCATGCTCCTGGGGTTCATCGTCTCCGAGCGGGGCATCGAGGCCAACCCGGAGAAAATCGCAGCCATCACCAACATGGGGCCTATCAAAGACTTGAAAGGAGTACAAAGGGTCATGGGATGCCTTGCGGCTCTGAGCCGCTTCATCTCGCGCCTCGGCGAAAAAGGCCTACCCTTGTACCGCCTCTTAAGGAAGACCGAGCGATTCACTTGGACCCCCGAGGCCGAGGAAGCCCTCGGAAACTTAAAGGCGCTCCTTTCAAACGCGCCCATCTTGGTGCCCCCCGCTGCGGGAGAAGCCCTCTTGATCTACGTAGCCGCGACCACTCAGGTGGTCAGCGCCACGATCGTAGTCGAGAGACGAGAAGAAGGGCATGCACTGCTCGTCCAGAGGCCGGTCTACTTCATCAGCGAAGTGCTATCCGAGACCAAGATCCGCTACCCGCAAATTCAGAAGCTACTGTACGCAGTAATTCTGACGCGGCGAAAGTTGCGACACTACTTTGAGTCTCATCCGGTGACTGTGGTGTCATCCTTCCCCCTGGGGGAGATCATCCAGTACCGAGAGGCCTCGGGTAGGATAGCAAAGTGGGCGGTGGAGATCATGGGCGAGACAATCTCGTTCGCTCCTCGGAAGGCCATCAAGTCCCAAGTCTTGGCAGACTTCTTGGCTGAATGGGTCGACACCTAGTTACCAACAGCTCTGATCCAACCGGAACTCTAGACCATGTACTTCGATGGGTCGCTGATGAAAACAAGAGCAGGTGCGGGCCTGCTCTTCATCTCACCCCTCGGGAAGCACCTCCGCTACGTGCTGCGCCTCCACTTCTCGACGTCAAACAACATAGCCGAGTACGAGGATCTGGTTAACGGGTTGCGCATCGCCATCGAGCTAGGGGTTCGGCGCCTCGACGCTCGTGGCGACTTGCAGCTTGTCATTGACCAAGTCATGAAGAACTCCCACTGTCGCGACTGGAAGATGGAGGCCTACTGCGACGAGGTTCGGCGCCTGGAAGACAAGTTCTACGGGCTCGAGCTCAACCACATCGCCCGACGGTACAACGAGACTGCGGATGAGCTGGCTAAAATAGCCTCGGGGCGGACAACAGTTCCCCCGGATGTGTTCTCCAGAGACATACATCAACCCTCCATCAAGACCGACGACACGTCCGAGCCCGGGGAAGCCTTGGCCCAGCCCGAGGTATCCTCGGCCGCCGAGGGTGAGGAACTGTGTGTCGAGGGAGAGCGGAATGTGGTCACGCCTAATCAAAACTGGCAGACCACGTACCTGCAATATCTCCACCAAGGAGAGCTACCCCTCGACAAAGCCAAAGCTCGGCGACTGGCACGACACGCCAAGTCGTTCGTCTTACTGGGTGATGAAAAGGAGCTCTACCACCACAGCCCCTCAGGCATTCTCCAACGATGCATATCCGTCGCCGAAGGGCAGGAGCTATTGCAAGAGATACACTCGGGGGCTTGCGGTCACCATGCAGCACCTCGAGCCCTCGTCGGGAACACCTTCCGACAAGGCTTCTACTGGCCGACCGCGGTGGCCGACGCAACTAGGATTGTACGCTCCTGCCAGGGGTGTCAATTCTACGCGAGACAGACGCACCTGCCCGCTCAGGCCCTGCAGACAATACCCATCACCTGGTCGTTTGCTGTATGGGGTCTAGACCTTGTCGATCCCTTGCAGAAGGCACCCGGGGGCTTCTCGCACCTGCTGGTCGCCATCGACAAATTCTCCAAGTGGATCAAGGTCCGACCCCTAACCAGCATCAGGTCCGAGCAGGCGGTGGCATTCTTCACCAACATCATCCATCGCTTCAGGGTCCCGAACTCCATCATCACCGATAATGGCACCCAGTTCACTAGCAAGAAGTTCCTGGACTTCTGCGAGGACCACCACATCCGTGTGGACTGGGCCGCCGTAGCTCACCCCATGACGAATGGGCAGGTGGAGCGTGCCAACGGTATGCTTCTGCAGGGACTTAAACCAAGGATCTACAATGAAGGAACTACCCTCGGTGGTCTGGAGTCTGAGGACGACGCCAAGCCAAGCCACGGGTTTCTCGCCGTTCTTTCTAGTCTGTGGGGCCGAGGCTATCTTGCCCACAGACTTAGAATACGGTTCCCCGAGGACAAGGGAGTACGATGACCAAAGCAAGCAGACCCACCGAGAGGACTCACTGGACCAGCTGGAAGAGGCTCGGAACGTGGCCTTACTACACTCAGCACGGTATCAGCAGTCTCTACGACGCTACCACGCCCGATGGGTTCGGCCCCGAGACCTCCAAGTAGGAGACTTGGTACTTCGGCTACGGCAGGACGCCCGAGGGCGCCACAATCTTACTCCTCGCTTGGAAGGGCCGTTCATCATCGCCAAGATTTTGAAGCCCGGAACATACAAGCTGGCCAACAATCAAGGCGAGGTCTACAACAACGCTTGGAACATCCAACAACTACGTCGCTTTTACCCTTAAGATGTTTTCAAGTCGTTCATATACCTCGTTTTCTATACATACACAAATAGAGTCTAACCGTCAAGGAAGGGTCAGCCTTGCCTCGGCAAAGCCCGACCCTCCCTCGGGGGCTAGAAGGGGGAACCCCCTATGCGTCAAAATTTTCCTCGGAAAAAGTCTTTCTGCCAGAACATCTTTCGCGCTTTTCGATTGCTTCGATAGCGGGATCCTGAAAACGACAGAGTACACGTAAGTGTCAAGGCCGACCGAGCCGAGGGACTCCTTCGCCTCCGGAATACGGATACCTCACTCATCACCTTCTGCGATAAGTAACTCACGCTCGGATAAGTGATTCTGCTGCCGAACAAGTCTTAACGCTTGAAAACTTTTCTGTCAGAACGATTTTCGTGCCTTCTCGACTATATCGATGACAGAATCCTATGAACGAGTAAGAGTGCACGTAAGCGACGAGGCCTACCGAGCCGAGGGACTCCTACGCCTCCAGGATACGGATACCTCACTCATCACCTCCCGCGAAAAGTAACTCTCGCTTAGATAAACGATTCTTCTACCGACGAACAAGTCCTGATACTCGAAACATGAGGAAAGGAAACACAGCTTTATAACACGACAATAAAATGTTTGGGCCTCGGCGGTCGCAAACAACATACGCATACTATAGACAAACTGTTCCTGCAGGTTCAGACATCGACAGAGGGAGCAACATCACCCTCGGCGTCGTTCCCACCTTCGGCGGAATCTGGCCCGGCCTCGAACGGCGACACGGGCGGAAGGATCTCCACCTCAAAGGAGGACGCCAGCACCATGCTCGGGCCATCATAGCCAAGGTCTCCGCAAGAGTCCCGGTCTGAGCAAACACCTCGACCGGCCGCTCCGTAGCCTCAGCCAGCTGTCCCCCGAGGACATCAGCCCGGCTCACGGCCTCGGCAGCGTGACTCCGAGGTTGGTCCCGCTAGCGGATGACCTAGCCAAGCTCCAGTCGTCGCTGCTGCACCTCCTTGGCCAGGGAGGTCACGTGCTCCCAGGCTGACGAAGCTTCTTCTCGAGCCGACTCTGCCTCTGTCCATGCTGACACCGCTGCCTCCGGCTCTGGCTCATCGCAGAGCAGCCAAGGGTTCTATAACTGAGAAAGGGAAGCATTATGCGGCAAGGCCGACCGAGCCGAGGGACTCCTACGCCTCCGGGATACGGATACCTCACTCGTCACCTTCCGCACTGGGCAACTCACGCTCGATTAAGCAGTCCAGCTAACCGACAGGCGAGTCCTAGTGCTCGAAATGAGGAAGAAACACAGTATTGCACTCAAATACCTAGATGTTCAGGCCTCGACAGACACAATGAACAAATACCGACACTCAAGTTGCCATTACAAATGGAACTCCGGTTCCACTCCCGCGGGTATGAACAACCTCCACATCGGAGGGCCCGCGGGACAGCAAACTCCAGGTGGCTCGCCGCCGACCACTGCAGCAGCGACAACGACCTCCGTCTCGGACGGCAAGACAGTAGCAGCGATGGCCCCAGGGCGAACGCTACCGTTGGAAGGCCCTCATTCACGTCCCCTCACGGGGGACAAGAACCAGCCATTAAAGCCAAAGAACCGGAGGCCCGGAGCGCAGGTGGCATAGACGGTGTCATCGGCGGAGAAACCCTCTCCGGCTGCCACCACCTCAGCACTGACGACAGCGGCCACCTGCCCACCAACACCGCACCAGCGAGCGGCGTGTGGCGGAACCGCCTGAATTATTCTAGCTTAAGTGCCTAAGTCACGCCTCAGGGGCCGTAACACACTTAAATCGGAATAACCCGTCAGTCCCTCAGATCTAGTCTGATGGAGCCACTTAACCAGGATCAAATTCCACAATCTCACTCGAAGGTGAGTCACAGAAGAAATACAATAAAACAGGAAACCTCAAATTAAGTGCTGAATTATTACATAAATCAGAGTTTTTGAGTAGCAAATAAGAGTTCACAAAATAAAATGCAGCGGATAATCGATGTCGTCGGTAATGAGGAAATGGGCAAGGCCTAGCCCACTACTCCTCATGCTCCTCTCCTGCCGGAGCAACATCCCACTCGACCGTCCAACCCGGTGGCAGGGTGGTAGGCCAAGTCACACCATCAACCATTTCCTGAATGGTACCTGCAAAAATTGTGCCACAAGCAAGGCTGAGTATACTAATACTCAGCTAGACTTAACCGGTGTGAGGAGTCTACTCCTCTACCTCTAGACTATGCAGCTGTTTGGCTGAGGGGTTTGGTTTGCCAAAAGCACTAGCTGTTTCTAAAATCAATTTTTAGCTTTTCAAATTCTATCATCATTAACTTAGCTAGATTTGCTCCTTCTAAGCATACATGGTAACAATCATTTAGTTCAATCAACAAGTTATCTCATGTAACCTCATTTCACTTCTTACTCGATGCAGTACAAGGGGTCAAGCAGCCTCATTAGCTGCGAGAAGCAGACGATTCGAATCGAGTTTTAACCTTGCAAGGTAAACCTAAACACACGGCATATCAGGATACTCCGACCCCACACATGACAACCGTCCCCATCGATTCCCCGTTCGCGTCCAGGCCTCACCGCCTTGGCATACAATGCTCCACTGACCCGGCTGCCGCCGTGCAGTGACCGCACTTGTACCCACCATAGCTAGCATGGGAGACCCAGTCTCAGGTCGCATGAGGGATAAAGTCCGCGCCCGGCTTCAATCAGGTATTAGGTTTACCGGTTACCATTTTTCCCGGCATGTGCTTAGTACGTTCAAAAGCTTGACTCAGGTATCCACACATTAATCCTTAATTCTTTTTCCTGTCTCATGGACAAGGCATCCTCCCTGGATCCAAGTCCATAGACTAACATATATCCCATTATCAAGATGAATACAATCAATTCCTGACCTCGCGCGAGTGCTAGAAAAATCACTCGACTTCTACCGAGATCCTGATTAGCAAGCAGCTACTCGACCTAGCATACTAGTATTCATCTCAAAAAGGAATCCTAAGTTCATGCAACTAGAGGTTTCAAACAACTCCTACACTTAAGTGCACATTACAATCCTACAAGCATTAAGTGTAGTAAAGTAGCATATAATAATACGGTTATGCATAAAAACCGGGGCTTGCCTTCAATTGCTGGGGCTGCGGGGAGATCCTCAATAGCAGCCTCTGAAGCCTGCTCCTGGTCCTCCTCTTGGACAAGTCCTTGCTCGGGGATGAGCACGTACTCTCCGTCGGCAAGATTACAATCTAATGAATGCAATGCGTAAGATATATGCATGATATGATATGTATGTGCTTTTAGAATTTACAACTTTGGAGGTGTTTGATCTACTTGAGTTAAACAAGGTTGACTTTCTTATGTAAGACCCTTGGGTGGTATACTTGGTAAATTGGGTCAAACTTTATCTAAGGTAATTGGTAGGTTTATTTTTGGGGTTCCACTGAATTCTTTTTAAACCTTAGTGAGAGTTGATAAGTACTCAAGTTAGACTTATTGGGGTGAGGTTTATTTCTTCTTCCCTTTTCTTTTACTTTCTTAAATGTTTTGGAGTGGGTTTGAACTACAAGTTGCTTTTATAAAATTCTAAAAATTCTGCAAAAATTACAGTGGCTTGGTACTGGCGTATGTTTCTCTGTCTCAAAATTTGGGGATCAGAAAGTGAATAGTTTTCTCTGGACAAAATTATTAAATTCTAGGGTAGAAGGGGTGCTTTGAACTACAACTATTATTTAACAGTGGGTAGTGTTGGGACCATGCTTCGTCGCCGAAGGTCCTGCAGGAAGAAACAGCTTCGGCTGAAGCTGTCTGCACGTGATGACCGAAGGTTGCTGTTCATGAAGCTTCGAAATTACAAACCGACTTAAAAGTAGAATGACCTCTTAGTCCATAAGTGTTTGAGTCGTTGTTGTAAACTTTTTTGAGGGGCATGATTGTAATTCCTCACAGGCTGTGTCTTGTGCCTATAAATAGTGAACAATATTCCTTTACTGTTCACGCATTCCTTAATTGCAATCGCATCACTCGGAAATTATTCTTCGCCAAGGCAGAGGTACAAATGTGTCTAATATTTGAATACACTAAGCTAATATAATATGAAAGCGATGTTATTCATTTATAATTTATTTGTCTTTGATGCTTCATATCTCGTATTATTTTATATAATCTATTAGAGTTCAATTACAAAGATTTAACCTTCGTAATTGTACCGTCCTTAACCTTCGTCCGAAGTTCATTAAATCCTTAAGGGAATAATGCTTCAGCGGACGAAGGGCATTGACATTTAACATTTTATGTTGCCTTGTTCTTAATTCATAGCATTTGAGAACGAGTCCCCAACATTGGCGCCCACCTCCGGTGAACTCACTACCACTTTTCTGAGCTGATGGCTTCGTTCAATATTCAAGCTGGAGCTGCTTCGGTTCCGAAGCTTGTGCTCCCGATAACAGGCGGTTCTTCTTCGGAACCAGCCAATAAGAAGCAGAAGAAGGAAGCACAGAGAAGGGTACAGCACGTCGGGGTGCAAGGACCCTTCATCAAGTCAAGATGGTCTCACATTCCTATTACCTTCTCCCAAGAGGACCTTCAACTCAAGGATTACCCACACAATGATGCTATGGTTATCTCTTGTGTTATCAAAGGATTTCTGGTCCACAATGTTTTGGTTGATACAGGCAGTGCAGCTGATATCATATTTGCTAAGGCCTTCAGACAGATGCAAGAGCCCGAAGATAAAATTCTTGATGCCACACATCCCCTCTGCGGCTTCGGAGGAAGGCAGATTGTAGCACTCGGCAAAATCTCAATGTCAGTGGCCTTCAGATTCATCAACAACACAAGGACTGAACAAGTTATGTTTGATATCGTTGACATGGAGTACCCTTACAATGCAATCATTGGTCGTGGTACTCTTAATGCCTTCGAAGCAATTCTGCATCCAGCTTATCTTTGCATGAAGATACCTTCGGATCAAGGGCCCATTGCTATTCATGGAAGTCAAGAAGCTGCCAGAAGGGCCGAAGGAAATTGGACAGACTCAAAAGCAATCCATAATATAGATGGAACTGAAGCTTGTGAGCAATACAAGTTCAGAAGGGAAAAAGCTGCTTCGGCTGACCAGCCGAAACCCATGCTCCTATGTGAGGATATAGCAGAGCAGAAGGTGCTATTGGGATCTCAATTGTCTGAAGAGCAGGAGAAAACCTTGATAAGGTTTCTGTTCAACAATAAAGATGTTTTTTCTTGGTCAGCTAATGATCTTTGTGGAGTTAACAGGGATGTTATTGAGCATTCGCTCAATGTTGACCCATCCTTCAGGCCCAGAAAGTAGAGGCTTCGGAAGATGTCTGAAGACAAGGCCGAAGGTGCTCGGAATGAAGTAAAAAGACTCCTCAGTGCCGGAGTTATTAGAGAGGTAAAATACCCAAAATGGTTGGCTAACACTGTTATGGTAAAGAAGGCCAATGGTAAATGGAGAATGTGTATCGATTTTACTGACCTCAATAAAGCCTGTCCGAAGGACGAGTTTCCATTACCAAGGATAGATTCCTTAGTTGACGCAGCAGCTTCATCAGAGCTTATGAGTTTGCTGGATTGCTATTCAGGCTATCATCAAATATGGATGAAGAAGGAAGATGAACCAAAAACCAGCTTCATAACCCCTAGTGGGACATATTGCTACCTTCGGATGCCTGAGGGGCTTAAAAATGTTGGAGGAAGTTTCAGCAGAATGACAGCGAAGGTCCTTCACTCTCAGATAGGAAGGAATGTGCTAACTTATGTTGATGATATCATTGTAAAAAGCACGAAGCAAGATAACCACATAGCTGATTTGCAGGAGACCTTCGCTAATTTTAGACAGGCTGGTCTGAAATTGAATCCAGAAAAATGTGTCTTCGGAGTAAAGAAGGAGAAATTTCTCGGTTGCCTAGTCTCAACAAAGGGAATCGAGGCTAATCCAAGCAAAATCGAAGCAATACTTCGAATGGAACCACCAAGTACAAAAAAGGGGGCTCAAAGATTAACAGGAAGGCTGGCGTCTCTCAACAGATTCATATCTAGATCAGCAGAGAGAAACTTACCATTCTTCGAAGTGTTGAAGACAGCTGAAGTCTTTCAATGGGGACCAATCCAGCAGAAGGCCTTCGAAGAGCTGAATCAGTATTTGATAGATCTAACAACATTAACTCCACCTACGCCAGGGGCTCCTTTGTTATTATATGTGGCAGCTTCGCACTCAGCGGTAAGTGCAGCACTTGTCCAGGAGAAGCTTGAAGGTCAAGTTAAGAAGCAGGCCCCAATATATTTCGTATCTGAGGTTCTTAGTTTATCAAAGAAAAATTATACAGAATTGGAGAAGGTGCTATATGCTGTTTTGATGGCCTCCAGGAAGCTTCGGCACTATTTTCAAGCTTACAACATAATTGTTCCTTCTTCACAACCTCTGAAGGATATTATGAGAAACCGAGAAGCTACTGGAAGGATTGGAAAATGGGCTGCAGAGCTCAATGAATTTTGTATTGATTATGTTCATAGATCTTCGATTCAGTCCCAGGCATTAGCAGACTTCATTGCTGACTGGACGCCAGGGGCTCAGGAGGAAGAAACAAATAAAGATGCCGAAGCATGGACAGTGTTTTGCGATGGGTCTTGGGGAACCTTCGGAGCAGGAGCGGCTGCTGTGTTGATTTCACCTTCTAAAGTTAAAACTTGTTATGCGGCAAGACTTGATTTCAGTTGCACAAATAACATCGCTGAGTATGAAGCTCTGCTTTTGGGTCTTCGGAAATTAAGGGCAATGGGAATCAGAAGGGCCATTCTTAAAACTGATTCTCAAGTTATCTCTGGTCATATTGACAAGAGCTACAAAGCAAGAGACCCAAAGCTTGAAAAGTATCTAGATACAGTCCAAAGGATCGAGGCTTCCTTCGAAGGTTTCTCTGTCAAAAATATTCCTCGTGGAGAAAATGAATACGCTGATCTATTGGCTAAGTCAGCAGCCCAGGGGCTGCCTATACCTTCGGAAGTATTCTTTGAAACAATAAAAGCACCTTCGGTCGAGCTTCTTGAAAGAGCAATCCTTAATATATCCCCTGTTTATAGTGAAGATTGGAGAACTGAGATTATCTCTTTCCTCCAGGGTAATTTTCTTTCAAACGACGAAGCTTATAACAGGAGGATAGAAGCAAGAGCTCGACCATATGTCATAATAGAAGGGGAGCTATATAAGCGTGGGGTCTGTTCCCCATTGCTCAAGTGCTTATCCAGATCCGAAGGTATAGAATTAATGAAGGACATACATGCAGGTCTGTGTGGATCTCACATTGGACCTAGGCCTTTGCTTGGGAAGGTTTTTCGCCAAGGATTTTATTGGCCAAAGGCAGCTTTGGATGCAGCGGATTTAGTTCAAAAGTGCGAAGGTTGTCAGAAATGTGCAAGAGATCAAAAACAACCTTCGTCTTTAACTCAGTTAATACAACCCACATGGCCGTTGCAAAGGTGGGGTCTGGATTTGCTAGGTCCATTACCACCAGCACAGGGGAACTTAAGATATGTGGTGGTGGCAGTGGAATATTTTTCCAAATGGATTGAGGCGAAGCCCTTAGCCACAATCACTTCATTTACTATTCAAAAGTTTTTCTGGCAAAACATTGTTTGTCGCTTCGGAGTGCCGAAGGCTATCACTGTTGATAATGGAACATAGTTTGATTCTGAAGCCTTCAGAGAATTTTGTAATCAAATTGGCACGAAGATCCATTTTGCATCAGTCCGACACCCAGAGTCAAATGGACTTGTTGAAAGAGCCAATGGGATCATAATGACAGGAATAATGAAGTCAATCTTCAATCAGCCCAGGGGAAAGTGGCCAGACGAGTTAATCAAAGTGGTGTGGAGTCATAACACAACCATGTCAAGATCAACAGGCTTTACACCTTTTAAACTATTGTTTGGTGACGAAGCAATAACCCCAGAAGAGGCCAAAACAGGATCAATAAGGACAGTAGCTTCGGCAGAAGGCGAAAGCGAAGCTGATTGCTCTGTAGAAAAAGATGCTATTGAAGGGATCAGACTTCAAGCTGTGGAAAACATCAATAAATATCAAGCTGAAACAATAAAATGGCGTGATAGAAAGGTCAAGCTGAAGAATATTGAACCAGGACACTTGGTACTTCGAAGAGTAGCTAACCCTGAAACAGTAGGCAAATTACAGCTGAAGTGGGAAGGCCCCTTTTTGGTAGTATCTTCGTCAAGACCTGGTTCCTACAGATTGAAGGATATGGACGGCAATGACATTCCTAAATCGTGGAATGCGGATGAGCTTCGGCGATATTATGTTTAGTTTGATGTAATTTTTTATATTCTTTTTTGTGGCACCCTTTTCCTTTCCAAAGGGGGAGAAAGGTTTTTAATGGGGCCACAACATGTAATTTTTCTTTTCCTTATTTCAATTCTATAAGAGCGATATCCCCCAAAAATGTAAATGTAAAAGCTGAGAACGCACCTTCGAGTGCAAAGGAAAAAGAAAAGAAAACAGGGAGAAGCTCAAAAGTCGTTCCTAAGGGAATGCAGAGCTTACAGCGAAAAATAAACGCTGATTCCGCCGAAAGTAAAAGGCGAAGAAGCTCCTAAGGGAGGCTTACAGCGAAAAATAAACGCTGATTCCGCCGAAAGTAAAAGGCGAAGAAGCTCCTAAGGGAGGCTTACAGCGAAAAGTCAACGCTGATACACCGAAAAGTAAACGGTGAAGCCGAAAATTAAACGGCAAAAAGATTTTTATCATTCTTGAGGAGATGAAGGGCTGTACTTATGGTTTTTGAACATTTGTCCTAATATTCATTTGCACATTACATGTCATCATGTCATTTGCATTCATAAACATCCATTTAGACATATATAGAATCATCATTATGCTACACAAAAAAGACAGGTGCTTCAGAAAATAAGGAAAAGATTCGAAGGAAAAATTTTCTATGCTTCGTTGTGTACGAAAAGAAGGGAAGGTGTTTTTCGCCTTCGGCTCAAAAGAGAAGTTTCGTCCACAGCAAAGCAGATTGAATACGGATAAGGGAGACATGATATATTACAAGGTATGTACAAATTTACATAAGTTATTCCATATCTATATTACAAGAGTTTCTCCAAGAATTTTTACAGGAAAGCATGTTATAAGCAACTTTAAGCTTCAGCTAAGGCTTCGTCTTCAGTTTTGTCAAACTTCAGCATTGTCAATCTTCAGCGTCGTCATCCTGTAAATACCAAATAGCAGAGTAAGAAAGGTACAAATTTCAAAGGAGAAGGTAAAAGTAACAAACATAAGTTTCTTACCGGCTTAAGATGGCTTCGAGCTTCGTCGCCTGCCATTTCCCGCCCGCCACTTACCCAGATCTGGGTCATGAATCTATTTCCGATACTTCTGGCTAAGCTCGGGATATCCATCAAATATGAAGCTGACAAGCTGAAGTTTGGTCTGTTCACAATGTTTCCATGCGTGCAGCCAGCCTTCAAAAAAGTCGTAGCTGTGCCCCGAGAAGCTACCAGGGCGCAGAAGTCAGCATGCCCACCAATAACTTCGTCAAGGGCGTCAACTTCGCCTTCAATATATTCTAATGTTTTTGGCAGATTTTCAGCTGAAGGTGTAAATTTCGAAGAGCTAGCTCCGACAGAGTGAAACACATCCTTCAGCCGCTGCACACATCGGCTGCCGAAGCTTAAGCATTTCTCCTGAAGTTCTGTAAAGGATTTCTGCAAATTTGAGTATTTATCCACTTCAGTTTTCAGGCTTGCTTCAAGATATTTCTTTTCTTGCTCGAATTTTTCTGATTGTTGGAGCAATTCATTCTTTAATTTGTCATTCTCACTTTGAACTTCAGCCAAAGAGCCCTCCATGGTCTGAATAACAAAATCCTTCTTTTCTAATGCACCTTCGTGCTCTTTGACCATGATTTCAAGATCTTGGATTGTGAAATCTTTCTTTTTCAGATTGGCTTCGTGATTTTCAACTTTTTCAGCCAACTCTTGAATGACGGCTTTGTTCTTCTCTTCTTCCAAATCTTGTTGCATTTTTAGAACCTTGCTTAATAATATGCTCTGTCGAAACGATCTTCGTTAGAACACGACCTAAAAGATAATAGTAATAGTAATAAAATAACAAAAATATTCGTTACCTTGAAGTTAGCATAAAGCAAGCTTCCGGCAATGTGGTGTCATTGATAACGGCACAAATCCGCTTCCAGCTTCGGCAAGCCAATGCTTTTGGAAAGGGTTCTAACAGTTTTAGCCTCGGTGCGGTTCCGAAGGCATCTTAGTTTCCCTTCGTTCACCCCACCAAATAGCATAGCCCCTGATTTATATCCACAAGATATGGCATATTTTTTCAACTCCTCTTTCTCAGCGTCTGTTAACTCTTGTCCAAGTAGATCTTGAAAGTTAAAATCTTCTTCTTCAGAAATTTCATCAATTTGCTCTTTCCCCTTTTCAGTTGCCGTGCTCACCGCAGCTGCAGTAGTTTCTTCTTCAGCCATTTTCAGGAGTATACTGTCAATAACCTCAAGTGTAGTTTCTAAGTTCGACTCTTCGGTGGTCCCGGCTTCGGCCCCGGTAGCTTTGGCTTTGTCGGTCTCAGCTTCAGTGGTTTCCGCTCCAGTAGCTTCGGCTGCGGCACCTTCGGCTTCGGCAGTCTCGGCAGAGACAATTTTTGACACCGTCGCCGGTGGCGGTGTCTGATGGATCACATCTGTCAATTGAATAATTCTCCGTTTTTTTGGCTTCACAGGACTTTTTGCTGCCGAAGCTGCCTTGTCCCTCTGAAAAAACTTTGTCAGTTCCAGTGCCAGTGGACTTAGCCTGATAGGCAAGGGTTCAGTCATTACCTTCATAATCTCTTCTACTTCAACAGCAGCAGGAGAAGCAGGAATATCTTCTTCTCGGACCGGCGTTTCAGGCTCTGGGGATGCACTTTTTCTCTTTCTTGTAGCGGCCACCTTCGGCTCAGGATTTAACTCTTCGGCGCTAAGATTTTCAGAATCTTTCTTTTTCTTTTTGGCTACCTTGACGACTTCTTCGTCAGTAGCGCTGGCAATCCTTTTTCGCTTCGGGCCTCCAGCATCTCCGCCCAGTCGGCCGTAGTCAGCATATTCAAATCCTATGGCATCAAGCACCCTGTTCAGCCTTCGTTTCGGCCGAGTGCCGAAGGCCGCTGTCATCAGTTGGTCCTCTTTTTTAGAGTAATTCCCAAGAATTTCATTACTCATTATTTCAATTGTATCAAGCCATTCTTGGCAGGGTACTTTAAAATATTTCTTGAACTTATAATAATAGGGCAGTCGGACGAGTTCCCCCTCTTTCTTTTCCCCTTTAAGCTTCAGCATTGTCCACTCTTTCATCGTTGGAAAAACTCTGAAGGCCAGGAATTCTTGCACTAAATCTCTAGTGCCAATATGTTCTGCTATAATTTTGAATTCGCCCAGTGCAGCCCAAGTTGGACCTTCTACTGCCATTTTGCATCAGGGTCTTGTTTCTCCGAAGATTAATTCAAGAGGGCTCTGAACTAGTTTCTCTTTGTCTTCGTCAACTTTGACATAAAACCATTCTGATTTCCAGCCTGCCGGCCATTTGCTTCGGTAGCTGATCACGGGAAACTTCATGGTTTTCCGATAAGCAAAATTATAGCAACCAAAATTTTCATGCAATCCATCTTTTCTGGCCTTAGTTTGGTAATGCAGCTCATGAGCTCGACAGAAGCTGTCGGCAAACGGCTCCACCGCCTGGCTTCGGAGAGCCCAGATATAGTCGCTGAGTCTGACAATCGCGTTGGGAGTTAGTTGGTGAAAGTAGATACCAAATCTTTGCAACACATCAGAGATCATCCTATTTAAGGGGAATCTCAACCCAGCTTTTAGAAAGCTCTTGAAAATAACTATCTCATCTTTTTCTGGCTTCGGGGTAGTTTCTTCCCCCCCGAAGCGAAGCAACTTCTTCTCATTCTCACTAAAATAGCCCGACTTCACCATTTTGGGGAAATCAGCCTTGGAAACAGTTGACTTTCCGAAGTCCAAATGGCTGGGCTTGCTTGGTACGGCAATATGGTAATCATCATCGGAATCAGCTTCCTCAATATCTCCTTCTTCTGCTTCGGTAGCAACTTCTTCTGTCTTGGCAACAGCCTGCTCTGTCTCGGCAGTACGGATTCCTTCCGAGGTCACCAGTCCGGATCGTTGCATCGCTTCGGAGATAGGAACAGTCTCCGCTCCTTCGGCTTCGCCTCCCTCACGCTCAACTCTAGCGGTAGAGCGCACTCTGGCCATTTAATTCTGAATTTCTTGGGAACTAAAAAACTTTTTCTTCCGAAGCTTTTTCTTCTGACGAAGTAGGCTTTAGACTGGAGCTTCGTCTGATTGCGAGAGTCAAGCATCGGCTATGGTTAAAAATTTTGGCAGCAAAACAGTGCAATAGCAATGAATGCTGTGGTAACTTCACACCTACCCGTCTGTTTATATAGTGCTGCAGGTAAGAAGGTGAATCGTCAGGATTTTTACACCAGGCAAACAGCTGCTTACACCCACTGCGCGGTGGACCGCAGAGACCAAATAGTAACCCTGCAGGGTGGGACCGCTACGCGCTCGGAAACTGAATCGTTTCTCGACAACGAGCTCAGGGAAGGCGTTTTTCGGACCTTCGGCTTCCTGAAGCCTAAGAGACTTTTTTCACGGATCAAGCTCGTTACGAAAAACGATCTAGCACCGCGAAGGGGCTACTGTTGGGACCATGCTTCGTCGCCGAAGGTCCTGCAGGAAGAAACAGCTTCGGCTGAAGCTGTCTGCACGTGATGACCGAAGGTTGCTGTTCATGAAGCTTCGGAATTACAAACCGACTTAAAAGTAGAATGACCTCTTAGTCCATAAGTGTTTGAGTCGTTGTTGTAAACTTTTATGAGGGGCATGATTGTAATTCCTCACAGGCTGTGTCTTGTGCCTATAAATAGTGAACAATATTCCTTTACTGTTCACGCATTCCTGTAATTGCAATCGCATCACTCGGAAATTATTCTTCGCCAAGGCAGAGGTACAAATGTGTCTAATATTTGAATACACTAAGCTAATATAATATGAAAGCGATGTTATTCATTTATAATTTATTTGTCTTTGATGCTTCATATCTCGTATTATTTTATATAATCTATTAGAGTTCAATTACGAAGATTTAACCTTCGTAATTGTACCGTCCTTAACCTTCGTCCGAAGTTCATTAAATCCTTAAGAGAATAATGCTTCAGCGGACGAAGGGCATTGACATTTAACATTTTATGTTGCCTTGTTCTTAATTCATAGCATTTGAGAACGAGTCCCCAACAGGTAGTTCTCTAAAACTTATTTTTGCTGGCTTTTAGGTGTTATAACATGACTTGATACAAATTTCTAGTCATTAATACCTGTTAGTTATTTTCCTATAGTTTTCTCAAGTTTCTTAGCCAATTAGGTGCTTTCTACTACCACTATATTTGAAAAATATCAAACAACAGAGTTCTTATTTTTCTTAGTTATTGCTTTGCGCAAGAGCAATCATTCTGAAGTTTGGCATCTTTTTGCTTAAGGGAAGGGGTGGTATGCATTATTTGAATTAAGTGGCCTTTCTCATAAAACACTAGCAATAGGTATGAGTTTGCTTCTTTTTCATGGGTTTGCATTTTTCTCTGGTGGTTTATCTCATTATGGACTTAGCTAATTTTTGGTTGTCCATTATCACATTATTAGGGGTTGTTCATGATTTATTTGGAAAATGCCTCATTAGCATTTTATATTTATTTTCCTTACATAAAAAGTTGGGCTGGGGTGTTCTTTATTTTTGTAGTGGGGCTCTGGTGGTTGTAAGTCCACTGGATTTTTAATATTCATTTTGGGTATAGTTTTGTAATTCCAATAATTAATTTTCAGTTCAAATAAGGCTAGATAAAGCATTCTAATTTAAAATTGATCTGAACTAATGGTCTCCTTATTTTTCCTAGGTTCTCTGTTACTTAAGCATACTAGGAAAAATAATTTTAATCACTGTTCATCAATTTCTAATGCCTTTCTGGTTTTTTCTAAGTTTTGGGCAAAATAGCTTTAAATGAATATCTACATCATATTTTCCAATGCTGGGGTTCCTACTATTTTTAAATAGTGTCTAAATGAGATTTGAATACCTACAAATTTTCTTAGGTTCAGTACAGAAGAAAAACTAATTTTCCTTAATTAAACTAGGTTTGGTAAGTTTCTGTTTTTAATTTTAAACTCTAAAATTTAGAACAGAAAGCATAGGGTTTATCATTTTTAAATGATAGTTCATATAATTCAGGATCTAGCAAAATTAGTTTGACAACTTTTTATTAAGAATTCATCAAGTTATGGGTTTTCTAAGTTCTCTGGTCATTTTAAAAAGATTAACAGAATTGATTAAATGGAAAACCACTTTGCACTGGGGTCCCTGGCGGGGTTTTAAGTTTTCTTTGCGGATCAGTCCCTAGGCTACTATTCACATGGGTCACTGACGTTACAGAAAACCCCTCAGGTTCTTCAAATCCTAACCCGAGGTCCTTCTCCTAACTTAAACAGTAACCGTGGCGGAAGAAAGGGCGGAGGGGCTTACCGGCGGCGAGATGGCTTTGGTGAAGTGGTCGAGGACGTAGGGGAGGTCTCGGGGATCACAACGGTGTGCGGGTCGCCGTCGGGGATGGCCGGAGTTGGCCGGTCCACGTGCGCAGGCGGGGATGCTCGTCGGCGGCGAGGAGTCCGGCCTGCTCACGGCGAGATAGTTCAATTGGACGAGTCAGAAAGATTCACGGGATGCCAGAGAAGATATGGGTGCAAGGAATTGGGCGGAGACTCACCGGTTAGCTCTGTCCACGCGTGGCGGCGAAAGACCGAAGTCCGGTGAGGTCGATCTCGAGCCTCCGGTGAAGTCCGGCCTGGTCCGAGGGCTTGGCAAGCTTCACGGGCCACTGGCGGAGCTAGCCGAAGCACTGGCTCGACTTGGGGGTGGCTGGAGTGGGCTGGCCACGGTGGCCGAAGCTCTGACGGCAATGGCGGGCGGAATTGAGCTCGCTGGAGCTAAGGAGAGGGGGCTGGCCGGTGAAGGTGAGCGCGGGGTGAAGTGGGGCGCGCCTGGGGAGGCTTTATAGGCGCGGGCGAGCACGGCCGAGGGCGGGGCTCTGACATGCGCTCGGGGCGTGCGCGGCGAACGCTAGTGCGCGGCGAACGCCATTGCGCGCTCTGGCGCCTGGCACAGCGTCGAGCACGAGGCAGCGCAGAGAGAGGTCAAGTTCAAACGCGGATTGGGCCCAAATCTTTGAGATTAAGGCCATGATCTCGTTGAAAGATCTCTTCCTCTCAGGTCCCTTTGTCGTTTGTGTGTGGAGGCTAGCAAGTTTCACTGACTGGATTAGGAGATAGAGAGGGGAGAAATCCTGTTTGTCTCACTGCCACACATAGGGGGAAAATCTCTGGTTTGACGTGTCCGAGGCACGCGTCCCAATGCCATCTCCTGGCATATGACAGAGGGGTTAATTAGGCACAATTTTGTCAATGGGGCCATTAGGATTCGAGTTAGGGATCAAGGTGAACATCCTTGATCTCTGGCTCAAGGTCTGAATTTCAGAATTCTGAAATTCAGAATTCCCATTAAGTCCCCACATGAGAAGCTTGATTTGGGGTTTTATTTGAGTTATTTTGGCCAAGCTTTCTCAACCTTTCTTGTTGCTTATTAAATATACTTCAATTTGTATAATTGGCTCAAGTCATAATTTTAATTTTTTCATACCCTTTTCCTTATTTTCTTGAATTTTGCTCATGGGGCTCACTTAGGGTTTTTGTTAGGGTTACAACATTCTTACCTTTTTTGAAGGACCCATTTGTTTTATCATGATACTTTTAAGTATATGCTTTGTGAATTCTTTGTTCTTAAGTTAATTTGATGCTCATGCTTACTTTGGTTCACATAAAATGATGGTCCTTGGTTTGGCATTTATAAGAGAAACCCTAGGTGACACTGGGGTGTCACAGCCTTCCCCCCTTAAAGGAATCTCGTCCCGAGATTTGGGCCAGAATCCTTCCAGGGTGAAGCGAAGGGTGAGACTTATAGGAATTGGGTGATTATTGTTATTATTAGGGTAAATCTGCTCTTCGAATGTCATTCTCTTTGCAACTTCAGAAGGAAGTCCTTTTTTAAGTTTTACTTCATAGTTACTTCATCTTGAATTAAGATCATACTTCGACAATTGGATTCGAAGGGCAGGAGGAGGGGTTGGGTGTGATTACGTACCAGCTTCCTTAGGTAGGCACTCGGGGAAGTTGGATCTCAAGAATTCCTCGGTTTCCCAAGTAGCTTCCTCCTCTGAGTGATTACTCCACTGGATCTTGTACATCTTGATCGATTTAGCCCGAGTTGATCTTTCTTTGCAATCCAGAATCTTGGAGGGGTACTCTTGGTACGATAGATCTGGCTCTATCTCCAATTCTGGCTCTGCTATGATCTCGGTCGGCAATCGAACACACTTCTTCAGCTGAGATACATGGAAAACACTGTGAATGGCAGACATCCTTGAAGGTAACTTCAGCTTGTATGCCACAGGTCCACATGCTTCTATGATCTCATAAGGTCCAATGTAACGAGGGGCTAGCTTGCCTTTGATCCCAAACCTCTGCACTCCCTGGGTGGGTGATACCTTGAGGTATACAAAACTTCCCACCTCGAACTGGAGAGGTTTCCTTCTTCTATCATGGTAACTCTTCTGCCTGGCCTGAGCAGCTTCTAGATTCTTCCTGATTAGTTTGACCTTCCTTTCGGCTTCAGTCACTAAGTCAGGTCCAAAAACTTCTCTTTCTCCAGGTTGAGACCAATTGAGTGGTGTCCTGCACCTTCTTCCATAGAGAGCTTCAAAGGGTGCCATCCTTAGGCTGGATTGATAACTATTGTTATAAGCAAACTCTGCCAAGGAGAGGTGCTTATCCCAGTTCTTGCCACTATCGATTGCACAAGCTCTCAGCATATCCTCCAGGATTTGGTTTACCCTTTCCGTCTGACCATCAGTCTGTGGGTGGTAAGCTGAACTCCTTATTAGCTTGGTTCCCAAAGACTCTTGCAATTGTTCCCAAAATCTGGCAACAAATTGGGCTCCTCGGTCAGAAACAATGGTCCGAGGTAATCCGTGCAAACACACGATCCGGTCAATATACAATTCTGCATACTTCTGAGCCTTATCAGTGGTGTGCACAGGAAGAAAATGTGCCACTTTCATCAATCGGTCCACAATAACCCAAATTGAATCATGATGACGAGAGGTGTTGGGCAGACCCACAATGAAATCCATGCTGATGTCATCCCACTTCCACGAAGGTATGGACAGGGGTTGCAAAGCTCCAACTAACTTCAAGTGGCTTGCCTTTATCCTCTGACAGGTGTCACATTCTGATACATACTGGGCTATCTCCCTCTTCATTCTGGTCCACCAGTACAAAGGCTTCAGGTCATGGTACATCTTGGTGCTTCCCGGATGCATAGAGAATTTGGAGAGATGAGCCTCGTCCAAAATTTTCCTCTTGAGGTCCTGATCTTTAGGAATCACCAATCTGCTTCTGAACCATAACACACCCTTTTCATCCTGGCGGAAACAATTATACTTCTCAACCTTCTGATGGAGATTCCTCTTGATAATTTGCACTCCCTTGTCACTGAGCTAGGCCATGATGATCTGGTCTTGCAAAGCTGGCTCAACAGAAATGTGAGACAAAGAACCAGAAGGAATCACTTCAATTTGCATCTTGCTCAACTCATCACACAAGGTGTTAATGCGAGAATCCATCAGAATACAATTGCATTGCATCTTCTGACTCAAGGCATCTGCTACCACATTAGCTTTTCCTGGGTGATACTGTACCTCCAGGTCATAATCCTTGATCAGCTCTAGCCATCTTCTCTGCCTCATGTTGAGATCAGCCTGAGTAAAAATGTACTTAAGGCTCTTATGATCCGTGAAGATGTTGCAGTGGGTTCCCATTAAATAATGCCTCCACATCTTTAATGCATGAACCACTGCTGCCAACTCTAGGTCATGAGTGGGATAGTTTTGCTCATGAGGCCTGAGTGCTCTTGAGGCATAAGCAATGACTCGGTTGTCTTGCATCAAGACACAACCTAGCCCGGTGCCAGAGGCATCGCAATATACATCAAAAGGCTTGCTGTTGTCGGGTTGTGCCAATACTGGTGCTGTGGTCAGATGCTGCCTCAATGCATGGAAGGCATCTTCGCACTTCTGACTCCAAACAAATTTGACTTCTTTCTTCAGCAACTCAGTTATAGGCTTCGCAATTCAAGAGAAGTCCGGAATAAATCTTCGGTAATAACCAGCTAATCCCAGAAAACTTCAAATCTGGCGAACAGTTGTTGGTGGCTTCCAGTTCATCACCTCTTGCACTTTATCAGGATCAACAGCTATTCCAGCCTGAGAGATAGTGTGACCCAAGAATTTGATTTCCTTTAGCCAAAAATCACACTTGGATAACTTGGCATAAAGGTGGTGCTCTCGCAGACGTTGAAGCACTACATGCAAATGCCCGGCATGTTCTTCTTCGTTCTTTGAGTACACCAGAATATCATCAATGAAAACCACTATGAACTTATCCAATTCCGGCATGAAAACAGAATTCATCAGATACATGAAATATGCTGGTGCATTTGTTAGCCCGAATGACATCACCAAAAACTCATATAGCCCATATCTAGTTGAGAATGTCGTCTTCGGAATATCGCTTGCTCGTATCTTGATCTGATGGTAGCCAGAGCGAAGGTCTATCTTGGAAAATACCTTGGCCCCGACCAACTGGTCAAAAAGAACATCAATACGAGGCAAAAGGATACTTGTTCTTGATAGTTACCACATTAAGAGGGCGGTAATCTATACACAGCCTCAAGCTTTCATCCTTCTTCTTCACAAACAGTGCTGGACATCCCCAAGGCGAAGTGCTTGGGCGAATAAATCCCTTATCCAGCAACTCTTGCAATTGCTTCTTCAATTCTGCCAAGTCAGCGGGTGGCATTCGGTAGGGCCTCTTGGAAATTGGGGCCGTTCCCGGTTGCAACTCGATGGCGAATTCAATATCCCGGTCTGGTGGCATTCCCGGCAATTCATCAGGGAAGACATCTGCATACTCACAGACCACTGGGATCTTCTTCAGAGGTAACTCCGTCATAGAGAAAGCACATGACTGAGTAGAACCTTGACTAGGCAGAATTAAGGTGAAGTTCCCGAAGAACGGAGAATTAACTTCTATGGTACGGCTGGCTACATCAAGCACAACTTGGTGCAAGGTCATCCAATTTGCTCCTAGAATAATGTCCACATTTTCCAATCCCAACACAAGAAGAGTGGTTTTGACAATGTGGCTTCCCAGTTGAATAGACACACCTTGGTTTAATTGATTAGTTGCAATTTTACCCCCAGGTGTGACTATCATGAATGACCCTTTAGAGTGAGAGAATGACAGTTCACATTTAGCACTAAACTTCTGGCTAATGAAACTATGAGATGCACCAGAATCAAACAAAATTAAAGCAGGTTGATTATAAACTGAAAAGATACCGGTCATGATAGGAGCTCCTTTTGGTATTTTCTCCAGTGTAGTGAAGTTGAGCTTCCCTGCCTGACTTGCACCTTCTGCTTTCTTCCCTTGTCTTGATTTGGTGCTGGCATCTGCCTCTGCTGGTTCCTAGGACAATTCTTGGCATAGTGGCCCACATTGCCACAAGTGAAACACTTGTTCCCATTGCCCTGGCGGAACTGCTGCTGCTGCGGAGGCTGATTGTTCCTTGGGGCGGGAGCTGGATATCGGTTGGGTGCCGACTGCTGCTGCTGAGGTGGCCTGATCACCCATCTGCCTGCCTGCTGCTGAAAACCCCTGCTCTGATTGTGAGAAACAATCCTGAACCTCTGAGCCTGAGCGGATGGTGCTGCCATTGGTGCCTTTCTCTTCTTCTCTGCCCGGTGAGCAACAATGCAATCCTCCTGGGAGATGGCCATATTGACCAACTCATTGAAGCTATTAGCCCGGACAGTGTTGAGTCGTTCCCGCAGCTTGGTATTGAGACCCCTGCGGAAGCGATCTCTCTTCTTTTCATCAGAATTAGCATGATACCCTGCATACTGGCATAAGTCGTTGAAGGCTTGCGCATACTGCAGTACCGTGCGGGTTCCTTGATTAAGGGCCAGAAATTCATTCAACTTCCGATCAAGAATGCCAGCTGGGATGTGGTGTCCTTTGAAGGCAGTCTTGAATTCCTCCCAAGATACTTCCCGATCAGCGGGGAGCATAGCACGGAAGTGGTCCCACCAAGTCCGAGCAGGGCTGCGAAGCTGCTGTGCGGCGAAGCGAGCCTTGGCCTCATCAGGGCAGTCTCCCGTGAGGAGGGGAAACTTGGACTCGACGACGCGAAGCCATACGTCGGCGTCCAACGGATCCTCTGCCTTGGTGAACAAGGGCGGCTGCGTGCTCAGAAACTCTTGGTAAGTTGCCATAGCCGAAGGTCGCTGATGCTGGCCTCCACCATGCTGCTGAGGGTGGGGCTGGCGCTGCAAGAGCTGTCGCAGAATCTCATTCTGCTGGGCCATCAGCTCCTGCACTGTGGGAGCTGGGGGAGGTGGCGAGGGAACCTGCTCGTTATGCCCGCGACGCTGCCTAGCTGCCATCTGAAAACAGAGATTGTCGCCAATGTTATCCCAACTCACAGTTTCGAACGACGAGATACCATCTCATATGGAAGGAAAATGCCATAATCATAATATTAGGTTCGAAATGAAGATAACATGGTGACAAATATCCCACAGATTTCAAAAGTTCACAGGGTTACATCAATCAGGAGAAAGTACCCATAAGCCTAGTCCAAAATCTGACATTAACTAAGCTCGCATAGGTTTCTATCCGCCTAAAAGTGTCGAAGTAACTGCTTAACCCTGAGCGGTGTAGCGACACTGGATACGGGTGAAGGAGGCATCGCGGAGGTAGTCCCATTGGCACCAGGGGCTGGTCCTAGCTCCTCGGGAGCCTCTTCTTCTTCGCTTCCTGCTTCATTGGCCTCCATCTCCAGGTGGTGCATGTCCAAGTGGTCATTTTCTTCTTCGAGTTCCCTCTGCACATCGTGAAGCTGGTTCTCCAAGACATCAATAGTGTTGTCTCGGATCTCCACCTGCTGCTCCAAGGTGGTGATGCGCTGGCTCAGCCTCTCCACCTGCAGATCCTTCTCTACTAACTCGGTGGATAGATCAACCACAAAATCTTCTCGACTGTCGAGAGTTTGAGCGGTGTTAGCAAGGAGTGCCATAGCATCGCTCTGAAGGGCCTGAAGGCGGTACAGCGCACTCATGCACTGAACAGTGACCCTCCCAACCAAGTCCGGATACATCGCCCACACATCCTTCACATGGCTCACGCGGTTACACCACATGGGATCATCCTTCTTCTCAGCAGGGAAGAGTCCCAAGGGGTGCATCACCATCTCCAGGGGATGGTAGCCACAGAAAGTCGTCAGAGTCTTCATGGCTGCTGCTTCAACGGTGTCGTCCGTCCTGAGTCCAATCGTCTCAGAATCAAGAGAACGCCAACCCGGCTGAAGGGGATGAGCCTCCAAAGTCAGCCAGACCCGACAACGAGGTACCCGATGCTCCTCATACAACTGCACCGTGTACAAAGGGGGCGTAGGGTAACCGGCGGAGTTAAGCACTTCCCACAAGATGGAAGGAAAGCCATCGCGAGAAAGGAAGTCAGAACTAAAACGAGAGTCTCCTCCACTGGCGGGGGTGGGTGAATTCATCTGCGGAAGGGAATCAAAGGTAAAGATTATGGTGGAAGGAAAAAGAAAAAGAGAGCCCGGATGGTTTTAAAGAAAGTGGGTTAGCTCCAAATTTTAATTCCTCTTTGTGTTTATAATGCATGCATGCTAGAAGTAACGTTGCCTCTCAAAAGAAAATAGGGTGCTTTTTAGGGCATCCTTAAAAATATAAGTACTGGCCCACGGGGCCTAGTTAGTTAGCCACCTATTTCTCCCTCTATGCCTAAGGCCTTTCGTCCTAGGCCTAGCGGTCTAGTCCTGATGATCCGTAGCAGTTCTAGGCAAGTTTTAGATTTTGAAAATTGGTATTCATGGTTTATTGTCCTTCTCTGTGGTGGAATTTGCTCCGATACCAGTTATGGCGGAACCACCTGAATTATTCCAGCTTAAGTGCCTAAGTCACGCCTCAGGGGCCGTAACACACTTAAATCGGAATAACCCGTCAGTCCCTCAGATCTAGTCTGATGGAGCCACTTAACCAGGATCAAATTCCACAATCTCACTCGAAGGTGAGTCACAGAAGAAATACAATAAAACAGGAAACCTCAAATTAAGTGCTGAATTATTACATAAATCGGAGTTTTTGAGTAGCAAATAAGAGTTCACAAAATAAAATGCAGCAGATAATCGATGTCGTCGGTAATGAGGAAATGGGCAAGGCCTAGCCCACTACTCCTCATGCTCCTCTCCTGCCGGAGCAACATCCCACTCGACCGTCCAACCTGGTAGCAGGGTGGTAGGCCAAGTCACACCATCAACCATTTCCTGAATGGTACCTGCCAAAATTGTGCCACAAGCAAGGCTGAGTATACTAATACGCAGCTAGACTTAACTGGTGTGAGGAGTCTACTCCTCTACCTCTAGACTATGCAGCTGTTTGGCTGAGGGGTTTGGTTTGCCAAAAGCACTAGCTGTTTCTAAAATCAATTTTTAGCTTTTCAAATTCTATCATCATTAACTTAGCTAGATTTGCTCCTTCTAAGCATACATGGTAACAATCATTTAGTTCAATCAACAAGTTATCTCATGTAACCTCATTCACTTCTTACTCGATGCAGTACAAGGGGTCAAGCGGTCTCATTAGCTGCGAGAAGCAGACGATTCGAATCGAGTTTTAACCTTGCAAGGTAAACCTAAACACACGGCATGTCAGGATACTCCGACCCCACACATGACAACCGTCCCCATAGATTGCCCGTTTGCGTCCAGGCCTCACCGCCTTGGCATACAATGCTCCACTGACCCCGGCTGCCATCGTGCAGTGACCGCACTTGTACCCACCATAGCTAGCATGGGAGACCCAGTCTCAGGTCGCATGAGGGATAAAGTCCGCGCCCGGCTTCAATCAGGTACTAGGTTTACCGGTTACCATTTTTCCCGGCATGTGCTTAGTACGTTCAAAAGCTTGACTCAGGTATCCACACATTAATCCTTAATTCTTTTTCCTGTCTCATGGACAAGGCATCCTCCCTGGATCCAAGTCCATAGACTAACATATATCCCATTATCAAGATGAATACAATCAATTCCTGACCTCGCGCGAGTGCTAGAAAAATCACTCGACTTCTACCGAGATCCTGATTAGCAAGCAGCTACTCGACCTAGCATACTAGTATTCATCTCAAAAAGGAATTCTAAGTTCATGCAAATAGAGGTTTCAAACAACTCCTACACTTAAGTTCACATTACAATTCTACAAGCATTAAGTGTAGTAAAGTAGCATATAATAATACGGTTATGCATAAAAATCGGTGCTTGCCTTCAATTGCTGGGGCTGCGGGGAGATCCTCAATAGCAGCCTCTGAAGCCTGCTCCTGGTCCTCCTCTTGGACAGGTCCTTGCTCGGGGATGAGCACGTACTCTCCGTCGGCAAGATTACAATCTAATGAATGCAATGTGTAAGATATATGCATGATATGATATGTATGTGCTTTTAGAATTTACAACTTTGGAGGTGTTTGATCTACTTGAGTTAAACAAGGTTGACTTTCTTATGTAAGACCCTTGGGTGGTATACTTGGTAAATTGGGTCAAACTTTATCTAAGGTAATTGGTAGGTTTATTTTTGGGGTTCCACTGAATTCTTTTTAAACCTTAGTGAGAGTTGATAAGTACTCAAGTTAGACTTATTGGGGTGAGGTTTATTTCTTCTTCCCTTTTCTTTTACTTTCTTAAATGTTTTGGAGTGGGTTTGAACTACAAGTTGCTTTTATAAAATTCTAAAAATTCTGCAAAAATTACAGTGGCTTGGTACTGGTGTATGTTTCTCTGTCTCAAAATTTAGGGATCATAAAGTGAATAGTTTTCTCTGGACAAAATTATTAAATTCTAGGGTAGAAGGGGTGCTTTGAACTACAACTATTATTTAACAGTGGGTAGTTCTCTAAAACTTATTTTTGCTGGCTTTTAAGTGTTATAAAATGACTTGATACAAATTTCTAGTCATTAATACCTGTTAGTTATTTTCCTATAGTTTTCTCAAGTTTCTTAGCCAATTAGGTGCTTTCTACTACCACTATATTTGAAAAAATATCAAACAACAGAGTTCTTATTTTTCTTAGTTATTGCTTTGCGCAAGAGCAATCATTTTGAAGTTTGGCATCTTTTTGCTTAAGGGAAGGGGTGGTATGCATTATTTGAATTAAGTGGCCTTTCTCATAAAACACTAGCAATAGGTATAAGTTTGCTTCTTTTTCATGGGTTTGCATTTTTTTCTGGTGGTTTATCTCATTATGGACTTAGCTAATTTTTGGTTGCCCATTATCACATTATTAGGGGTTGTTCATGATTTATTTGGAAAATGCCTCATTAGCATTTTATATTTATTTTCCTTACTTTAAAAGTTGGGCTGGGGTGTTCTTTATTTTTGTAGTGGGGCTCTGGTGGTTGTAAGTCCACTGGATTTTTAATATTCATTTTGGGTATAGTTTTGTAATTCCAATAATTGATTTTCAGTTCAAATAAGGTTAGATAAAGCATTCTAATTTAAAACTGATCTGAACTAATGGTCTCCTTATTTTTCCTAGGTTCTCTGTTACTTAAGCATACTAGGAAAAATAATTCTAATCACTGTTCATCAATTTCTAATGCCTTTCTGGTTTTTTCTAAGTTTTGGGCAAAATAGCTTTAAATGAATATCTACATCATATTTTCCAATGCTAGGGTTCCTACTATTTTTAAACAGTGTCTAAATGAGATTTGAATACCTACAAATTTTCTTAGGTTCAGTACAGAAGAAAAACTAATTTTCCTTAATTAAACTAGGTTTGATAAGTTTCAATTTTTAATTTTAAACTCTAAAATTTAGAACAGAAAGCATAGGGTTTATCATTTTTAAATGATAGTTCATAATATTCAGGATCTAGCAAAATTAGTTTGACAACTTTTTATTAAGAATTCATCAAGTTATGGGTTTTCTAAGTTCTCTGGTCATTTTAAAAAGATTAACAGAATTGATTAAATGGAATACCACTTTGCACTGGGGTCCCTGGCAGGTTTTTAAGTTTTCTTTGCGGATCAGTCCCTAGGCTACTATTCACATGGGTCACTGACGTTACAGAAAACCCCTCGGGTTCTTCAAATCCTAACCTGAGGTCCTTCTCCTAACTTAAACATTAACCGCGGCGGAAGAAAGGGCGGAGGGGCTTACCGGCGGCGAGATGGCTCCGGTGAAGTGGTCGAGGACGTAGGGGAGGTCTCGGGGATCACAACGGTGTGCGGGTCGCCGTCGGGGATGGCCGGAGTTGGCCGGTCCACGTGCGCAGGCGGGGATGCTCGTCGGCGGCGAGGAGTCCGGCCTGCTCACGGCGAGATAGTTCAATTGGACGGGTAAGAAAGATTCACGGGATGCCAGAGAAGATATGGGTGCAAGGAATTGGGCGGAGACTCACCGGTTAGCTCTGTCCACGCGCGACGGCGAAAGACCGAAGTCCGGTGAGGTCGATCTCGAGCCTCCGGTGAAGTCCGGCCTGGTCCGAGGGCTTGGCAAGCTTCACGGGCCACTGGCGGAGCTAGCCGAAGCACTGGCTCGACTTGGGGGTGGCTGGAGTGGGCTGGCCACGGTGGCCGAAGCTCTGGCGGCAATGGCGGGCAGAATTGAGCTCGCCGGAGCTAAGGAGAGGGGGCTGACCGGTGAAGGTGAGCGCGGGGTGAAGTGGGGCGTGCCTGGGGAGGCTTTATAGGCGCGGGCGAGCACGGCCGAGGGCGGGGCTCTGACATGCGCTCGGGGCGTGCGCGGCGAACGCCAGTGCGCGCTCTGGCGCCTGACACAGCGTCGAGCACGAGGCAGCGCTGAGAGAGGTCAAGTTCAAACGCGGATTGGGCCCAAATCTTTGAGATTAAGGCCACGATCCCGTTGAAAGATCTCTTCCTCTCAGGTCCCTTTGTCGTTTGTGTGTGGAGGCTAGCAAGTTTCGCTGACTGGATTAGGAGATAGAGAGGGGAGAAATCCTGTTTGTCTCACTGCCACACACAGGGAGAAAATCTCTGGTTTGACGTGTCCGAGGCACGCGTACCAATGCCATCTCCTGGCACATGACAGAGGGGTTAATTAGGCACAATTTTGTCAATGGGGCCATTAGGATTCGAGTTTGGGATCAAGGTGAACATCCTTGATCTCTGGCTCAAGGTCTGAATTTCAGAATTCTGAAATTCAGAATTCCCATTAAGTCCCCACATGAGAAGCTTGATTTGGGGTTTTATTTGAGTTATTTGGGCCAAGCTTTCTCAACCTTTCTTGTTGCTTATTAAATATACTTCAATTTGTACAATTGGCTCAAGTCATAATTTTAAATTTTTCATACCCTTTTCCTTATTTTCTTGAATTTTGCTCATGGGGCTCACTTAGGGTTTTTGTTAGGGTTACAACATTCTTACCTTTTTTGAAGGACCCATTTGTTTTATCATGATACTTTTAAGTATATGCTTGGTGAATTCTTTGTTCTTAAGTTAATTTGATGCTCATGCTTACTTTGGTTCACATAAAATGATGGTCCTTGGTTTGGCATTTATAAGAGAAACCCTAGGTGACACTAGGGTGTCACACGGCGACCGCCCCAAAGCGCACCGGTAGGTCCTCACTTTCGCTCTCGCCGCAAGAACGAGAACGGGACCGTCCCAGAACACGAGTACCGCCCTCGCGACATACGACATGTTGTGCGACCCTCCGGTGGAGCCGGCCACAGTCGCCCGGACGGAGGACGGAATGCTGCATCCTGGCCAGGCAGCAGCAGTTCGCCTTCCCCCGCATGGCTGGAGGACGTCTCCTCCGCAGAGCTGGAGGATGGTTTCCTCCCCTGGACGCCGGAGAAAGAAGGGGGTCGCCGGCCCACGCAGAGGCAGGCCCCAACTTGCCTCGCCCCCCGCCACAGCAAGGATGATGAAGATCCTTGAAGCTGAGGGCGGGGCAGAGGCCGCAGCCCGGCTTGCTTCTCCCCACCATCGAACTGGTGGTCACCATCCTGGGTGACCATCGGTGAGGGAATGCAGTCGGGCTGCCTGATGAAAATCCTTGAAGCCGAGCGATGGCTGAAGGGTGCCCACCTCCGTGAGGTTGTGCTCCTCCAACAATAAGACGAAGGCAACGCGGGCGCTCCCCATCCGGGGGCTCGGAAGGTGGAAGGACGCGATGCATGAGGGGAGTGCGAAGGCATGGCTACCACCTGGGGGGTCGATCCCTTTTTAAAGGCGGCTCTCCCCACTCACGTCCTCAGGTGTCGCGGACTAAGTCTTCACCGACGTGCTCCAGGGTCCTCCCCCTATGACACGGGGGCTGGGTCCCACACGTCATGCAAGCTGGCCCGGAACAGAAGAAGCCAAACCGCCGCGCGCGGAGCCTGTAACCGCCCCGCGGTTTAAAGCACTCCTCCATCCTCGCCGAAACCAGCGGTTGAAAGGGCGGACCGCCATGCAGGTGGCGTGCAACTGCACCACGGGGACGCACCCCTTCGACTTCGACGCATCCAGCATGGAGGCCCAGGCCCACACATCATGTAACTGGCGCACCGGTTACTACGTGCGAGAAACTGCACCACCACTTGCGCCAATGCCGCGCCTTCTTGATTGCGGAACCAGTGCCGCGATTCGAGGCAACCCTGCGCATGGCCCAACAGTGCCAATCGAGCACATCGGTCACGGGTCAGTCAGCCGCAGGAGGAGGCGCGACGGTCGATATGGCCAAAAGTGGGCCGACAGTAATGGCGACATCAGGCGAGCGGAAGCAGCAGTCAAATCGTCTACAGGCTCACGTCCCCTCTTGGAGCAGCAGGGGAGCCCTCTCCCACGGCGTGAAGACGACGCGCCCGTGTTCCGTCCCTCGAACGGCTCGCGCAACTGTGACACCCCAGTGTCACCTAGGGTTTCTCTCAAAGTGCCAAACCAAGAACCATCATTTCATGTGAACCAAATTGAGCATGAGCATCAAATTGACTTAAGAATGAAGAATCCACCAAGCCTATACTTAAAAGTATCATGATCAAACAAATGGGTCTTTCAAAAAGGTAATGATGTTGCAACCCTAATAAAAACCCTAAGTAAGCCCTATGTGTAAAATTCAAGAAAATGGGAAAAAGGGTATGAAAAATTTGAAATCATGGCTTGAGCCAATTATAAACATTGAAGTATATTCATTAAGCAACAAGAAAGGTTGAGAAAGCTTGGCCAAAATAACTCAAATAAAACCCCAAATCAAGCTTCTCATGTGGGGACTCAATGGGGAATTCTGAATTTCAGAATTCTGAATTTCAGACCTTGAGCCAAAGATCAAGCGTGTTCACCTTGATCCCTAACTCAAATCCTAATGGCCCCATTAACAAAAATGTGCCTAACTAACCCCTCTGTCGTGTGCCAGAAGATGGCATTGGGACGCAAGCACTAGACACGACAAAACCCTAGATTTGCCTCGGGTTTGAGCAGGGAGACAGACCGGATTTCCGGGCTCCATATCTCTGCAACCAGTAGGCAAAATCCTATGACCCCCACACAAGATCGGTAGCCACCCACGTCAACTCTCTGTACTCAGAGAGCTCTCTTGTAACCTTGTCCACCAAGCATACTCACCAGGACGTAGGGTGTTACGCATCTCTAAGCGGCCCGAACCTGTAAACCCTGTCCACTGTCCCTCGTGCAATCGGCACGAACCATTTTGCTACAGTTGTTGACACCGTCCTACTCCTAAAAACACCTCGAGGGGCAACCCCGGGTGTGCGGTCGGACCCAAAACACCGACAGCTGGCGCGCCAGGTAGGGGGTGTGTCGACGATCCAAGCTAGCTCAATGGCCGTCACCTTCTACAGCAAGATCACCCTGCGTCCCGGATCTGTATTTTGCTTCGGAACAATCTCATCCGTAGCAGATGAAGAGGGAACTCTACACCGCATTGCGGATCCGCTGGAAAAGAAGTCTCCTCCAACAAACTTCGAAAATGTCGGAGAAGCGCAACCTCCAGCTCTCCGGAAAAAGATCGTCTCCGGAAAGTCGGGGGCCGAGGGCTCGCTGACCCGGAGAACTCCACTGTCTACTTCTCCGACAAAAGAATGGACACGGATCGCGAGGAAGAAGGAGACCAGGGAGAAGCAAGTTGTTCTTTCCGTTCCTCCACCCTCAAAGGAGAACGGAAAGAAGGTCGCCACGACAGCAGCACCATTCTACCCCGACGTCCTCTTCATCGGGAGAGTGGAGTCGCCTACTGTCTCCGACGACGAGCCGACCGCACCTGGAGAAGAACCGCCTCAACGAGAATCCCGCCGACGGAGGAACCGGCGCAGGAACATTCGACGACATCATGCGGCCGGAGAACGGGATCCGGAGCAACCTGTCTCACGAGACGAGGTCTCGGAGATAGGAGAGACTCCGGAAGAACGCGTCTTCAGAGAACGAAGGAACTCCCGACGACGTGATCGCCGACGGGCTCAGGAACAAGCCGAGCAAGATGCAAGGCAACGCCGGGAGAATCCATTCTTCGGGCGCAACCTGAATCCCGACTTCGCCCGAGCTATGAACACGCCGAGCGAAGTCGGGGGGGGGGGGGTACTAGCTCGGATAGCTGACGGACTTCCTCGGACTCCCGACGCTGAGGGCTACCGACGACTGTTCACCCAGGCGGCCAACCATCTTCTATCGCTTGCTCACCCGCCGAACGATCTACGACATGCCATCAACAGTCACCGAGACGCGCGAAGCTCCATCAATGCTTCGCGCGAACGGCGGCATGAGAATGAGATTCGCCGCCGGGAGGAGTACGACAGGGATCATGGCATCCCGGCTCAGAGCCAGGCCACCAGGACTGAGTCGGCAACGGCCTCAACTGGCGGTACCACCCGGGGACGGTCGAGGAACCACAATCGCAACTGCCCTCCCCGGGACAGACATCATCCCCGACGACAGGAGGACACGTGCGGAGTATCTGCCCTTACTCCGCGCCTTAGGGCCATCCAATGGCCTCCCAACTTCAAGGTATCCAATGTCGACAAATATGAACCTAAGCAGGATCCAGGGGTTGGCTAGCCGTCTACACCACCGCTGCTCGAGCTGCCGGGGCGTCCGAAGACGTGATGACCGCGTACTTACGCATTGTCCTTGGGCAAGACGCGCTGCAATGGCTGCGACATCTACTCCGACACTGCATCGACGACTGGGGCGATTTCAGTCGACGTTTCACCGCCAACTTCCAGTCCCTCTCCGACAAGCCGGCGCAACCGTGGGACCTCAAATCCATCAAGCGCCGGGGGGACGAGACTCTTCGGTCGTACCTCAAAAGGTTCCAGACCATGAGAAATCGTATCCCCGAGGTCACGGAGGCGGCCGTGATCGAAGACTTCTACAGAGGATCCAATGACTCGGCTTTCGTTTGAGCCATACTACAGAAGGCGCCGACTACCTCCGAGGAGCTGTTCCGGGAAGCCGACCTCTACATCACCGCCGACGAGCGGGCCCAGGACCTCATCGGAGGAACAAAGCCCGCACCGGCAGCACCACGACGCGACGCGAACCAGCAACCTGACAAACGATGGGAGAAGAGGCCTCGCGAAGAAGTACACGCCGCCGGACCACCTGCCTCTCGCGCCCGAGGAGGACCTCGCGGAGGCGAACGCACGCTGGACGACATCCTCGACGCCCAGTGCCCGTACCACAAGGACATGCGCCACACTCTCCGTAACTGCCGGGACTTCAAGCATTCCATCGGACACGGCCGACCCTTCCAACCTCTACCTCCTCCTCCGCCGAGGGGAGGACCAGATGAACCACGACAACCCCATCAGCAGGAGGAGGGAGGAGGAGGAGCTTTCCCACGCGTCGACAGGGAGGTCAACGTCATCTTCGGCGGACATGGGTCGCAGGAGAACAAAAGACAACAAAAGCTCAACGACCGCTAGATACTGGTGGCGACCACCGGTCCTCCCGCCCCATACCGGTGGTCGGAACACCCGATCACTTTCACTCGGGAGGATCAATGGCTCAACTTCGACCATCCAGGCAAATACCCGCTCCTCGTCGATCCGGTGATCCGAGAGAGCCGGGTAAAGAAGGTGCTAGTGGACGGGGGGAGCAGCATCAACGTCACCTTCCCCCGGACACTCCAAGGCTTGGGAGTTCACCTCAAAGAGCTCCACGAGTTAGACACTCCTTTCTTCGGCATCGTGCCGACGGAAGGGGAATACCCGTTGGGCCACATCTACATGCCAGTCACCTTCGGAACTCCGGAGAACTACAGAACCGAGTTCCTGAGGTTCGAAGTGGCGAACTTCGACTGCGGGTACAACGCCATCATCGGGAGGCCGGGACTGGCCAAATTCATGGCCAACCCTCATTACACGTATATGATACTGAAGATGCCAGGGCCGCAAGGAATCATAACTGTGCGCGCCGACTTCCAAGGCGCCGCAGAGTGTTTCCGAGTGGCCATACAAGCAGCCCTCACCACCAAGCCGTCGGCGGTTTCTTCGACACTGGCGAATTCTAAGCCTGAGGAGGACCTTGCAGCGCCGGCAAACGAAGCTCAGGCCGCGACCTCTATGCTGCCGACTGAAGAAACCAAGAGGATCAACCTGGGGTTCGCTGATGAGCGCAAGACTGCCATCATCAGCTCCAGCTTGGACGACAAATAGGAAAGCGCGCTCGTCCAGTTTCTGCAAGATAACCAAGATGTATTCGCGTGGCAACCTGCGGATATGCCGGGAGTCCCAAGAGAACTGGCCGAGCACAAACTGAAGGTCTATCCCTAGGCGAGGCCGATTCGGCAAAAGTTACGTCGTTTCACGCCCGACAAGAGAGAGGCCATTCGCGCCGAGTTAGCTCGCTTGGTCGCGGCTGGATTTATTAGAGAAGTATTACACCCCGAGTGGTTAGCCAACCCTGTTCTTGTACTCAAAAAGAATAAAGTGGATTGGCGCATGTGCGTCGACTATACTGATCTCAACAAACACTGTCCGAAGGATCCCTTCGGGCTCCCGAGGATAGATCAGGTGGTGGACTCCACCGCTGGATGTTCTGTGCTGTCTTTCTTAGATTGCTATTCCGGGTATCATCAGATTAGTTTGGCGAAGGAAGACGAGGAAAAAAACGGCGTTCATCACTCCGTTTGGTGCTTTCTGTTATACCTCCATGCCATTCGGCCTCAAAAACGCTGGAGCGACTTATTAGAGAGCCATTCAAACATGCTTAGCCGATCACTGGGGCAAGCGTGTGGAGGCTTACGTAGATGATGTGGTAATCAAAACGGAGAATTCGGAAAACTTCATCGAAGACTTACAGCTGGTTTTCAACAGCCTGAGACGATATAGATGGAAGCTTAATCCCGAAAAATGTGTTTTCGGGGTACCAGCAGGAAAGTTGCTCGGGTTTATCGTCAGCCACCGAGGAATTGAGGCTAATCCGGATAAGATTGAAGCTATCATGAAGATGGAAGCTCCTCGATCACAAAAGAAGGTTCAGCGACTTACTGGATGTATGGCAGCTCTGAGCAGATTTATATCCAGGCTGGGGGAAAAAGGTTTGCCATTTTACAAGCTACTCAAGAAGGTGGATAAGTTTCAATGGACTTCAGAAGCACAAGAAGCTCTAGATGCACTGAAAAAATTCTTGACAACACCACCAGTACTGAAGCCACCCCGGCGAGCTACGTCAACTCAACCAGCTGAAGATTTGCTACTGTATATCTCTTGCACGACCCACGTGGTAAGCACCGCGTTGGTAGTCGAGCGGGTAGAAGAAGGACACGCCTATCCAGTACAACATCCCGTTTACTTCATCAGTGAAGTTTTAGGCCCCTCAAAGAAAAAGTATCCTCAAGTTCAGAAGCTATTATACGCAGTACTTCTAACTGCCCGCAAGCTGCGTCACTACTTTGATGACCACAAAGTCATAGTAGTCACTGGCTTTCCAATAGGGGATATTCTTCACAACAAGGAAGCCATTGGCCGAATAGCCAAGTGGGCTTGCGAGCTGGGATCTCATGACATCGAGTTCCGACCTCGCACTGCCATCAAAACTCAAGCACTGGTTGATTTCGTATCAGAGTGGACTGAACAGCAAGTACCAGATAACCCAGAAACCGCAGAAGTATGGCGAATGTATTTTGATGGCTCGCTGAAGCTGCAGGGAGCAGGAGCAGGGATTCTCTTCACCGCACCTGGAGGCGAACACCTCAAGTACGCCCTCCAGTTGCTTTTTCCGGCCTCCAACAATGCAGCCGAGTATGAAGCTCTGATCCATGGATTGAACATCGCCATATCATTGGGCGTCAAGAGATTGATGGTATACGGAGACTCTCTGGTAGTCATCAGCCAGATAAACAAGGAGTGGGATTGTTCAAGCGATTCAATGGGAAAATACTGCGCTACCGTCCGAAAGCTGGAAGATAAATTCGAGGGTCTGGAATTTCATCATGTAGAAAGAGATCGGAACACAGCAGCCGATGTACTGTCCAAGCTAGGATCCAGTCGAACTCAGGTCCCACCCAGAGTCTTTGTGCAAGAAATTCTACAGCCGAGTATCTCAATGGATCAAACAGAAGAGTGCAACATGCTCACGCTTACTTAACTCGGGGTGACCACTATGCCCTGCTAACGGAGCAATCGACTTAAGTCGGTAACGACTTAAGGCGGTGCAACATGCTCACGCTTACTTAACTCGGGGTGACCACTATGCCCTACTAATAGAGCAATCGACTTAAGTCGGTAACGACTTAAGGTGGTGCAACATGCTCACGCTTACTTAACTCAGGGTGACCACTATGCCCTGCTAACGGAGCAATCGACTTAAGTCGGCAACGACTTAAGGCGGTGCAACATGCTCACGCTTACTTAACTCGGGGTGACCACTATGCCCTACTAACGGAGCAATCGACTTAAGTCGGCAATGACTTAAGGCGGTGCAACATGCTCACGCTTACTTAACTCGGGGTGACCACTATGCCCTACTAACGGAGCAATCGACTAAAAGTCAGCGGCGACTTAAGCCGGTGCAACATGCTCATGCCTATGCAATTCAGGGGATGACTTCTATATCCCGCAAACAAACTTCATAATCATCGCGCGCCATTTCACTGCTGCAAATTTACGAACTGATGAATTCTGAAACAATAAGAGAGTAATTATACCATTCGAATGCCGAACTAGTGTCCTCTAACAAATACTCGATCATGCTAACCGCGCGCTCAAAGCACGCAAAATGTTTCTCTATTTCGCAATGTCTTTCTCAGGAGCGACCGACGAAGAAGGGCGACTCGAGGAATCAGGGGCAGCATTCACATCAGCCCTTATGTCTTCAGGAACAACCACACTGGGTCTCCTCATCAAGATTCGCCCCGCCCGAATAGCCTTGTCCATGGCTCTGTCACGCTGGGCTCTGAGAGTAACAGAAGTTTCTTCGGCAGCCTTAGCAGCCAGTCGAGCAGTTTCTAACACCTGGACAATGGATTTTTTGGAAGCTCGGAGTTCTTTGATGGTAGCGTCCTTTGCTGATATCAACTGCTTGAGGCGGGTCACTTCGTCCGCGGATTCTTGCAGCTTACAGCGCTGATTGTCCAATTCCTCCATTGTAAAGCGGTGACTCCTCTCCAAGATGGTCAGCGAGTTGCTAGAATCGCGATACAATCTGTCAAGACTGTCACGAGAGGCAGCGAGGATACGCTTTTCTTCCTGCGAGCAAAAATCAACTCCTTCAAAAACCAAGCAAGTAATAGGAACACAGCAAGGCAAAGCACAGTTTTGTAAATTACCTTTTCAGAATCGAGCTGAGCATGAAGAGAAGAACTCAGTGCATTGGCGTCATCCAAGGCAGCAGAGACTTGACCCAGTTCGGTTTGGCTCTGAGAGTACTTCTCCTCGAAGTCAGCACACCGCTGGCCAATTCAGCCTGATCTCAGGAATGTTTTTCCTCAAGAATTGAAATCTGCCGAGTCATTCCTAGCAAGAGATAATCAAACAAAACGGGGTCAGAAGGTAAAGCAGTCCACAGCGAAGGCAAAGAGAAGCAAAAAGGCACTAACCAGCGTTGGTTGCCTCCAATTCAGAGACGCGATGTTGAAGTGACACTGGATTCCAACATGCAAGAGACGAAGCTACTTCTGGGACGGAAGCACCCTGTAGCCTCAGCTGGCTAGCCATCCCGTCCACCAAAGCCTGATGAGGAAAACAGACGAGTGTAATGACAACAGTTCATACAACGTGAAAATCAAGCTAAAATACATCACAGTACCTGGAGGTTGGAAAAGAACGAAGGGATCCCCAAATCAGGAGAGATCAGTTGATAACCAGGCATAAGACCACCACCCGAAGCAGCTTGCAACGAACCAGTAGGAATCAGCTCGGTGCCTTCAACAGAGCTAAACACTCGATCAGCGGGGACGCTGCCCTCTAAAGCGACTCCCTGGTCCAAGGTTTGAGCTACCACCATACAGCCAGAGTGTGGAGGAGATCCCGCATGAACGTCCATGGAAGTACAGGAAGGAGACCCTGCTCGGGCACCCTCGGGGGCTGGGCAGTGGCTTACACTCTTCACCCGAGCTAAGTCATCCCCGGCGACACCCTCGGGGGCTGGGCATGTGTCAGCACCATTCTTGAGGTCCAAGCTCTCTGCAGTAACCACCTCTAAGGTTGACGGGCCCTCAGCTACTTCCATAGGACCAGGACGATCCAAGTCAGTCTCCCGACCCTCGAGATCGCGCTCTAAGGTCGACGAAGCACGGGATGACCTCAACCCAGCATCGGGCACATCAGCGCAAGCCTCCATTGCACCATCATCCACTGGCTCCGATAACAAGTCCTCTGGAACCATATCCTCCAGAGTCTGATCAAAGTTGGCTAGGGACAGTTCTTGCAGACCAATGAGGGCAGACAAAGCAGGAGAGGGAATTCCACTACTTTCACCACTGGCGATGAACTGCCGACTGTTTTTCCGAGTCAACGGAATCTCATTTTCTTCCTCCTCATCATCCATATTGGTAACACAAGCAGCACCCCCATTGGGATCAGCAACAGATGGAGCACCCCCATTGGGATCAGCAACAGATGGAGCACCCACATTGGGATCAGTAGCGGATTGGGTACACCCATTGGGATCAGCATCAGTAAGTCCAGTCGCATGCACTTCTTCAGTAGCAGGAAACGAGGTACCAGCGTCCTGATCAAAGCTGGATACTCGCTGGAGGCGTCTTCTTTTCTTCTTCTGTTCATCAGCAGAAGGATTAGGCTGGTTAGCTCGGCAAGGGCGCCTTGGGCGAGTACTGACAGGCTTCTGAGCATCCAAAGTCGTATCAGCCTCTGGGAGGGATGCCACTACCAACACCCCAGCAGGAGCAGCATCGGAAGAATCCTCAGCTAGCAGATCAAGCATAGCACTTATCTCTGCATCACTAGGGTTCAGGGGCACCTCAAAATGGACCTGCCGTTCGTCATCAGGAATCTCCCCAAGCGAGGCAACCAAAGCACTAACTTCTTCAGCAGAGGGTCGCACTTTAAGGCCCAAACTGCCATCAGTAATGGGGGGATTCGACACAAAAAGGGTGAAGGCTTTGGGAGGAGGCAGATTCCAGGCCGAGTATGCCACTGGAGCACCAACATTTGACACCTTGCCCCTGAGGATCATTTCAAGTCGGCTCACCAAGTCTGCAGAAGGAATTCTCCTGTTGGTATCCCGAGTTGAGTCGGCTAGCCCTCGATACAGATAAGCTGGATAGGCCTTGTCTTTCAGTGGCTGAATATTCTTGAAAACAAAATCAGTAACCACAGCTTCAGCAGTCAGACCCTTCTCTTTCAGCAGTCCAACTTCAGCTAGCAACACACTTGCCTCAGCTACTTCCTGATCTGTGGGAGACTTGGTCCAGCTTGGGGTGCGAACGTCCGGCTGTCTTCCCGACCGGGAGGGGAGAGAATTCCCATAATTCTCAACTATGAACCACTCCAGGCGCCATCCCTTAATACTGTCCTTGAGGGGGATCTCGAGATATTCAGTTTTCCTCCCGCGGCGCATCTCCAAGCTGGCACCCCCGACCAACTGATGTTGTCCCCCGGCCATCCCAGGGCGACAATGATACAAGTATTTCCACAAACCGAAATGCGGCAGCACGCCAAGAAAGGCTTCGCACAAATGAACGAAAATGGAGATTTGCAGAATTGAATTGGGGTTCAAATGGGTCAAGTTAATATGGTAGAAATCAAGGAGGCCGCGGAAAAAGGGAGAGATGGGAAGACCAAGGCCGCGGAGAAGGAAAGGGGCGTAAACAACGGACTCATGGGTATCCTCTGTCGGAACAGTAAACCCATGGCAAATCCGCCAAGAACAGAGTTCTCGCGGAGGAAGAACCCCGATAGATACGAGGTGGAGAAGTTCAATCTCAGAAATGATGGACATGTGGTTACCTGCGAAAGGCAACTGGCTGTTGGGGTCGATTGGAGGAATCACCATAGCAGACGAGCTCGAGGTCTTCCTCTTGGGTGCCATCTCGATTCTACCAGCAAGCAGAGTGGGAGGCGAAGGGCAGAGAGGATTCGGAAGCGGGAAAGCAAGAACTAGGGCACAGAAAGCAAAGGCGGCTAAAAGCGCAGCTCTTATGGGATATTCTCGAGCCGGATACCATTTCAAAAAGTGCCCAGTCAGCACCCAGCGTACCACGTGGTCATCCGGCAGTTATTTCCAAAAAACCGATGCGCCACCTCATCACTCGGCCATCGTCCTCAAAGTGGCTCGCACGGCCTGCTATCACTCGGCGTTGCCTCCAAAACGCCGATTTCGTGTTCGGTCGCTCGGCATTACCTCTAAAATGCCGACGTCGCCTTCCAGTCAGTCGGCGTTGCCTCCAAAACGCCAATTTCGTGTTCAGTCGCTCGGCATTACCTCTAAAATGCCGACGTCACCTTCCAGTCAGTCGGCGTTGCCCCTAAAACGCTGATATCGTGTTCAGTCGCTCGGCATTACCTCTAAAATGCTGACGTCGCTTTCCAATCACTCGGCATTGCCTCTAAAACGCTGATATAGTGTTCAGTCGCTCGGCGTTACCTCTAAAACGCCAACGTCGCCTTTCAGTCGCTCGGTATTACCTCTAAAACGCTGACGTCGCCCTCTGGCATCATCTCAAGTCGCTCGGCATTACCTCTAAAATGCCGACGTCGCTTTCCAATCACTCGGCGTTGCTTCTAAAACACTGATACAGTCTTCAGTTGCTCGGTGTTACCTCTAAAAGCGCCGACACCGTCTACAAGTTACTCGGCAGCTATTTCTGAAAGCATCAGTTTGATCCCCGAGTTATTCATCTACTGTCTCAAAGGAATCCGCTTCACAAACAAGCAAGACAAGTCATAAAGGAAAAGCCAACGTCATTCTTTCATTAAAAGGGAAGATAACAAACTTACAAATCAACTCTTTGCGAGTTGATACTTCCCTACTACTACTACATTACATTACTACTACTACATTACATTACTACTACTACACTATGATATACTACCCTACATTACTACTACATTATTCTAACTATACTATACTAATATCTAAAAGACCAGTGACATCTAGCCACTGGCCCTGCTGCTGCCGCCCTGGTCGCTGCCCCTGCTGCCGCCGCCGTCATCGTCCTTGCTGCCGCCGCCGCCGCCCCTGCCGCTGCCATCGCCGTCACCGTCGCCACCGTCGTCGTCGTCGTCGTCGTCGTCGTCATCCTCGTCCTCACCGCCGCCGTCCGAGTCCTCCTCATCCGAGGAGTACTCCGACTCATCCGAGCCCTCGAGCCCGAAACGCTCGACGGCCCGGATGTACGTCCAGACCTCCGCCGCAAGCCCCTGGGAGTCGTCTGAGTCGTCAAACGACTCACGCAGGGGGATGGGAGCCGGAGACCCCTCGGACTCAGAGGAGAACTCCTCCTCTGAGTACTCCGAGTCACCGAACTCCTCCGATGGAGGAGTTGGCTCACGCTTGCGCTTGTTGTTCTTGCCAATGGTGGAAGCACAAGGAAGAGAAGAAAGGGAAGCAACAGAGAACAGCGAGAGATGTGAAAAGGCCAGAGAGACAACAGCGTTATTTATAGAAGGGGAAGGCAACCACTCACCTCCAACCGCGGTCACTGAACAGTCGCAAAGCATTCAATAAGCACTTCAACCCGTCTGAAGACACGTCAGGCGGCTGACGCCGTTCCACGCAGCACAACACTCATTGGGACTCCAGTCAATAGCGCGGAGGATATGATTACACTCGCCGTCACATCACATTACTACTCAGAAGCAGACGGCTAAAACACTCAGCGTACCAAGCCGTCCCTTGCCCACACCCATTGGGGGGGGACGCCCAGGAATTATCAGTATATTTTTCAAAACAGTCACATCTGTGCAGGGCACGCAGTGAATACCTCAAGACAAAAATGAGATATCAGTAAGGATCAGAGGAAAGCCAAATATAGCCAGTGAAGTACAAAATATGGCCGACAGAAGCGACGTGAAGACTAGACAGAGAACGTCCATCAAACGTCCAATCAGTCGCAGAGTAAATAAATTGCACTACCTAGCGAGATATGGATGGATTGCGAACTTGGCTGCTAAAGACAAAATATATGCTGACCTCTGAAGCAAAATATTGATGACATAATGCTGACCTCCAAAGCATAATGTGAATAGCTTCATGCCAATTTCTACAAACAGAAAGGATAATTTTCAGCAAAGAGACACGAAAGGAAGACCTTCGAATGGATTATCCTCAAAAATCCATTTGAAGGTCGGGGGCTACACCCATTGGGTGCACCGGAACCTCCGGTGCACCCCATGGATTATCATTCCAAGCCAAGATAGTGCCGACTTCTAAGGCGTGGGGCAAGATTAAAAGGCCAACCCTCAGCCAAAACACAGGAGCACGAATGGAAATAATTTCTGGGGAAGACCTTCGAGCAGATTATTTTCTAAAATCTACTCGAAGCTCGGGGGCTACACCCATTGGGTGCACCTCCGGTGCACCCAATGAAGTTCAGAATCCTACAAATTGAAATGCCGACCTCTAAGGCACAAACATGAAACTAAGCTTCGGTCTACGAGTGATCAAAGCAGGAGAATACAACAGGAAGTCATCTTCTTCAAATCACCTGCAAGCCGGACCTGGGATCTTTGGGCTGATTACCTCTAAATTAACCCAAAGATCGGGGGCTTGTGGGGGATAGATATCCCCCGGGTCCACTAAAAGAGTAAAAGACCTCACGAAAGGCCCAAGAGCCCAATAAATCGTAAGGTCATTCTTTCGTGGGCCTGGAGAGAGACAACCAGCAGAGCAGATCGACATGAGGCCGAATTGGTGCAAACCCGGACGACCCACAACGTCGGGCGAGTGACCACAACAGAGATCCGACTTTCCCGCGCTGGAGCCCCCATGCAACGGAGCCATGCGAGGATAAGTCGGCAGGGTTACATGGAGATAAACTCAAGCAGTTCACTATCTTTTAACTACTCGTTGTTATCATATCCACATGTATTGCCCCACGGTCGAGTATATAAGGCCTAGGGGGCACCCCTTCAGAACGATCGACCCTATTACTTAGCCACCCACGTCAACTCTCTGTACTCAGAGAGCTCTCTTGTAACCTTGTCCACCAAGCATACTCACCAGGACGTAGGGTGTTACGCATCTCTAAGCGGCCCGAACCTGTAAACCCTGTCCACTGTCCCTCGTGCAATCGGCACGAACCATTTTGCTACAGTTGTTGACACCGTCCTACTCCTAAAAACACCTCGAGGGGCAACCCCGGGTGTGCGGTCGGACCCAAAACACCGACAGACTCCTCACCGCCGACGAGCATCCCCGCCTGCGCACGTGGACCAGCCGACTCCGACCATCCCCGACGGCGACCCACACATCGCTGTGATCCCCGAGACCTCCACTACGTCCTCGACCACCTCACCGGAGCAATCTCGTCGCCGGTAAGCCCCTCCACCCTTTCTTCCGCCGCGGTTACTGTTTAAGTTAGGAGAAGGACCACGGGTTAGGATTAGAAGAACCCGGGGGGTTTTCTGCAATGTCAGTGACTCATTTGAATAGTAGCCCAGGGACTGATCCGTGAGGAAAAACTTAAAACACCCGCCAGTGACCCCAGTGCAAGTAGTTTTCCATTTAATCAATTTTGTTAATCTTTTTAAATAACCAGAGAACTTAGAAAATCTATAACTTGATGATTTCTTAATCAAAATTTGTCAAACTAATTTTGCTAGATCCTAAATATTATGAACTATCATTTAAAAATAATAAACCCTATGTTTTCTGTTCTAATTTTTAGAGTTTAAAATTAAAAACAGAAACTGACCAAACCTTGTTTAATTAAGGAAAATTAGTTTTCCTTCTGTGCTGAACCTAAGAAAATTTGTAGGTATTCAAACCTCTTGTAGACACTGTTTAAAAATAGTAGGAACCCCAGTATTGAAGAATATAGTGTAGATATCCATTTAAAGCTATTTTGCCCAAAACTTAGGAAAAATCAGAAAGGCATTAGAAATTAATAAACAATGAGTGGAATTATTTTTTCTAGTTTGCTTAAGTAACAAAGAACCTAGGAAAAATAAAGAGACCTTTAGTCCAGATCAGTTTTAAAATAAAATGTTTTATTTAGCATTATTTGAACTGGAAATCAATTATTAGAATTACAAAGCTAGACCCAAAATTGATAATAAAAATTCAGTGGACTTATAACCACTAGAAACCCACTGCAAAAATAATGAACACCTCAGCCCAACATTTTAAGTAAGGAAAATAAAGATAAGATGATAATGAGGCATTTTCCAAATAAATCATGAATAACCTATAATGATGCAATAATGGGCAACCAAAATTTTGCTAAGTCTATAATAAGATAAACCACCAGAGAAAAATGCAAACCCATAGAAATGATGCAAAATAGAACCTATTGCTAATATCTTATAAGAAAGGCCATTTAATCCACTTGATGCATACCACCCCTTCCCTTAAGCAAAAAGCTGCCAAACTTCAGAATGATTGCTCTTGCACAAAATAAAAGCTAAGAAAAATCAGAACTCTGTTGTTTGATATTTTTCAAATATAGTGGTAGTAGAAAGCACCTCTTTGGCTAGGAACTTGAGAAAACCCTAGTAAAATAACTAATAGGTATTAATAGCTAAAATTTTGTGCCAAGTCTTGTTATAGCACCTAAAAGCCAGCAAAAATAAGTTTTAGAGAATTACCTACTGTTAAATAATAGTTGTAGTTCAAAGCACCCCTTCTGCCCTAAAATTTGGTAATTTTGTCCAGAGAAAACTATTCACTTTCTGATCCCCAAATTTTGAGGCAAATAATTATACACCAGTACCAAGCCACTGTAATTTTTGCAGAATTTTTGGAATTTTATTAAAGCAACTTGTAGTTCAAACCCCACCCCAATAAGTCCAACTTGAGTACTTATCAATTCTCACTAAGGCTTAAAAAGAATTCAGTGGAACCCCAAACAAATAAACCTACCACTTACCTTAGCTATGTCTGACCCAATTTACCAAGTATACCACCCAAAGGTCTTACATAAGTGAAGTTAACCTTGTCTAACTCAAGAAGATCATACACCGTCAAAAGTTGTAATTTCTAAAAGCACATATCATATCATGCATATATCTTACGCATTGCATTCATTAGATTGTAATCTTGCCGACGGAGAGTACGTGCTCATCCCCGAGCAAGGATCTGTCCAAGAGGAGGACCAGGAGCAAGCTTCTGAGGTTGCTATCGAGGATCTCCCCGCAGCCCCAACAATTGAAGGCAAGCCCCGGTTTATATGCATAACCGTATTATTATATGCTACTTTACTACACTTAATGCTTGTAGGATTGTAATGTGCACTTAAGTGTAGGAGTTGCTTGAAACCTCTAGTTGCATGAACTTAGGATTCCTTTTTGAGATGAATACTAGTATGCTAGGTCGAGTAGCTGCTTGCTAATTAGGACCTCGGTAGAAGTCGAGTGATTTTTCTAGCACTCGCGTGAGGTCAGGAATTGATTGTATTCATCTTGATAACGGGATCTATGTTGGTCTATGTACTTGGATCCAGGGAGGATGCCTTGACCATGAGACGGGAAAAGGAATTAAGGATTAATGTGTGGATACCTGAGTCAAGCTTTTGAACGTACTAAGCACATGCCGGGAAAAATGGTAACCGGTAAACCTAGTACCTGAGTGAAGTCGGGCGCGGACTTTATCCCTCATGCGACCTGAGACTGGGTCTCCCATGCTAGCTATGGTGGGTACAAGTGCGGTCACTGCACGGCGGCAGCCGGGGTCAGTGGAGCATTGTATGCCAAGGCGGTGAGGCCTGGACGCGAACGGGGAATCGATGGGGACAGTTGTCATGTGTGGGGTCGGAGTACCCTGACATGTCGTGTGTTTAGGTTTACCTTGCAAGGTTAAAACCTGATTCGAATCGTCTGCTTCTCGCAGCTAATGAGACTGCTTGACCCCTTGTACTGCATCGAGTAAGAAGTGAAATGAGGTTACCTGAGATAATTTGTTGATTGAACTAAATGCTTGTTACCATGTATGCTTAGAAGGAGCAAATCTAGCTAAGTTAATGAGGATAGAAATTTGAAAGTTAAAAATTGATTTTAGAAACAGCTAGTGCTTTTGGCAAACCAAACCCCCTCAGCCAAACAGCTGCATAGTCTAGAGGTAGAGGAGTAGACTCCTCACACCGGGTAAGTCTAGTTGAGTATTAGTATACTCAGCCTTGCTTGTGGCATAATTTTTGCAGGTACCATTCAGGAAATGGTTGATGGTGTGACTTGGCCTACCACCCTGCCACCGGGTTGGACGGTCGAGTGGGATGTTGCTCCGGCAGGAGAGGAGCACGAGGAGTAGTGGGCCAGGCCTTGCCCATTTCCTCGATACCGACGACATCGATTATCCGCTGCATTTTATTTCGTGAACTCTTATTTGCTACTCAAAAACTCCGATCTATGTAATAACTCAGCACTTAATTTGAGGTTTCATGTTTTATTGTATTTCTTCTGTGACTCACCTTCGAGTGATATTGTGGAATTTGATCCTGGTTAAGTGGCTCTATCAGACTAGATCTGAGGGACTGACGGGTTATTCCGATTTAAGTGTGTTACGGCCCCTGAGGCGTGACTTAGGCACTTAAGCTGGAATAATTCGGGTGGTTCTGCCACAGCTGGTATCGGAGCAAATTCCACCACAGAGAAGGACAATAAACCATGAATACCAATTTTCAAAATCTAAAACTTGCCTAGAAACTGCTATGGATCGTCAGGACTAGACCGCTAGACCTAGGACGAAAGGCCTTAGGCATAGAGGGAGAAATAGGTGGCTAACTAATTAGGCCCCGTGGGCCAGTACTTATATTTCTAAGGATGCCCTAAAAAGCACCCTATTTTTGGAGAGGCAACGTTACTTCCAGCATGCATGCATTATAAACACAAAGAGGAATTAAAAACTTGAGCTAACCCACCTTCTTTAAAACCATCCGGGCTCTCTTTTTCTTTTTCCTTCCACCATAATCTTTACCTTTGGTTCCCTTCCGCAAATGAATTCACCCACCCCTGCCAGTGGAGGAGACACTCGTTTCAGTTCCGACTTCCTTTCTCGCGATGGCTTTCCTTCCATCTTGTGGGAAGTGCTTAACTCCGCCGGTTACCCTACGCCCCCTTTGTACATGGTGCAGTTGTATGAGGAGCATCGGGTACCTCTGTCACACCCGTTTCCAAAGGGCAGAGCCGGGTGCATAGCATATGTGTGCCAGGATCTATTTCCACACATATGTTGACGTCACAAGTGTAATATATCAAAAGAACAATGCATAAGAGCGTAAATAACGATTATATTAACATATTACACTTCGAACAGACATAAGTCTTAACCTTTATTCATCAAAGTACAGCTGTCGGCGTTTCGAGACAGGGGGGTCCCTAAGCCGACGAGTGAGTGTGCTGCGTGCCCCAGCCCAGATGGGTCGAGCGCGTGGGCGAGCGCGAAGGGGGGAGAGGCGAGGTGGCCGGAGTCGAGCGTGAGAGAGGTGGAAGTCCCGCGGCCTTCGTGTTCGTCCCGCGCCCAGGTCAGGTGCGCTTGCAGTAGGGGGGTTACAAGCGTCCACGCGGGTGAGGGAAGTGAGCGGCCCCAAGAGAGCGCCTGTCCCGTCCTCGGTCCCGCGCGGCCAACCTTCTCTAAGAAGGCCCTGGTCCTCCCTTTTATAGTCGTAAGGAGAGGATCCAGGTGTACAATGGGGGGTGTAGCAGAGTGCTACGTGTCTAGCGGAGGGAGAGCTAGCGCCCTAGGTACATGCCAATGTGGCAGCCGGAGAGATCTTGGCACCTCGCTGGCATGATGTCGTGGCTGTCGGAGGTGCGACGGAGCCTGGCGGAGGGACAGCTGTCGGAGCGGTCGAGTCCCTGCTGACGTCGTCCTGCTTTCGTAAGAGAGCTGGGGGCCACCGTCGTCATAGAGCTTGTGGAGCGCCATCATTGCCCCTCCGGCGGAGCTGGCCGGATGGGACGCCGGTCTTGTTCTTCGTGACCCGAGTCGATTCGGGGTAGGATGATGATGGCGATTCCTGTTGACGTGGCGGGTCTGTGCCCTAGGCAGGGTGACGTGGGGGCTCCTCCGAAGCCGAGGTTGAGTCTGTCCTCTGTTGCCGAGGCCGAGCCCGAGCCATGGGGTCGGGCGAGGCGGAAGTCGTTCGGCCGAGGCCAGGGCGGAGTCCGAGCCCTGGGGTCGGGCGAGGCGGAGTTTCGTCGTCTTCCGGGTCTTAGCCCGAGTCCGAGCCCTGGGGTCGGGCGGAGCGGAGTTCGCCGTCTTCCGGGTCTTAGCCCGAGTCCGAGCCCTGGGGTCGGGCGGAGCGGAGTTCGCCGTCTTCCGGGTCTTAGCCCGAGTCCGAGCCCTGGGGTCGGGCGGAGCGGAGTTCACCGTCTTCCGGGTCTTAGCCCGAGTCCGAGCCCTGGGGTCGGGCGGAGCGGAGTTCGCCGTCTTCCGGGTCTTAGCCCGAGTACGAGCCCTGGGGTCGGGCGGAGCGGAGTTCGCCGTGGCGCCTTTGGTAAGGCCTGACTGCCTGTCAGACTCACTCTGTCGAGTGGCACTGCAGTCGGAGTGGCGCAGGCGGCGCTGTCCTTCTGTCAGACTGGTCAGTGGAGCGGTGGAGTGACGGCGGTCACTTCGGCTCTGCCGGGGGCGCGTGTCAGGATAAAGGTGTCAGGCCACCTTTGCGTTAAATGCTCCTGCAATTTGGTCAGTCGGTGTGGCGATTTAGTCAAGGTTGCTTCTGAGCGAAGCCAAGGCCCCGGGCGAGCCGGTGATGTGTCCGCCGTAAAAAGGGGGGCCTCGGGCGAGACGGAAGTCTCTCGAGGTCGGCTGCCCTTGGCCGAGGCTAGGCTCGGGTGAAGCGTGATCGAGTCGCTCGTGTAGACTGATCCCTGACTTAATCGTACCCATCAGGCCTTTGCAGCTTTATGCTGATGGGGGTTACCAGCTGAGAATTAGGCGTCTTGAGGGTACCCCTAATTATGGTCCCCGACAGTAGCCCCCGAGCCTCGAAGGGAGTGTTAGCACTCGCTTGGAGGCTTTCGTCGCACTTTTTTGCAAGGGGACCAGCCTTTCTCGGTTGCATTTCGTTCCGGTGGGTGCGCGCGAGCGCACCCGCCGGGTGTAGCCCCCGAGGCCTCGGAGGAGTGGTTACACTCCTTCGAGGTCTTAATACCTCGCGTAACGCTTCGGCTGGTCTGGTCGTTCCCTCATGCGAACTGGCCGTAGCCCGGGTGCACGGTCGGGGCCCAAGCTCTCGGACTGGTATGTTGACGCTGTCAACGGTTTGGCCGGAGCCGGTTTTTGCGAGAGCAGCCCCCGAGCCTCTGCACAGGGCGAGAGGACGATCAGGGACAGACTCGACTTTTTACATACGCCCCTACGTCGCCTTTCCGCAAGGAGGAGGGGGGAGTGCGCCATGTTACCCTCGATGGGCACCGAACATGGTGTCTCCGGTGAGCTGCAAGCGGGTAATCCGAGTGGACGTCCGTGCCCCGTTCGTTGGGGGTCGGCTAGGGGCCCAGAGGCACGCCCAAAAGTACCTGCGGGTGATTTGCCAGACCCGGTCTCCTGGCGACGGGGTCCGAGGGCTCGATGCCTCCCTCCGATGGGATTCCGTTACAAGATCGCTCCCGCTGGTCTCGGAAATGTCCTAGGGTACCTCGGGAGCGCAGCCCGAGCCTCGGTTATGTATCGAACGTACCCCTTGTCATCCCTCGCTCGGTGTCTGAGGCGACTGTGAACCCTTCGGGGGCCAGCCTTCGAACCCCTGATCAGTAATGGGCGCGGAGCCCGGGTAGCCTGAGGCGGCCATGGAACCCTTCGGGGGGCTGGCCTTCGAACCCCTGACCAGTAGTGGGTGTCGGGCCCACGCGATCTGGGGCGACTGTTGAACCCTTCGGAGGGCCAGTCTTCGAACCCCTGATCAGTAGGGGGGGCTCGGAGCCCGGTTCCTTCGCGGAGAAGGGTCCTTTTCGGGGTATCCCCCTTTCCCGGTCCCTGTTGCAAGAGATAGAGAAAGAGGAAAAGGAAAAGGATACGAAATCGAATGACGTGGCGTACCTTTTCTAACGCGGTTATTACGGCGAAGGTGAAGCGTCGCGCGCTCCTCCCTTCAGAGGCGTCGCCTGTCCCGCCGCGGAGTTAATGTGACGGGGCGAGTGGTTGGCGGGGCGGCCGTTACGCGTGCGCGAGCCGTTTGAGGAACGGCTGTACCGCTTCGCGCTTTTCGAATCCCGCGTCCGGTCCAGGCGGTGTGCTGGAAACGGTTTCGCCCTGGCCTTCATATACTTGAGAGGGGGTCCGGTGACGGTTCTTCGCTCTGCTCCCTTCTTTTCCCTTTAGGTTTTCGCAACCCGGGAAACTTTAGTCAGAGGAGAGAGAAACCGCCCCCCCTGCCCCCCGCGCCGCCATCTTCTCCATCTTGGTGATGGCGGATCGAGTGACCATAATCCCCCCGCGCGATCCGTGGCCCTTCTCCACGGTGACGGCGAGTGATCTGGAGGAGCTGGTCGGCGAAGGTTTGCTCCGCCCCCTCACCGACAAGCAGCGGCCAGAGTGGATTCCTCCCGTGGGCGGAGCCGCTCCGTCCCCACCGCCGGGGTATGTCGTGAGCTTCGTCTCCTTTCATGAGTGGGGTTTTGGTGTGCCGACGGGCCGCTTTATGCGGGCCATCCTATTCCACGACGGGGTGGAGTTGCACAACCTCTCCCCCAACTCCATCTCGCAGGCCGCTATTTTCGTAGCGTTGTGCGAAGGGTACTTGGGGATCGCTCCTCATTGGGATTTGTGGACTCACCTCTTTCTCGCCGAGCCTTTCGCCCTGTCGACGGGGGAGAGGAGGATCCGTGCAGCGGTGCGGGCCGGCGGCTGCATTCTCTTGTTGAGGCAGTCGCGGGCGTTGCAGTACATTCCTGCCATTCTTGCGTCTTCGAACAAGGGGTGGCAGCGCCGGTGGTTCTACCTCCGGAATGACGGTGAGTTGCTCCCGCCGTTTTCCCAGCGAGTAGTTACGGCTGCCACCGACGCCTGGCGCCACGGGACCCCGCACGAGAGGCAGAAGAATCTCGAGCCCCTTCTCCAGGCCCTGAAGGAGTTGCGGGAGGGGGGACTTACCGCTACAAGAGTGATCGCCGCTATCCACCGTCGGAGGGTGCTCCCATTGGCGGAGCGGCGGCTGCCGCTCTGGGAGATGACCCTGGAAGCTGACTGGGAGGGCTCACGAATGTCCCCTGATCCTCTCCCCTTCAACGCCCTCCAATGGCGGGTGTCGGCCGCGATGGGGAAGCCGGACCCCCACGCATACTCCCAGCTTCGAATGCGCCCCGACCAGGGGTGCGTGACTTTGGTGAGTGTTCGCTCCTTCCTTCTTCGTATATCTGGTCGCTCCGGATCCTTATGATCGGGTTCTTTTCTCCCCTCCTTTTAGGATGTGGGGTGGCACAAACCCTCCCTGCCACGGGTCCCAGAGGACGCGGTGGACCGTGCAGCGCGGCGGGTCGCCGCGGAGGAGAAGAAGAAAAAGAAGGACGCGGAGAAGGCCCGGGCCCGCGAGCGGAGGCGGGCTCGGGACGCCTTGGAGAAGCGCCGTCGCCAGCAGGAGAGGGACGGACTCCCGAGGGAGCCGTCGCCGGAGACGCCCGACGATGATGACAACGATGATGATGATAACGATGATGACATGGCCGCCCGTCTCGGCCTCAGCCTCGGCCTGGGGTGTGGCCAGGAGCCGTCGAGCCAGCCCCCGAGCGGGCCGACTCCGTCAGCCCTCGAAGTCGGGGCGTCGGGCTCCCGACCCGAGGCACGGGGACGAACCGAGAGGTCACCTGACCCCTCAGCCGGAGGAGCTGAAGCAGTTCCGGAGGTCCAGGCCAAGGCGTCTGTTCCCCAGGGGCCGCCGCTCGTGTCGGTGGCGCATGGGGGTGACCCTCAGGTCGTCGTGGCCGTGCCCGGGGAATCTGCCTCCCAGGCGCCCCAAGCGCCGGCGAAGCGGACCTCGGCGGCTGTTTCGGGAGCCGGGATCCAAGAAGGCTCCCCCTAGGCGCGGTGGATCATGGCCCGGAGTGGGTGAGTACCTCGGAATGTCTTCGTCTTGGCTTCCCATTCGTATGTCTCGGTTGTGATCCCCTTTTTTTTTTATCCAGCAAGCGAAGTCATGGCCAGACCGACCTGGCACCCCGGAAGGCCCTCAAGACGGCGCCGAACTGTGTGGCCAGCGCCATTCAGCCGACCCTTTCGCGGGGTACTCCGCCATCGGGGGCTCGGGCGTCGCCAATCTCGGAGGAGCGGGCTCCCGAGGCCGGCTCTTCAGCCGAGGTGGCGATCGTGGTTGAGGAGGCGGCTGACGCCCACGCGGCCCTGAGTTCGCCTGTCGTGCCGGTCATGCCGGCGCCTGCCACCGCCGAGGTTGCCGCCGTCCCTGTCGAAGGGTGTCCAGTTGCCGCCAGCGCCGGGATGGCTGATGCGTCGGCGCCCAAGACCTCAGAAGAGGTGGGCGCGGTCGCGCAATCCGTCCAGCCGGGTGACAGCCTCATCGCTGTGCGGCGGAGCCCCGAGGCCCGGCGCCCGTTGCTCCGATTCCGGACCCGCGAGGCCTCGGACCCCGTCTTCGTTCTCGATGATGAGCAGGAGGACCAGTCCTGGGGTGAGCTCCGCGAGTGCGCAGAGGCAACGGTGGGGTCGCTCCGGTCGTCGCTGGAGGTTTTCTGCAGAGACGTCCCCAAAATCCTCCAGGTAGCGGTTTTGGGCATACCTTTTTTCCTTCTGTGAGCGAGATACTCGTCGTGACGCCCTGTTTCCTTTCCCCAGGATCTGACGGACCGGAGCGCCGCCAAGTCGTCGTTCATCCGCCGCGAGGTTGATGTCTGGGGCTCGCTGCGATCCCTGAGGTCTTCGCTCGCCGGGGCTACCACGCGCCTTTCTCAGCAGGATGCCAAGGTGGCGGACCTCCAGCTGCTCTACGCCGACCTGAGAGCCGAGGCGGCAGCAGCGCGTGCGGAGGCGCAACAGCAGCGATCGGAGCTCGTCCAGGTCGTCGAGGAACGGGACCGACTTCAGGGCCGGGCTGCCGAGGCCGAAAGCCGAGCCGAGACCCTTGTGGCTGACTTAGCCGTGGCCCAGGTCGCGGCCTCGGAGCACCGTGCCCGAGCCGGAAGTACGTCTTGGTCCTCCCTAGTTCTTTTTCTTGTCCGTTTCCTTTGCTTGTGCTTGAGGTATTTCTCCTGGTTGCTTGCAGAGCTTGAGTCCGCCCTTGACGAGTCCGCCAAGGCGCTTGCTGAGGCGCTTGCCGGAGCCGCCGAGTAGAGGGAGGCGGACCTCGCGGCCATGTCCGAGGCCGTCTCGGACTTTTATCGTGTCCTCGGCTCCGGCGACGTCCCTTCAGGAAGCTCCCCTCAGAGCCGCCTTCGAGCCTTGGGTGGTCACGCCCGCGGCAGAGTCCGCGAAGCGCTACACCACGGCGTCAGGCGGGCCTTCGCCGTGCTCGCTTCCCACTACGTTGTGGACCTGGAGCGGGTTAGTGAGGGGTACTGTCTTCCCGACGAAGACGATGCTGCTCTAGCGGAGGTGCAGCGGCTTGATGCGGTCGCCGCGGGTCCGAGCGTGGTGCTGGCGACCACCTTTGAGGCGGAGGTCCTTCCCCCTGCGACGTCACCGGAGGCCGAGATGGACCCCACCGATGGCGGGGGTGGAGCTGAAGGCGCGGCTCCTTCCCAAGGCGGCGCCTGATTCTCGTTTGAACAGTTTCTTGTTGAATGTGCGTCTCACCACGGCCGCTGAGGCCTGAACACTTTTGTCTTTCTTGCATGGAGTCGTACTCTCCTTTCTTTCCATCTGCATGTTCGTCCTGGCTCATCAATAATAGGGTGGCTTCTCGAGTTGGGCCATTCTTCGTGGCAGGTGATGAGTGAGGTATCCCTAACCCGGAGGTACGGGAGTTCCTCGGCTCAGTCGGCCTTGCCATTTTCATGTACCCGCGTTCGCTCCTCGAGACCCTGCTTCTGACATAGCCGGGAGAACGTAGCTGGGAGAACGCAAGAGGCCCCTTTTTTGATTTAAAAAGATCTTGACGCAGAGGGGTTCCCCCTTTTTAGCCCCCGAGGGAGGGTCGGGCTCTGCCAAGGCGAGGCCGACCCTTCCTTGATGACCGAGGCGCAGAGGCTGCCTGACGGATCGGGCCCCGGCCCGAATATCCAGCGAGTGTTTGGCGACATCCCTCGGTATGCCGGGCATGTCCTAGGGACTCCGCGCAAAGACGTCGGCGTTTGCGCGGAGAAAGTCGACGAGCACTGCTTCCTATTTGGGGTCGAGCCCGGAACCGATCCGGACCTGCTTGGTGGTGTCGCCACTGGGGTCGAGAGGGACGGCCTTGACCGTCTCCGCTGGCTCGAAGTTGTCGGCATGGCGCTTCACGTCTGGCACCTCCTTGGAGAGGTTCTCCAGGTCGGCGATGAGGGCCTCGGACTCGGCGAGGGCCTCGGCGTACTCCACGCACTCCACGTCGCATTCGAACGCGTGTTTATACGTGGGGCCGACGGTGATGACCCCGTTGGGGCCCGGCATCTTGAGCTTCAGGTAGGTGTAGTTGGGGACGGCCATGAACTTCGCGTAGCATGGCCTCCCTAGTACGGCGTGGTAGGTTCCTCGGAACCCGACCACCTCGAACGTCAGGGTCTCCCTTCGGAAGTTGGAGGGCGTCCCGAAGCAGACGGGGAGGTCGAGTCGCCCGAGGGGCTGGACGCGCTTCCCAGGGATGATCCCGTGGAAGGGCGCAGCGCCTGCTCGGACGGAGGACAGATCGACGCGCAGGAGCTTGAGGGTCTCGGCGTAGATGATGTTGAGGCAGCTGCTCCCATCCATCAGGACCTTGGTGAGCCTGACATTGCCGACAACGGGGTCGACGACGAGCGGGTATTTCCCTGGGCTCGGCACATGGTCGGGGTGGTCGGCCTGGTCGAAGGTGATGGGCTTGTCGGACCAGTCTAGGTAGACTGGCGCCGCCACCTTCACCGAGCAGACCTCCCGGCGCTCTTGCTTGTGGTGCCGAGCCGAGGCATTCGCCGCATGCCCTCCATAGATCATGAAGCAGTGGCGGACCTCGGGGAACTCTCCTGCTGGGTGATCTTCGTTCTTGTCGTCGTCGCGGGCCCTGCCACCCTCAGCGGGTGGCCCGGCCCTGTGGAAGTGACGCCGAAGCATAACGCACTCCTCGAGGGTGTGCTTGACGGGCCCTTGATGGTAGGGGCACGGCTCCTTGAGCATCTTGTCGAAGAGGTTTGCACCTCCGGGGGGCTTCCGAGGGTTCTTGTACTCAGCGGCGGCGACAAGGTCCGCGTCAGCGGCGTCGCGTTTCGATTGCGACTTCTTCTTGCCTTTCTTCTTGGCGCCGCGCGGAGCAGACGCCTCGGGGGCCTCTTCCGATGGGCGGCCCTGGGGCTGCTTGTCCTTTCGGAAGATAGCCTCGACCGCCTCCTGGCCAGAGGCGAACTTGGTGGCGATGTCCATCAGCTCGCTCGCCCTGGTGGGGGTTTTGCGACCCAGCTTGCTCACCAGGTCGCGGCAAGTGGTGCCGGCGAGGAACGCGCCGATGACATCCGAGTCGGTGATGTTGGGCAGCTCGGTGCGCTGCTTCGAGAATCGCCGGATGTAGTCCCGGAGCGACTCCCCCGGCTGTTGCCGGCAGCTTCGAAGGTCCCAGGAATTTCCGGGGCGCACGTATGTGCCCTGGAAATTGCCAGCGAAGGCTTGGACCAAGTCGTCCCAGTTGGAGATCTGCCCCGGAGGCAGGTGCTCCAACCAGGCGCGAGCAGTGTCGGAGAGGAACAGGGGGAGGTTACGGATGATGAGGTTGTCGTCGTCCGTCCCACCCAGTTGGCAGGCAAGGCGGTAGTCCGCGAGCCACAGTTCCGGTCTCGTTTCCCCCGAGTACTTCGTGATAGTAGTCGGGGGTCGGAACCGGGTCGGGAATGGCGCCCGTCGGATGGCCCGACTGAAGGCCTGCGGACCGGGTGGTTCGGGCGAGGGACACCGATCCTCCCCGCTGTCGTAGCGCCCCCCACACCTGGGGTGGTAGCCTCGGCGCACCCTTTCGTCGAGGTGAGCCCGACGGTCGCGTCGATGGTGCTCGTTGCCGAGGTGGCCCGGGGCCGCAGGCGCGGTGTTGCGCGTGCGCCCGGTGTAGACCGAGGCTTCCCGCACGAACCGGGAAGTCGCGGCATGAGGTTCCGAGGGATATCCTTGCCTTCGGGAGGCAGTGCTCTCGGCCCGTCGGGCCGCAGCGCCTTCCAGGAGATTCTTGAGCTCTCCCTGGATTCGCCGACCCTCGGTGGTTGATGGCTCCGACATCGCGCGGATGAGCATCGCTGCGGCTGCCAGGTTCTGACCAACCCCGCTGGATGCGGGCGGCGGCCTGACCCTGACATCGTTGGCGACGCGGTGCTGGAGACCTTGGGGCAGGTGACGTATTTCTCCGGCCAGGGGTTGGCCCACCCATGCCTGTCCGACGTCCCGACGGATCGGCTCAAGCGCTCCTGTTCCCTCGTTGAGCCTGGCCTGCGCCTCGCGGACTTGCTCGAGTTGTGGGTCGTAACCCCCCGCCGGAGCGGGGACCACAGCTAGCTCCCGTGGGATGTCGGCGCGAGGCACCGGCCTAGGGAGATCACCGTCCTCCGGCATGCCAAGATGGTTGCCTTCGGAGGGATCCCCTAGCTCGATGTGGAAACATTCGCGGCTTGGGCCGCAGCTCTCGTCGCCAAGGCTGCGGCTTCCGTCGGAACAGTCGGATAGGCAGTAGTCACATGCGGTCATGAAGTCCCGCATGGCACTGGGGTTGCCAAGTCCGGAGAAATCCCAACAGATGCTGGGATCGTCATCTTCCTCGGACCCAGAGGGCCCGTAGGTCGAGACGTCCGTCAGTCGGTCCCAAGGCGACCGCATACGAAACCCCAGTGGGGTTGTATTCGCCTCAATGAGAGCGCCCGCCAAAACGAGGTCGTTTGGCGGGTTGAGGCCGAGTCGAAATGACGCAAGATGGGAGTTAGTCGGTACCTTTTGGTCGACGAGGAGCGACGTGGTCACATCGGGGACTGGTTGCACCGTCATCTCAGGTACGAGGGCGACGTCCTGCAGGCTTTCCGCGAGCGCGCCGGCGTCGTCTTCTTGCTCGGGGTCAGCGTGTCGCGGGGGGACGGCGCTTGCCTCCGTCTTGAACGCGAGGTCGACGTCCGGCGTGCCTTCCGTCGGGGCGTCGGGGGCGTCGATTCGCTCGACGGCCGACGAAGCGCAGCCTCCCGCCTGGCCTTGACGGCCCCGCCTCCTCCTCCGTTGGCGGGGGAGAGAACAGAGCGAGCCCGAATGTTGCTCTTCCACCACGCGGGGAAGATGTCGTCGATTCCGCCGCCGGCGGGCGGGTTGTCGGCCGCCATTGTCGTTGTCGCGCGGCGGTGGAAGAAGTATCATGTCGTAGCTGCCGTCGAAGGACATGAACTCCAGAGTCCCGAAACGATGCACCGTCCCGGGCCGGAGAGGTTGCTGAAAACTGCCCATCTGGAGCTTGACGGGGAGCTGTTCGTCAGCACGCAGCAGGCCCCTACCTGGCGCGCCAACTGTCGGCGTTTCGAGACAGGGGGGTCCCTAAGCCGACGAGTGAGTGTGCTGCGTGCCCCAGCCCAGATGGGTCGAGCGCGTGGGCGAGCGCGAAGGGGGGAGAGGCGAGGTGGCCGGAGTCGAGCGTGAGAGAGGTGGAAGTCCCGCGGCCTTCGTGTTCGTCCCGCGCCCAGGTCAGGTGCGCTTGCAGTAGGGGGGTTACAAGCGTCCACGCGGGTGAGGGAAGCGAGCGGCCCCAAGAGAGCGCCTGTCCCGTCCTCGGTCCCGCGCGGCCAACCTTCTCTAAGAAGGCCCTGGTCCTCCCTTTTATAGTCGTAAGGAGAGGATCCAGGTGTACAATGGGGGGTGTAGCAGAGTGCTACGTGTCTAGCGGAGGGAGAGCTAGCGCCCTAGGTACATGCCAATGTGGTAGCCGGAGAGATCTTGGCACCTCGCTGGCGTGATGTCGTGGCTGTCGGAGGTGCGACGGAGCCTGGCGGAGGGACAACTGTCGGAGCGGTCGAGTCCCTGCTGACGTCGTCCTGCTTTCGTAAGAGAGCTGGGGGCCGCCGTCGTCACAGAGCTTGTGGAGCGCCATCATTGCCCCTCCGGCGGAGCTGGCCGGATGGGACGTCGGTCTTGTTCTTCGTGACCCGAGTCGATTCGGGGTAGGATGATGATGGCGATTCCTGTTGACGTGGCGGGTCTGTGCCCTAGGCAGGGTGACGTGGGGGCTCCTCCGAAGCCGAGGTTGAGTCTGTCCTCTATTGCCGAGGCCGAGCCCGAGCCATGGGGTCGGGCGAGGCGGAAGTCGTTCGGCCGAGGCCAGGGCGGAGTCCGAGCCCTGGGGTCGGGCGAGGCGGAGTTTCGTCGTCTTCCGGGTCTTAGCCCGAGTCCGAGCCCTGGGGTCGGGCGGAGCGGAGTTCGCTGTCTTCCGGGTCTTAGCCCGAGTCCGAGCCCTAGGGTCGGGCGGAGCGGAGTTCGCCGTCTTCCGGGTCTTAGCCCGAGTCCGAGCCCTGGGGTCGAGCGGAGCGGAGTTCGCCGTCTTCCGGGTCTTAGCCCGAGTCCGAGCCCTGGGGTCGGGCGGAGCGGAGTTCGCCGTCTTCCGGGTCTTAGCCCGAGTACGAGCCCTGGGGTCGGGCGGAGCGGAGTTCGCCGTGGCGCCTTTGGTAAGGCCTGACTGCCTGTCAGACTCACTCTGTCGAGTGGCACTGCAGTCGGAGTGGCGCAGGCGGCGCTGTCCTTCTGTCAGACTGGTCAGTGGAGCGGTGGAGTGACGGCGGTCACTTCGGCTCTGCCGGGGGCGCGTGTCAGGATAAAGGTGTCAGGCCACCTTTGCGTTAAATGCTCCTGCAATTTGGTTAGTCGGTGTGGCGATTTAGTCAAGGTTGCTTCTTAGCAAAGCCAAGGCCTCGGGCGAGCCGGTGATGTGTCCGCCGTAAAAAGGGGGGCCTCGGGCGAGACGGAAGTCTCTCGAGGTCGGCTGCCCTTGGCCGAGGCTAGGCTCGGGTGAAGCGTGATCGAGTCGCTCGTGTGGACTGATCCCTGACTTAATCGTACCCATCAGGCCTTTGCAGCTTTATGCTGATGGGGGTTACCAGCTGAGAATTAGGCGTCTTGAGGGTACCCCTAATTATGGTCCCCGACAACAGCGAAACAAGGACATCCATCCACAGGAAGATGACCGGGGGTATCACTAGACTAGCATCCATGGAGCTCAGCATCATAACTTCATCTGCAAACTTCTGATCAAAATTAAGCAAGGGTGAGCTCACTTATGGTCGGGGCTCAGCAAGTGGGGGAAAAACTAATGCAAGGTAACAAGGTGAGGCTAAGGTTGAGCAGTAAGCATTTTAGTTGGTCAACATTTTATTAACAACACCTATCTTACTAATAAGTGTGAATCCCAAGTATTCCCATTAAACAAAGGTACAAGAGTATATAAACAACACTTAAGTGAAACCACTTAAGCAAACCATTGGCAGATCATCAGATCTCGATTTATTTCCATCTTCAAGTTCAATTATCATGTGAGGAGTCCAGGCTGCTCATAACCGTGAGCACGGCTGATATATCAGTTTTACACTCTGCCGAGGTGGCGCATCTTTACCCATGAGTCGCGATTCCCTTTTAGCCCGGGTTAGCCAGACCCGTATTCACTTCCGAGGTGAATGGCCAGGGTCTCACTACGAGGCTTCTCCCTAGAGTCCTCATTACGCAAATGCTGGAAATGATCAAACTGCATAAGGCACACCTAACGTAACCAACTTATAGTCCAGACTATAGGGTAAAGCTTTGGGAACTATGCCCGTATCCAATCTGCCTGAGCCGGATCTATAAGAGCTTGCCAGATGCCCCCGTTCCTGTCGACCACGACCAGCACCCAACATAAGACTTCCCTAGTTATTTAGCCAAGACCAGAGCCATGATAGTTCTCATGGTAGCACTGTTTTCCCGGGTGGTCACTCCATGTTCCAATTAATATGCAATAATCTTGATTAACCATCGGGTTAACAACAATAAAGTAAACTTACCATTTGGAACATTAGTATCATAAATAGGAGTGACTGCATAAATTTAAAGTTGTAGCAATAGCATAGCTACTAAGGTAAAGTATAATTCCCGGGTTTGATCAAGGAATCAGGTTGGAAAGGTTATCTAAATAGGTAACCCATCAAATTATGCATATATATCCAAAAGAATAAACTTTCTTAAATGTATTGTTTGGGATCAAACAGAGTATGCAGAGGGAGAAGTCCACTTGCCTTGCTTATAGAAAACTTGAGGTTCTTCCACGGATAGGAATAGATCTTGATTCTTAACTACTAGATCAACCACTGAATATCACACAAACAAACAAGAAGAACAAATATCACTCAATAACATACAACATTCACCATACGTAAAGCTGAAAGAAAGCCTAACGAAAAGAGCGTTCGCTTTTAAAGAACATCGCAAGTAATGATTATAATAAGAGGGTATTATTTTCAAAAATGTGTGATCTATACTTTATAAAACAAGACATGAGCTTAAAAATATCTTAATTAAACTATACAAATATTATGTTCACTAATTTAATCTTTTATAAATCGTCATACGTGATATGTCTAGATTAAGGGTTTATAACACGATAAACACGTAATAACGATATTAAACATTTTTAACCTTTTAGAATAGATATAAGTTATATATATCTAAGGTTAATGGGCTACTAATCGCGTTATTAATTTTAGAAGCATTATGGAGCATATAATTCATTGTTAAACACCTATCACTTATGATAAATTAAGATATAAGTCTAAACAGGTTTTATGTGAAAAGGTCATTATTATTATTAAACACCTATTTATGGAAAATTATGGTATATGCCTTAAATGAACTTTTATATAAAAGACAATGAACAAACAATTATATTTTATTTTTATTAGAAAGTACATGTCCTATATTTTATTAAGAAAGCTATATACAAAACAGTATACAAACTAACATTCTTATTAAAGAACATGAACACTAATTTCCTTAGTTTATTCTTTAGGAAAAACTAAGTGACACATATATAAATAATATGAACTAATTTTGATTAAATGATTAACTAAGCCTATATAACCAGTTGTAAACAAATATAAATCTAATTAACTAGGTTATGAGAGAACATAATTACTCTATTATCTATCTTTACATTTAGTTTAGAAACAAATGACTTAGATATTTAAAATGAATATTATATTCATTGGTATTGTTATTAACTATTGTTTTAGTTATGACTATGTGAGTACTTAATTAAGCCATTATATCATTATTAGAAAAGTTATATGACATATTACCATTTAGTACGGTTATACTTAAACATCTATAACGAATCTTATTAAATCAAAATCATGATGTCTATTAAAAGGTCGTTTTACAGTTAGAAATAAATTCTCTAATTCTTTAGTAAGAAACCTATATTTATCAACATATTATCATTTTCTTTATTAGGAAAGCATGAGTGTCTAGTTAAGTCATTTTACATTATTATAAATTTTACTCTTTCGGTTTTTCTCCTTTCTTTTCTAAATAGAATTTATACGAATAACTAAAAATTGTTTATTTAATTCCTCTAACACTAATATACTAAGAATTAATTGTAAATTACTAAATGAGACTTTTAATAACATAATCATGATTATTATGGCATAAATAAATGTCTTACTAATTTCTAAGTAAGTGTCATACTTATGAATTTATTTATTATGAATAGTAAAATCTATATCCTCATTTGACCGAAAATACGTGGCCTAGTGTTTCTATTTTAATTTCTTATATCATGTATATCAGTACTAACCGATTATCGCTCCATACACTAAAGCAAAATTAACTATAAACATTTCTAGTATGAAAATCACTAAGTTAGTGAATAATGACCGTACTCATTTTAAAATTATAAAATCATACGCATTTTAAAATATTGTCGCGGGATTCGATTTGGTTACACGTATATATCGGAATCTCTAAAATCATACACGAATCGCCAAATCGCATCATCATTACAACAATAATACACAAGATCCATAAAGTAATTTAAAACATGATTTAGAAAATACATTAACGGATTGGGATTGTCTTCAACCTTGGGTGAACGGACGACGACGAACAGCGTGGGTACGGTCACGGGGTGCTGCGTGGGCGACGAAGCTCCGGCGGGGAACCCGGATGGTGAGCACGAACTCCGGCGAGGCTCCACGGACTCCGGCGACGACGTGCGGATGCGGACGGTCAGGCAACGAGCTTCACGATGGCGAGCTGGGCACAACGCGAGCAGGGGCTCGACGACGGGCACGTGGCGTTGCTGCGGGTGGCGGGGTGCTGCGCGGACTAGTTCCGGTGACGGCGATCGATAGCGAGTAACAAAGTGAGAGAGAGAGGGACAACTCGGCTGTGGGAGAAGGGAGAAACTCGGCGCCATTTTATAGGCGATGGGAGGGAGAGAGAGAGAGAGAGCTAGAAACGGTCGGTCGGTTCAAGGCGCCATTGATGGCATTCATCAACGGAGGTAACGGCAGTATTGAACTCCAATAACGCACGTACGGCGCGGGGTTCGTCGGTTGGTCTTCGATGTGCATGGCGTTTGGTGTCGCGGCGCCTGGGCTTCGGGCGTCGGATGGCTTGCGTGCAGGGACGCATGGCGCGGTGCACGAGGGCTCGGGCGGTGTCGGTCTCTGGCATCCAGGCGGGCGTCGAGGCGGGGTCCTGGGCGGTGTCGGGCTGGGCGCTCGGCTTGGCTTCCTGGAGCTGCGCGCGGGCGGTTGAGAGCAGAGGGAAGGAGAGAGAGAGAAGAGAGAGGGAGGAAACAGCTCTTGGCGGCGGCTGGGAGCAGGGAGAGGGAGCAGGGCGCGGCTGGCTAGGGTAGGAGGCGGCCGGCTGGTTTCATGGGCCAAATGGGCCAAACGGGTAGGATTAGGTTTTGTGTGTTTTTTTTTCTAAATTCGAAATTCATTTTTAAATAACCTTAAAAATCATAATAATTAATCCAAAAATTATTTATAAACATAATATTTATTTTTGGGCTAATATTTATTATATTATTTATGTGAACTTTTCTTTTAAGAAGAAATGATATTTAATATTCAAAATCACTTATGAGCAATCAAAAATTATTCCGACTCAAATAAATAACAAACACTTCAATGGGAAATTTATTATCATAATTGTATTATTTTTATTTAATGATTTTCATAGTGTCACAAATCTACCCCTCTTAAAAAGAATCTCGTCCTCGAGATTAAGAAAGGCTAGCAAGAAAACAATGGTGATATACGGTTACTCGTAGGTTCTTGGTTCACACTTTAACTCTTCTAAACTTAAGGAACTTATTATTTCTTCGCTCCACAATGACTACAAATCAAGCGATCTTCATCGTCGTACTTATCACTGGTTGGTCTTCTGGATTATTGTTTGGGTCTTGCTTGGCAGCTTTCTTCTCTAGTCGGTCTAGACGCTTCTTGGGGCATTTGCGAATAAGATGTCCTTCGTTTTTGCAGTAGTAGCAAGCACCTCTTGCTTTGAGTTCTTTGCGAGTCAACTTTGCTTGACCAATAGGGGGTGAGGGTTGATTGGGTGTCTGTATCTCATGTAGCTGAGCCTGACTTGATCCTTCAGTTTGGGTATCCATATGTTTTGTGGCTTTTGCTTGTGGTTGAGGTGAACTAATCATGTATCGAAACATTTTTCTATTCCTTTTGTTGTTCTTCATTCCATTCATCGGATATCTCGGTGACTCATTTTTCTCGTTCATAGTCGTTAAGGTAGGAATATTGTCGTTGTCACCATTTACTTCATTTCCATTGGGGTTCATCATCTGGTTAGAGAGTAAAAGAGATAGTGAGACTAGATTACATAAGAGGCTTGTACGATATGAAGATAAAGGGCGAACACAACTTTTTGATTTCCAAGATTAGTCAAGGAATAAGGGTGGTTTCATATTTCCGCCTAGCTTCATCATACTACAAGAGCGTACAAGTGTTATATTCCTTAACAAAAATCTTTTGAACTTTATAAATTACAGAGCACGATATCCAAATCATCTTTCTGATCCAAGAGCATTTCTTTGAGCACAGATTTGAGAGAAAGACTTGAGCGGGATTTTAGGGCAACTAGAGTATCACATTGTTTGCATATAGAAGATGACACCATACTTTATTCTCTTTGTAAAGGGCAAAACACAATAGGTGTGAGAGATTCTCCAAATTTATTCATATATCACTTAGCACTATTACAAATCTTGAAAGGGGCAACACCTTGACATTTTTTGTGAGACATACTCCTTCTTCTAGCTAAATGATATATTATTCTTCCTTGTCAGATGCACCAATCAGAGCTGGAGGTCGATTGTCTTCAACTACTATTCTTTCTCCAGATGGGGTTTCCAAACACATGGTTCTCTCAGTATGTTGGATTACCGCCTTAGTTCTTTGTAACCAATTCTTTCCAAGAATCACATCCTTTCCCATTGATTCTATCACTAGGAGATCAACTGAAAAATCTATCCCGTTGATTTTAATACTTACTTTCGGACATATGTAGTTCGCTAGCACTTTCCTTTCAGGTGTACTGATGGTCTTTCTTGATCTTAAGGGACACTTGAAGATACCATACTTTGTTGCAAACTGGGCACTGATAAGAGAATGTGTTGTACGAGGATCATACAACACGGTGGCGATGGTTGTGTGAATGACTAGTGTTCCAAAAATTACTGCATCATCATATGGAATGGTTCCTGTCACTGCATAACTTATCCTTCCTGTGGACTCTTTCCGTTGTTTATTCTTTGTTGATGCATGGGTTTGAGGGCGTTGTCTTTTCTTTTGGACCTTATTGATCTCCACATCCTTCTTAGGACAACCATTAACAAGATGGCCGATATCACCACAGCCAAAGCAAGTACGACTTGATAAGTTACATGGTGGAGTTGTCTTTACGTTGTTGGTAGAAGTTTCTGTGCATTTTTGTTCATATTCCATGTCTGGAGACTGAGGTTGCTTCATCTCGGGGGTGTCCGATAGTGAACTCTTCTCAGGACAGTTACGGAAGTAATGACCTTCACGTCCACATTGATAGCAAGCTTTTCTTGAAGTTATTTCTTGACTCTTTCCATGTTTCCCTTTTTGTTTCTTGGACCTGATGCGACGATGGGGCTGAAACTGTGTGCAGGTGATAGTCCATCCATCAATGTAACACTCCTGTGTTTCTTCTTGGGGCTGGGCATCCTTGTGATGTTTCCTTTTTGGAATACTTTGCAATTCATCAACTGACAGTGCATTAGGTATGAGAGAATCTGCTATAAGTTGTTCTTGGGGAGACATTTGTCTGTTTATGCCATAAAATAAAATCTGGTTCTTCTGTTTTGTAGTTTTACTTTCGTTTGTACTGATCTGGCGACAAGGAATTCCATAGTACTCACAACAACAACATGTTCCAAGGTCACTTGTTTGTTGGTTTGGTTGTGCATCCTTTTGTGTCTTGAAGGTCTGTTCATCAGCTGTTTCATTTATAGTGTTGTTTTGACTTGTCAACACACCACATTCCTTGCATTTAGTGACATCACTTGTAGTTGACATTCCAAGGTCTAACATCTGTATGGGTATGGAAGAATGGAAGGGACGAAAGGGTTGAGCAAAGACAGATTATAGAGAGCAGCAAAAACCCATCTATCTAAGGTTTTTCCTAGCTAATTGATGTCATTGTGGACAAAAGTCACACAATACACCAACAATCATTTTAAAGAAGCAAATCAAACATGAACACAAAGGACAATGAACTCAAGCATACCAGCACAACACAATCCAATTCTACTCATTCAACCAAAACAATGGTGAGACAAGGTTTAGAATAAAAAAGATATTATAAAGTCAAGGAGTTGGGTAAGAATTATCAAGGAGTTAGACAAGTCATATTTGTCGGTGGCCAATAGTGAAATAAGATAACCATGAACTATTAAAGTGAGGATAAATGATATAACCAAGGATATGTAGTGAGTTAGGGAGAAAGCATTATCAAGGGGAAAAGTAGAGAGACAAAGGTTTAATATATATCAAGGTAGATATTGCACAAAGGGGGCAATACAATGGTACAAAAGCAAAAGTGTAAGAATTTAGTAGGGAGAAAGCATTATCAAGGAGAAAAGTAGAGAGGCAAAAGTTTAATATATCAAGGTAGATATTGCGCAAGGGTGGCAATAATGGCAAGAAAACAAAAGTATAAGGAGTCAAGGGTTATATAGCAATATTAGGGATTAGAAATCCACTTAAAATATAATATCGCCATTACCGGTCTAGTCAAAAAGCTTAATACTAAAGAACAATCCTATCAACCTTACCAAGAAGTCTGGTAATAGATCCAAAGGATCCATAACAAAACTTCTTGCGGAGTGGGGATAAGATAGAGAATAGGGCATCGTCGATAGCTTCGAGAGGGTTTCTTCTGGCAAACTTCGCTTCAAGTTCCGCAATCCTAGCTTGATCATCTTGTAGTGCTTTTGAGTAGAGTCTTTTGATAGACCAAAATCAGACTAGAAGAGTTGAAAATAAAAGAGACGAGTTTTGATATAAAGTAAATTTTTATGGAGGACAATATATCAAGCTTTTGAAAGACTGACCGGGCTTTCCATTTCTAACTAATCTAGCGACCTACGGTCACATTGCTTTGATACCACTTCTGTCACACCTGTTTCCAAAGGGCAGAGCCGGGTGCATAGCATATGTGTGCCAGGATCTATTTCCACACATATGTTGACGTCACAAGTGTAATATATCAAAAGAACAATGCATAAGAGCGTAAATAACGATTATATTAACATATTACACTTTGAACAGACATAAGTCTTAACCTTTATTCATCAAAGTACAGCGAAACAAGGACATCCATCCACAGGAAGATGACCGGGGGTATCACTAGACTAGCATCCATGGAGCTCAGCATCATAACTTCATCTGCAAACTTCTGATCAAAATTAAGCAAGGGTGAGCTCACTTATGGTCGGGGCTCAGCAAGTGGGGGAAAAACTAATGCAAGGTAACAAGGTGAGGCTAAGGTTGAGCAGTAAGCATTTTAGTTGGTCAACATTTTATTAACAACACCTATCTTACTAATAAGTGTGAATCCCAAGTATTCCCATTAAACAAAGGTACAAGAGTATATAAACAACACTTAAGTGAAACCACTTAAGCAAACCATTGGCAGATCATCAGATCTCGATTTATTTTCATCTTCAAGTTCAATTATCATGTGAGGAGTCCAGGCTGCTCATAACCGTGAGCACGGCTGATATATCAGTTTTACACTCTGCATAGGTGGCGCATCTTTACCCATGAGTCGCGATTCCCTTTTAGCCCGGGTTAGCCAGACCCGTATTCACTTCCGAGGTGAATGGCCAGGGTCTCACTACGAGGCTTCTCCCTAGAGTCCTCATTACGCAAATGCTAGAAATGATCAAACTGCATAAGGCACACCTAACGTAACCAACTTATAGTCCAGACTACAGGGTAAAGCTTTGGGAACTATGCCCGTATCCAATCTGCCTGAGCCGGATCTATAAGAGCTTGCCAGATGCCCCCGTTCCTGTCGACCACGACCAGCACCCAACATAAGACTTCCCTAGTTATTTAGCCAAGACCAGAGCCATGATAGTTCTCATGGTAGCACTGTTTTCCCGGGTGGTCACTCCATGTTCCAATTAATATGCAATAATCTTGTTTAACCATCGAGTTAACAACAATAAAGTAAACTTACCATTTGGAACATTAGTATCATAAATAGGAGTGACTGCATAAATTTAAAGTTGTAGCAATAGCATAGCTACTAAGGTAAAGTATAATTCCCGGGTTTGATCAAGGAATCAGGTTGGAAAGGTTATCTAAATAGGTAACCCGTCAAATTATGCATATATATCCAAAAGAATAAACTTTATTAAATGTATTGTTTGGGATCAAACAGAGTATGCAGAGGGAGAAGTCCACTTGCCTTGCTTATAGAAAACTTGAGGTTCTTCCACGGATAGGAATAGATCTTGATTCTTAACTACTAGATCAACCACTGAATATCACACAAACAAACAAGAAGAACAAATATCACTCAATAACATACAACATTCACCATACGTAAAGCTGAAAGAAAGCCTAACGAAAAGAGCGTTCGCTTTTAAAGAACATCGCAAGTAATGATTATAATAAGAGGGTATTATTTTCAAAGTGTGATCTATACTTTATAAAACAAGACATGAGCTTAAAAATATCTTAATTAAACTATACAAATATTATGTTCACTAATTTAATCTTTTATAAATCGTCATACGTGATATGTCTAGATTAAGGGTTTATAACACGATAAACACGTAATAACGATATTAAACATTTTTAACCTTTTAGAATAGATATAAGTTATATATATCTAAGGTTAATGGGCTACTAATCGCGTTATTAATTTTAGAAGCATTATGGAGCATATAATTCATTGTTAAACACCTATCACTTATGATAAATTAAGATATAAGTCTAAACAGGTTTTATGTGAAAAGGTCATTATTATTATTAAACACCTATTTATGGAAAATTATGGTATATGCCTTAAATGAACTTTTATATAAAAGACAATGAACAAACAATTATATTTTATTTTTATTAGAAAGTACATGTCCTATATTTTATTAAGAAAGCTATATACAAAACAGTATACAAACTAACATTCTTATTAAAGAACATGAACACTAATTTCCTTAGTTTATTCTTTAGGAAAAACTAAGTGACACATATATAAATAATATGAACTAATTTTGATTAAATGATTAACTAAGCCTATATAACCAGTTGTAAACAAATATAAATCTAATTAACTAGGTTATGAGAGAACATAATTACTCTATTATCTATCTTTACATTTAGTTTAGAAACAAATGACTTAGATATTTAAAATGAATATTATATTCATTGGTATTGTTATTAACTATTGTTTTAGTTATGACTATGTGAGTACTTAATTAAGCCATTATATCATTATTAGAAAAGTTATATGACATATTACCATTTAGTACGGTTATACTTAAACATCTATAACGAATCTTATTAAATCAAAATCATGATGTCTATTAAAAGGTCGTTTTACAGTTAGAAATAAATTCTCTAATTCTTTAGTAAGAAACCTATATTTATCAACATATTATCATTTTCTTTATTAGGAAAGCATGAGTGTCTAGTTAAGTCATTTTACATTATTATAAATTTTACTCTTTCGGTTTTTCTCCTTTCTTTTCTAAATAGAATTTATACGAATAACTAAAAATTGTTTATTTAATTCCTCTAACACTATTATACTAAGAATTAATTGTAAATTACTAAATGAGACTTTTAATAACATAATCATGATTATTATGGCATAAATAAATGTCTTACTAATTTCTAAGTAAGTGTCATACTTATGAATTTATTTATTATGAATAGTAAAATCTATATCCTCATTTGACCGAAAATACGTGGCCTAGTGTTTCTATTTTAATTTCTTATATCATGTATATCAGTACTAACTGATTATCGCTCCATACACTTAAGCAAAATTAACTATAAACATTTCTAGTATGAAAATCACTAAGTTAGTGAATAATGACCGTACTCATTTTAAAATTATAAAATCATACGCATTTTAAAATATTGTCGCGGGATTCGATTCGGTTACACGTATATATCGGAATCTCTAAAATCATACACGAATCGCCAAATCGCATCATCATTACAACAATAATACACAAGATCCATAAAGTAATTTAAAACATGATTTAGAAAATACATTAACGGATTGGGATTGTCTTCAACCTTGGGTGAACGGACGACGGCGAACAGCGTGGGTACGGTCACGGGGTGCTGCGTGGGCGACGAAGCTCCGGCGGGGAACGCGGATGGTGAGCACGAACTCCGGCGAGGCTCCACGGACTCCGGCGACGACGTGCGGATGCGGACGGTCAGGCAACGAGCTTCACGATGGCGAGCTGGGCACAACGCGAGCAGGGGCTCGACGACGGGCACGTGGCGTTGCTGCGGGTGGCGGGGTGCTGCGCGGACTAGTTCCGGTGACGGCGATCGATAGCGAGTAACAAAGTGAGAGAGAGAGGGACAACTCGGCTGTGGGAGAAGGGAGAAACTCGGCGCCATTTTATAGGCGATGGGAGGTAGAGAGAGAGAGAGAGAGCTAGAAACGGTCGGTCGGTTCAAGGCGCCATTGATGGCATTCATCAACGGAGGTAACGGCAGTATTGAACTCCAATAACGCACGTACGGCACGGGGTTCGTCGGTTGGTCTTCGATGTGCATGGCGTTTGGTGTCGCGGCGCCTGGGCTTCGGGCGTCGGATGGCTTGCGTGCAGGGACGCATGGCGCGGTGCACGAGGGCTCGGGCGGTGTCGGTCTCTGGCATCCAGGCGGGCGTCGAGGCGGGGTCCTGGGCGGTGTCGGGCTGGGCGCTCGGCTTGGCTTCCTGGAGCTGCGCGCGGGCGGTTGAGAGCAGAGGGAAGGAGAGAGAGAGAAGAGAGAGGGAGGAAACAGCTCTTGGCGGCGGCTGGGAGCAGGGAGAGGGAGCAGGGCGCGGCTGGCTAGGGTAGGAGGCGGCCGGCTGGTTTCATGGGCCAAATGGGCCAAACGGGTAGGATTAGGTTTTGTGTGTTTTTTTTCTAAATTCGAAATTCATTTTTAAATAACCTTAGAAATAATAATAATTAATCCAAAAATTATTTATAAACATAATATTTATTTTTGGGCTAATATTTATTATATTATTTATGTGAACTTTTCTTTTAAGAAGAAATGATATTTAATATTCAAAATCACTTATGAGCAATCAAAAATTATTCCGACTCAAATAAATAACAAACACTTCAATGGGAAATTTATTATCATAATTGTATTATTTTTATTTAATGATTTTCATAGTGTCACAAATCTACCCCTCTTAAAAAGAATCTCGTCCTCGAGATTAAGAAAGGCTAGCAAGAAAACAATGGTGATATACGGTTACTCGTAGGTTCTTGGTTCACACTTTAACTCTTCTAAACTTAAGGAACTTATTATTTCTTCGCTCCACAATGACTACAAATCAAGCGATCTTCATCGTCGTACTTATCACTGGTTGGTCTTCTGGATTATTGTTTGGGTCTTGCTTGGCAGCTTTCTTCTCTAGTCGGTCTAGACGCTTCTTGGGGCATTTGCGAATAAGATGTCCTTCGTTTTTGCAGTAGTAGCAAGCACCTCTTGCTTTGAGTTCTTTGCGAGTCAACTTTGCTTGACCAATAGGGGGTGAGGGTTGATTGGGTGTCTGTATCTCATGTAGCTGAGCCTGACTTGATCCTTCAGTTTGGGTATCCATATGTTTTGTGGCTTTTGCTTGTGGTTGAGGTGAACTAATCATGTATCGAAACATTTTTCTATTCCTTTTGTTGTTCTTCATTCCATTCATCGGATATCTCGGTGACTCATTTTTCTCGTTCATAGTCGTTAAGGTAGGAATATTGTCGTTGTCACCATTTACTTCATTTCCATTGGGGTTCATCATCTGGTTAGAGAGTAAAAGAGATAGTGAGACTAGATTACATAAGAGGCTTGTACGATATGAAGATAAAGGGCGAACACAACTTTTTGATTTCCAAGATTAGTCAAGGAATAAGGGTGGTTTCATATTTCCGCCTAGCTTCATCATACTACAAGAGCGTACAAGTGTTATATTCCTTAACAAAAATCTTTTGAACTTTATAAATTACAGAGCACGATATCCAAATCATCTTTCTGATCCAAGAGCATTTCTTTGAGCACAGATTTGAGAGAAAGACTTGAGCGGGATTTTAGGGCAACTAGAGTATCACATTGTTTGCATATAGAAGATGACACCATACTTTATTCTCTTTGTAAAGGGCAAAACACAATAGGTGTGAGAGATTCTCCAAATTTATTCATATATCACTTAGCACTATTACAAATCTTGAAAGGGGCAACACCTTGACATTTTTTTGTGAGACATACTCCTTCTTCTAGCTAAATGATATATTATTCTTCCTTGTCAGATGCACCAATCAGAGCTGGAGGTCGATTGTATTCAACTACTATTCTTTCTCCAGATGGGGTTTCCAAACACATGGTTCTCTCAGTATGTTGGATTACCGCCTTAGTTCTTTGTAACCAATTCTTTCCAAGAATCACATCCTTTCCCATTGATTCTATCACTAGGAGATCAACTGAAAAATCTATCTGTTGGGGACTTGTTCTCAAATGCTAAGAGTTAAGAACAAGGCAACATAAAAAGTGTTAAGTGTTAAAGTCCTTCGTCCTTCGAAGCATTATGTCCTTTCGGGAAATAATGAGTTTCGGACGAAGGTCATAAGAGACATACCTTCGTAAACATAACAAATAATGACGAAGGACTCATATAAAGCATGAAATATAATATAAGCATCATCATAGAATCATTTCTATTTTATTAACATGGAAAAATAGAAATGATTTCAAATTACAAGTGTACCTTCGGTCCTGAGAGAAGGTGAAAAGTACAAGCGTGACGCCAAAGCAAATGCCAAGTCAGCGTCCCCCCAGTACGGGGGTACTGTTCATCTATTTATAGACACAGGACGCAGCCTGTGACGAATTACAATTATGCCCTTTACAAAAGTTTACAACATTATCTTAGACCTCTAAGGATAAAAAGGTCATTCTATCTTTATGTCGGTTTGCAACGCCGAAGCTCTATAAAAAGGAACCTTCGGCCATTTTCTGGGGACGATTTCAGCCGAAGCTGCTTCTTCACGCAAGACCTTCGGCGCAACGAAGCATGGGCCCAACAGTAGCCCCTTTCGCGGCGCTAGATCGTTTTTCGTAACGAGCTTGAACCGTGAAAAAATCCTCTCAAGCTTCGGGAAGCCGAAGGTCCAAAAAACACCTTCCCTGAGCTCGTTGCCGAGAAACGATTCATTTCCCGAGATCGTGTCGGTCCCACCTTGCAGAGTCACTGTTTGGTCTTTGCGGTCCACTGCGCAGCGAGTACAAGTTACTGCCCGCCTGGTGTAAAAACCCTGCCGCTTCGCCTTCTTACCTGCAGCACTATATAAACAGACGAGTAGGTGTGAAGTTACCACAGCATTTACTGCTATTTGCACTGTTTTGCTGCCAAAATTTTTAACCATCACCGAAGCTTGTTTGTCAGATTTGAACGAAGCTCCATTTTGAAGCCTGCTTCGGAGAAAAAAGTATCAAAGTTTCACAAGTTCATAATTAAATGGCCAGAGTTCGCTCTACAGCTAGGGTTGAGCGTGAGGGGGACGAAACTGAAGCTTCGGAGACTGTGCCCATCTCCGAAGCGATGCAGCGCTCCGGACTGGTGACTGCGGAAGAAATGCCTGCTGCCGAAGCAAACCCGACAGCTGCCGAAGGAGAAGGGAACATTGAAGAAACCGACTCCGAAGATGACTACCGTATTGCCATGCCCAGCAAACCCAGCCACCTAGACTTCGGAAAATCGACTGTTTCAAAGGTTGATCTCGCCAAGATGGTGAAAGCAGGTTTTTTCAGTGAAGATCAGAAGAAGTTACTTCGCTTCGGGGGAGAAGAGACCACCCCGAAGCCAGAGAAGGACGAGGTTGTCATCTTCAAAAGCTTTTTAAAGGCTGGGCTAAGATTCCCTGTTCACGAGATTGTTGCGGAGATATTGAAGAGGTTTGGCATCTACCTTCATCAGTTAACTCCTAACGCTATCGTTAGGCTTAGCGTTTATATTTGGGCCCTCCGAAGCCAAGCAGTGGAGCCCTTTGCTGACAGTTTCTGTCGAGTTCATGAATTGCATTATCAAACAAAGGCCAGAAAAGATGGGCTTCATGAAAACTTCGGTTGCTACAATTTTGCCTACCGGAAAACCGCAAAGTTTCCTGTAATCAGCTACCGAAGCAAATGGCCGGCAGGCTGGAAATCAGAATGGTTCTATGTCAAGGTTGATGAGGACAAGGAGAAGCTTGTGCAAAGTCCACTCGAGCTAACTTTCGGAGAAACCCGACCCCACTGCAACATGACACCAGAGGGTCAAACTCAACGGGCAATGGATGAATTCAGAATCGTTGCAGAGCATATTGGTACCAGGGATCTGGTTCAAGAATTCTTAGCATTCAGAGTCTTCCCTACTCTGAAAAAATGGGAAATGCCGAAGTTAAAGGGGGAGAAGAAGGAAGGGGATCTTGTCCGGCTTTCTTACCACTTCAAATTCAAGAAATATTTTAAGAAGCCCTGCCAAGAGTGGCTGGATACAGTTGAGGTGATGTGTAATGAAATTCTTGGGAATTACTCGAAAAAGGAAGATCAACTGATGACAGCAGCCTTCGGCACCCGTCCGAAGCGAAGGCTGAACCGAGTGCTTGATGCTCTGGGTTTCGAATATCCTGATTATGCGCAGCTGAACAAGGGTGCTGAGGGCGAGAGAAGAAAAAGAGCGGCCGAAGCTTTAAACAAGGATGAAGAACAACCACCAAAAAAGAAGAAAATTGTCAAGAGAAAAATATCAACTCCAAAGCGAAAACTATCCGAAGAAGAGGGGACCCCCACACCACCTTCTACTAGCGACGTGGAGGAAATTCTAAAGGTAATGACTGAACCCATGCCCACGAAGCTAAGTCCATTAGGGCCTCGACTGACGAAGCTTTTTCAAAAGGTGGCGGAGCCGGAAAAAACGAAGATAGCCAAAGCGAAAAGGCAAAGAATTATTGCCGTAACAGAAGTTATTGACAAGACGCCACCGAGGGCGTCAATCCAGAAAACACCAGCTGTTGTGGGCACAGAAAATGTCGAAGTCGCACCTTCGGAGGTCGCGGCTACCGAAGCCGCTACAGCCGAAGATGTAAACTTAGAATCTACTATTGAAGACATCAACAAAATTTTAACAGGCATGGCTGCAGAAGAAGCTGCCACCACTGCTGAAGAAACCATGGCCACAGTGCCTAGGAAAGGGAAAGAAATAGCCGAAGACACTTCGGACGACGAAGCCTACTCATTTCAAAATTTAGTCGGGCAAAAACTGTCGAAGGCCGAAAAAGAAGAGCTTAAGGAATACGCCAAATCTTGCGGATACAAGCCAGGAGCTCTTCTATTTGGAGGCATTGATGATGAAAAACTGGGCTGCATCCGGGACTCAGCTGGGGCTAAAATCATCGGTACTCTATCAAAGAGTATCGGTTTTCCGAAACTAGAGACAGACATCAGCCGCTACCGACGACAACATATCGTCGGCAGCTTATTTTATTCAAATTTCAAGGTAAACATCCTTCTCTCTAGCTTCTATTGTTTTTTAATAATGGCAATATTTTTTAACGAAGGTTGTTTATTTGCAGAGCATGCTTCTAAGCAAAGCTTTGAGGATGCAGCAAGATCTAGAAGATAAAAAGCACGAAGCTATAATTGAGAATTTGGAGAGCAAGATAAAAGAACAATCAGCTATTATTGAAAAGAAAGACTTCGAACTTCAATCAACCGAAGGCTTGCTGGCAGAGACTGAAGCCAAAGTAGCAGAATTGAATTCAAAGCTTCTCTGCCAATCAAAACAATTTGAACAAGAGAAGCTAAGACTTGACTCGAAACTTGAAGCCGAAGTCCAAGCCAACTCAATTTTGAAGAAATCATTAACAAGCCTTCAGGATAAATGTTTGAATTTTAGCAACAATTGTATCCAACAACTAAAGAAGATCTTTTACTCAGTTGGAGCCAGCAGCGGGAAATTTACCCCTTCGGATGAAGATTTACCAAAAGCCTTCGATCATATCGAAGCTGAAATTGAAGAACTTGACGAAGTTATAGCTGGGCATGGTGACTTCTGTGCCTGGGTAGCTTCTCGGGGTACTGCTGCAGCATTCCTGAAGGCTGGCTGCGAGCATGGAAAGATTGTCAACAGGCCCAACTTCGCCCTGTCTCCATCAATTCTCGACGACATTCCTGACCTCGCCCGGAGCATCTCAAATAGATTCATAAAAATGATATGGACAAAAGGCGGGCGAGAGAAGGCTGGGGACGAAGCTCGAAGTCATCTTGAACCAGTAAGAAATCATACTTTGTACTTACCTCCTTCTTCACACTTAATTTTTACTCGGGATACCTTGATTCATGTAGGATGACGAAGCTGAAGGTGATACTTAAAGGAAATGCCGCCGAAGCAGAAACCTGACGAGGATTATTAGGAGTAGACTAGAAAAAACTCAGGAGAATTTGTAACAACTTTTTGTAAATACAATTAATCTATTCTCAAGGAACTTTGTTCATACCTTGTAATATATTCTTACCCTTTTATTGAGACGCTTTGATGTGGACGAAATCAGTATTTTGAGCCGAAGGCGAAAAAACACCTTCCCTTCTTTTCGGACACAACGAAGCATAAAAGACCATTTCTTCTTTTTGCCAAAGCTTTTCTTTTTTGTACATGACGAAACATAAAAGACCGCTTCTTCCTCTTGCCGAAGCTTTTCTTTTTTGTACATGACGAAACATAAAAGACCGCTTCTTCCTCTTAGGAACACAAATGCTATGAATGAATGCTTATGAATGCAAATGCTATGATGTAATGCGCAAATGAATGTCCAAAGCGTATAACCGAAGCCACACTCAACCATTATTTCCTTGGAATCAACCACACATCAGCTCTGCATTCCCTTAGGAACGACTTTGGAGCTTCCTCGTCTTTTACTTAGACGATATAAACTCTGCATTCCCTTAGGAACGTCTTTGGAGTTTCTTCGCCTTTTACTTAGGCGGTATAAGCTCTGCATTCCCTTAGGAACGTCTTTGGAGCTTCTTCGTCTTTTACTTAGACGGTATAAACTCTGCATTCCCTTAGGAACGTCTTTGGAGTTTCTTCGCCTTTTACTTAGGCGGTATAAGCTCTGCATTCCCTTGGGAACGTCTTTGGAGCTTCTTCTCTTTTTTCTTTTTCAGTTTCTGCACTCGATGGTGCGTTCTCAGCTGTTACATTTACATTTTTTGGGGGATTTTGCTCTTATAAGACTAAAAAAGGAAATTACACATGATGGCCCCATTAAAAACCTTTCTCCCCCTTCGGAAAGGAAAAGGGTGCCATGAAAAAGAAAAGAAAAAGCATAAAAAATTACATCATATTATACATAGTATCGCCGAAGCTCATCCGCATTCCAAGACCTTGGAATTTCGTTGCCATCCATGTCCTTCAATCTGTATGATCCAGGCCTTGACGAAGATACTACTAAGAATGGTCCTTCCCATTTCAACTGTAGCTTACCCACTGTATCTGGGTTAGCCACTCTCCGAAGCACCAAGTGTCCCGGCTCAATATTTTTTAGCCGGACTTTTCTATCTCGCCATTTAACTGTTTCAGCCTGATATTTATTGATATTCTCCACGGCCTGAAGCCTGATCCCTTCTAAAGCATCCTTTTCCACAAGGCAAGCATCTTCGGGACCTGATTCTGCCGAAGCTACTACTCTTACTGATCCAGCTTTTGCTTCCTCCGGAGTTATTGCTTCGTCACCGAATAATAATTTGAATGGGGTAAAGCCTGTAGACCTTGATGTTGTTGTATTGTGGCTCCACACCACTTTGATTAACTGATCTGGCCACTTTCCCCTGGGTTGATTGAAGATTAACTTCATTATTCCTGTCATTATAATGCCGTTGGCCCTTTCAACGAGCCCATTTGACTCCGGATGCCTGACTGATGCAAAATGGATCTTCGTTCCAATTTGATCACAGAAATTTCTGAAAGCTTCGGAGTCAAACTGCGTTCCATTATCTACAGTGATTGCCTTCGGTACCCCGAAGCGACAGACAATATTCTGCCAGAAAAACTTTTGGACAGTGGCCGAAGTTATTGTGGCCAATGGCTTCGCCTCAATCCACTTGGAAAAATACTCCACAGCCACTATAACATATTTTAGATTCCCTTGAGCCGGTGGTAATGGGCCCAACAAGTCAAGGCCCCACCTTTGCAATGGCCAGATGGGTTGTATCAGCTGTGTCAAAGACGAAGGTTGTTTTTGATCTCTTGCACATTTCTGACAACCTTCGCACTTTTGCACTAACTCCGCCGCATCCGAAGCTGCCTTCGGCCAATAAAACCCTTGGCGGAAGACTTTCCCAAGTAATGGCCTGGATCCGATGTGGGATCCACACAGGCCTGCATGTATCTCTTTCATCAACTCTATACCTTCGGCTCTAGATAAGCACTTGAGCAGCGGAGCACAAACTCCATGTTTGTATAATTCCCCTTCTATCATGACATACGGACGAGCTCTTGCCTCTATTCTTTTATTGTAAGCTTCGTCATCTGAAAGGGACTTACCCTGAAGGTAAGAGATTATTTCAGTTCTCCAATCTTCGCTGTAAACAGGAGATATGTTGAGGACTGCTCTTTCAAGGAGCTCCACTGAAGGTGCCTTTATTGTTTCGAAGAACACATCCGAAGGTAACGGCAGCCCCTGTGCCGCAGACTTAGCTAGCAAATCAGCATGCTCATTTTGTCCTCGAGGAATATTCTTGACAGAGAATCCTTCGAAGGATGCCTCGATCCTTCGGACCGTATCTAGATATTTTTCAAGCTTCGGATCTTTAGCCTTGCAACTTTTGTCAACATGACCCGAAACCACCTGGGAATCAGTTTTAAGAATTGCCCTTCTGATTCCCATTGCCTTTAATTTCCGAAGGCCCAAAAGCAGGGCTTCGTACTCAGCAATATTGTTCGTGCAGCTGAAATCAAGCCTTGCTGCATAACAAGTTTTGACCTTGGATGGTGAAATCAACACAGCAGCTGCACCTGCTCCGAAGATTCCCCAAGAGCCATCACAAAACACTGTCCACACTTCGGCATCTTTATTTGCTTCTTCATCCTGAGCCCCTGGCGTCCAGTCGGCAATGAAATCTGCCAATGCTTGAGACTGGATCGAAGATCTATGCACATAATCAATGTAAAATTCGTTGAGCTCTGCAGCCCATTTCCCAATCCGTCCAGTAGCTTCTCTATTTCTCATTATATCCTTCAACGGCTGCGAAGAAGGAACAATGATATTGTATGCCTGAAAATAATGCCGAAGCTTCCTGGATGCCATTAAAACGGCATATAATACCTTCTCCAGCTCTGTATAATTTTTCTTTGAGACACTAAGGACCTCAGATACAAAATACACTGGAACTTGCTTCTTAAGCTGGCCATAAAGCTTCTCCTGGACAAGCGCCGCACTTACTGCTGAGTGCGAAGCTGCCACATATAACAACAGAGGAGCCCCTGGCGTTGGCGGAGTTAATGTTGTGAGATCTATCAAGTATTGCTTCAACTCTTCGAAGGCTTTTTGTTGACTTGGGCCCCATTGAAAGACTTCGGCTGACTTCAGCACCTCGAAAAATGGTAAGTTTCTTTCTGCTGATCTGGATATAAATCTGTTGAGAGATGCCAGCCTTCCTGTCAATCTTTGGGCCCCTTTTCTTGTAGTTGGTGGCTCCATTCGAAGTATAGCTTCGATTTTATTTGGATTAGCTTCGATTCCCTTTGTTGAAACCAAGCATCCAAGAAATTTACCCTTCTTTACTCCGAAGACACATTTCTCTGGATTCAGCTTCAAACCAGCTTGTCTGAAGCTGGCGAAGGTCTCCTGCAGATCAACAATATGATTTTCCTGCTTCGTGCTTTTGACGATAATGTCATCAACATAGGTCAACACATTTCTGCCTATTTGAGACTGAAGAACCTTCGCAGTCATTCTGCTGAAACTTCCTCCAGCGTTTTTGAGCCCCTCAGGCATCCGAAGATAGCAATACGTGCCACTTGGAGTTATGAAGCTAATTTTCGGCTCATCTTCCTTTTTCATCCAGATTTGGTGATATCCTGAGTAACAGTCCAAGAGACTCATGAGCTCTGAAGAAGCTGCTGCATCGACTAGAGAGTCTATCCTTGGCAACGGGAATTCGTCCTTCGGACAAGCCTTGTTGAGATCTGTGAAATCGATACACATTCTCCACTTGCCATTGGCCTTCTTCACCATAACAGTGTTAGCTAGCCACTCTGGATACTTCACTTCTCTGATAACTCCTGCACTGAGGAGTCTTTTTACTTCATTGCGAGCCCCTTCGGCCTTGTCATCAGACATTTTCCGAAGCCTCTGCTTTCGGGGTCTGAAGGATGGGTCAACATTGAGCGAATGTTCAATAACATCCCGGTTTACTCCACAGAGATCATTAGCCGACCATGCAAAAACATCTTTGTTGTTGAATAAAAACCTTATCAAGGTTTTCTCCTGGTCTTCAGATAATTGCGAGCCCAACAGCACCTTCTGCTCTGCTATGTCCTCACACAATAGCATGGGCTTCGGCTGATCTGCTGAAGCTGCCTTCTCCCTTCTGAATTTGTACTGTTCACAAGCTTCAGTTCCATCTATATTATGGATTGCCTTGGAGTCGGTCCAGCTTCCTTCGGCCCTTCTAGCAGCTTCCTGGCTTCCATGGATAGCAATAGGCCCTTGGTCCGAAGGTATCTTCATGCAAAGATAGGCAGGATGAAGGATTGCTTCGAAGGCATTAAGAGTACCACGACCAATAATTGCATTGTAAGGATATTCCATGTCAACAATGTCAAACACAACTTGCTCAGTTCTAGTGTTGTTGATGAATCCGAAGGTTACTGACATGGTAATCTTGCCCAGTGCTACAATCTGTCTTCCTCCGAAGCCACAAAGAGGATGTGTAGCATCATGAATCTTATCTTCTGGCTCTTGCATCTGTCTGAAGGCTTTAGCAAATACGATGTCAGCTGCACTGCCTGTATCGACCAAGACATTGTGAACCAGAAATCCTTTGATAACACAAGAGATAACCATGGCATCGTTGTGTGGGTAATCTTTGAGCTGAAGGTCCTCTTGAGAGAAGGTAATAGGAATGTGAGACCATCTTGATTTGATGAAGGGTCCTTGCACTCCAACATGCTGTACTCTTCTCTGCGCTTCCTTCTTCTGCTTCTTGTTAGCTGGCTCTGAGGACGAGCCACCTGTGATCGGGAGCACCAGCTTCGGGTCCGAAGCAACTCCAGCTTGATTGTTGAACGAAGCCATCAGCTCAGAAAAGTGGAAGTGAGTTCACCGGAGGTGGGCGCCAATGTTGGGGACTTGTTCTCAAATGCTAAGAGTTAAGAACAAGGCAACATAAAAAGTGTTAAGTGTTAAAGTCCTTCGTCCTTCGAAGCATTATGTCCTTTCGGGAAATAATGAGTTTCGGACGAAGGTCATAAGAGACATACCTTCGTAAACATAACAAATAATGACGAAGGACTCATATAAAGCATGAAATATAATATAAGCATCATCATAGAATCATTTCTATTTTATTAACATGGAAAAATAGAAATGATTTCAAATTACAAGTGTACCTTCGGTCCTGAGAGAAGGTGAAAAGTACAAGCGTGACGCCAAAGCAAATGCCAAGTCAGCGTCCCCCCAGTACGGGGGTACTGTTCATCTATTTATAGACACAGGACGCAGCCTGTGACGAATTACAATTATGCCCTTTACAAAAGTTTACAACATTATCTTAGACCTCTAAGGATAAAAAGGTCATTCTATCTTTATGTCGGTTTGCAACGCCGAAGCTCTATAAAAAGGAACCTTCGGCCATTTTCTGGGGACGATTTCAGCCGAAGCTGCTTCTTCACGCAAGACCTTCGGCGCAACGAAGCATGGGCCCAACACTATCCCGTTGATTTTAATACTTACTTTCGGACATATGTAGTTCGCTAACACTTTCCTTTCAGGTGTACTGATGGTCTTTCTTGATCTTAAGGGACACTTGAAGATACCATACTTTGTTGCAAACTGGGCACTGATAAGAGAATGTGTTGTACGAGGATCATACAACACGGTGGCGATGGTTGTGTGAATGACTAGTGTTCCAAAAATTACTGCATCATCATATGGAATGGTTCCTGTCACTGCATAACTTATCCTTCCTGTGGACTCTTTCCGTTGTTTATTCTTTGTTGATGCATGGGTTTGAGGGCGTTGTCTTTTCTTTTGGACCTTATTGATCTCCACATCCTTCTTAGGACAACCATTAACAAGATGGTCGATATCACCACAGCCAAAGCAAGTACGACTTGATAAGTTACATGGTGGAGTTGTCTTTACGTTGTTGGTAGAAGTTTCTGTGCATTTTTGTTCATATTCCATGTCTGGAGACTGAGGTTGCTTCATCTCGGGGGTGTCCGATAGTGAACTCTTCTCAGGACAGTTACGGAAGTAATGACCTTCACGTCCACATTGATAGCAAGCTTTTCTTGAAGTTATTTCTTGACTCTTTCCATGTTTCCCTTTTTGTTTCTTGGACCTGATGCGACGATGGGGCTGAAACTGTGTGCAGGTGATAGTCCATCCATCAATGTAACACTCCTGTGTTTCTTCTTGGGGCTGGGCATCCTTGTGATGTTTCCTTTTTGGAATACTTTGCAATTCATCAACTGACAGTGCATTAGGTATGAGAGAATCTGCTATAAGTTGTTCTTGGGGAGACATTTGTCTGTTTATGCCATAAAATAAAATCTGGTTCTTCTGTTTTGTAGTTTTACTTTCGTTTGTACTGATCTGGCGACAAGGAATTCCATAGTACTCACAACAACAACATGTTCCAAGGTCACTTGTTTGTTGGTTTGGTTGTGCATCCTTTTGTGTCTTGAAGGTCTGTTCATCAGCTGTTTCATTTATAGTGTTGTTTTGACTTGTCAACACACCACATTCCTTGCATTTAGTGACATCACTTGTAGTTGACATTCCAAGGTCTAACATCTGTATGGGTATGGAAGAATGGAAGGGACGAAAGGGTTGAGCAAAGACAGATTATAGAGAGCAGCAAAAACCCATCTATCTAAGGTTTTTCCTAGCTAATTGATGTCATTGTGGACAAAAGTCACACAATACACCAACAATCATTTTAAAGAAGCAAATCAAACATGAACACAAAGGACAATGAACTCAAGCATACCAGCACAACACAATCCAATTCTACTCATTCAACCAAAACAATGGTGAGACAAGGTTTAGAATAAAAAAGATATTATAAAGTCAAGGAGTTGGGTAAGAATTATCAAGGAGTTAGACAAGTCATATTTGTCGGTGGCCAATAGTGAAATAAGATAACCATGAACTATTAAAGTGAGGATAAATGATATAACCAAGGATATGTAGTGAGTTAGGGAGAAAGCATTATCAAGGGGAAAAGTAGAGAGACAAAGGTTTAATATATATCAAGGTAGATATTGCACAAAGGGGGCAATACAATGGTACAAAAGCAAAAGTGTAAGAATTTAGTAGGGAGAAAGCATTATCAAGGAGAAAAGTAGAGAGGCAAAAGTTTAATATATCAAGGTAGATATTGCGCAAGGGTGGCAATAATGGCAAGAAAACAAAGTATAAGGAGTCAAGGGTTATATAGCAATATTAGGGATTAGAAATCCACTTAAAATATAATATCGCCATTACCGGTCTAGTCAAAAAGCTTAATACTAAAGAACAATCCTATCAACCTTACCAAGAAGTCTGGTAATAGATCCAAAGGATCCATAACAAAACTTCTTGCGGAGTGGGGATAAGATAGAGAATAGGGCATCGTCGATAGCTTCGAGAGGGTTTCTTCTGGCAAACTTCGCTTCAAGTTCCGCAATCCTAGCTTGATCATCTTGTAGTGCTTTTGAGTAGAGTCTTTTGATAGACCAAAATCAGACTAGAAGAGTTGAAAATAAAAGAGACGAGTTTTGATATAAAGTAAATTTTTATGGAGGACAATATATCAAGCTTTTGAAAGACTGACCGGGCTTTCCATTTCTAACTAATCTAGCGACCTACGGTCACATTGCTTTGATACCACTTCTGTCACACCTGTTTCCAAAGGGCAGAGCTGGGTGCATAGCATATGTGTGCCAGGATCTATTTCCACACATATGTTGACGTCACAAGTGTAATATATCAAAAGAACAATGCATAAGAGCGTAAATAACGATTATATTAACATATTACACTTCGAACAGACATAAGTCTTAACCTTTATTCATCAAAGTACAGCGAAACAAGGACATCCATCCACAGGAAGATGACCGGGGGTATCACTAGACTAGCATCCATGGAGCTCAGCATCATAACTTCATCTGCAAACTTCTGATCAAAATTAAGCAAGGGTGAGCTCACTTATGGTCGGGGCTCAGCAAGTGGGGGAAAAACTAATGCAAGGTAACAAGGTGAGGCTAAGGTTGAGCAGTAAGCATTTTAGTTGGTCAACATTTTATTAACAACACCTATCTTACTAATAAGTGTGAATCCCAAGTATTCCCATTAAACAAAGGTACAAGAGTATATAAACAACACTTAAGTGAAACCACTTAAGCAAACCATTGGCAGATCATCGGATCTCGATTTATTTTCATCTTCAAGTTCAATTATCATGTGAGGAGTCCAGGCTGCTCATAACCGTGAGCACGGCTGATATATCAGTTTTACACTCTGCATAGGTGGCGCATCTTTACCCATGAGTCGCGATTCCCTTTTAGCCCGGGTTAGCCAGACCCGTATTCACTTCCGAGGTGAATGGCCAGGGTCTCACTACGAGGCTTCTCCCTAGAGTCCTCATTACGCAAATGCTAGAAATGATCAAACTGCATAAGGCACACCTAACGTAACCAACTTATAGTCCAGACTACAGGGTAAAGCTTTGGGAACTATGCCCGTATCCAATCTGCCTGAGCCGGATCTATAAGAGCTTGCCAGATGCCCCCGTTCCTGTCGACCACGACCAGCACCCAACATAAGACTTCCCTAGTTATTTAGCCAAGACCAGAGCCATGATAGTTCTCATGGTAGCACTGTTTTCCCGGGTGGTCACTCCATGTTCCAATTAATATGCAATAATCTTGTTTAACCATCGAGTTAACAACAATAAAGTAAACTTACCATTTGGAACATTAGTATCATAAATAGGAGTGACTGCATAAATTTAAAGTTGTAGCAATAGCATAGCTACTAAGGTAAAGTATAATTCCCGGGTTTGATCAAGGAATCAGGTTGGAAAGGTTATCTAAATAGGTAACCCGTCAAATTATGCATATATATCCAAAAGAATAAACTTTATTAAATGTATTGTTTGGGATCAAACAGAGTATGCAGAGGGAGAAGTCCACTTGCCTTGCTTATAGAAAACTTGAGGTTCTTCCACGGATAGGAATAGATCTTGATTCTTAACTACTAGATCAACCACTGAATATCACACAAACAAACAAGAAGAACAAATATCACTCAATAACATACAACATTCACCATACGTAAAGCTGAAAGAAAGCCTAACGAAAAGAGCATTCGCTTTTAAAGAACATCGCAAGTAATGATTATAATAAGAGGGTATTATTTTCAAAGTGTGATCTATACTTTATAAAACAAGACATGAGCTTAAAAATATCTTAATTAAACTATACAAATATTATGTTCACTAATTTAATCTTTTATAAATCGTCATACGTGATATGTCTAGATTAAGGGTTTATAACACGATAAACACGTAATAACGATATTAAACATTTTTAACCTTTTAGAATAGATATAAGTTATATATATCTAAGGTTAATGGGCTACTAATCACGTTATTAATTTTAGAAGCATTATGGAGCATATAATTCATTGTTAAACACCTATCACTTATGATAAATTAAGATATAAGTCTAAACAGGTTTTATGTGAAAAGGTCATTATTATTATTAAACACCTATTTATGGAAAATTATGGTATATGCCTTAAATGAACTTTTATATAAAAGACAATGAACAAACAATTATATTTTATTTTTATTAGAAAGTACATGTCCTATATTTTATTAAGAAAGCTATATACAAAACAGTATACAAACTAACATTCTTATTAAAGAACATGAACACTAATTTCCTTAGTTTATTCTTTAGGAAAAACTAAGTGACACATATATAAATAATATGAACTAATTTTGATTAAATGATTAACTAAGCCTATATAACCAGTTGTAAACAAATATAAATCTAATTAACTAGGTTATGAGAGAACATAATTACTCTATTATCTATCTTTACATTTAGTTTAGAAACAAATGACTTAGATATTTAAAATGAATATTATATTCATTGGTATTGTTATTAACTATTGTTTTAGTTATGACTATGTGAGTACTTAATTAAGCCATTATATCATTATTAGAAAAGTTATATGACATATTACCATTTAGTACGGTTATACTTAAACATCTATAACGAATCTTATTAAATCAAAATCATGATGTCTATTAAAAGGTCGTTTTACAGTTAGAAATAAATTCTCTAATTCTTTAGTAAGAAACCTATATTTATCAACATATTATCATTTTCTTTATTAGGAAAGCATGAGTGTCTAGTTAAGTCATTTTACATTATTATAAATTTTACTCTTTCGGTTTTTCTCCTTTCTTTTCTAAATAGAATTTATACGAATAACTAAAAATTGTTTATTTAATTCCTCTAACACTATTATACTAAGAATTAATTGTAAATTACTAAATGAGACTTTTAATAACATAATCATGATTATTATGGCATAAATAAATGTCTTACTAATTTCTAAGTAAGTGTCATACTTATGAATTTATTTATTATGAATAGTAAAATCTATATCCTCATTTGACCGAAAATACGTGGCCTAGTGTTTCTATTTTAATTTCTTATATCATGTATATCAGTACTAACTGATTATCGCTCCATACACTTAAGCAAAATTAACTATAAACATTTCTAGTATGAAAATCACTAAGTTAGTGAATAATGACCGTACTCATTTTAAAATTATAAAATCATACGCATTTTAAAATATTGTCGCGGGATTCGATTTGGTTACACGTATATATCGGAATCTCTAAAATCATACACGAATCGCCAAATCGCATCATCATTACAACAATAATACACAAGATCCATAAAGTAATTTAAAACATGATTTAGAAAATACATTAACGGATTGGGATTGTCTTCAACCTTGGGTGAACGGACGACGGCGAACAGCGTGGGTACGGTCACGGGGTGCTGCGTGGGCGACGAAGCTCCGGCGGGGAACGCGGATGGTGAGCACGAACTCCGGCGAGGCTCCACGGACTCCGGCGACGACGTGCGGATGCGGACGGTCAGGCAACGAGCTTCACGATGGCGAGCTGGGCACAACGCGAGCAGGGGCTCGACGACGGGCACGTGGCGTTGCTGCGGGTGGCGGGGTGCTGCGCGGACTAGTTCCGGTGACGGCGATCGATAGCGAGTAACAAAGTGAGAGAGAGAGGGACAACTCGGCTGTGGGAGAAGGGAGAAACTCGGCGCCATTTTATAGGCGATGGGAGGGAGAGAGAGAGAGAGAGCTAGAAACGGTCGGTCGGTTCAAGGCGCCATTGATGGCATTCATCAACGGAGGTAACGGCAGTATTGAACTCCAATAACGCACGTACGGCGCGGGGTTCGTCGGTTGGTCTTCGATGTGCATGGCGTTTGGTGTCGCGGCGCCTGGGCTTCGGGCGTCGGATGGCTTGCGTGCAGGGACGCATGGCGCGGTGCACGAGGGCTCGGGCGGTGTCGGTCTCTGGCATCCAGGCGGGCGTCGAGGCGGGGTCCTGGGCGGTGTCGGGCTAGGCGCTCGGCTTGGCTTCCTGGAGCTGCGCGCGGGCGGTTGAGAGCAGAGGGAAGGAGAGAGAGAGAAGAGAGAGGGAGGAAACAGCTCTTGGCGGCGGCTGGGAGCAGGGAGAGGGAGCAGGGCGCGGCTGGCTAGGGTAGGAGGCGGCCGGCTGGTTTCATGGGCCAAATGGGCCAAACGGGTAGGATTAGGTTTTGTGTGTTTTTTTTCTAAATTCGAAATTCATTTTTAAATAACCTTAGAAATAATAATAATTAATCCAAAAATTATTTATAAACATAATATTTATTTTTGGGCTAATATTTATTATATTATTTATGTGAACTTTTCTTTTAAGAAGAAATGATATTTAATATTCAAAATCACTTATGAGCAATCAAAAATTATTCCGACTCAAATAAATAACAAACACTTCAATGGGAAATTTATTATCATAATTGTATTATTTTTATTTAATGATTTTCATAGTGTCACAAATCTACCCCTCTTAAAAAGAATCTCGTCCTCGAGATTAAGAAAGGCTAGCAAGAAAACAATGGTGATATACGGTTACTCGTAGGTTCTTGGTTCACACTTTAACTCTTCTAAACTTAAGGAACTTATTATTTCTTCGCTCCACAATGACTACAAATCAAGCGATCTTCATCGTCGTACTTATCACTGGTTGGTCTTCTGGATTATTGTTTGGGTCTTGCTTGGCAGCTTTCTTCTCTAGTCGGTCTAGACGCTTCTTGGGGCATTTGCGAATAAGATGTCCTTCGTTTTTGCAGTAGTAGCAAGCACCTCTTGCTTTGAGTTCTTTGCGAGTCAACTTTGCTTGACCAATAGGGGGTGAGGGTTGATTGGGTGTCTGTATCTCATGTAGCTGAGCCTGACTTGATCCTTCAGTTTGGGTATCCATATGTTTTGTGGCTTTTGCTTGTGGTTGAGGTGAACTAATCATGTATCGAAACATTTTTCTATTCCTTTTGTTGTTCTTCATTCCATTCATCGGATATCTCGGTGACTCATTTTTCTCGTTCATAGTCGTTAAGGTAGGAATATTGTCGTTGTCACCATTTACTTCATTTCCATTGGGGTTCATCATCTGGTTAGAGAGTAAAAGAGATAGTGAGACTAGATTACATAAGAGGCTTGTACGATATGAAGATAAAGGGCGAACACAACTTTTTGATTTCCAAGATTAGTCAAGGAATAAGGGTGGTTTCATATTTCCGCCTAGCTTCATCATACTACAAGAGCGTACAAGTGTTATATTCCTTAACAAAAATCTTTTGAACTTTATAAATTACAGAGCACGATATCCAAATCATCTTTCTGATCCAAGAGCATTTCTTTGAGCACAGATTTGAGAGAAAGACTTGAGCGGGATTTTAGGGCAACTAGAGTATCACATTGTTTGCATATAGAAGATGACACCATACTTTATTCTCTTTGTAAAGGGCAAAACACAATAGGTGTGAGAGATTCTCCAAATTTATTCATATATCACTTAGCACTATTACAAATCTTGAAAGGGGCAACACCTTGACATTTTTTTGTGAGACATACTCCTTCTTCTAGCTAAATGATATATTATTCTTCCTTGTCAGATGCACCAATCAGAGCTGGAGGTCGATTGTATTCAACTACTATTCTTTCTCCAGATGGGGTTTCCAAACACATGGTTCTCTCAGTATGTTGGATTACCGCCTTAGTTCTTTGTAACCAATTCTTTCCAAGAATCACATCCTTTCCCATTGATTCTATCACTAGGAGATCAACTGAAAAATCTATCCCGTTGATTTTAATACTTACTTTCGGACATATGTAGTTCGCTAACACTTTCCTTTCAGGTGTACTGATGGTCTTTCTTGATCTTAAGGGACACTTGAAGATACCATACTTTGTTGCAAACTGGGCACTGATAAGAGAATGTGTTGTACGAGGATCATACAACACGGTGGCGATGGTTGTGTGAATGACTAGTGTTCCAAAAATTACTGCATCATCATATGGAATGGTTCCTGTCACTGCATAACTTATCCTTCCTGTGGACTCTTTCCGTTGTTTATTCTTTGTTGATGCATGGGTTTGAGGGCGTTGTCTTTTCTTTTGGACCTTATTGATCTCCACATCCTTCTTAGGACAACCATTAACAAGATGGCCGATATCACCACAGCCAAAGCAAGTACGACTTGATAAGTTACATGGTGGAGTTGTCTTTACGTTGTTGGTAGAAGTTTCTGTGCATTTTTGTTCATATTCCATGTCTGGAGACTGAGGTTGCTTCATCTCGGGGGTGTCCGATAGTGAACTCTTCTCAGGACAGTTACGGAAGTAATGACCTTCACGTCCACATTGATAGCAAGCTTTTCTTGAAGTTATTTCTTGACTCTTTCCATGTTTCCCTTTTTGTTTCTTGGACCTGATGCGACGATGGGGCTGAAACTGTGTGCAGGTGATAGTCCATCCATCAATGTAACACTCCTGTGTTTCTTCTTGGGGCTGGGCATCCTTGTGATGTTTCCTTTTTGGAATACTTTGCAATTCATCAACTGACAGTGCATTAGGTATGAGAGAATCTGCTATAAGTTGTTCTTGGGGAGACATTTGTCTGTTTATGCCATAAAATAAAATCTGGTTCTTCTGTTTTGTAGTTTTACTTTCGTTTGTACTGATCTGGCGACAAGGAATTCCATAGTACTCACAACAACAACATGTTCCAAGGTCACTTGTTTGTTGGTTTGGTTGTGCATCCTTTTGTGTCTTGAAGGTCTGTTCATCAGCTGTTTCATTTATAGTGTTGTTTTGACTTGTCAACACACCACATTCCTTGCATTTAGTGACATCACTTGTAGTTGACATTCCAAGGTCTAACATCTGTATGGGTATGGAAGAATGGAAGGGACGAAAGGGTTGAGCAAAGACAGATTATAGAGAGCAGCAAAAACCCATCTATCTAAGGTTTTTCCTAGCTAATTGATGTCATTGTGGACAAAAGTCACACAATACACCAACAATCATTTTAAAGAAGCAAATCAAACATGAACACAAAGGACAATGAACTCAAGCATACCAGCACAACACAATCCAATTCTACTCATTCAACCAAAACAATGGTGAGACAAGGTTTAGAATAAAAAAGATATTATAAAGTCAAGGAGTTGGGTAAGAATTATCAAGGAGTTAGACAAGTCATATTTGTCGGTGGCCAATAGTGAAATAAGATAACCATGAACTATTAAAGTGAGGATAAATGATATAACCAAGGATATGTAGTGAGTTAGGGAGAAAGCATTATCAAGGGGAAAAGTAGAGAGACAAAGGTTTAATATATATCAAGGTAGATATTGCACAAAGGGGGCAATACAATGGTACAAAAGCAAAAGTGTAAGAATTTAGTAGGGAGAAAGCATTATCAAGGAGAAAAGTAGAGAGGCAAAAGTTTAATATATCAAGGTAGATATTGCGCAAGGGTGGCAATAATGGCAAGAAAACAAAAGTATAAGGAGTCAAGGGTTATATAGCAATATTAGGGATTAGAAATCCACTTAAAATATAATATCGCCATTACCGGTCTAGTCGAAAAGCTTAATACTAAAGAACAATCCTATCAACCTTACCAAGAAGTCTGGTAATAGATCCAAAGGATCCATAACAAAACTTCTTGCGGAGTGGGGATAAGATAGAGAATAGGGCATCGTCGATAGCTTCGAGAGGGTTTCTTCTGGCAAACTTCGCTTCAAGTTCCGCAATCCTAGCTTGATCATCTTGTAGTGCTTTTGAGTAGAGTCTTTTGATAGACCAAAATCAGACTAGAAGAGTTGAAAATAAAAGAGACGAGTTTTGATATAAAGTAAATTTTTATGGAGGACAATATATCAAGCTTTTGAAAGACTGACCGGGCTTTCCATTTCTAACTAATCTAGCGACCTACGGTCACATTGCTTTGATACCACTTCTGTCACACCTGTTTCCAAAGGGCAGAGCCGGGTGCATAGCATATGTGTGCCAGGATCTATTTCCACACATATGTTGACGTCACAAGTGTAATATATCAAAAGAACAATGCATAAGAGCGTAAATAACGATTATATTAACATATTACACTTCGAACAGACATAAGTCTTAACCTTTATTCATCAAAGTACAGCGAAACAAGGACATCCATCCACAGGAAGATGACCGGGGGTATCACTAGACTAGCATCCATGGAGCTCAGCATCATAACTTCATCTGCAAACTTCTGATCAAAATTAAGCAAGGGTGAGCTCACTTATGGTCGGGGCTCAGCAAGTGGGGGAAAAACTAATGCAAGGTAACAAGGTGAGGCTAAGGTTGAGCAGTAAGCATTTTAGTTGGTCAACATTTTATTAACAACACCTATCTTACTAATAAGTGTGAATCCCAAGTATTCCCATTAAACAAAGGTACAAGAGTATATAAACAACACTTAAGTGAAACCACTTAAGCAAACCATTGGCAGATCATTGGATCTCGATTTATTTTCATCTTCAAGTTCAATTATCATGTGAGGAGTCCAGGCTGCTCATAACCGTGAGCACGGCTGATATATCAGTTTTACACTCTGCATAGGTGGCGCATCTTTACCCATGAGTCGCGATTCCCTTTTAGCCCGGGTTAGCCAGACCCGTATTCACTTCCGAGGTGAATGGCCAGGGTCTCACTACGAGGCTTCTCCCTAGAGTCCTCATTACGCAAATGCTAGAAATGATCAAACTGCATAAGGCACACCTAAAGTAACCAACTTATAGTCCAGACTACAGGGTAAAGCTTTGGGAACTATGCCCGTATCCAATCTGCCTGAGCCGGATCTATAAGAGCTTGCCAGATGCCCCCGTTCCTGTCGACCACGACCAGCACCCAACATAAGACTTCCCTAGTTATTTAGCCAAGACCAGAGCCATGATAGTTCTCATGGTAGCACTGTTTTCCCGGGTGGTCACTCCATGTTCCAATTAATATGCAATAATCTTGTTTAACCATCGAGTTAACAACAATAAAGTAAACTTACCATTTGGAACATTAGTATCATAAATAGGAGTGACTGCATAAATTTAAAGTTGTAGCAATAGCATAGCTACTAAGGTAAAGTATAATTCTCGGGTTTGATCAAGGAATCAGGTTGGAAAGGTTATCTAAATAGGTAACCCGTCAAATTATGCATATATATCCAAAAGAATAAACTTTATTAAATGTATTGTTTGGGATCAAACAGAGTATGCAGAGGGAGAAGTCCACTTGCCTTGCTTATAGAAAACTTGAGGTTCTTCCACGGATAGGAATAGATCTTGATTCTTAACTACTAGATCAACCACTGAATATCACACAAACAAACAAGAAGAACAAATATCACTCAATAACATACAACATTCACCATACGTAAAGCTGAAAGAAAGCCTAACGAAAAGAGCGTTCGCTTTTAAAGAACATCGCAAGTAATGATTATAATAAGAGGGTATTATTTTCAAAAATGTGTGATCTATACTTTATAAAACAAGACATGAGCTTAAAAATATCTTAATTAAACTATACAAATATTATGTTCACTAATTTAATCTTTTATAAATCGTCATACGTGATATGTCTAGATTAAGGGTTTATAACACGATAAACACGTAATAACGATATTAAACATTTTTAACCTTTTAGAATAGATATAAGTTATATATATCTAAGGTTAATGGGCTACTAATCACGTTATTAATTTTAAAAGCATTATGGAGCATATAATTCATTGTTAAACACCTATCACTTATGATAAATTAAGATATAAGTCTAAACAGATTTTATGTGAAAAGGTCATTATTATTATTAAACACCTATTTATGGAAAATTATGGTATATGCCTTAAATGAACTTTTATATAAAAGACAATGAACAAACAATTATATTTTATTTTTATTAGAAAGTACATGTCCTATATTTTATTAAGAAAGCTATATACAAAACAGTATACAAACTAACATTCTTATTAAAGAACATGAACACTAATTTCCTTAGTTTATTCTTTAGGAAAAACTAAGTGACACATATATAAATAATATGAACTAATTTTGATTAAATGATTAACTAAGCCTATATAACCAGTTGTAAACAAATATAAATCTAATTAACTAGGTTATGAGAGAACATAATTACTCTATTATCTATCTTTACATTTAGTTTAGAAACAAATGACTTAGATATTTAAAATGAATATTATATTCATTGGTATTGTTATTAACTATTGTTTTAGTTATGACTATGTGAGTACTTAATTAAGCCATTATATCATTATTAGAAAAGTTATATGACATATTACCATTTAGTACGGCTATACTTAAACATCTATAACGAATCTTATTAAATCAAAATCATGATGTCTATTAAAAGGTCGTTTTACAGTTAGAAATAAATTCTCTAATTCTTTAGTAAGAAACCTATATTTATCAACATATTATCATTTTCTTTATTAGGAAAGCATGAGTGTCTAGTTAAGTCATTTTACATTATTATAAATTTTACTCTTTCGGTTTTTCTCCTTTCTTTTCTAAATAGAATTTATACGAATAACTAAAAATTGTTTATTTAATTCCTCTAACACTAATATACTAAGAATTAATTGTAAATTACTAAATGAGACTTTTAATAACATAATCATGATTATTATGGCATAAATAAATGTCTTACTAATTTCTAAGTAAGTGCCATACTTATGAATTTATTTATTATGAATAGTAAAATCTATATCCTCATTTGACCGAAAATACGTGGCCTAGTGTTTCTATTTTAATTTCTTATATCATGTATATCAGTACTAACCGATTATCGCTCCATACACTAAAGCAAAATTAACTATAAACATTTCTAGTATGAAAATCACTAAGTTAGTGAATAATGACCGTACTCATTTTAAAATTATAAAATCATACGCATTTTAAAATATTGTCGCGGGATTCGATTTGGTTACACGTATATATCGGAATCTCTAAAATCATACACGAATCGCCAAATCGCATCATCATTACAACAATAATAAACAAGATCCATAAAGTAATTTAAAACATGATTTAGAAAATACATTAACGGATTGGGATTGTCTTCAACCTTGGGTGAACGGACGACGGCGAACAGCGTGGGTACGGTCACGGGGTGCTGCGTGGGCGACGAAGCTCCGGCGGGGAACGCGGATGGTGAGCACGAACTCCGGCGACGACGTGCGGATGCGGACGGTCAGGCAACGAGCTTCACGATGGCGAGCTGGGCACAACGCGAGCAGGGGCTCGACGACGGGCACGTGGCGTTGCTGCGGGTGGCGGGGTGCTGCGCGGACTAGTTCCGGTGACGGCGATCGATAGCGAGTAACAAAGTGAGAGAGGGAGGGACAACTCGGCTGTGGGAGAAGGGAGAAACTCGGCGCCATTTTATAGGCGATGGGAGGGAGAGAGAGAGCTAGAAACGGTCGGTCGGTTCAAGGCGCCATTGATGGCATTCATCAACGGAGGTAACGGCAGTATTGAACTCCAATAACGCACGTACGGCGCGGGGTTCGTCGGTTGGTCTTCGATGTGCATGGCGTTTGGTGTCGCGGCGCCTGGGCTTCGGGCGTCGGATGGCTTGCGTGCAGGGACGCATGGCGCGGTGCACGAGGGCTCGGGTGGTGTCGGTCTCTGGCGTCCAGGCGGGCGTCGAGGCGGGGTCCTGGGCGGTGTCGGGCTGGGCGCTCGGCTTGGCTTCCTGGAGCTGCGCGCGGGCGGTTGAGAGCAGAGGGAAGGAGAGAGAGAGAAGAGAGAGGGAGGAAACAGCTCTTGGCAGCGGCTGGGAGCAGGGAGAGGGAGCAGGGCGCGGCTGGCTAGGGTAGGAGGCGGCCGGCTGGTTTCATGGGCCAAATGGGCCAAACGGGTAGGATTAGGTTTTGTGTGTTTTTTTTCTAAATTCGAAATTCATTTTTAAATAACCTTAAAAATCATAATAATTAATCCAAAAATTATTTATAAACATAATATTTATTTTTGGGCTAATATTTATTATATTATTTATGTGAACTTTTCTTTTAAGAAGAAATGATATTTAATATTCAAAATCACTTATGAGCAATCAAAAATTATTCCGACTCAAATAAATAACAAACACTTCAATGGGAAATTTATTATCATAATTGTATTATTTTTATTTAATGATTTTCATAGTGTCACAACCTCGTTGTCGGGTCTGGCTGACTTTGGAGGCTCATCCCCTTCAGCCGGGTTGGCGTTCTCTTGATTCTGAGACAATTGGACTCAGGACGGACGACACCGTTGAAGCGGCAGCCATAAAGACTCTAACGACTTTCTGTGGCTACCATCCCCTGGAGATGGTGATGCACCCCTTGGGACTCTTCCCTGCTGAGAAGGATGATCCCATGTGGTGTAACCGCGTGAGCCATGTGAAGGATGTGTGGGCAATGTATCCTGACTTCGTTGGGAGGGTCACCGTTCAGTGCATGAGTGCACTGTACCGCCTTCAGGCCCTTCAGAGCGATGCTATGGCACTCCTTGCTAACACCGCTCAAACTGCCGAGCTCACTCTCGACAGTCGAGAAAATTTTGTGGTCGATCTATCCACCGAGTTGGTAGAGAAGGATCTGCAGGTGGAGAGGCTGAGCCAGCGCATCACCACCTTGGAGCAGCAGGTGGAGATCCGAGACAACACTATTGATGTCTTGGAGAACCAGCTTCATGATGTGCAGAGGGAACTCGAGGAAGCGAATGACCACCTAGACATGCACCACCTGGAGATGGAGGCCAATGAAGCCGGAAGCGACGGAGAAGAGGCTCCCGAGGAGCTAGGACCAGCCCCTGGTGCCCATGGGACTACCTCCGCGATGCCTCCTTCGCCCGTATCCAGTGTCGCTTCCACCGCTCAGGGTTAAGCAGTCACTTCGACACTTTTAGGCGGATAGAAACCTGTGCGAGCTTAGTTAATGTCAGATTTTGGACTAGGCTTATGGGTACTTTCCCCTGATTAATATAACCCTGTGAACCTTGAAATCTGTGGCATGTTTGTCTCCATGTTATCTCCATTTCAAACCTGATATTATGATTATGGCATTTTCCTTTTCCATCTGAGATGATATCTTGTAGTTCAAAATTGTGAGTTGGGATAACAATGGCGACAATCTCTGTTTTCAGATGGCAGCTAGGTAGCATCGTGGGCATAACGAGCAGGTTCCCCCGCCACCTCCTCCAGCTCCCACAGTGCAGGAGCTGATGGCCCAGCAGAACGAAATTCTGCGACAGCTCTTGCAGCGCCATCCCCACCCTCAGCAGCAGGGTGGAGGCCAGCATCAGCGACCTCCGGCAATGGCAACCTACCAGGAGTTTCTGAGCACGCAGCCACCCTTGTTCACCAAGGCAGAGGATCCGTTGGACGCCGACGTGTGGCTTCGCGTCGTTGAGTCCAAGTTTCCCCTCCTCACGGGAGACTGCCCTGATGAGGCCAAGGCTCGCTTCGCCGCACAGCAGCTTCGCGACCCTGCTCGGACTTGGTGGGACCACTTCCGTGCTATGCTCCCCGCTGATCGTGAAGTGTCTTGGGAGGAATTCAAGACTGCCTTCAGAGGACACCATATCCCAGCTGGCATTCTTGATCGGAAGTTGAATGAATTTCTGGCCCTTAATCAAGGAACCCGCACGGTACTGCAGTATGCGCAAGCCTTCAACGACTTATGTCAGTATGCAGGGTACCATGCTGATTCTGATGAAAAGAAGAGGGACCGCTTCCGCAGGGGTCTCAATACCAAGCTGCGGGAACGACTCAACACTGTCCGGGCAGATAGCTTCAATGAGTTGGTCAACATGGCCATCTCCCAGGAGGAGTGCATTGTAGCTCACCGGGCAGAGAAGAAGAGAAAGGCACCAATGGCAGCACCATCCACTCAGGCTCAGAGTTTCCAGATTGTTTCTCACAATCAGAGCAGGGGTTTTCAGCAGCAGGCAGGCAGATGGGTGATCAGGCCACCTCCGCAGCAGCAGCCGGCACCCAACCGCTTTCCAGCTCCCGCTCCAAGGAACAATCAGCCTCTGCAACAGCAGCAGTTCCGCCAGGGCAATGGGAACAAGTGTTTCACTTGTGGCAATGTGGGCCACTATGCCAAGAATTGTCCCAGGAACCAGCAGAGGCAGATGCCAGCACCAAATCAAGACAAGGGAAGAAAGCAGAAGGTGCAAGTCAGGCAAGGGAAGCTCAACTTCACTACTCTGGAGGAAGTACCTGAAGGAGCTCCTATCATGACCGGTATCTTTTCAGTTTATAATCAACCTGCTTTAATTCTGTTTGATTCTGGTGCATCTCATAGTTTCATTAGCCAAAAGTTCAGTGCTAAATGTGAACTGCCATTCTCTCACTCTAAAGGGTCATTCTTGATAGTCACACCTGGGGGTAAAATTTCAACTAATCAATTAAACCAAAGTGTGCCTATTCAACTGGGAAGCCACATTGTCAAAACCACTCTTCTTGTGTTGGGTTTGGAAAATGTGGACATTATTCTGGGAGCTAATTGGATGACCTTGCACCAAGTTGTGCTTGATGTAGCCAGTCGTACCGTGGAAGTTAATTCTCTGTTCTGTGGGAACTTCACCTTAATTCTACCCAGTCGAGGTTCTACTCAGTCATGTGCTTTCTCTATGACGGAGTTACCTCTGAAGAAGATCCCAGTGGTCTGCGAGTATGCAGATGTCTTTCCTGATGAATTGCCAGGAATGCCACCAGACCGGGATATTGAATTTGCCATCGAGTTGCAACCAGGAACAGCCCCAATTTCCAAGAGGCCCTACCGAATGCCACCCGCTGAGTTGGCAGAATTGAAGAAGCAATTGCAGGAGTTGCTGGATAAGGGATTTATTCGCCCAAGTACTTCGCCTTGGGGGTGTCCAGCACTGTTTTTAAAGAAGAAGGATGAAAGCTTGAGGCTGTGTATAGATTACCGCCCTCTTAATGCGGTAACTATCAAGAACAAGTATCCTTTGCCTCGTATTGATGTTCTTTTTGACCAATTGGTTGGGGCCAAGGTGTTTTCCAAGATAGACCTTCGCTCTGGCTACCATCAGATCAAGATACGAGCAAGTGATATCCCAAAGACGGCATTCTCAACCAGATATGGGCTATATGAATTTTTGGTGATGTCATTCGGGCTGACAAATGCACCAGCATATTTCATGTATCTGATGAATTCTGTTTTCATGCCTGAATTGGACAAATTCGTAGTGGTGTTCATCGATGATATTTTGGTGTACTCAAAGAACGAAGAAGAACATGTCGGGCATTTGCATGTAGTGCTTCAACGTATGCGAGAGCACCACCTTTATGCCAAGTTATCCAAGTGTGACTTTTGGCTAAAGGAAATCAAATTCTTGGGTCACACTATCTCTCAGGCAGGAATAGTTGTTGATCCTGATAAAGTGCAAGAGGTGATGAACTGGAAGCCACCAACGACTGTCCGTCAGATTCAGAGTTTTCTGGGATTAGCTGGTTATTACCGAAGATTTATTCCGGATTTCTCTCGAATTGCGAAGCCTATAACTGAGTTGCTGAAGAAAGAAGCCAAGTTTGTTTGGAGTCAGAAGTGCGAAGATGCCTTCCATGCATTAAGGCAGCATCTGACCACAGCACTAGTATTGGCGCAACCCGACAACAGCAAGCCTTTTGATGTGTATTGCGACGCCTCTGGCACTGGGCTAGGTTGTGTCTTGATGCAAGACAACCGAGTCATCGCTTATGCCTCAAGAGCACTCAGGCCTCATGAGCAAAACTATCCCACTCATGACCTCGAGTTGGCAGCAGTGGTTCATGCACTAAAAATGTGGAGGCACTATTTAATGGGAACCCACTGCAACATCTTCACTGATCATAAGAGCCTTAAGTACATTTTTACTCAGGCTGATCTCAACATGAGGCAGAGAAGATGGCTAGAACTGATCAAGGATTATGATCTGGAGGTACATTATCACCCAGGAAAAGCTAATGTGGTAGCAGATTCCTTGAGTCGGAAGTTGCAATGCAATTGTATTCTGATGGATTCTCGCATTAACACCTTGTGTGATGAGTTGAGCAAGATGCAAATTGAAGTGATTCCTTCTGGTTCTTTGTCTCACATTTTTGTTGAGCCAGCTTTGCAAGACCAGATTATCATGGCCCAGCTCAGTGACAAGGGAGTGCAGTTTATCAAGAAGAATCTCCATCAGAAGGTTGAGAAGTATAATTGTTTCCGCCAAGATGAAAAGGGTGTGTTATGGTTCAAAAGCAGATTGGTGATCCCTAAAAACCAGGACCTCAAGAGGAAAATCTTGGATGAGGCTCATCTCTCCAAATTCTCTATGCATCCAGGAAGCACCAAGATGTACCATGACCTGAAGCCTTTGTTTTGGTGGACCAGAATGAAGAGGGAGATAGCCTAGTATGTATCAGAATGTGACACCTGTCAGAGGATAAAGGCAAGCCACTTGAAATCAGCTGGAGCTTTGCAACCCCTATCTATACCTTCGTGGAAGTGGGATGACATCAGCATGGATTTCATTGTGGGTCTGCCCAACACCTCTCATCATCATGATTCGATTTGGGTTATTGTGGACCAACTGACGAAAGTGGCACATTTTCTTCCTGTGCACACCACTGATAAGGCTCAGAAGTATGCAGAATTGTATATTGACCGGATCGTGTGTTTGCACGGATTACCTCGGACCATTTTTTCTGACCGAGGAGCCCAATTTGTTGCCAGATTTTGGGAACAATTGCAGGAGTCTTGGGAACCAAGCTAATCAGAAGTTCAGCTTACCACCCACAGACTGATGGCCAGACGGAAAGGGTAAACCAAATCCTGGAGGATATGCTGAGAGCTTGTGCAATCGATTGTGGCAAGAACTGGGATGAGCCCCTCTCCTTGGCAGAGTTTGCTTATAACAACAGTTATCAATCCAGCCTAAGGATGGCACCTTTTGAAGCTCTCTATGGAAGAAGGTGTAGGACACCACTCAATTGGTCTCAACCTGGAGAAAGAGGAGTTTTTGGACCTGACTTAGTAAATGAAGCCGAAAGGAAGGTCAAACTAATCAGGAAGAATCTAGAAGCTGCTCAGGCCAGGCAGAAGAGTTACCATGATAGAAGAAGGAAACCTCTCCAGTTCGAGGTGGGAAGTTTTGTATACCTCAAGGTATCACCCACCAAGGGAGTGTAGAGGTTTGGGATCAAAGGCAAGCTAGCCCCTCGTTACATTGGACCTTATGAGATCATAGAAGCATGTGGACCCGTGGCATATAAGGTGAAGTTACCTTCAAAGATGTCTGCCATTCACAATGTATTCCATGTATCTCAGCCGAAGAAGTGTGTTCGATTGCCGACCGAGATCATAGCAGAGCCAGAATTGGAGATAGAGCCAGATCTATCTACCAAGAATACCCTTCCAAGATTCTGGATAGCAGAGAAAGATCAACTCGGGCTAAATCGATCAAGATGTACAAGGTCCAGTGGAGTAATCACTCAGAGGAAGAAGCTACTTGGGAAACCGAGGAATTCTTGAGATCCAACTTCCCCGATTGCCTACCTAAGGAAGCTGGTACGTAACCACACCCAACCCCTCCTCCTGCCCTTCGAATCTAATTTTCAAAAATATGATATTAATTCAGAATGAAGTAACTATGAAATAAAACTTAAAGAGGGCTTCCTTCTGAAGTTGCAAAGACAATGACATTCGAAGAGCAGTTTTACCCTAATAACAACAATAATCACCCCCTTCCGTTAAGTCTCACCCTTCGCTTCACCCCGGGAGGACTCTGGCCCGAATCTCGGGACGAGATTCCTTTAAGGGGGGAAGGCTGTGACACCCCAGTGTCACCTAGGGTTTCTCTCAAAGTGCCAAACCAAGAACCATCATTTCATGTGAACCAAACTGAGCATGAGCATCAAATTGACTTAAGAATGAAGAATCCACCAAGCCTATACTTAAAAGTATCATGATCAAACAAATGGGTCTTTCAAAAAGGTAATGATGTTGCAACCCTAATAAGAACCCTAAGTAAGCCCTATGTGTAAAATTCAAGAAAATGGGAAAAAGGGTATGAAAAATTTGAAATCATGGCTTGAGCCAATTATAAACATTGAAGTATATTCATTAAGCAACAAGAAAGGTTGAGAAAGCTTGGCCAAAATAACTCAAATAAAACCCCAAATCAAGCTTCTCATGTGGGGACTCAATGGGGAATTCTGAATTTCAGAATTCTGAATTTCAGACCTTGAGCCAAAGATCAAGCGTGTTCACCTTGATCCCTATCTCAAATCCTAATGGCCCCATTAACAAAAATGTGTCTAACTAACCCCTCTGTCGTGTGCCAGAAGATGGCATTGGGACGCAAGCCCTAGACACGACAAAACCCTGGATTTGCCTCGGGTTTGAGCAGGGAGACATACCGGATTTCCGGGCTCCATATCTCTGCAACCAGCAGGCAAAATCCTATGACCCCCACACAAGATCGGTAGCTTGTAGGGAGGAGAAGAGGTTTTGTGCACTGACCAAGGCGAGAGCAGGCTCGGATGGGCGACCACACGCGCCAGAACTTGGGCAGAACGCACGGGCACAAGTGTTCGACCCTGGTCGGCTCGTCGGCGCTCGCCCAACCCACGCGCGCGCTCGCCCCGGCGTTCGGTCAAGTCCGCCGCGCGCCCTTGCCCTCGGCCGTGCCCGCCCGCGCCTATAAAGCCTCGCCGGGCGCGCCTCACTTCACCCCACGCTCACCATCACCGGCCAGCCACCCCTCCTTAGCTCTGGCGAGCTCTTTTCCGCCCGCCATCGCCGCCAGAGCTTCGGCCACCATGGCCAGCCCACTCCAGCCATCCCCAAGTCGAGCCAGTGCTTCGGCTAGCCCCGCCAGTGGCCCGTGAAGCTTTCCAAGCCCTCGGACCCGGCAGGACTTCACGGGAAGCCCGAGATCGACTTCACTGGGCTTCGGTCGTCCGCCTGCGCGGGTGGACCAAGCTCTCCGGTGAGCCATTCTTCAATTCCTCGCGCACACCCCTTCCTTGTTCCCTGGTGAAGCCCTCTGACCCGTTCAATTGGACTATCGCGCCATGAGTAGGCCGGACTCCTCACCGCCGACGAGCATCCCCGCCTGCGCACGTGGACCGGCCTACTCCGACCATCCCCGATGGCGACCCGCACATCGATATGATCCCCGAGACCTCCCCTACGTCCTCGACCACCTCACCGGAGCAATCTCGCCGCCGGTAAGCCCCTCCGCCCTTTCTTCCGTCGTGGTTACTGTTTAAGTTAGGAGAAGGACCTCGGGTTAGGATTAGAAGAACCCGGGGGGTTTTCTGCAATGTCAGTGACTCATTTGAATAGTAGCCCAGGGACAGATCCGTGAGGAAATACTTAAAACACCCGCCAGGGACCCCAGTGCAAGTAGTTTTCCATTTAATCAATTATGTTAATCTTTTTAAATAACTAGAGAACTTAGAAAATCTATAACTTGATGATTTCTTAATCAAAATTTGTCAAACTAATTTTGCTAGATCCTAAATATTATGAGCTATCATTTAAAAATAATAAACCCTATGCTTTCTGTTCTATTTTTTAGAGTTTAAAATTAAAAACAGAAACTGACCAAACCTTGTTTAATTAAGGAAAATTAGTTTTCCTTCTGTGCTGAACCTAAAAAAATTTGTAGGTATTCAAACCTCTTGTAGACACTGTTTAAAAATAGTAGGAACCCCAGTATTGAAGAATATAGTGTAGATATCCATTTAAAGCTATTTTGCCCAAAACATAGGAAAAATCAGAAAGGCATTAGAAACTAATAAACAGTGAGTGAAATTATTTTTCCTAGTTTGCTTAAGTAACAAAAAACCTAGGAAAAATAAAAAGACCTTTAGTCCAGATCAGATTTAAAATAAAATGTTTTATTTAGCACTATTTGAACTGGAAATCAATTATTAGAATTACAAAGCTAGACCCAAAATTGATAATAAAAATTCAGTGGACTTATAACCACCAGAACCCCACTGCAAAAATAATGAACACCTCAGCCCAACATTTTAAGTAAGGAAAATAAAGATAAGATGATAATGAGGCATTTTCCAAATAAATCATGAATAACCTATAATGATGCAATAATGGGCAACCAAAATTTTGCTAAGTCTATAATAAGATAAACCACCATATAAAAATGCAAACAAATAGAAATGATGCAAAATAATACCTATTGCTAATATCTTATAAGAAAGGCCATTTAATCCACTTGATGCATACCACCCCTTCCCTTAAGCAAAAAGCTGCCAAACTTCAGAATGATTGCTCTTGCGCAAAATAAAAGCTAAGAAAAATCAGAACTCTGTTGTTTGATATTTTTCAAATATAGTGGTAGTAGAAAGCACCTCTTTGGCTAGGAACTTGAGAAAACCCTAGTAAAATAACTAATAGGTATTAATAGCTAAAATTTTGTGCCAAGTCTTGTTATAGCACCTAAAAGCCAGCAAAAATAAGTTTTAGAGAATTACCTACTGTTAAATAATAGTTGTAGTTCAAAGCACCCCTTCTGCCCTAAAATTTGGTAATTTTGTCCAGAGAAAACTATTCACTTTCTGATCCCCAAATTTTTAGGCAAAGAATTATACACCAGTACCAAGCCACTGTAATTTTTGCATAATTTTTGGAATTTTATTAAAGCAACTTGTAGTTCAAACCCCACCCCAATAAGTCCAACTTGAGTAGTTATCAATTCTCACTAAGGCTTAAAAAGAATTCAGTGGAACCCCAAAAAAATAAACCTACCACTTACCTTAGCTAAGTCTGAACAATTTACCAAGTATACCACCCAAAGGTCTTACATAAGTGAAGTTAACCTTGTCTAACTCAAGAAGATCATACACCGTCAAAAGCTGTAATTTCTAAAAGCACATATCATATCATGCATATATCTTACGTATTGCATTCATTAGATTGTAATCTTGCCGACGGAGAGTACGTGCTCATCCCCGAGCAAGGATCTATCCAAGAGGAGGGCCAGGAGCAAGCTTCCGAGGTTGCTATCGAGGATCTCCCCGCAGCCCCAGCAATTGAAGGCAAGCCCCGGTTTATATGCATAATCGTATTATTATATGCTACTTTACTACACTTAATGCTTGTAGGATTGTAATGTGCACTTAAGTGTAGGAGTTGCTTGAAACCTCTAGTTGCATGAACTTAGGATTCCTTTTTGAGATGAATACTAGTATGCTAGGTTGAGTAGCTGCTTGCTAATCAGGACCTCGGTACAAGTCGAGTGATTTTTCTAGCACTCGCGCGAGGTCAGGAATTGATTGTATTCATCTTGATAACGGGATCTATGTTGGTCTATGGACTTGGATCCAGGGAGGATGCCTTGACCATGAGACGGGAAAAGGAATTAAGGATTAATGTGTGGATACCTGAGTCAAGCTTTTGAACGTACTAAGCACATGCCGGGAAAAATGGTAACCGGTAAACCTAGTACCTGAGTGAAGCCGGGCGCGGACTTTATCCCTCATGCGACCTGAGACTGGGTCTCCCATGCTAGCTATGGTGGGTACAAGTGCAGTCACTGCACGGTGGCAGCCGGGGTCAGTGGAGCATTGTATGCCAAGGCGGTGAGGCCTGGACGCGAACGGGGAATCGATGGGGACGGTTGTCATGTGTGGGGTCGGAGTACCCTGACATGTCGTGTGTTTAGGTTTACCTTGCAAGGTTAAAACTCGATTCGAATCGTCTGCTTCTCGCAGCTAATGAGACTGCTTGACCCCTTGTACTGCATCGAGTAAGAAGTGAATTGAGGTTACCTGAGATAATTTGTTGATTGAACTAAATGTTTGTTACCATGTATGCTTAGAAGGAGAAAATTTAGCTAAGTTAATGAGGATAGAAATTTGAAAGTTAAAAATTGATTTTAGAAACAGCTAGTGCTTTTGGCAAACCAAACCCCCTAAGCCAAACAACTGCATGGTCTAGAGGTAGAGGAGTAGACTCCTCACACCGGGTAAGTCTAGCTGAGTATTAGAATACTCAGCCTTGCTTGTGGCATAATTTTTGCAGGTACCATTCAGGAAATGGTTGATGGTGTGACTTGGCCTACCACCCTGCCATCGGGTTGGACGGTCGAGTGGGATGTTGCTCCGGCAGGAGAGGAGCACGAGGAGTAGTGGGCCAGGCCTTGCCCATTTCCTCGATACCGACGACATCGATTATCCGCTGCATTTTATTTCGTGAACTCTTATTTGCTACTCAAAAACTCCGATCTATGTAATAACTCGGCACTTAATTTGAGGTTTCATGTTTTATTGTATTTCTTCTGTGACTCACCTTTGAGTGAGATTGTGGAATTTGATCCTGGTTAAGTGGCTCTATCAGACTAGATCTGAGGGACTGACGGGTTATTCCGATTTAAGTGTGTTACGGCCCCTGAGGCGTGACTTAGGCACTTAAGCTGGAATAATTCGGGTGGTTCCGCCACAGCAACGACTGCCCCGCGAACCACCCGTCCCGTCCCATTAACTCTGCGGCAGGGTAGGCGACACCCTTGGCAGGCGAAGCGGGCGACGTTTCACCTCCGCCATGATGACCGCGTCAAAAAAGGTGTGCCACACCGTTTAAATTCATATCCTTTTCTTCTCCCCTTTCTCTCTCTTGCTACAGGGACCGGGAAAGGGGACATTTCGAAAGGGATCCTTCTCCGCGAAGGAAGCGGGCCCCAAGCCCTCCTACTGATCAGGGATTCGAAGGCTGGCCCCTCGGAAGGGTTCGACAACCGCCCCAGAGCACTCGGGCTTCAGGCTCATTACTGATCAGAGGTTCGAAGGTTGGCCCCTCGGAAGGGTTCGACAGCCGCCTCAGAGCACTCGGGCTCCACGCCCACTACTGATCAGGGGTTTGAAGGCTGGCCCCTCGGAAGGGTTCGACAGCCGCCCCAGAGCACGCAGAGCGAGGGATGACTCTGGGTACGTCCGATACATGGCCGAGGCTCGGGCTACGCTCCCGAGGTACCCTAGGACATTTTCGAGACCAGCAGGAGCGATTTTGTAAAGGAATCCCATCAGAGGGAGGCATCGAGCCCCCGGACCCTATCAAACGGGACCGGGTCCGACAAATCACCTGCTGGTACTTTTGGGGCGCGCCTCTGGGCCACTAGCCGACCCTTATCGAACGGGGCACGGGCGTCCACTCGGATCACCCGTTAGCAACTCACTGGAGACACCATGTTCGGCGCCCTCTGAGGGCAACATGGCGCTTTCCCCCCCCCCCCCTTCCTCCTTGCGGAAAGGCGACGAAGGGGCGTATGATAAAAGTCGAGACAGTCCTTGACCGTCCTCTCGCTCCGTGCAGAGGCTCGGGGGCTGCTCTCGCAAACCCGACTACGGCCAAACCATTGACAGCGTCAACAAACCAGCCTGAAAACTCGGGACCTGACCATGCACCCGGGCTATGATCAGATCGCATGAGGGAACAACCAGACCGGCCGAGGCATCACGAAAGGCATTAAGACCTCAGAGGAGTCAAACCACTCCTCCGAGGCCTCGGGGGCTACATCCGGCGGGTGCGCTTGCGCGCACCCACCAGAACAAAGTGTAACCGAGAAGGGCCGGTCCCCTCGCAAAAAAGTGCGGCAAAGCCTCCAAGCGAGTACCAACACTCCCTTTTAGGCTCGGGGGCTACTGTCGGTACCGTAATTAGGGGTACCCCCAACACTCCTAAACACGGCTAGTAACCACCATCAGCACAAGCTGCAGAGACTGATGGGCGCAATTCAGGCCAAGGCTTCGTATACTCAAGGGACGCGATCTCACCTCGCCCGAGCCCAGCCTCGGGCGGGAACAGTAGTCCAGGCGAATTCACGCCTCGCCCGAGGGCCTCCTCAAGCAACGGGCGCGCCCTCAACTCGCCCGAAGCCCAGCTCGGGCAGGGTTCGTTGTGAAGCAACCTTGGCCAAATCGCCTCACCAACCGACCGCATCGCAGGCGCATTCAATGCAAGGATCGCCTGACACCTTATCCTGACACACGCGCCTCAGTCGGCAAGGTCGAAGCGACCGCAGTCACTTCGCCCTTCCACTGACCGACCTGTCAGGAAAACAACGCCGCTCGCCGCTCGCCCCTCTCCGACTGCTGTGCCACTCGCCAGGGTAAGGCTGACAACAGCTAAGTCCAGCCTTAGGCGCAAACGGGAAGCTCCGCCTCGCCCGACCTTGGGCCTCGACCTCAGGAGGAGGTCTCCGCCTCGCCCGACCCCAGGGCTCGGCCTCACCCTTAGCCTCGAAAGGTGGCCTCCGCCTCGCCCGACCCCAGGGCTCGGCCTCACCCTCGGCCTCGGAAGGTGGTCTCCGCCTCACCCGACCCCAGGGCTCGGCCTCAACCTCGACCTCGGGCGGAATCGCGTCCTCGCCCGACCTCGGCCTCAGGAGGAGTCTCCGCCTCGCCCGACCTTGGGCTCGGACCGACCGCGCCACGGAGGATACATCATTACCCTACCCCTAGCTAGCTCAGGCTACGGGGGAACAAGACCGGCGTCCTATCCAGGCTCGCCCCGGTAACAAGTAATGATGGCTCCCCGCGTGCGTCCATGACGACGGCGGTTCTCAGCCCCCTACGGAAGCAAGGAGACGTCAGCAAGGTCCTAGTAGCCCGATAGCTGTGCTTCTACAGGGATCAAACGCTCCTCCGACGGCCACGACATCGCGTACACAGGGCTCTAGCACCTCTCCGACAGCCACGTTGGCATGTACATAGGGCTCTGGCTCCTCTCTGCCGGACACGTTAGCATATTGCTACACCTCCATTGTACACCTGGACCCTCTCCTTGCATCTATAAAAGGAAGGGCCAGGGCCCTCATACGGGAGGGTGGTCGCGCGGGAGGACGGGCTGACGAACAGGCTCGCTCTCTCTCTTTCTCTCTCTCCCTCGCGAACGCTTGTAATCCCTACTGCAAGCGCACCCCCTCTGGCGCAGGATAACACGAGCCGCGGTTTTTCCCCCTTGTGTTCCATCTCGCGCCAACCCATCTAGGCTGGGACACGCAGCGACAATTTTACTCGTCGGTCCAGGGACCCCCCGGGGTTGAAACGCCGACAGATCTGATTCCGACGCCCTAGATTTAAAATCTCTAAACTGAACCTCGCCTGCCCGATCAGAATCGAACGGCCCAGTTCTAACTCATCGAACGGGGTACCCCAGATCAAATCTCCATCGTGCATCTACAAATCTACGGTGAACGCGTCATCCTCTTCCTCGGCCGCGACAGCGCTGTACCCCGGTGGTGCCCTCGCCGAAGTACTTGAAAGGGAATTAGGCTTACACCTAGTCCCTAATTAATTTTGGTGGTTGAATCGCCCAACACAAACAATTGGACTAACTAGTTTGCTCTAGATTATATGTTACACAGGTGCCAAAGGTTCATCTATAACTATACTAAATCGACTGTCCGGAATACCGTAGATTATTCCGGACAAGAGAAGCTTTTTGGAAAAACAGGTCAAGCGCGGACCGTCCGGGCCCTTGCGGCGGACCGTCCGCGACACGAGGATGTCACTCGGCCAGAACCAATGCAAAAATCCAAGTCTGTGCTATGGACTGTCCGGAGGAAAAGCAAAGACCGTCCGAGCCCTTGCGCGGACCGTCCGGCCTCTGGCGCGGACCGTCCGGTAGGTGAGAAACCGAAAAACCCGAAGGTAACGGGTTCGGAGAAATGAATTATAGCGGCCTCGCGGACCGTCCGGACCAGGCGGGCGGACCGTCCGCGACTGGCTCTGTCTGACATCTGACGACGCATTAAATGCAATATAGCCGTTGATATAGCCGTTACTGCTGACCGTTGCATTTTCAGCCGTTGATCTACAGGGGCGGACCGTCCGCACCAGGAGGGCGGACCGTCCGCGCTCAGCAGAATGGCCCAACGGCTAGGAAGTGGTTGGTGGCTATAAATACAACCCCAACCACCTCCATTCACTTCATCCAAGCATTTCAACCTTCAACATTCAATACAAGAGCTAGCAATCCATTCCAAGACACATTCAAAGCCTCCATCTCTCCAAGTTTCACAATTGAGATAAGAGATCATTAGCGATTAGTGGCTTGAGAGAGAAAGTGATCCGTGTGTCATTTGTCGCTCTTGTTGCTTGGCTTTTTCAATCGTGCTTTCTTGATTCTTTCATTGCGATCAAATTCACTTGTAATTGAAGCAAGAGACACCAATCTTGTGGTGATCCTTGCAGGAACTTTGTGTTCCAAGTGATTGAGAAAAGAAAGCTCACTCGGTCCGAGGGACCGTTTGAGAGAGGGAAGGGTTGAAAGAGACCCGGCCTTTGTGGCCTCCTCAACGGGGAGTAGGTTTGCGAAAACCGAACCTCGGTAAAACAAATCCGCGTATCACACTCCTTATTTGATTACGATTTGTTTTGCACCCTCTTTCTCGGACTCGTTTATATTTCTAACGCTAACCCGGCTTGTAGTTGTGTTTATATTTATAAATTTCAGTTTCGCCCTATTCACCCCCCCTCTAGGCGACTATCAATTGGTATCAGAGCCCGGTGCTTCATTAGAGCCTAACCGCTCGAAGTGATGTCGGGAGATCACGCCAAGAAGGAGATGGAGACCGGCGACAAGCCCACTACAAGCCAAGGGAGCACTTCATCGGAAGAGTCCCGCACCAAGAGGAAGGAGAAGAAGAAGGACTCCTCCAAACGGAAGGAGAAAAGATCTTCTTCCTCACACCACAAAGAGAAGAAGGAAAAATCTTCTTCCCACAAGCCGCATCGGAGTAAGGACAAGCAAAAGAGGATGAGGAAGGTGGTCTACTACGAGACCGACACTTCATCAACATCAACCTCCGGCTCCGACGCGCCCTCCGTAACTTCTAAACGCCAAGAGCGTAAGAAGTTTAGTAAGATCCCCTTGCACTACTCTCGTACATCTAAACATTTACTTTCCGTCCCATTAGGCAAGCCACCAACTTTTGATGGTGAAGATTATGCTAGGTGGAGTGATTTAATGCGATTTCATCTAACCTCACTCCACAAAAGTATATGGGATGTTGTTGAGTTTGGTGCACAGGTACCATCTATAGGGGACAAAGATTATGATGAGGATGAGGTGGCCCAAATAGAGCACTTCAACTCTCAAGCGACAACGATACTCCTCGCTTCTCTAAGTAGAGAGGAGTATAACAAAGTGCAAGGGTTGAAGAGCGCAAAAGAAGTTTGGGATGTACTCAAAACCGCGCACGAGGGAGACGAGCTTACCAAGATTACCAAGCGGGAAACGATCGAGGGGGAGCTCGGTCGGTTCCGGCTTCACAAAGGGGAGGAGCCACAACACATGTACAACCGGCTCAAGACCCTAGTGAACCAAGTACGCAACCTCGGGAGCGTAAAATGGGACGACCACGAAATGGTTAAGGTTATTCTAAGATCCCTTATTTTCCTTAACCCAACTCAAGTTCAATTAATTCGTGGTAATCGTAGATATACTAAAATGACCCCGAGGAAGTTATCGGGCATTTTGTTAGTTTTGAGTGCATGATTGAAGGCTCGAGGAAGATCAACGAGCTTGATGAACCCACCACATCCGGAGCTCAACCCGTTGCATTCAAGGCAACGGAGGAGAAGAAGGAGGTGTCTACACCAAGTAGACAACCCATCGACGCCTCCAAGCTTGATAATGAGGAGATGGCGCTCGTCATTAAGAGCTTCCGCCAAATCCTCAAACAAAGGAGGGGGAAAGACTACAAGTCCCGCTCCAAGAAGGTTTGCTACAAGTGTGGTAAGCCCGGTCACTTTATTGCTAAATGTCCATTATCAAGTGATAGTGACAGGGGCGACGACAAAAAGGGGAGAAGAAAGGAGAAGAAGAGATACTACAAGAAGAAGGGCGGCGATGCCCATGTTTGTCGGGAATGGGATTCCGACGAAAGCTCAAGCGACTCCTCCGACGACGAGGACGCCGCCAACATCGCCGTCACCAAAGGACTTCTCTTCCCCAATGTCGGCCACAAGTGCCTCATGGCAAAGGACGGCAAACGGAAAAAGGTTAAATCTAACTCCTCCACTAAATATGAATCTTCTAGTGATGATAATGCTAGTGATGAGGAGGATAATTTGCGTTCCCTTTTTGCCAACCTTAACATAGCCCAAAAGGAAAAATTGAATGAATTAGTTAGTGCTATTCATGAAAAGGATGACCTTTTGGATTCCCAAGAGGATTGTCTAATTAAAGAAAACAAGAAACATGTTAAGGTTAAAAAGGCTTATGCTCTTGAAATTGAAAAATGTGAAAAGTTATCTAGTGAGCTAAGCACTTGCCGTGAGATGATTGACAACCTTAGGAATGAAAATGCTAGTTTAAATGCTAAGGTTGATTCACATGTTTGCAATATTTCAACTTCAAATCCTAGAGATGATAATGTTGATTTACTTGCTAGGATTGATGAGTTGAATGCTTCCATTGCTAGCCTTAGAATTGAAAATGAAAAATTGCTTGCTAAGGCTAAAGATATTGATGTTTGCAATGCTACTATCTCTGACCTTAGAACTAAGAATGACATGTTACATGCTAAGGTTGTAGAATTAAAATCTTGCAAACCCTCTACATCTATTGTTGAGCATGTGTCTATTTGTACTAGATGTAGAGATATTGATGTTAATGCTATTCATGATCATATGGCTTTAATTAAACAACAAAATGATCATATAGCAAAACTAGATGCTAAAATTGCCGAGCACAACCTAGAAAATGAAAAATTTAAATTTGCTCGTAGCATGCTTTATAATGGGAGACGCCTGGGCATTAAGGATGGCATTGGCTTCCAAAGGGGAAACAATGTCAAAATTAGTGCCCCTCCTAAAAAATTGTCCAACTTTGTTAAGGGCAAGGCTCCCATGCCTCAGGATAACGAGGGTTACATTTTATACCCTGCCGGTTATCCTGAGAGCAAAATTAGGAGAATTCATTCTAGGAAGACTCACTCTGGCCCTAATCATGCTTTTATATATAAGGGTGAGACATCTAGCTCTAGGCAACCAACCCATGCTAAGTTGCCTAAGAAGAAAACTCCTAGTGCATCAAATGATCATAACATGTCATTTAAAACTTTTGATGCATCTTATGTGTTGACTAACAAATCCGGCAAGATAGTTGCCAAATATGTTGGGGGCAAGCACAAGGGCTCCAAGACTTGTGTTTGGGTACCCAAAGTTCTTGTGTCTAATGCCAAAGGACCCAAAACCATTTGGGTACCTAAAGTCAAGAACTAAACTTGTTTTGTAGGTTTATGCATCCGGGGGCTCAAGTTGGATACTCGACAGCGGGTGCACGAACCACATGACTGGGGAGAAAAAGATGTTCTCCTCATATGAGAAAAACCAAGATCCCCAAAGAGCGATCACATTCGGGGATGGAAATCAAGGTTTGGTCAAAGGTCTGGGTAAAATTGCTATATCTCCTGACCATTCCATTTCCAATGTTTTTCTTGTTGATTCTTTAGATTACAATTTGCTTTCCGTATCTCAATTATGTCAAATGGGCTACAACTGTCTATTCACTGATGTAGGTGTCACTGTCTTTAGAAGAAGTGATGATTCAATAGCATTTAAGGGAGTGTTAGAGGGTCAGCTATACTTGGTAGATTTTGATAGAGCTGAACTCGACACTTGCTTAATTGCTAAGACCAACATGGGTTGGCTCTGGCACCGCCGACTAGCTCATGTTGGGATGAAGAATCTTCATAAGCTTCTAAAGGGAGAACACATTTTAGGACTAACAAATGTTCATTTTGAGAAAGACAGGATTTGTAGCGCATGCCAAGCAGGAAAGCAAGTTGGCACTCATCATCCACACAAGAACATCATGACGACCGACAGGCCGCTTGAGCTACTCCACATGGATCTATTCGGCCCGATTGCTTACATAAGCATCGGCGGGAGTAAGTATTGTCTTGTAATAGTGGATGATTATTCTCGCTTCACTTGGGTATTCTTTTTACAGGAAAAATCTCAAACCCAAGAGACCCTAAAGGGATTCTTGAGACGGGCTCAAAATGAGTTCGGCTTAAGGATCAAGAAAATAAGAAGCGACAACGGAACGGAGTTCAAGAACTCTCAAATCGAAGGCTTTCTTGAGGAGGAGGGCATCAAGCATGAGTTCTCTTCTCCCTACACTCCACAACAAAATGGTGTAGTGGAGAGGAAGAATAGAACTCTATTGGACATGGCAAGGACCATGCTTGATGAGTACAAGACTTCGGATCGGTTTTGGGCCGAGGCGGTCAACACCGCTTGCTACGCCATCAACCGGTTATATCTACACCGAATCCTCAAGAAGACATCATACGAACTCCTAACCGGTAAAAAGCCCAACATTTCATATTTTAGAGTCTTTGGTAGCAAATGCTTTATTCTTGTTAAAAGAGGTAGAAAATCTAAATTTGCTCCTAAGACTGTAGAAGGCTTTTTACTTGGTTATGACTCAAACACAAGGGCATATAGGGTCTTTAACAAGTCCACTGGACTAGTTGAAGTCTCATGTGACGTTGTGTTTGATGAAACTAACGGCTCTCAAGTAGAGCAAGTTGATCTTGATGAGATAGGTGAAGAAGAGGCTCCATGCATCGCACTAAGGAACATGTCCATTGGGGATGTGTGTCCTAAGGAATCCGAAGAGCCTCCAAATGCACAAGATCAACCTTCCTCCTCCACGCAAGCATCTCCACCAACTCAAAATGAGGATGAAGCTCAAGTTGATGAAGTAGAAGATCAAGCAAATGAGCCACCTCAAGATAATGGCAATGATCAAGGGGGAGATGCAAATGAGGAAGACAAGGAGGAAGAGGAACAAAGGCCGCCACACCCAAGAGTCCACCAAGCAATTCAACAAGATCACCCCGTCGACACCATCCTCGGCGACATTCATAAGGGGGTAACTACTCGATCTCGTGTTGCACATTTTTGTGAACATTACTCGTTTGTTTCCTCTATTGAGCCACATAGGGTAGAGGAAGCACTCCAAGATTCGGATTGGGTGGTGGCAATGCAAGAGGAGCTCAACAACTTCACTAGAAATGAGGTATGGCATTTAGTTCCACGTCCTAACCAAAATGTTGTAGGAACCAAATGGGTCTTCCGCAACAAGCAAGATGAGCATGGTGTGGTGACAAGGAACAAAGCTCGACTTGTGGCCAAAGGATACTCCCAAGTCGAAGGTTTGGATTTCGGTGAAACCTATGCACCCGTAGCTAGGCTTGAGTCAATTCGCATTTTATTGGCCTATGCTACTTACCATGGCTTTAAGCTTTATCAAATGGACGTAAAAAGTGCCTTCCTCAATGGACCAATCAAGGAAGAGGTCTATGTTGAGCAACCCCCCGGCTTTGAAGACAGTGAGTATCCTAATCATGTCTATAAGCTCTCTAAGGCGCTTTATGGGCTCAAGCAAGCCCCAAGAGCATGGTATGAATGCCTTAGAGATTTTCTTATTGCAAATGGATTCAAAGTCGGTAAGGCCGATCCTACACTCTTTACTAAAACACTTGAAAATGACTTGTTTGTATGCCAAATTTATGTTGATGATATTATATTTGGGTCTACTAACGAGTCTACATGTGAAGAGTTTAGTAGGATTATGACACAGAAATTCGAGATGTCTATGATGGGGGAGTTGAAGTATTTTCTAGGATTCCAAGTCAAACAACTCCAAGAGGGCACCTTCATCAGCCAAACGAAGTACACTCAAGACATTCTAACCAAGTTTGGGATGAAGGATGCCAAACCCATCAAGACACCCATGGGAACCAATGGGCATCTCGACCTCGACACGGGAGGTAAGTCCGTGGATCAAAAGGTATACCGGTCGATGATAGGTTCTTTACTCTATTTATGTGCATCTCGACCGGATATTATGCTTTCCGTATGCATGTGTGCAAGATTCCAAGCCGACCCTAAGGAAGCTCACCTTACGGCCATAAAACGAATCTTGAGATATTTGGCTTATTCTCCTAAGTTTGGGCTTTGGTATCCTAGGGGATCCACATTTGATTTAATTGGTTATTCCGATGCCGATTGGGCAGGGTGTAAGATTAATAGGAAGAGCACATCGGGGACTTGCCAGTTCTTGGGAAGATCCTTGGTGTCTTGGGCTTCAAAGAAGCAAAATTCAGTCGCTCTTTCCACCGCCGAAGCCGAGTATATTGCCGCAGGCCATTGTTGCGCGCAATTACTTTGGATGAGGCAAACCCTGCGGGACTACGGTTACAAATTAACTAAAGTCCCTTTGCTATGTGATAATGAGAGTGCAATCAAAATGGCGGATAATCCCGTCGAACATAGCCGCACTAAACACATAGCCATTCGGTATCATTTTCTTAGGGATCACCAACAAAAGGGAGATATCGAGATTTCATACATTAACACTAAAGATCAATTAGCCGATATCTTTACCAAGCCTCTTGATGAACAATCTTTTAACAAACTTAGGCATGAGCTAAATATTCTTGATTCTAGGAATTTCTTTTGTTAACTTGCACTCATAGCTCATTTGTATACCTTTGATCATATCTCTTTCCTATGCTATGACTAATGTGTTTTCAAGTCTATTTCAAACCAAGTCATAGGTGTATTGAAAGGGAATTGGAGTCTTCGGCAAAGACAAAGGCTTCCACTACGTAACTCATCCTTCGCCGTCGCTCCAAGCAACTCTCCGTTCTAAGGGGGAGAAAACATGAGCACCAAGCAAAAGGACTTCTTCTTTGGTATAATCTTAACTCATTTATTTATGACCAAAGAGGAAGATAGCATTTCAAGGGCTCTAATGACTCCGTTTTTGGCGATTCATGCCAAAGGGGGAGAGAGTAAGAGCCCAAAGCAAAAGGACCGCACCACCACCAATTTCAAAATCTTAAGTGTTGAATTTTCAATTGGTATCCTATTGTGTTCAAAAGGGGGAGAGTATTTCAAAATGATATATCAAAACCCTCTTGAACACTAAGAGGAGGATCTCATTTAGGGGGAGTTTTGTTTAGTTAAAGGAAAAGCATTTGAAACAGGGGGAGAAAATTTCAAATCTTGAAAATGCTTCTCAAAATCTTATTCATTTGCCTTTGACTATTTGCAAAAGAACTTTGAAAAGTATTTACAAAAGAGTTTGCAAAAACAAAACATGTGGTGCAAGCGTGGTCCAAAATATTATAAGTAAGAAACAATCCATGCAAGTATTGATATTGGCTCAATTCCAAGCAACCTTTGCACGTACATTATGCAAACTAGTTCAATTATGCACTTCCATATTTGCTTTGGTTTGTGTTGGCATCAATCACCAAAAAGGGGGAGATTGAAAGGGAATTAGGCTTACACCTAGTCCCTAATTAATTTTGGTGGTTGAATCGCCCAACACAAACAATTGGACTAACTAGTTTGCTCTAGATTATATGTTACACAGGTGCCAAAGGTTCATCTATAACTATACTAAATCGACTGTCCGGAATACCGTAGATTATTCCGGACAAGAGAAGCTTTTTGGAAAAACAGGTCAAGCGCGGACCGTCCGCGACACGAGGATGTCACTCGGCCAGAACCAATGCAAAAATCCAAGTCTGTGCTATGGACTGTCCGGAGGAAAAGCAAAGACCGTCCGAGCCCTTGCGCGGACCGTCCGGCCTCTGGCGCGGACCGTCCGGTAGGTGAGAAACCGAAAAACCCGAAGGTAACGGGTTCGGAGAAATGAATTATAGCGGCCTCGCGGACCGTCCGGACCAGGCGGGCGGACCGTCCGCGACAGGCTCTGTCTGACATCTGACGACGCATTAAATGCAATATAGCCGTTGATATAGCCGTTACTGCTGACCGTTGCATTTTCAGCCGTTGATCTACAGGGGCGGACCGTCCGCGCTCAGCAGAATGGCCCAACGGCTAGGAAGTGGTTGGTGGCTATAAATACAACCCCAACCACCTCCATTCACTTCATCCAAGCATTTCAACCTTCAACATTCAATACAAGAGCTAGCAATCCATTCCAAGACACATTCAAAGCCTCCATCTCTCCAAGTTTCACAATTGAGATAAGAGATCATTAGCGATTAGTGGCTTGAGAGAGAAAGTGATCCGTGTGTCATTTGTCGCTCTTGTTGCTTGGCTTTTTCAATCGTGCTTTCTTGATTCTTTCATTGCGATCAAATTCACTTGTAATTGAAGCAAGAGACACCAATCTTGTGGTGATCCTTGCAGGAACTTTGTGTTCCAAGTGATTGAGAAAAGAAAGCTCACTCGGTCCGAGGGACCGTTTGAGAGAGGGAAGGGTTGAAAGAGACCCGGCCTTTGTGGCCTCCTCAACGGGGAGTAGGTTTGCGAAAACCGAACCTCGGTAAAACAAATCCGCGTATCACACTCCTTATTTGATTACGATTTGTTTTGCACCCTCTTTCTTGGACTCGTTTATATTTCTAACGCTAACCCGGCTTGTAGTTGTGTTTATATTTATAAATTTCAGTTTCGCCCTATTCACCCCCCCTCTAGGCGACTATCAGTACTCTCTCCCAGCGATCCACTGTTCCAACCAGAGCGCGCCCAAGATCCCAAGAACGCGGAGATAAATGTGAACTCAATTGTACGATCCATATCGATAATCGTTGTCAGGATGATTCTGGCCACGGTGTAGGGCGGAACAACGGCAATGCGACGACGACGGTGAGCAATTGGTGGGTACCCGAGTCGCGCTACTGCCCGCAGAGGGTACACACACAACGCCGATACCCAGGCGATTCGCTCCGGCTGGTCCCAGGGCTCCTTGACGGCGAGAAGGTGAAGTGCGGCGACGGCGGCACGATTACTTCCGTCGTCCCTGAAATTAGGCATGCGCCGTGGACGTGGAGGTGCGATGGAAGGAGGGGATATGACTGGGCTCCGATGACTCGGTACTTAAGTACCCGCGAGCCGGTCCACGCGCACGAACGAGCTACCCCGAGATCATCGGCCGAGGATTCCGCACCGCGGCGGTCGTGCAAGAAGTGCGGCCGAGTCTGTTGGGGAGAAATCTGACATGTGGGGACCACGGTTAGGGACACGAGGGAATGCGATGCAATCAATGGTGGAGCTGGCGCGTGGGTCTTGCAGAGCAGCGAAAGAGGGACCGCGTGGACGCGAGGGTGTGACCGACCAAGCAGACCTGCCAATCAGTGTCCCAGTCGGATTCAGCGCAGTGAGCGGCTGACCAGTGGCACCCAGTGGTCGGCCCGAGCGTGCGGATGGGCCGTGCGGTTGAAGTGGGGAGTGGGCCGAATGGTTGGCTTAGGCCTATTCAGCGCACAGTTCTGTTTTTCTTTTAGATTTTCCTTTTTTCCTTTTCTATTCCTTCTAATTTTTAGAATTCAAATTTGAATTTGAATTTGGTTATGAGGTTCATCAATGATCAAAGTGTACCAAATTCAAATATTAAAGTAAAAATATATTCTTATTTTATATTTTATTCTACCTCATTTGTTTAGTGTCTTCTTCTCTTTTCTCAAATTATAAAATTTCTTTTAGATCTTAAATTCCAATTTGGGCATTAATATATTTCTTTTTACATTATTTTTATATTGTCATAAAATGCACACAAAATGAAAACCCAACATGATGCACATATTGTTTTTTGTGTCATTAATTAATTAATGGCCTTTTGATGTGATTATTCACATGTTACAACAAATGAAGGCAAACATATATTTGTAAAATATCTATATCTCCTCTTTACACTTTTTGGGTATTACAGTTGACTTGTCAAAAATGACATGACTTGGCTTCCAAGGTCGCTCTTCGACATCGTTAGCATCCTCTTCAAAATCAAAGTCCTCGCTTTCTTCAGAATCATCTGATAACCTAGCATTTTATCAGTAATCTTCTCAATGTTGGCCCTCTCCATGGCCTCTCGAAATTCAACAAGGGCAAGCTCTTCGCTCTTGTTCTCCCAAGCCATTTCAGAAAAATGGAAAAAGTCAAAGCTGCACAGGTAGGACTATGAGAGTAAGCTTCGTATTTTTAAACAAAAAAGCAGAACTAGTTGAAAGAAAGCAAAGTGAATGTTGTAATTAATATGTGCATGTCTCGACCCATTTTATATACAACATGCCCGCAAGAAGAGTGATAAGCAAGAAAATTTAAATATAAGCTACCACTGCAAGTGGGCCCCTCTTCACAAATCCTGTGAAGTATTTTTCATTTTTCGCTAACAAGCTAAGGGAAGGTGTTTTTTGGACCTTTAGCACAATGCCCTCGTTTGTTTCGCGATCTAATCTCGTTGCAAAGAAACGGCCTAATACTGTGAGGGGCTACTTTTGGGAGCCTTTCTTCTTTCGAAGGTCCTGAAAACGTCTAGTTAACAACAATTTTTTTGGTTTATTCCTAGATGTTACAGGTATTCATACCAGAAGCACCATCAGATCAAGTAGTTATATGGATGAAGGATGGGGATGGCATTATACAATGATGGATGACGAAGCTGGAGAAAACTAGAAGAAGTAGAAGGAAGTCTTCAAGAGTTTGCCCTCCAAGATAGTAGAAGGAAAAGACACATTACCCTCCCGTTGTTGAATAGTTCAAATATATAGGCTTGAGGGTATAATTGTAATTTTACCGAAGTTTTACTCTACACCTATAAATAGAAGAACAATGGCATGCATTTGGGCACCTTCTGGTCGGAGCGAGAGTGGATAGCTTTTATCTATGAAACTGTAATTCTTTCTTTGTCTTGTAATTAAGCCTCACAAAATCGAAGGTATAAACGTAATCTTTGATTTAATGCTGAAAAAAGCTGAAAGAAGTAAGCAATGCTTATAAGATTATGTGATATGTTTCATGTCTGTCTCATATACATTCTACTTCCTATCTTATTTGTATTTTCCTTATTAATTTTGATCGTCCTTCTAACCAAAGGATGGGTGAATTTAAAGATTAAGGTTAATCTCAATCTCATTGTGTTACCTTATTTTTGATACATGAAGGAGTCAAAAACAAGTGTCCAACACAAACGATGTCATGCATAAAGAAGGGACTTAAAATATTAGTTTTATTGACCTATTGATTAATAACAAAAAAATAATTTAGAACTCCGCGCTGAGGTCGTAAAATGATTATTCAAGTTTTTATGGAAGCAATATTATATACAATACATACTTCTACCTTATAATTCTAAGTTAGTGTAGACTAGATTTTTTTAGTTATACCCTTTCGATCTAAATATGTAGTCTCCCTATTTATAACATGTCTATAACTTTTACTCGATATTTCTGGTGATGTCAATGAAGCAAGATATTGTACATTTCTTTGGTTCCACGAGAAAGCCAGTCAAATATTATATGCAAGACATAATTTCTTTGGCTCTCGACCGGTACTGATCGCCAGTTTTCGAGTAGAGATGGGGTGTTGGTTTGGCACCAAATCTTTGCCGTCCCTCCGCATTCTCCTCAGTCCCCCTTGTCTTACTCTTGTCTCGTCTCTCCGTGTATGTATCTCTCTGACTCAGAGCTCGGTACCCTTCCTCTTCCGGTCTCCGGCCATAGCGCCCACCTTGCCACGACTTGGCGCTGCTATGTCCTTCTCCTCGTCGTCATCGGCCGGCTCGAAGCCCGGCCTCATCACACTGTCCTCCTCCTCCGATGACGAGCAGGAGGCGGGCAGCGGGAAGCAGAGGGCGCCATCGGCCGGCTCGAAGCCCGGCCTCATCACACTGTCCTCCTCCTCCGATGACGAGCAGAAGGCGGGCAGCGGGAAGCAGAGGGCGCCATCGGCTGGCTCCAAGCCCGACGTCAACATTGATCCTGTCTTCGGTTCCTCCTCCGATGACAAAAAGGAAGCGAGCTGCTGGAAGAGGTCTTCATCGTTCGGCTCGAAGAGCGGTCCCGTCGTCTTGACCTCCTCCGACGACGACGACGATGCTGAGCTCCTTGCGAAGTGCCGGAAGAGGCGTCCGCCGCGCAACGTGGCCTGGATCTTCTACGACGAGGTCAAGATCCTCACCGCGCTCGCCGCCGAGCGCCAGGAGTCCGGGCGGCTGCCGGGCTCTCCGTCCGCTCTCCTGGACGCCATCCGCCGCCGGGTCGATCTGAAGCGGGAAAACCCCACAGCCGTCGACGTCGCCAAGAAGGTGCACAACCTCATGGACAGGTTCAAGAAGGTGATCGCCTCCGGTGGCCCGAGCGCTGAGGTCCGCGACAGGGAGCTCTATGACCTGTCCAGTGAAGTCTGGCCGGAGCTCCTCCCGCCGGTTGTGCACATTTCGTCGCCGTCCTCTCCGTCGGATGGAACCTGCCACTGATGGCGATCGATTAGGGAGTTTGGAGCCAGAACTAGTAGATGGTTTCAGCACGGGCATCAGGCTAACCTACCTACCTTTAATTTCCGTACTTTTGTCAGCAGTCAGGCTAAGCTACCAGTAGTTTCTGTCATCAGTTGTTGCTCAACGAGTGGCACTGCTAGTTTAAGCACCTTTTGCCAACCAATGTAATCCGCCGATCAACTTGTCATCTTTGTGACATACGTACGTGTTTCAATCGTTTTGTCTTAATTTAAGTTTCAGTCAAATCGACAATTTGGTTTCTCTTCCATAGCTGAATTTTCCCGGAATCTGAATATGCTGGAACATACCGATTCCATCAATTTGGTTTCAAGTTTTTTAGCGACTCTTCAACTCCGAACCTTAGTAGATGTTGGGACAACCCATTGTTCGTCGACTGCTAACCGTAAGTTGGAACATGCCTGCTAGCGTAGAAGTAGAAGGGCACACTCGGGCCTAGAAGGCCTCGATGGTAGCGCCAGGAGATAGCGACAGGGCTGCGGCAGCGCATGATGAAGGCCACCGGCCTCACTTGACGACAAAGAACCGGTGGAGGGATCACCTATGAACGGGTATCCTCTATGTATCTGAAGTGTACAACCTACTATCTTGAAGACCAATCTAATCAATCAATCAAGCTATTTTTTTCATCGAATTAGGAGTAGACGTATTTTAGACCTAACTCAGCATTTCCCTCAATCTCAAATATTCATCCTACTTCGACTCTACGTCGTTTAGGAATCCCAAATATTCATCCTACTTCAACTCTACGTCGTTTATGTTGACGCCTTTTCGGAGCGCCAGCACTCAACAAGAACCGTGGCGGTGCCCTCTGCACAGGGGCGGACGGTCCGCGCGCAGGGGCCGGACGGTCCGCGGCCTGGTGCGAGGCGCGGTGGTGCTCTCTGCGCAAGGGCGGACTGTCCGCGGCCTGGGGCCGGACGGTCCGCGGCCTGGTGCGCTGCTGGGACTTCTGCCTGACGGCCGGACGGTCCGCGCCCTGGGGCCGGACGGTCCGCACGTACGCAGGGGCGGCGGAAGATCGCCGACGGCGCCTGGATCTCGCTCCCGGGAGGGACCCCGTCGGGGAGTAGAGATCCTAGGTGGTGTCTAGGCTCGGGCAGGCCGACCTAGACTCCTCTAATCGACGTAGAGTCGAGGAGAGGCGGAGAATTTGGGGATCGAGTGACTAAACCTAAACTAGACTAGAACTACTCCTAGGATAAAATGCGAGTAAAAGTTGTATTGATTCGATTGTTGATTATTCCAAATCGGCCGTAGACCTCTCTATTTATAGAGGAGGGGGCTGGACCCTTTACACAACTGATTCCGAGCTAATCCCGCGAATATAGCTAACAACCGTAGCACAAAACTCGGAACCCTAATCTGTTCTGCGCACGCGCGGACCGTCCGGCCCACAGGCGCGGACCGTCCGGACCGCGGACCGTCCGGCCTCCGGGCCGGACAGTCCGCCGGCTCAAAACCGGTTCGAACATATGCCCCCCTGCCTTTTGGTGGAGCTGGGCGAACCAAAAGCAACTAACTCGATGTGATCACATCGGTTTTCTTAGGCATCTTGCCACATACTAGGATGGTACTGTTTGAGGAAACGCCCATTCAAAGCCTTAGGTAAATCTTTGCCTTGTAATGTTTGTAGTAAATAAGCGTTACCAAACATCACCTGTTTCACTTTATAAGGACCCTCCCAGCTTGGCGACCATTTCCCGAACTTTCGGTCTTTATTCCTTAGAGGCAGAATGGTCTTCCACACCAAGTCTCCTACTTGGAATGATTTTGCTTTGACCTTCTTGTTGTAGGCCCTAGCTACCATGATCTTGTCCTTTTCTATTGCTCCCAAAGCTATCATCCTCTTGTCGGTCACCTCATCAATATTGTCCATCATTGAATTATAATAATCAGTAGTAGTTAGATCATTTTGTCTGGCAAACCTGACAGCATTCAAACTTATTTCCACAGGTAACACTGCTTCCTGCCCATAGACAAGCTCAAAAGGAGATACCTTAGTAGCACTATGCTTAGATATTCTATGAGCCCATAAAGCTTCAGACAAAATCTTATGCCAATGTCTAGGATTATCAGATACCTTTTTCTTTATCAAATTAATCAACGTCCTATTACTAGACTCGGCCTGTCCATTGGCCTGAGCATAATATGGAGACGAATTAAGCAGCTTAATTCTGTATAATTCAGCAAATTCACGTACCTCCTTTGACATAAAAGAAGTACCTTGATCTGTAGTCAAGGTCTGGGGAATGCCGAATCTATGAATAATATGCTCAGTTATAAACTCAATTACCTCCTTGTGCGTCATGTTCTTTAGAGCAACGGCTTCAGTCCATTTGGTGAAATAGTCAGTGGCAACTAACACAAACCGATGCCCCTTTGATGATGAAGGATGAATTTCTCCAATAAAGTCTAATCCCCATCCTCTGAATGGCCAAGGCTTGATGATAGGATGTAATTCGGCTGCAGGGACCAACTGTAGGTCGCCGAATTTTTGACACACTTGGCACCCCTTGTAGTACTTGAAACAATCAGCTGTCATGCTAGGCCAATAAAAACCAGACCTTCGCAACAACCACTTCATCTTTGGAGCTGATTGATGGGTACCACAAATCCCTTCATGTACTTCGGCCATGGCTAATATAGCATCATCTGGGCCCAAGCATTTAAGCAGGACATCATTAACCGTTCGGCGGTAAAGCTCATCACTCATCAAAACATACTTGAAAGCTGTTCGCCGAATATTCTTATCTGTCCTGATATTGGGATTTTGCAAATAATTAAGTATAGGTGTCCTCCAATCACTTGTATCGGCTTCATTGTCAGCCGAATCGATTAAGAGAACCTTTCTGGTAACCTCGGACGGTCCGGCGTCAACACGCGGACGGTCCGCGACCTGGGAATTTGGCTCTGCACTGGTTATCAGATTTTCAGTTTTGTGAAATTTCCCTCTCTTTATCCGATAACCCGATGCATCTTGTGCCAAGTTGTTAGCCCTATGATTCTCAACTCTAGAGATATGCTGAATACTGAATTCATCAAAAGAATGGATTATGCTCCAACATTTCTCAAGATAACTATTTAGAGTACCATCAAGACATTGATATTCTTCTAACACTTGTTGGACAACCAGCTGAGAATCACCAAATACCTTCACATGTTTTACTCCCATACCATTTAACAGTTCTAAACCGAATAAGAGGGCCTCATATTCAGCTTGATTATTAGTGCAATACGTTTCCAATCGGCTAGAGAAGTCAAAGGAGACATTACTTGGTGAAACAAGCACAATGCCAATTCCTTGCCCTTCATTGCAAACCGATCCATCAAAATATAAAGTCCAAGGAGTAATAGTGAGGTATGATATGTCTAGTTCATGAAAATCATTAACCCGATGTTCTACAATAAAATCCGCTACGACTTGGCCTTTCATAGATTTCAATGGTTCATAAGCCAAGTCATACTCTATGAGTGCATAAGCCCACTTACCAATTCTACCACTCATAATTGGGTTATGCAACATGTACTTGATTACATCGGCTTGACCAGAAACAGTGCAATGGCTAGACAGTAAATAACATCTACATTTGGTGCATGCATAAAACAAGCATAAGCATAACTTTTCAATAAAAGTGTACCTTGTTTCAGCATCCACCAACCTTCGGCTTAGATATGTCACCACATGCTCCTTCCCCTCAGTTCCTTGTGTCAGAACAGCCCCAATAACCTTGTCTTCAGCTGCAATGTATAATCTGAATGGTGCTCCTGCTTGTGGTGCTTTTAACACGGGAGCCGAAGACAAGTATTTTTTAATGAGATCAAATGCTTCCTGCTGCTCTGCCCCCCAAGTGAATTCAGCATCATTCTTAAGCCGAAGGATAGGGGTGAAGGCATCAATCTTCCCGGCTAAGTTAGAAATAAACCTTCGTAAATAATTCACCTTGCCGAGAAACCTCTGCACTTCGACCTTACACGTCGGAGGCCCCACATTCCGAATAGACTTGATTCGGTCAGGGTCTATTTCTATACCATGCTCATGGATGACAAATCCTAAAAACTTACCAGCCGACACTCCAAAAGCACATTTACGTGGGTTCATTTTTAAACCATACCGACGCATTTTATCAAAGGCTTTGCGCAAATCAGCTATATGAGAACTAAACTCAGCCGATTTGACTACAATATCATCAATGTAAACTTCCACGGTGTTTCCTAACAATTCATGGAAGATCAAATTCATAGCCCTCTGATAAGTAGCACCAGCATTTTTCAGACCAAATGTCATGACAACCCACTCGAATAAACCAATGAAGCCTGGACATATAAAGGCCGTTTTAGACGCATCTTCTTCGGCCATGAAAATCTGATTATATCCGGCATTACCATCAAGGAAGCTAATAATTCTATTTCCCGATGCATTATTGATTAATGTGTCGGCTATGGGCATGGGATATTCGTCTTTAGGAGTTGCTCTATTTAAATTGCGAAAATCAATGCATACTCTAAGTTTACCTGTCTCCTTCTTCTCCACCGGCACAATATTGGAGACCCACTCTGCGTATCTGCAAGGTCTGATAAAATCAGCTTCCAGTAGCCGGTGGATTTCGTCCTTGATGCGTGGGAGAAGATCCGGACGAAATGTTCTGGCTTTTTGCTTGAAAGGTCTGAAACCAGGTTTAATAGGCAGCCGATGCTCTACGATCTCTCGGCTTAATCCAGGCATCTCAGTATAATTCCAAGCAAAGCAATCTGAATATTCCTTCAATAGACCGATCATCTCATTTCTAGAATCGGTCTCCAGGGTCTTGTTTACAAAAGTCGGCCGTGGAGTTTTACCATCTCCTATGTCAATCTCCTCCAAAGGATCGGCCGATGTAAACCCCTGTCCTAGTTTATCAAGATCTCTGAATTCCTCTATCATGTCCCCCACAGAGGAATCAGATGATCTTTGTGTGATGGCGGACTTTCCGGTCTCGGGGACCGGATCATCCGTAATACTGTTATTTCGCTGTGGTAGATGTTCGGTCTTAAAGTCCGAACTCTTTTGTGAAAGACCAGACCATCCGGCCTTGGCGGCCGAACTGTCCATGACCAAAGACTCATGAACTTTGTGCGTATTCATCATTTAACTTTATTTAGGATTTAGCCGATTCTCCATCGGCTCTAGCATTACAGGGATGAAACCTTTCTTATCTATACTTATGAATTGATAATCAGAAAAGTCTACTCCTGTGAGACATGTAGCAGTCTCATAAGTCCAGAGTACAGGGGCATCGGCCACAGCGATGCAGGCCGATACATCAGCATGTACTTGTTCTATGTCATCGCCTACCCATTGTATCAGCATTTGATGTAATGTAGAAGGTATACATTGATTGGCGTGAATCCAATCTCTGCCTAGGATTAAACTGTAATTTCCTTCTACATCAGCGACGAAGAATGCAGCAGCAAGGGTCTTAGTCCCGATGGTTAATTCAACGGACGTGACTCCCCTGGCTTTGATCGAACTATCAGTTCCAACACTGCTGAGGGTCATGTTGGTCTTGACAAGTTCGTCATCTTGTTTACCAAACTTTCTGTACAATGAATAAGGCATTAGATTTACAGCCGCCCCTCCGTCTACCAACATCTTAGCAATCGGTATCCCATCAATGTGACCGCGCACGAAGAGCGGCTTTAAATGATTTACCGATTCCTTTGGTTTAGTAAAGGCGGCTTCTTTAGGACCAAAATCAAACTGGGCAACAACAGGTTCATCGTCGCCGATAATAGTACAATCGGCAGAAAATGTAATAATATTTACATCCATACCTGGGCGTTCTGGAGAAGCCTCGTAGTCGACCAGGTCTTCTCTCAGCAGGTCGTCCTCTTCCATTGATGTTGTCGTGTCGTTGGAGGCTTCCTGGTGAACGGCGGACGGTCCGCGTGCGGGGGCCGGACGGTCCGCGCCTAGTGCAGGTTGTCCAGAGACTTCCTGGTGAACGGCGGACGGTCCGTGCACAGGGGCCGGACGGTCCGCGCCTGGTGCAGATTGACTTTCTATTTCTGTGGCCGTTTGTTTTTTCTCAACGGCCTTCGGTCTCCATTTCTTTTGCGGTGGCGGGTATAGTGGATGTGTGTCATTAAATGTCTTTTCCGCCTCCTTCTCCTGGCTCTCCTTTGCTCTTAGGCGCTGTAATTTTCTCTTTTGGGATCGTGTCAATCCCGCTGGGCACCATCGAGGCATGGAGTATTTTGGATCGACTGTTTTGATGGTAGTCGTATCCTTTTCGGTTGTGTTGGCCGATTCGCCGAAAATCATCGGCCCTTTATTATCTTCTTGTATGACAACATCTGCAGTGCCTATTTTGATGATGTCCTTTTTTGTTGCAGGCATATGCCCCCCTGCCGGATTGGTCGGCCTAGGAGGCCGAGTAGTCCGGCAATCCTGTTGGGTTTGTGCCTGGTGACCGGATTGAGCAGTGCTCAATCGGTCTTGTACTGGTGGCGTCAACCTGTTGAAAACAGATGTTTGGGGTGCCCCCCAGGCGGGATACTGTGGCATCCCAAATGGATATGGTGGCATGCCCCACATTTGATTTGGGATATATGGCGGAGGTAAATATGTGTACGGATATGGCATAGGTGGATATGGAGGTGGAGGTGTCCATGCAGGCATGTTAGGTCTCACTTGTATAGTATGACCTTTCATTTCTTCCGATTGGTGGGGTGGTCCAATCGGCCTGACCTGGCGCTGCTCATGAATGGGTGAGCGGGGTCGCTTTGCTGGCCGGTCACTGGGGCCGGCCTTCTTTTTTACGTATTTAGACAATAATTGATCAAAAGTTGGGCCGGCTTTAACCAACCGACCAGCTGCTTTAAATGTATTTGTTTTCCACGTACCTATCTCTGGTCGTCGTGGTTTGAAAGTACGTGGACGTTGTGGATCCTGAGTACGACCGGACCGTCCGCCGGAGCTCTCCGGACCGTCCGGTGGGGTCCCGGACCGTCCGCGCCTACGTGCCGGACCGTCCGGGATACGCAGCACGGGCTCCTGCATCTGTCTCCCTGTCCGCGCTTGCCCCCCGGTACTGGAGGCTGTGATGGTCACCTTTAGGGTCTCCCCTCCATCGGGAGTCTTCTCGGCCACCACTTTCCTGCAAGAAACTTTACGATCCCCATCGGCCTCTTTAGCATTGCCGATGATTGTCTCTTTGCCTTTATCGACTGTGTTTGGCCGAACTAGGACTTTCTTGCCCTCGAAGTCAATCATGTTCATCGGAAAGGGCTCTGTATCCACCTGCATTTCCTGAAATTTCAATCGTCCTTCGTTAATGGCCGATTGAATCTGTCGACGGAATACATTACAATCATTAGTGGCATGAGAAAATGAGTTATGCCACTTGCAATATGCACGACGTTTTAGCTCGTCGGCGGATGGAACAGTGTGATTTATTTTAATGTTGCCATTTTTAAGTAATTCATCAAATATTCTATCACACTTACCAACATTAAATGTAAACTTAACCTCCTCTTGCTGTTTCTTTTGAACCGGCTGTAAGGAGGCACAAGCCGAAAATTTGGCCTGCTTTGGCCAAACCATTTCAGCAGCATACACCTCTGCTGATTCGTCTTCTGAGCTACTTTGATCGCATTCTACTACATGTACGTTGTGACGAATTGTTTTAGCAGTTTCTTTGCTCCGGCTTTCGCAAGCCAAAGCCCTCTGGTGTAACTGTGCTAGTGTAAAAAATTGGATGCCTTCTAATCTCTCTTTTAAATAATATCGTAAACCATTAAAGGCTAATCCTACTAGCTGTTTTTCTGCTAAATGAATTTGAAAGCATCGGTTTCTTGTATCGCGGAATCTCCGGATGTAATCATTAACCGATTCATCTTTTGTCTGTCGCAACGACACTAAATCTACCAAATCTAACTCATAGTCACCGGAGAAAAAATGATCATGAAATTTTTGTTCTAGATCCCCCCATGATGAAATGGAATTAGGAGGTAAAGTGGCATACCATGCAAACGCGGTTCCTGTTAGCGACAATGAAAATAAACGTACGCGAAATGCCTCTGTGTCGGCCAATTCTCCCAATTGTGCTAAGAACTGGCCTATATGTTCACGCGTGTTTTTCCCTTGGTCACCCGAAAATTTTGCGAATTCGGGTATTCTAGTTCCCTGTGGGTATGGGTGGTGATCAAATCGGCTGTCATAAGGTTTCCGATATGATTGCCCCCCAGGGACCATGCTTACTCCGAGCTTATCTCGGAACGCCCCGGCTATTTCTTCCCTCACTATATCAATGGCAGTCGGTGCAAGACCACCGGCTCTCTGGTCAAACATAGGTGGGGTTGGTTGCATGTTGGTATGTTGTCGTTCCCCCCACTGGTTTGAGCTACGTGGTGCATTTCCATTTGCCCTATATGGCTCGTAGGTTTGATCGTTCCTTTCCGGCCTTCTAGGTGGGGCCGGAAAGCTTTCCTGGGCTCTGGATCCTGAATTAATGGGCTGGTGCATCGTATAGTGTGATGGGAAGTGTTGCTGGGACGGACGAGGATTCATGTAATAATCCTCCTCAAAAGACTCATGCGCGGACTGTCCGGATACGTACCCGGACCGTCCGTGGTTATATGCGGGCCGTCCGTCTGGGTAGTTTGGGTTTTGTGCTATGTGTGGTGGCTCGGGCGCATACCTAGGTAACTCATTAAAAATAGGCCCGACTGTTGCTGGCCCGGACGGTCCGCGCTCACGTGCGGATGGTCCGGGCATGTGCAGATCGGCTGGTTTGCTGCCGATTTGCGGTTGCTTAGGGTATGTGTCCATCGGCATCCCATAAAGGGGTTGTGACTGGTCGTGACAACCTGTAGCCGATGGGTTACACGCGTTATCTCCTAACTCAACCTCGTGCGAAGGAAAATTTGCGGTACTAGATTTATCAAATGCACGTACTAGTCTCTTAAGATCGCTCTGCATACCCCCTATGATGTTCTGCATTTGTTCACGCTGATCTTCTACATAATTTCTAAGAGATTGCAGATCGTTGGTATTACTTACATTGGGGATATCTGGCGTGGGTTGGAGCGAAGCCGGATCCGTCGCCCGATGTCGGACGATCTTGTTGTTCCTGTCCACTTTGAAGTTGGCCAAGAACTTTGCTTTCGCCTCCTGGATCATCCGCTCCTTGTGCTCCTCGAACTGGAGCTGCTCGTCAGCCGGCAAGGTTTCCCAAGTCGGCTCTATGATGTTGCTTGGAGAAATATCAGAGCTATCCCTTGAACCGGCCATTGAGGGCCGATTTGATGAGCTTAGATATGTTTTCCCCAGCGGAGTCGCCAAAAGTATGTTGACGCCTTTTCGGAGCGCCAAACACTCAACAAGAACCGTGGCGGTGCCCTCTGCACAGGGGCGGACGGTCCGCGCGCAGGGGCCGGACGGTCCGCGGCCTGGTGCGAGGCGCGGTGGTGCTCTCTGCGCAAGGGCGGACTGTCCGCGGCCTGGTGCGCTGCTGGGACTTCTGCCTGACGGCCGGACGGTCCGCGCCCTGGGGCCGGACGGTCCGCACGTACGCAGGGGCGGCGGAAGATCGCCGACGGCGCCTGGATCTCGCTCCCGGGAGGGACCCCGTCGGGGAGTAGAGATCCTAGGTGGTGTCTAGGCTCGGGCAGGCCGACCTAGACTCCTCTAATCGACGTAGAGTCGAGGAGAGGCGGAGAATTTGGGGATCGAGTGACTAAACCTAAACTAGACTAGAACTACTCCTAGGATAAAATGCGAGTAAAAGTTGTATTGATTCGATTGTTGATTATTCCAAATCGGCCGTAGACCTCTCTATTTATAGAGGAGGGGGCTGGACCCTTTACACAACTGATTCCGAGCTAATCCCGCGAATATAGCTAACAACCGTAGCACAAAACTCGGAACCCTAATCTGTTCTGCGCACGCGCGGACCGTCCGGCCCACAGGCGCGGACCGTCCGGACCGCGGACCGTCCGGCCTCCGGGCCGGACAGTCCGCCGGCTCAAAACCGGTTCGAACAGTTTAGGAACGTCCTGGTGGCTTGCCGTTCCTCGAACACCCTGGAACTCTCCTCCCTGACAGGGACCCTCGTAGGGGACGAGTTCTAGGGTTCTCTGACCGCCCGTCCCAGCGTGCGAACCATTTGGTCAGCGGGCAAAGGAGACCCGCTCTTGCTGCATGGTCACAAATCGTTCGGCCAGCGGGCAGAGGAGATTCGCTCCTGCTGCAGGGTCGCGTACCGTCCGCGCCACCGCAGAGAGCAACGACAAACGATACACTCCTAGTATTTGGCCTCGAATCTGAGTCAACACAGTTTTGTGACTCTGTTGGGGGAAAATTTTGGTGTGACCTAGCAAAGATCGGCCATAAATGGCTGGTTCAAAGGATCGCACTAACGTTTCTCCCAGCAACATTGAGGAATACATGAGGCGACAGAGAGAAGAGACGATGCGACAAGAGGCACAAGAAATCAAGGATGCGGAGGAGTACCTGAAGCACATTAAGATGGATCGGCACCATAAGATTATCAAGCAAGGAGAGATCGAGATGTCATCCATCCTACCTCCATCAAACCCCAATGTAAGTAAATCAAACAACCTCCAGTACCTTGAACATTACGTACATCTGCAAGGCAATAGGTTGCAACAACGCATTGGCGGGATCGAAGACACGCTTAAGAAACTAACGCGTACAATAGAAAAAATCTGTCGTGCCTAATTTTCCATCACATGAGGTTGCAGAGTCAACCTCATCAAAAGCATTGGTTAAAATGGGTCTATACAAACCCAAAAGTTATACGGTATGCCGATGAATACATTCACGACACAACCACAACCCTCTCAATCGATCTGGGACAAACCTGCGAATCTGCACACGGCCGGACCGTATGGTCCTCAGCTCAGACCGTTCGGCCCAGTGGCGGTTGGCTCCGTACTTCATGATGAGCCACCGAGATCCGTGCTAGGGCTGTCGTACTATGTGCAAGGGCTAATAGACATGCTCGGACCATCCGACTATATGCGCGGATCATCTGAGTATACTTATGGACAATCCTCGTATTACACCAGATCGTCTGACATAGGGCATGCAGAACAAGATGTGGATTATTACCAGCAATCTTTACACCCACATTAGCCAAGCTTCCCCTTACCACTCATAGCTCCTCAAAATCATGGCACAACCCCACAAACACGTGGGGCGAGCACTTTTCACTCCGAAAAAGGCCGGAAACATTTAACATGCATTATGAGGCACCTAGGGCGAGCATTAATGTCCCACAGAACCCAAACCCTTGGGCAAGGGAACGACATATAGAAATACAAGCGCCACTACAGGAAAACACTTAATTCCCGTCGGCCAGGAACCGACGGGAATAAGCCTTAAACCGACGGGAATAAGTAATTCACATCGGTTTAAGGCTTATTCCCGTCGGTTGTCAGCCGACAGGCGTCAGATGTCGGGGATAAGGTTATTCCCGTCGGTGGCTGACGGGAATAATTAATCCCCGTCAGCCACCAACTAGCCGACGGGAGTTATGGCTAATTCCCGTCGGCCAGGACAACCGATGGGCGTTATTAATTAATCCCCGTCGGCCCAGTCAGCTGACGGGGATTAACTGGGCCGACGAGAGTTAATAGTTAATTCTCGTCGGCTATGGTCAAACCGACGGGGATTAACTGGGCCGACGGGAGTTAACCTATAATCCTGCAACAGCAACACCAAATTAGATATTTCTCCACAGAAAACATATGACAAAACATATATATCATCCACATGAACATACACATCACAAAACATACACATCACAAACATATATATCATCCACATGAACATACACATCACAAACGCATTATAGGTTAAATCCGTCACATAACATACACAAACATTTCCGATACGAGTTAAGATCAAGTGTTTACACAAACATAACGTCCACGAGTTAAAAACATAACGAGCACGAGTTCAAGTGTTTAGAGATAACCACCACTTGGGTGGTTAGAGCTTTGACCGCTGCCGCCACCACCACTAGGAGGAGGGAACGCGAAGAGGGAGTCAACAAATCCAGTCCCTGCTGCAGGATCAGACCCACTACCACCCGCTTCGGGCGTAACCTATGCAAGTTAGCAAAAATCAACACGTTAAATGCAAATATCAAAAAGTATACAAGTGTATACATTAATCGACAGTTATCAAACGTACCCTATCTCCAGGTGCAGGTATATGTGTCGGAGGGGTGTTGAACTGTGGTGGTGGAGCTGGTGTGTTTGCAAACTGGCTCCATTGTGGCGGCGGTGGAAAATTTGTTGTCATACCCTGTTGCTGCATTAACTGTTAAACATATGTGTTACTATTGAAGATGTTGTATTGAAATATAAGAATTTAGAGTTCGGATTATGTGTACTCACTTGATACATCGCTTGGTTATGTGCATTGAAAGCCTCCATAAATTCACGTTGTTGTCTCGTCTCTTCACGCATCCTCATAATCTCCAACTCCTGCTCGTTCAGTCGACGAGAGCATGAGCTATGGGAAGATGAACCCGTCCTCTGAGATCTCACCGACGACGAGTCAATGAATCCGTCGAAGAGTGTGTATCTATAAGTGATTCAAAAAATGTGATTACTGCATAATCAATTTAGTGTCAACCATATAATTTCATAAGTTAGAGCTTATCGTTCATGGCGCCAGTCGAAGTCAGGGCCATTGGTGACGAACCATCTCCTCCCCATATGCCGCCTATACATCATTCACAACCTTACAAATGCAGGAATTTCTATACTTTGAACGTTTGTACTTTTCGACCAAAACTCACCAGCAGGTCCGTGGCTGTCTGGCTGCAGAGCTGGTCAGGGTTGTTCGGGTCTGGTCCTTTGTGGCCCTCCTGGTAGACCTCAATGTCACTAGGCTTTTGGCCACTCGTAGCTTCCTGTATAAACAAAAAAACATTCATAAGCAATCGTACTATTTGCTGATCGACATAGCTAGATCAAACTTACCATTCTTTTAGCTTTTCGTATCATGTCATCACCGCCAAACTTGTGGTTAGGATTGGTTCCTCGACATTGTCTGTGATACGCTGACGCTTTCTGGAAGCCTTCGGAAGCCCAATATCGACACCAAGCATAGTACGCATCAGGCACAGGCGCCATCCATGGAACCATCACCTGCACACACAATGTTACATATTATATCAATCACAACAATCAATATAAAGGGTAAAACAAATTGAATACTAACCTCACGATATTGATCCTCAGTCAAATATATCTTTGAGGACCCTTCCTTTTTATTCAAGGGGCCTGCTTCTTCCGGATGCTTTTGAAAATACAGGTTTGTAGCCTAAATTCTCGCATAGTATATGGCATCCTTCACCAGCTTCTTTGCATTGTTTTGGAAGACACGTTCAGTGTGCCCCATGTAATCCTCTCCGTCAGGCAAACGATATCGAAGCTACAACATAAAGAATACAAATACAATGGTATAAGTCATATATTTACAATATTAAGAAACATAACAAAAATAATAAAGAATTCATACCCAAAAGTCATTACGCACAAGTCCCTGTCTGTCGGTGTGGTTTCGTTCCTTTTTAAACTTGTACTCGTCCCAGGTACTGACGAGCACCTCATCCTCGGTATCACCGTTTGACACCTTCACTATACCAGGGTAGTGAAGGCGACAAAGAGAACCCAACGTAATGTTAACCTGAGTGTGGTGTCCCTTGTCGTCAAAGGACAGGTCCTCCTAATTCCTGCATTACACAAAAACATTAACAATACACATAATAGTTATATGAGATAAGTTAATATATTACACTCACTGATCTCCATGTGGCGTGATTAAAGTCCTATCAGCCTCTCACTCTATCGCGTGACGAGGCTTTACTGAGTGGCTTTTTCTTGAGCGACGTGTGCATGTCGCTGAAGAGCCTCCCGAGCCATCATCCATCGGGTTGTCAGTCGGTTCACCCTGTTGTCCCCACTGGTCCCACGCCTGTTGCTGCTCTCTCTGGTGGTCCCACTGGTCCCATGGCTGGTGATGCTGTGTGGCCTGGTCCCATGTCATGTGCTCCACCTCCTCATTGTGCTGCTCAGCCTCATTGTGCTCCTCCTCCTCAATGTGTTGCTCCTCAGTGTGCTGCTCATCCTGGTACATACAACTAAAGATTTATTTGTAAATATGTAAACAAATTTATTTGTACAAGATATGTTACCTCATCTCCATGTACCGCGCTCAACAGATCTCGACGTCTGCTGCTGCTCGAAGAACTGGCCTGAAAAAGGCCCAGGCCCTTGAACAGCCCCTTCACTGACTTCTTTGATTTTGGAGGTATCCTGCATAAAAAATAAGAAATTATTCATTAGCGCATCAAAAATGCATCAAAAAGGACACATCAATCTACCATGCACGCTCCATCCAGAGAAAATATCATACGCCATAAAATCATGAACCGAGAACAGATATGCAACACGAAGATTGAATTTCTGCTTCTTGAAGCAGTCATAGGCTTCCACACCTTGCCATAGTTTCTTTAACTCTTCAACCAGTGGTTGAAGCATCACATTGAGGCGTACGGCAGGATGCTCAGGCCCAGGTATAACAAGACATAGGAACATAAACTCATATTTCATGCAAAGAGCAGGTGGAAGGTTGTACGGTATGGCAATGACAGGCCAACATGAATACGACGCAGCGACCATATTGAACGGCGTGAAACCATCAGTTGCCAAGCCGATACGAACGTTTCTTGCATCGCTGGCAAAATCTGGATCAAATTTGTCAAGAGCCTTCCATGCATCACCATCTGACGGGTGCATCATTAACCCATCTTGTCTGTCCGTACAATCTTTATGCCACCTCATGTGCATAGCGGTCTTCCTCGAGAGAAACAAACATTTCACTCTAGAAGTGAGAGGCATGTACCGAAGCTGTTTATGTGCAACCTTTGTCACCACCTTCTCCCCATCTTCATTTACAAGCTCCACGTACCTTGACTTCCCACATTTTAAGCATTTCTGTTCTCTTCCATGTTCCTTCCAAAAAAGCATACATTTGTCTTGGCAAACATCAATCTTCTCATACTCCATACCAAGACCTTCAAGCAATTTCTTGGACTGGTACATGTCTTTGGGCATCTTGTGACCCGTAGGAAGAACCTCGCTAATCAAATCCACAAGCTCCTTGTAACAATTAATTGAGAATGCAAACTTGGACTTGATTGACATCAGCCGGGTCACGAATTCGAGTACGGTCACGTCAGTGTGCCCGCGAAGAGGCTCTTCTGACGCTTTGAGTAGGTCGAAGAACTTCTAAACCTCCGGTGTAGGTGAATCATGATGATCTAGTGCCAGTTCAGGCTGCAGATCCTCAAGCATCTGGTCCATCCTATCAACATCATCTTCACCATCATCAACTTCTACTTCTGTTGCTCGTTCAACATCTTCACCATGGAGATACGAGACCTTATAGCCTGGCACGAAACCATGTGAGCACAGGTGTAGTGTGACCTGCCTCTTGGTGTGGTTCATCATATTTCTACATTTATTGCATGGACACCTAATATTATCTATTTGTGACAAAGTAGCTGCATGGTCCAGAAACATTTGCGTCTTGGCAAACCATTCACTAGTGTGACACCCACCCTTCTTGAAACCTTCATACATCCAATCAAGTCTATCACCCATTATTGCGGCTGTGTACGAGTAAAGAGTGTGTGTGAGACAATCATGTTTCTACACGTCACACATATATACATCTATAGGTAAGTAGTAAAACTATATTTATACATAAATAATTATATATACACATAAATAACATCAAATTAATCAATATCGAAACCTTCATACATCCTAATATTATAAGTTAAATCTAATCAATAAATAACATCAAATTTAACAATTCAATAGTATAAGTTAAATCTACTATAATAATAGAATTAATAATTACCTAACATGAAGCCACACATGTGATATTAAATTAACTCTAATCACACTCTAATCACATGTGTTATTAAATTAATACTAATCACATTAAAGTTAACTCTCGTCGGCCATAAAAAACCGACGAAAATAAACATGTACACACATAATTAACATTCACAATCCCATGCATTAACATGTAGACACATAATTAACTCACGTGGGTGTCGTAGTCGGTTCGGAGATGCGGTCGGGGGCGGAGGGGGCGCTTGGGCGCGGCGGCGGCGCTCGAGGAGGCAGCGACGACGCTCCGAGAGGCGGCGGCGGCGTTTGTGGGTGCGATGGGAGGCCCGACGGCGATGTGGGCGGTGTGGGGCACGGCGGGGACGAGCGAGGGCGGGCACAGCGGTGGCGAACGGGCGGGCGCGCGGCGGGGACGGGCGGGCGGCCGCGCGGCGGCGCCGACGGGCACGCGACAGCGAGGACGGGCGGCGGCGGGGCTGCGCCCGGCGTGGACGGACGGGCGCGGCCGGGATGGCACGGCGGCCGGGACGGGCGGCGGCGCGGCGGTGGTGGCGGTTAGAGGCGGCGGTGGCTAGGGCAGGAGGCGGTGGCGCGACCAGGAAGACAGAAAGAATGAGCCCGCGCGGGTTCACCCGTGCTCATAAAAGGCTAATCCCCGTCGGCCTGCTCTCTGGCCGACGGGAGTTAAGTAATCCACGTCGGCCTATGCTCTGGCCCACGGGAGTTAAGTTAACTCCCGTCGGCCTACTCTCTGGCCGACATGCGTTAAATTATTCTCGTCGGTTGAGGTTTAGCCGACGGGAGTTACATTATTCCCGTCGGCTTTGTCCCTGGCTGACGGGAATTATCATGGCCGACGGGAATCATTAGGATTCCTGTTGTGCGCCCACACCTTTTGGACCAAAGGGTCGGTGAATTACCACCTACTGTGGGGGACAGATATCCCCCGGGTCCACTAGAAGGTTAGAAGGCCTCGCAAACGGTTTTGGGCTTACTATCTCGCAAGGCCATCTCTTCGTGGGCCAGGGGAGAACTGCTGGTGGAATGGGCCAACGCAAGGAATGAACAAACATGGGCCAAGGCGGTTCGTGGGGTTTTGAGCGTTATCCAAAGCTCTGATCCGATTCTCCCGCGCGACCACCTTGGACATCGGAACTGAGTGAGAATAAGTCGGCAAGATTATAGGAAGATAAGTTCGGTTGGTTCACTATTACTTAGGGATGCAACGTTATCGTACACATATGTAGATGCCCCACAATCGGATATATAAGGCCTAGGGGCACCCCATCAAAGACAGGTCATTCATCAGTCATCTACTCCATTCTCTAGCATCCTTCATACTAGAGAATCCCCCTATAACCCACCACATAAAGATCCACACCAGGAAGTAGGGTATTACGCCTCTCCAAGCGGCCTGAACCTGTATAAAATTGTCTATCGTCTCTCGTGCGCCTAGCACAAACCATCGAGCTACAGTCAGCAACACCGTCCTACCTAAAAGCACCTCGAGCGGTAACCCCGGGTGTGGGTCCCAAACACCGACAGCTGGCACGCCAGGTAGGGGGTGTGTCGCTGATCCAAGCTAGCTCAATGGCCATCATTTTCCAACACAAGATTGCTCTCCTTCCTGGATCCGTGTTCTGCTTCGGGACCATCTCGTCCGTGGCAGACGAAGAAGGAATTCTGCATCGTATAGCGGATCCACCGAAAAAGAAGCCTTCCTTGAAAATCTCCGAGAAAGCCGGAACGAGGCAGCAAATAGCGCAACCTCCAGCGCCCCGAGCGAAGACTACCTCCTGCAAGTCAGGAACAGAGAACTCATTTACCCAAAGAACCCCGTTGTCCACCTCGTCCACGGAAGAGTGGACACGGATTACGAGGAAAAAAAGAAGGAAACGGGATAGAGGCCCGTCAATCTGCTCTTCTGGCGCCTTCGCCCTCAAAGGAGGATAGAAATAAGCTTGTCACCGCAGCAACTCCTTTCTACCACGACATCCTCTTCATCAGGGGGAAGAGTGGAATCATTTCCCATATCCGATGACGAGCCAACCATGCCTAGGGAAAACCTCCTCAGCGAGAAGCTCGCCGACGGAGGAACCGACGCCGAAATATTCGGCGACATCACGAAGCAGGGGAACGAGACCCGACGCAGCCTGTATCCCGAGATGAAATTTCGGAGGTGAGAGAAACTCCTGACGAACGAGTCTTCAGAGAGAGGAGGAACTCTCACCGACGTGATCGTCGGCAGGCTCAAGAGCAAGCTGAGCAGGATGCGAGGCAACGCCGAGAGAACCCTCTCTTCGCGTGAAACCTGAACCCTGACTTCGCCTGTGCCATGAACACACCGAGTGAGGTCCGTGGAGTATTGGATCGGATAGCCAATGGCCTCCCCCGGACTCCATACGCTGAAGGCTATCGGCGGCTGCTCACTCGGGCGACTAATCATCTTCTACCCCTCGCTCATCCCCCGAGCGATCTACGGCACACCATCAACAGTCGGCAGGACGTGCGGAGCTCCATCAACGCTTCACACGAACGGTGACATGAGAATGAGATAGGGCGCCAAGAGGAGTACGATCGGGATCACGACATCCCAGCACGAAGTCAGGCCACTAGAGTTGAGTCGGCAACGACTTCAACTGGTGGCACAATCCGGGGACGGTCGAGACAGCACATCGGCAACTCCCCTCCCCGGTACTAGCACACGGTCGTCGACAAGAAGACACGTGTAGAGTATCCGTGCTCACTCCACGTCTCAGGGCCATTCAATGGCCCCCAAACTTCAAGGTCTCCAACGTCGATAAATACGAGACTAAGCAGGACTCGGGAGGCTGGTTGGTCGTCTATACAACCGCTGCCCGGGCCGTTAGGGCAACGGAAGATGTGATGACTGCGTATTTACCCATCGTCCTCGGGCAAGACGCATTGCAATGGCTGCGACATCTACCACGGCACTGCATCGACGATTGGAGCGACTTCAGTCAGCGTTTTATCGCCAACTTCCAATCACTCTCCGACAAACTGGCGCAGCCATGGGACCTCAAATCCATTAGGCGCCACGGGGATGAAACTCTTCGGTCGTACCTCAAAAGGTTTCAGACCATGAGAAATTGCATCCCCGAGGTCGCTGAAGTAGCAGTGATCGAGGACTTCTATCGGGAATCCAATGACTCTGTCTTCGTCCGAGCCATACTGCAAAAGGCGCCGACCACCTCCGAGCAGCTGTTCATGGAGGCAGACCTCTACATCACCGCCGATGAATGGGCTCAGGACCTCATCGGGGAGCGAAGCCTGCTCTGTCTGCACCACGGCGTGATGCAAACCAGCAGACCGACAAGCGCTGGGAGAAGAGACCTCATGAAGAGGTCCATGTCGCTGGACCACCCGTCTCTCGTTCCCGAGGTGCACCCCGCGGAGGCGAGCGGACACTGGACGACATCCTCGATTCCCAGTGCTCGTATCACAAGGATATGCGCCACAGCTTGCGGAACTGCAGAGACTTCAAGCATTCCGTCGGGAATGGCCGACCCTTCCAACCTCTACCACCTCCCCCACCGCGAGGAGGGCCCGGTGAACCTCGGCGACCTCAGCAGTAGGAAGAGGGAGGAGGTGGAGCATTTCCGCACGTCGACGAAGAGGTCAACGTCATCTTCAGAGGACACGGGTCACAAGAAAACAAAAGGCAACAGAAGCTCAATGACCGACAAATACTAGTGGTAACCACCAGTGCCCCTGCCCCCTATCAGTGGTCAGAACACCCGATCACCTTTACCCGAGCGAATCAATGGCTCAACTTTGATCATCCAGGCAAGTACCCGCTCCTCGTCGATCCGGTGATCCGAGAGAGCAGGGTAAAGAAAGTATTAGTGGACGGGGGAAGCAGCATCAACATTACCTTCCCCCGGACACTCTTGGGCTTGGGAGTTGCACTCAAAGAGCTCCATGAGTCAGACACTCCTTTCTTCGGCATTGTGCCGACCGAAGGAGAATACCCGCTTGGGCACATCTACATGCCTATCACCTTTGGAACTCTGAAAAACTACAGAACCGAGTTCCTGAGGTTCGAGGTGGCAAGCTTCGACTGCAAATACAATGCCATCATCGGCAGGCCAGGATTGGCAAAATTCATGGCCATTCTGCACTATTCGTGCTTGATATTGAAGATGCCGGGACAACAAGGGATCATCACCGGGCGTGCTGACTTCCAAGGCGCCGCGAAATGTTTCCGAGTAGCCATCCAGGCGGCCCTCACTACCAAACCACTGACGACTTCCTCTGTGCAGGCAAACTCAAAGCCTGAGGGAGACCTCGCAATACCTGAGAATGAAGCTCAAGTCGTGACCTCTATACGGCCAACTGAGGAAATGAAGAGGATCAACCTTGGGTTCGCTGATGAACGCAAGACCGCCATCATCAGCTCCAGCCTGGATGACAAATAGGAAGGCGCGCTCGTCCAGTTCTTACAAGATAACCGAGACGTATTTGCATGGCAGCCTGCGGATATGCCGGGAGTCCCAAGAGAACTGGCTGAGCACAAACTGAAGGTTTATCCCCAATCAAGGCCGATCCGACAAAAACTGCATCGTTTCACGCCTGACAAGAGAAAGGCTATTCGCGCCGAGCTAGCTCGCTTAGTCGTAGCAGGGTTCATTAGAGAAGTACTGCATCCTGAGTGGCTAGCAAATCCTGTTCTTGTACTCAAAAAGAATAAAGTGGATTGGCGCATGTGCGTCGACTATACAGATCTCAATAAACATTGTCCGAAGGATGCTTTCAGAATCCCTAGGATAGATCAGGTGGTTGATTCGACCGCTAGATGTTCTATGCTATCCTTCCTGGACTGCTATTATAGGTACCATCAGATCAGCTTAGCAAAAGATGAGGAAAAAACTGCATTCATTGCCCCGTTTGGAGCTTTCTGTTATACCTCCATGTCGTTCGGTCTCAAGAACGCAGGAGCGACTTACCAGAGAGCTATTCAGACATGCTTGGCCGGTCACTAGGGCAAGCAGGTAAAAGCTTATGTTGACGATGTGGTGATCAAAACAGAAAATTCAGAAAACTTCATTGAATATCTGTAGCTGGTCTTCAACAGCCTGAGGCGATACCGGTGGAAGCTCAATCCAGAAAAATGTGTCTTCAGAGTACCACCGGGAAGTTGCTCGGATTCATTGTCAGCCACTGAGGAATTGAAGCCAACCCAGAAAAAATTGAAAGGGAAATGTGCCCTTGGGCCATTTCTAAGTGTTTTGGTGATTTAGTGTCCAACACAAGTGCCTAAGTGTCAAATGGTGGACAAAGTACAAATCAAGTACAAAGGTATGTTTCTCAGACTTAGTACATTGTTTTAGAGACTAATGTATTGTGTCTAAGTGCTGGAAACAGGAGAAAACAAATTGGAGAGAGATAGCTTTGTTTTAGCCAAAGCCAGCTCTGTCTGGGTGCACCGGACTGTCCGGTGGTGCACCGGACAGTGTCCGGTGCGCCAGGCTGGCTCAGGCAAACTTGCTGCTCTCGGGAAGGAATTAACGGCGTACGGCTATAATTCACCGGACTGTCCGGTGTGCACCGGACTATCCGGTGAGCCAACGGTCGGCCGGGCCAAAGGTCGACTGCGCGATCTGCGCGAGACACATGGCCGAGCCAACGGTTGGGAGGGGGCACCGGACTGTCCGGTGTGCACCGGACAGTGTCCGGTGCGCCAACGGCTTCAAGGCTGCCAACGGTCGGCTTCGCCAAATAAGGAAGGAAATCCACACCGGACAGTGTCCGGTGGTGCACCGGACTGTCCGGTGCGCCAGGCGACAGAAGGCAAGAATTGCCTTCCCGGATTGCTCTCAACGGCTGCTAGCTGCCTTGGGGCTATAAAAGGGACCCCTAGGCGCATGGAGGAGAATACGAAGCATTCCTTGAGCACTCTTGATCACTCACACTCCATTCTTGCGCACTTGTTCGACAATCTAGTGATTTGAGCTCCGTTCTAGTGTGCTAGTCTTTTGAGCTTAAGTCTGGGTCTTGTGTGTGCGTATTTGCTGTGATCTTTGTGTCTTGTGTGAGTTGCTAATCCCTCCCTTACTCCGTGCTTCTTTGTGAACATCTTTGTAAGGGTGAGAGACTCCAAGTTGTGGAGATTCCTCGCGAACGGGATATAGAAAAGAAAAGCAAACACCGTGGTATTCAAGTGGGTCTTTGGACCGCTTGAGAGGGGTTGATTGCAACCCTCGTCCGTTGGGACGCCACAACGTGGAAGTAAGCAAGTGTTGTACTTGGCCGAACCACGGGATAAACCACTGTGTCTACATGTGTTAATTCTCTTGTGGTTATTGTGTTTCGCTAAGACTCTTCTCTAGCCACTTGGCAATACTGTGCTAAAGTTTAACCAAGTTTTTGTGGCATTAAGTTCAAGTTTTACAGGATCACCTAGTCACCCCCCTCTAGGTGCTCTCAATTGGTATCAGAGCCGTTCTCTTCAAGAAAGGGACTAACCGCCCGAAGAGATGGATCCTAAGGGCAAGGGGATTGTGATCAATGACAAGGAGAAGGAGTCATTCATCAACGAGCCCAAGGATGACAAGCCTACCGACTCGGGCTCGGGCCACAAATGCAAAGATGGGAAGAAGAAGAAGACAAGACGCATCAAGGAGATCGTCTACTACGACGACAGCGATGAGTCCACTTCTTCCCAAAAGGACAACGACGACAACGACTACGAGAGAAGGAAACCGGTTAATTCGAACTTTTCTTTTGACTACTCTCGTATTCCGCAAAGTACAAATGCTCATTTGCTCTCCATTCCACTTGGCAAACCTCCTCACTTTGATGGAGAGGACTACGGATTTTGGAGCCACAAAATGCGTAGTCACCTGTTCTATCTCCATCCGAGCATATGGGAGATTGTGGAAAGTGGAATGAAATTTGATAGCTCGGATAGTCCTATGTTTATCAATGAACAGATTCATAGAAATGCACAAGCTACTACTGTGTTGTTAGCCTCTTTGTGCAGGGACGAGTATCATAAGGTGAGCGGCTTGGATAATGCCAAGCAGATCTGGGACACCCTCAGGATCTCACATGAGGGGAACGACGTCACCTTACTCACCAAAATGGAGTTGGTGGAGGGCGAGCTTGGAAGATTCGCAATGATCAGGGGAGAGGAGCCAACCCAAACATACAACCGGCTCAAGACCCTCATCAACAAGATAAGGAGCTACGGAAGCACACAATGGACGGACCACGACATCGTTCGTCTAATGCTAAGGTCCTTTACTGTACTTGATCCACATTTGGTGAACAATATCCGTGAAAATCCTAGGTACACCAAGATGTCGCCCGAAGAAGTTCTTGGAAAATTTGTAAGCGGGCGAATGATGATCAAGGAGGCGAGATATGTCAACGACGCGTTGAACGGTCCAATCCATGAGCCTCAACCCATTGCTCTCAAGGCAACGAGGAGCAAGGAGGCGCTACCTAGCAAGGTGGCGCAAGTTGAGGCGGCTGGGCTCAATGATGAAGAAATGGCCCTCATCATCAAGCGCTTCAATACGGCGCTAAAGGGTCGCAAGGGGCAGCCAAGCAAGACCAAGACAAAGGGGAAGTGCTCATGCTTCAAATGTGGTAAGGTTGGTCATTTTATTGCTAATTGCCCCGACAATGATAGTGACCAGGAACAAGAGAACAAGAGGGAGAAGAAGAAGAACTATAATAAGGCAAAAGGCGAGGCACATCTTGGCAAGGAGTGGGACTCAGATTGTTCGTTGTCCGACTCCGACAACGAAGGACTCGCCGCCACTGCCTTCAACAAGTCATCCCTCTTCCCCAACGAGCATCACACTTGCCTCATGGCAAGGGAAAAGAAGGTAAGCGCTCGTAACACTAGTACTTATGCTTCTTCAAGTGAGGATGAGTCTAGTGATGATGATGAAATAGATTATTCATGTTTATTCAAGGGTCTAGATAGAACCAAGGTGGATAAAATAAATGAATTGATTGATGCTTTGAATGATAAGAATAGATTGCTAGAAAAGCAAGAGGATCTCTTATATGATGAACTTGATAAGTTTGTAGAAGCTCAAAAATCCCTTGCTTTAGAAATAAAGAGGAATGAAATGCTTTCTTGTGAATTGTCTACATGCCATGACTCTATTTCTAGTTTAAAAAGCATAAACAATGACTTGAATGCTAAGTTAGAAATAGCTAATAAATCAACATCTTGTGTAGAACATGTTGTGGTTTGCACTAGGTGTAAAGATTTTAATGTTGATGCTTGTAGTGAACACCTAGTTTCAATTTCTAAATTGAATGATGAAGTGGCTAGTCTTAATGCCCACATTAAGACTAGCAAAAGTGAATTTGATAAGTTAAAATTTGCAAGGGATGCCTACACGATTGGTAGACACCCCTCAATTAAGGATGGACTTGGTTTCAAGAGGGAAGCCAAGAACTTAACAAGCCATAAGGCTCCCATCCCCGCCAAGGAGAAAGGGAAGGCCCCTATGGCTAGTAGTGCTAAAAAGAACCATGCTTTTATGTATCATGATAGGAGACATGCTAGAAATGCAAATAGAAGTTATGATGCTTTTGATTCACATGTTTATGATTCATATGCTATGTTTGCTTCTAGTTCTTCCTGTATGCATGGTAGAAATGTGCCTAGGAGAAATGGTGTTAATATTACTAGAAAAATTAATGAACCTTCTACCATATATCATGCTTTAAATGCTTCCTTTGCCATTTGTAGAAAGGATAGGAAGATAGTTGCTAGAAAATTAGGGGCAAAATGCAAGGGAGACAAAACTTGCATTTGGGTCCCTAAGACAATTGTGACTAACCTTGTAGGACCCAACAAGAGTTGGGTACCTAAGACCCAAGCCTAAATTTGCATTGCAGGTTTATGCATCCGGGGGATCAAACTGGATTATCGACAGTGGATGCACAAACCATATGACGGGGGAGAAGAAGATGTTCACCTCCTACGTCAAAAACAAGGATTCCAAGATTCAATAATATTCGGTGATGGGAATCAAGGCAAGGTAAAAGGGTTAGGTAAAATTGCTATTTCATCAGAGCACTCTATATCTAATGTGTTTTAGTTGAGTCTCTTGGATATAATTTGTTATCTGTTAGTCAATTATGCAATATGGGATATAATTGTCTATTCACAAATGTAGATGTGTCTGTCGTTAGAAGAAGTGATGGTTCACTAGCTTTTAAGGGTGTATTAGACGACAAACTTTACTTAGTTGATTTTGCAAAAGAGGAGGCCGGTCTAGATGCATGCTTAATTGCTAAGACTAGCATGGGCTGGTTGTGGCATCGCCGCTTAGCACATGTGGGGATGAAGAACCTTCACAAGCTTCTAAAGGGAGAACATGTGATATGTTTAACTAATGTGCAATTCGAAAAAGATAGACCTTGTGCAGCTTGTCAAGCAGGCAAACTGGTGGGAAGCTCTCATCACATCAAAAATGTGATGACCACATCAAGACCTTTGGAGATGCTTCACATGGACCTATTCGGACCCGTCGCCTATCTAAGTATAGGAGGAAGTAAGTATGGTCTTGTTATAGTTGATGACTTTTCCCGCTTCACTTGGGTATTCTTTTTGCAGGATAAATCTGAAACCCAAGGGACCCTCAAGCGCTTCCTAAGGAGAGCTCAAAACGAGTTTGAGCTCAAGGTGAAAAAGATAAGGAGCGACAATGGGTCCGAGTTCAAGAACCTTCAAGTGGAGGAGTACCTTGAGGAGGAAGGGATCAAGCACGAGTTCTCCGCTCCCTACACACCACAGCAAAATGGTGTGGTAGAGAGGAAGAACATGACGCTTATAGACATGGCGAGGACGATGCTAGGAGAGTTCAAGACCCTCGAGCGCTTTTGGTCGGAAGCCGTGAACACGGCTTGCCACGCCATCAACAGGGTCTACCTGCATCGCCTCCTCAAGAAGATGTCGTATGAGCTACTAACCGGTAACAAACCCAATTTTTCGTATTTTCGAGTTTTTGGGAGTAAATGCTACATTCTAGTGAAGAAGGGTAGGAATTCCAAATTTGCTCCCAAAGCCGTAGAAGGGTTTTTGTTAGGTTATGACTCAAATACAAAGGCGTATAGAGTCTTCAACAAATCATCGGGTTTGGTTGAAGTCTCTAGCGACGTTGTATTTGATGAGACTAATGGCTCTCCAAGAGAGCAAGTTGTTGATTTTGATGATGCAGATGAAGAAGAAGTTCCAACGACCGCAATATGCACCATGGCAATTGGAGATGTGCGGCCACAGGAACAAGATGAGCAAGATCAACCTTCTTCCTCAACAATGGTGCAACCCCCATCTCAAGATGATGAACAGGAGGTGTGTGATCAAGGGGGAGCACAAGATGATCTTGCAATGGAGGAAGAAGCACAATCGGCACCTCCAACCCAAGTTCGAGCAATGATTCAAAGGGATCATCCAGTCGACCAAATTTTGGGTGATATTAGCAAGGGAGTAACTACTCGATCTCGATTAGTTAATTTTTGTGAGCATTACTCCTTTGTCTCTTCTATTGAGCCTTTCAGGGTAGAAGAGGCCTTGCTAGATCCGGACTGGGTGTTGGCCATGCAGGAGGAGCTCAACAACTTCAAAAGAAATGAAGTTTGGACACTGGTGCCTCGTCCCAAGCAAAATGTTGTGGGAACCAAGTGGGTGTTCCGCAAGAAACAAGACGAGCACGGAGTGGTAACGAGGAACAAGGCTCGACTTGTGGCAAAAGGTTATGCCCAAGTCGCAGGTTTGGACTTTGAGGAGACTTTTGCTCCTGTGGCTAGGCTAGAGTCCATTCGTATTTTGTTAGCATATGCCGCTCACCATTCTTTCAGGTTGTTCCAAATGGATGTGAAGAGCGCTTTCCTCAACGGGCCAATCAAGGAGGAGGTGTACGTGGAGCAACCCCCTGGCTTCGAGGATGAACGATACCCCGACCACGTGTGTAAGCTCTCTAAGGCGCTCTATGGACTTAAGCAAGCCCCAAGAGCATGGTATGAATGCCTTAGAGACTTTTTAATTGCAAATGCTTTCAAGGTTGGGAAAGCCGATCCAACTCTTTTTACTAAGACTTGTGATGGTGATCTTTTTGTGTGCCAAATCTATGTCGATGACATAATATTTGGTTCTACTAACCAAAAGTCTTGTGAAGAGTTTAGCAAGGTGATGACTCAGAAATTCGAGATGTCGATGATGGGCGAGTTAAGCTACTTCCTTGGGTTCCAAGTGAGGCAACTCAAGGATGGAACCTTCATCTCCCAAACGAAGTACACACAAGATTTGATCAAGAGGTTTGGGATGAAGGACGCCAAGCCCGCAAAGACTCCGATGGGAACCGACGGACACACCGACCTCAACAAAGGAGGTAAGTCTGTTGATCAAAAAGCATACCGGTCTATGATAGGGTCTTTACTTTATTTATGTGCTAGTAGGCCGGATATTATGCTTAGCGTATGCATGTGTGCTAGATTTGAATCCGATCCTAAGGAGTGTCACTTAGTGGCTGTGAAGCGAATTCTTAGATATTTAGTCGCTACGCCTTGTTTCAGGATCTGGTATCCAAAGGGGTCTACCTTTGACTTGATTGGATATTCAGACTCCGACTATGCTGGGTGTAAGGTCGATAGGAAGAGTACATCGGGGATGTGCCAATTCTTAGGAAGGTCCCTGGTGTCATGGAGTTCTAAGAAACAAACCTCCGTTGCCCTATCCACCGCTGAGGCCGAGTACGTTGCCGCAGGACAGTGCTGCGCGCAACTACTTTGGATGAGGCAAACCCTCAGGGACTTTGGCTACAATCTGAGCAAAGTCCCACTCCTATGTGATAATGAGAGTGCTATCCACAAGGCGGATAATCCTGTTGAACACAGCCGCACAAAGCACATTGACATCCGGCATCACTTTTTGAGAGACCACCAGCAAAAGGGAGATATCGAAGTGTTTCATGTTAGCTCCGAGAACCAGCTAGCTGATATCTTTACCAAGCCTTTAGATGAGCAGACCTTTTGCAAGTTGCGTAGTGAGCTAAATGTCTTAGATTCGCGGAACTTGGATTGATTTATAGCATACATGTGTTTATGCCTTTGATCATGTTCCTTTTGCATTATGTTGTTTATTTATGGTGCTCAAGTTGTACATGCACTCCCCGGACCTCACAAGTCATTTGCAAGTGATGCACAAATTTAGGGGGAGATGTGCTACAACTTGACCCTTTGAAACTAACTGTGTGCTTGAGTTTGCCTGATTTAGTCTCGAAGGTGGATTGAAAGGGAAAAAGGTGGACTTGGACCATGCAAGACTTCCACTGCACTCCGATGAACGAGTAACTTCTTCCAAGTTCATCTTCGTACTCTTATTGCCTTTTACTCTTAGTTGAAGATTTTTGGTGAGGCAATGGGGTTAAAGGGCCAAAATTGATCCCGTTTTGGTGCTTGATGCCAAAGGGGGAGAAAATAAGGCCAAAGCAATAAATGGATCAGCTACCACTTGTGAGTTTTGAAAATAATAGAGTTAGAGTTTTTGTTTGTCAAAATACTCTTAATTGCTCTTATTGTCGAAAGTTGGTCTCCTGTGGGGAGAAGGTTTAATTATGGTAAAAAGGGGAGCTTTTGAATCCTTGATCAATTTCTCGTGAAATATCTCTCTTTATGTTTCAACATGTGTGTTTGACTTAGAGATAGGAAATTGAGTTTGATTTGCAAAAACAAACCAAGTGGTGGCAAAGAATGATCCATATATGCCAAATTTGATTCAAAACAAATTTGAGTTCTTATTTGAATTGATTTTGTACTTGTTCTACTCGCTTTATGTTGTGTTGGCATAAATCACCAAAAAGGGGGAGATTGAAAGGGAAATGTGCCCTTGGGCCATTTCTAAGTGTTTTGGTGATTTAGTGTCCAACACAAGTGCCTAAGTGTCAAATGGTGGACAAAGTACAAATCAAGTACAAAGGTATGTTTCTCAGACTTAGTACATTGTTTTAGAGACTAATGTATTGTGTCTAAGTGCTGGAAACAGGAGAAAACAAATTGTAGAGAGATAGCTTTGTTTCAGCCAAAGCCAGCTCTGTCTGGGTGCACCGGACTGTCCGGTGCACCGGACAGTGTCCGGTGCGCCAGGCTGGCTCAGGCAAACTTGCTGCTCTCGGGAAGGAATTAACGGCGTACGGCTATAATTCATCGGACTGTCCGGTGAGCCAACGGTCGGCCGGGCCAACGGTCGGCTGCGCGATCTGCGCGAGACACGTGGCCGAGCCAACGGTCGGGAGGGGGCACCGGACTGTCTGGTGTGCACCGGACAGTGTCCGGTGCGCCAACGGCTCCAAGGCTGCCAACGGTCGGCTTCGCCAAATAAGGAAGGAAATCCACACCGGACAGTGTCCGGTGGTGCACCGGATTGTCCGGTGCGCCAGGCGACAGAAGGCAAGAATTGCCTTCCCGGATTGCTCTCAACGGCTGCTAGCTGCCTTTGGGCTATAAAAGGGACCCCTAGGCGCATGGAGGAGAATACGAAGCATTCCTTGAGCACTCTTGATCACTCACACTCCATTCTTGCGCACTTGTTCGACAATCTAGTGATTTGAGCTCTGTTCTAGTGTGCTAGTCTTTTGAGCTTAAGTCTGGGTCTTGTGTGTGTGTATTTGCTGTGATCTTTGTGTCTTGTGTGAGTTGCTAATCCCTCCCTTACTCTGTGCTTCTTTGTGAACATCTTTATAAGGGCGAGAGACTCCAAGTTGTGGAGATTCCTCGCGAACGGGATATAGAAAAGAAAAGCAAACACCGTAGTATTCAAGTGGGTCTTTGGACCGCTTGAGAGGGGTTGATTGCAACCCTCGTCCGTTGGGACGCCACAACGTGGAAGTAGGCAAGTGTTGTACTTGGCCGAACCACGGGATAAACCACTGTGTCTACCTGTGTTAATTCTCTTGTGGTTATTGTGTTTCGCTAAGACTCTTCTCTAGCCACTTGGCAATACTGTGCTAACGTTTAACCAAGTTTTGTGGCATTAAGTTCAAATTTTACAGGATCACCTATTCACCCCCCCCTCTAGGTGCTCTCAAAAATCGAGGCCATCATGAGAATGGAAGCGCCGCGATCACAGAAGAAAGTGCAAAGGCTTACTGAATGCATGGCAGTCTTGAGTAGGTTCATATCAAGGCTAGGCGAAAAAGGCTTACCATTCTACAAATTGCTCAAGAAGGTGGACAAGTTCTAGTGGACCACAGAAGCATAGGAAGCTCTCAAAGCATTGAAAAAATTCTTGACCACGCCACTAGTACTGAAGCCGCCACGCCGAGCCACACCAAATCAGCCGGTAGAAGATCTGTTGTTATACATCTCCTGCACGGCTCACGTGGTGAGCATCGCGTTGGTAGTCGAGCGGGCAAAGGAAGGACACACATATCCAGTATAACATCCGGTCTACTTCATCAGTGAAGTTCTGGGGCCCTCTAAAAAGAAGTATCCCCAAGTTCAAAAACTACTGTACGCAGTACTTCTAACTGCTCGCAAACTCCGTCACTACTTTAACGACCACAAAGTCATAGTAGTCACCGGGTTTCCAATAGGGGATATTCTTCACAACAAAGAAGCCATTGGAAGAATAGCCAAGTGGGCCTGCGAGCTGGGAGCTCATGACATAGAATTTCGGCTGCGCAAAGCAGTGAAGACTCAAACATTAGTTGACTTCATATCAGAGTGGACCAAGCAACAAGTCCCTGACAACCCGGAGGCTACCGAAGTATGGCGGATGTATTTCGATGGCTCGCTGAAACTGCAGGGAGCAGGCGCAGGAATCCTCTTCATTGCCCCTAGAGGTGAACAACTCAAGTACGCGTTTCAGCTATTATTCCCGGCATCGAATAATGTAGCAGAATATGAGGCACTGATCCATGGGTTGAACATCGCCATATCGCTAGACATTAAGAGGCTGATGGTATACGGAGATTCACTAGTGGTCATAAGCCAGATAAATAAAGATTGGGATTGCTCGACTGATTCCATGGGCAAATACTGTACGACCATCCGAAAATTGGAAGACAAGTTTGAAGGCTTGGAATTCCATCACGTGGAAAGAGACCACAACGTAGCAACAGACGCGTTGTCGAAGCTAGGATTCAGTCGAGCCCGGGTCCCACCTGGAATCTTCGTCCAGGAAGTGCCACGCCCAAGTATTCCCTCAGATCAGGCGGAAGAGTGCAACACCTTGAGCCAACCAGAATCGGACTCTAATGACTGGAGAGAACCTATCATCAGGTACATAAAGAATGAAGAAGAACTAGATGATAAAGCTACAGCAGAACGCACTGCGAGACAGTCGGCCCACTACACCCTCATAGGGGCCGCACTGTATAGAAGGGGTGTGACAGGAGTCCTCATGAAGTGCATTTCCTCGGTTACTGGGAAACAACTATTAGATGAGATCCACGCTGGACAGTCTGGAATACACGTAGCATCCAGAACTCTAGTTGGGAAAGTTTCCAGGTCTAGTTTCTATTGGCCAACAGCAAAGAGTGACGCAACCAAGTTAGTCCAGAGATATGAAGCTTGCCAATTCTTGTCAAAGCAAATGCTGGGGACTGGACATGATTGGACCCTTCAAGAGAGCTCAGGGAGGCTATACTCACGTACTGGTCACCATCGACAAATTCACCAAATGGATAGAGTACAAACCTATTGCTTCTTTAACTTCAGCAAAGGCAGTGGAGTTCATACAAGACATAATATTCAAGTTTGGGATACCGAATAGCATGATAACTGACCTAGGATCCAACTTCACTAGCTCTGAATTCTTTGATTTCAGTGAACAATGGAGTATCCAGATCAAGTATGCATCAGTAGCACACCCAAGAGCCAATGGTCAGGTAGAAAGGGCCAATGGAATGATACTGGAAGCACTCAGGAAGAAGGTGTTCGACAAAAATGAAAAGTTTGTAGGAAAGTGGATCAGAGAATTGCCCTATGTGGTTTGGAGCTTGATAACTCAACCTAGTCGAGCCCTGCATGGAAATACCCCGTTCTTCATGGTCTATGGTTCAGAAGCGGTGCTACCCGCCGACCTCAAGTTCGGGGCGCCAAGGCTGGTCTTCGAAAGCATAGCTGAAGCAGAAGCTACCAGGCTAGAGGATATTGATGTGCTGGAGAAAAAGCGATTGAACACAGTAATTTAGTCAGCCAGATACCAGCAGACCTTGAGGCGCTATCATGATAAAGCTATACGACATCAATCCTTTGTAGTGGGAGATTTGGTCCTTCGCCGAATTCTAACGGGGGAAGGACGACACAAGTTGTCACCACTATAGGAATGGCCATTCATTGTATCGGAGGTCACTCGGCCAGGATCATACCGGCTTACTCAAATGGATGGTACGGAAGTGGGGAATTCATGGAACATAGAACATCTTAGAAAGTTTTACCCTTAGCATGACCTCGAAAGCTATCGGAGCAACATTGTGCTCTATAATGGGAGAATACATCATCAATAAAGTTTTCATTTTCAAGGGCATTCAAACTGTTAACTATTACTTGACTTCGATTCAATTGGACTTGGATTCAACACGCTTACTCGACTCAGGGTGACCACTATACCCTACTAACGAAGCAAATGGCTTAAGTCGGCGACGACTTAAGACAGTGCAACATGCTCGTGCTTACTTGACTTATGGTGACCACTATACCCTACTAACGGAGCAATCGGCTTAAGTCGGCGACGACATAAGACGATGCAACATGCTCGCGCTTACTTGACTTAGGGTCACCACTATACCCTACTAACGGAGCAATCGGCTTAAGTCGGCGACGACTTAAGACGGTGCAACATGCTTGCGCTTACTTGACTTAGGGTGACCACTATACCCTACTAACGAAGCAATCGGCTTAAGTCGGCGACGACTTAAGACGGTGCAACACGCTCGCGCTTACTTGACTTAGGGTGACCACTATACCCTACTAACGGAGCAATTGGCTTAAGTGCCCTATCCACAAAATATTCAAATACAACCATCACAAACACATAGAATTCATAGTACATTCAGTATTTCACAAGATGTCACTGCATCGAAACATCTCGGTTGGCAATGTTTTCCACAGGAGCCAGTGAAGAAGAAGGTCGACTCGAAGCATCAGGGGCAACCTTAACGTCGGCAACAATGTCATCAGGAACCACTACGCCGGGCCTCCTCATCAAGATCCGCCCCTCGTGAATGGCTTTGTCCATAGCCTTGTCGCGCTGAGCCTTCAGAATGGCGCAGTTGTCCTCTGAAACTTTGGTAGCCAGTCGAGCAGCCTCTAGCTCCTGGGCGACTAACTTCTTGGAGGCACGCAGATCTTTGATGATGGAATCCTTGCTTGACACCAACTGTCTAAGTCGTAGGACCTCATCTTGGGACACTTGCAGCTCGCGATGATGATGATCCAGATCTGACATAGTGAATCGATGGCTCCTCTCCAAGATGGTTAAGGAATTGCTGGCATCACGATATAACATGTCCAGATTATCACGAGAAGCTGCGAACGCTCGTTTCTCCTCCTACAAACAAGAAGCAACTTTCAACATCCAGTAAACAGTAAGAACGACAAAGCCAACTAAGGAAGCTTACCTCATGTGTTGCCCTTTCAGAATTAAGCTGAGCATTGAGAGAAGAATTCAAAGAACGAGCATCGTCCAGCGAAGCAGAAACCCGAGCCAGGTCGGTTTGACCTTGAGAATACTTCTCCTCGAGATCAGAGTACCGTCGGGTTGAGTCAGCTTGACTTTGAAGATGTTTTTCCTCAAGCTCGGAGCACCGCCGAGCCATATCTGATGAGGCAGCTGAAGAGGGATACACGATTAAAAACAAGTTGATCAATCGAAACAGCTAAGGAAGAAACAAAGTTACTAACTAGCGTTTGACGCCTTCAAGTCAGCAATGGGTTCCACTGCATTAGAGACAGAGCTCCTTCCGGGACAGTGGCACCATGTGACCTCAACTGAGCAGACATTCCGTCAACCAAAGCATGTGATCGAAGACAAATGAGTATAGGAAAGATAATTTACCAAGAGGAACGATAAAATGCAAGAGCTGACTCACCTGAAGATTGGAGAGGAATGATGGTAACCCCAAGCTAGGGGGAGCTACGTCATAGCTCGACGAAGGAAGATCAACCGGTACAGTTTGAAGAACGTTGTCAGGGGTGAGCTCAGCCCCACCAGCGGATACCAGACTTCTCGCATTTGGCTCGCCGACCTCCAAGGCGGCTTGTTCGCTCGAAGCCGAAGAAGCATGCATCGCCATCGCCCCATCAAATCGTGGTGGAGATGACCCGACATGGACGTCCATGGAGGTGTGGAAGGAGAGCTCACCTGAACACCCTCAGGGGCTGGGTTGCAGCTCGCGCCACCCACCAGAGCCGGATCACTACCGACAACACCCTCGGGGGCTGGGTTGCAGCTCGCGCTACCAACCAGAGCCGGATCACTACCAGCGAGATCCTCGGGGGCTAGGTAACCGCTAGCACCACCCTCGGGGCAGGGTCCTCTACAGCAGCCACCTCTAAGGCTGAACGATCCTCTATCACCTCCATGTGAGTCGGGCAATCCGAACCAACACCTCAGCATTGAAGACTGCCTTCCAAAGTCGACGACGCATGAGACACTGCTTGGGATACCTCCAATCCCGCGGCTGGAATTTCCAAACAAATAGCCATCATGTCATCAGCAGTCGGCTCCGATAGCATATCCTCAGGGACGACCTCCTCAAGGGTCTGATCAAAATCCGATATTGACAATTCCTGAAGGCTGACAAGAGCTAACAGAGCTGGAGAAGGAATGTCACTATCCCCCTTACTACCTCTGTAATGCTGACTGTTCTTCTGAATCAGTGGGACTTCTTCTTCTTCATCTTCAACAAATATATGAACAACAGCCGATGCATGGTCACACCCATTAGGATCAACTGCAGGACAGTCACACCCATTGGGATCAACTTCAGCATGGGCACAACCATTGGGATCGACCTCAGGAAGGACCTCTGCTGGCACTTCATCACAAACCGGCACCGAAGGACCCACGCCATGATCCAATCTCAACAGTCGCCGAAGCCGCCTCTTCTTCCTTTTCTCTTCAACGGGTGCAGTAGGCAGGCTCACTCGTCGTGGATGCTTTGGACGGACCTCTTCGGGTTTCCAGATCCTCTCCATTCCAACAAGCTCTTACCCATCCGTGATAGCCATTGGCTCGGCATGTGTCGAGTCAGATGATTCCCCAACCAACAAGTTGAGCACAACATCTATCTCCTCGTCGTTTGTGCTAGCTGACATCTCGAAATGAGTCTGTCTCTCATCCTTTGGGAGACTCCGGAGTGCGGAAATTAAAGCTTCAATGTCTTCAGGGGAGGGTCGCACTCTAAGACCCAGACCACCATCACGGGCAGGAGGATTAGACACAAAATTGAAAAAGGATCTATGTGATGGCAGGTTCCAGGCAGAATAAGCAACAGGAGCACCAGCGTTTGAAACTCTGCCCCTCAGGATCATATCCAGTCGGCTTAGCAGATCAGCAGTGGGAATTCTCTTGTTTGTCACCCGGGTGCCATCATTGATGTCGTCGTACAGATATGCAGGGTATGCCCTGTCCTTCAAATGCTGGATATTCTTGAAAACGAAATCTGCAACCACAGCTTCGGCAGTCAGACCTTTCTCCTTTAGCAGACAGATCTCAGCAAGTAGAACTCTGGCCTCCGTTACCTCCAAAGGAGTTCGAGACTCAACCCAGCTAGGAGTACGTACATCTGGTTGCCTCCCTGACCGAGGGGGGAGGGACTCGCAGGGGGTTTCCACAATAAACCACTCAAGGCGCCACCCTTTAATGATATCCTTGAGAGGAATGTCAACGTATTCTGTCTTCCTCCTGCGACGCATCTCCAAACTTGCACCACCAACGAGCTGGTGCTGCCCCCAGCCATCCCGGGCCGACAATGATACAAATACTTCCAGAGGCCAAAATGGGGAAGAATCCCGAGGTAGGCCTCACACAGATGCACGAAGATAGAAATTTGCAGGATAGAATTAGGGTTCAGATGGGTCAAGTTTAGATCATAGAAATCAAGGAGGCCGAGAAAGAAGGGAGAAATAGGAAGAGCAAGGCCGCGGATAAGAAAAGGAACATAGATGACAGACTCGTGGGTGTCTTCTGTCAGAACAGTGACCCCGCGGTAAATCCACCAAGAGCAGAGCTCTTTTGGAAGAAGAACCCCAACATCAACAAGATGAAGAAGATCTGATTCCGAAACAACAGACATGTGGTTACCTGCGAACGACAACTGACTATTGGGGTCGATGAGAGGAATGATTGCCGCAGCAGAGCTCTGGTTCTTCCGTTTCGGCACCATTGCAATCTCACCGCCGGGACGAAGGGGAGCGGAATTTCAGAGAAGCAAAAAAGTGGTTTGAGGCGGAAATGCGAAGTTAGGGCTTAGAAATCAAAAGCGCACGTCGACATGAGTATAAATGGGGTTTTCCCGTGTTGGGCGCCATTTCTGAAAAGGGCCAAGTCATCACTCGGGAAAACGAGACTTCCGATATAACCCGACCGTTACCTCTAAAACGCCGACAACATCAAGCACTACCCGGCCGTTATCTCTAAAACACCGACAAGTGTCAATCATAACTCGGTTGTTACTTCTAAAACGCCGGCATCATCAGTTATTGCTCGGTGATTATTTTCGATAACGTCGGCAACGTTAGATGCAAAAGCGAACTATCAAGCACTTATAAAAAAGAGGCAATATTCATTCAGACCAGCCAAGGTCCTTCATTACATAGAGGAGGGAAGTTTTCACAAACTTAAAGACTAACTCGTTATGAGTCGGCCTTTCCTTCCCTTTTTTACATTACTACATTACTTACATTACACTATACTACTAACTACTACTACATTATTTCACTACTACTACTGCTACTACTTATTATCTATACTAATATTTAAGCCAGTGGCGCTTTGCCATTGGCCTTGCTGCTACTGATGCTGCCCTTGCTTGCCGTTGTCACCGGCCTTGCCGCTGTCGTCGCCTCCACCACCCTTGCTGCCGTCATCACCGCCATCGCCACTGTCACCGCCATCGCTGTCGTCACCCTCATCGTCGCCGTCACCGCCGCTCCCTTCTTCTGACGAGTCGGAAGAGTTCTCCTCGTCCGAGGAGACCTCCGACTCATTTGAACCCTCGAGCCCGGTGCGCTTGCCGGACCGGATGTACGTCCACACCTCGGCGGCTATCCCCTCCGGGGGGAAGCGTAGACTGGAGACCCCTCGGACTCGGAGGAGAACTCCTCCTCCGAGTACTCGGAGTCACCGAAGTCCTCTGACGAGGGACTCGGTTCACGCTTCCGTTTGTCACCGAAGCGATGTGGCGAGCCCTGACCTTTCTTGTCCTTGCCCATGGCTAGATGGAAAAGAAGAGAAGGTTGAGAAAGAAACAACGGACGATCAGAGGATGTGTGAAAATAACAACGGAGCAAACATGCTATTTATAGAGACCGGTGGCAACTGTTCATCTCATACCACGCCCACCGAATAGTCCAAGTATTCAATAAGCAATTCAAATCGCCTGAAGGCGAGTCAGGCAGCAGACGCCGCTTCGCGTAACACGACACCATTTGGACTAAGATCAACTGCTTGGGCAATATGATTATGCCCAACGGTCACGTCAAGTTACTACTCCAGGACAATGTGCTAAACGCTTTGCGTACCAAGACGTCCCTTGGTCACACCCATTGGGTGGCGGACGGCCAGGAATTTTCAATAGATTTTCTGAAGCAGTCACACCCATACAGTATATGCAATGAATGTGTTAAGACAGAAAGAAGATATCGATAAAGATCAAAGGAAAGCCAAATATAGCTACTGAACTGCAAGTCTAGTCAGCAGAAGCATTGAAGCACAAAGCGAAATGAAGACTGGCCAAGAGCCATCTACCAGACGTCCAATCTATCGCCGATCAAATAATTTTCAAACCTAACAGGACATGGGCAGACCACGCTGTTGGTTTCTAAAGCATGAGATGAAGACAACATGCTGATCTCTAAAGCATAAGTCGGAGATAAAATGCTAATTTCTAAAGCATGAGACGAAGATAAAGTGATGATTTTTAAAGCATGAGATGAAGATCTTTGAGTGGATTATTTTCAATAATCCACTCAAAGCTCGGGGGCTACACCCATTGGGTGCACCTCCAGTGCACCCAATGAATCTTTAACCCAAAAGGACAGAATGTTGATCTCCAAAGCATGAACCGATAGTAAAAGGCTGATTTCTAAAGCATGAGACGAAGATAAAATGATGATTTCTAAAGCATGAGATGAAGATCTTTGAGTGAATTATTTTCAATAATCCACTCAAAGCTCGGGGGCTACACCCATTGGGTGCACCCAATGAATCTTTAACCCCAAAGGACATAACACTGAACTCTAAAGCATAAGTTGATGACAGAGTGTCGATTCCTAAAGCATAAGGCGAAGATCGTCGAATGTACCAAAGGAGGACAACATAAGATTGTTTTTTACTAAAGTCACTCAAAGTTCAGAAGCAACACTCAACAGATGTGTTTCCCAAGCGCTCGTCACCAAAATGGAAATCAAAACCGCAAGCTGGACCTAGAATCTTCGGGCTGATTATTTCAAAATCAACTCAAAGATAGGGGGCTTGTGGGGGGCAGATATCCCCTGGGTCCACTAGAAGGTTAGAAGGCCTCGCAAACGGTTTTGGGCTTACTATCTCGCAAGGCCATCCCTTCATGGGCCAGGGGAGAACTGCTGGTGGAATGGGCCAACACAAGGAATGAACAAGCATGGGCCAAGGCGGTTCATAGGGTTTTGAGCGTTATCCAAAGCTCTGATCTGATTCTCCCGCGCGACCACCTTGGACATCGGAACTGAGTGAGAATAAGTAGGCAAGATTATAGGAAGATAAGTTCGGTCGGTTCACTATTACTTAGGCATGCAACGTTATCGTACACATATGTAGATGCCCCACGGTCGGATATATAAGGCCTAGGGGGCACCCCATCAAAGACAGGTCATTCATCAACCATCTACTCCATTCTCTAGCATCCTTCATACTAGAGAATCCCCCTGTAACCCACCACATAAAGATCCACACCAGGAAGTAGGGTATTACGCCTCTCCAAGCGGCCTGAATCTGTAGAAAATTGTCTATCGTCTCTCGTGCGCCTAGCACAAACCATCGAGCTACAGTCAGCAACACCGTCCTACCCAAAAGCACCTCGAGGGGTAACCGGGGTGCACGGTCGGGTCCCAAACACCGACACCTACCACCATTGACATAGTGAGGGAGGAGATAGTCGGGGCATTCCAAGAAAAACTCAGAGTCAACATGACCCACGGGGGCAGTCGTATCAGCAAACCTATGATAGCCGATTTGACTATGACTCATACCAATAGGGGAAAAGGATACCTGAATTTTCAAATTTTTCGGGTGACTAGGGCAAAAACACGCATGAGCACATAGGCCAGTTCCTAGCATAACTCAGAGAATTGGCCGATAGGGAGGATTTTCCGCGTTCACTTGTTTTCACTATCCCTAATTGGTACTGCTTTTGCATGGTATGCCACCCTACCACCTAATTCCATCTACTCTTGGGGATTTAGAGCAAAAATTCCATGAACATTTTCTCCGGAGAGTATGAGTTAGACCTGGTAGATTTAGCAGCATTGCGACAAGGATGGGATGACTCGGTTAATCATTACATCCATAGGTTCCGAGACACGAGAAACCAATGTTTCCAAATTCACATTGTAGATAAACAACTAGCAGGATTGGATTTTAATGGGATGAGGTCATACTTAAAAGAAAGATTAGAAGGCATGCAATTTTTTACACTAGCTCAATTGCACCAACGAGCTTTGGCTTGTGAGAACCGAAGCAAAGATAATTCTAAGGGGACTCGTCACATGGTTCACATAGTTGAGTGTGATGAGAGTGGTTCAAAAGACGAGTCTCCACAAATATATGTTGCTAAATTAGTTTGGTCAACAAAGGCCAAACCACCACCTTGTTCTTCTTTATAGTCGGCTTAGAAAAACGTGTACGAGGAGGAGGTTAAGTTTAGTTTTAGTGTTGCCAAATGTGATAAAAATATTTGACGAATTACTCAAACATGACAACATTAAAATAAATCATATTATTCCATCTTCTGATGAGCTCAAGCGACACACTTATTGTAAGTGGCATGACTCATTTTCTCATTTTTGTCTCTCTCGGGTTCCATATATATCTATCTTTGTCTTCTTTTGATGCAAATATTGGAAATTAATATATTGAATGGGAAGTATCAATGGATAATATTTTTGCACGTCATCATATATGTGATAGGTGAAAAATTAAAATGGTGGCTAGTACTTTAACGAATCATGCACTAGTTTGGTGGAATAATTTGCATGACTATGAGGAACCACAAATTTGGACTGATGTGAAAGCACTTATGAGAGAACAATTTGTTTCTATGGATGATAAGAAGACTCATCACAATACCTTTGAATTCATCTCTTTTCTTTGTATCAGCTTTCACACAAAACCATTCCTTGGCCCATTCACTTGGCCACCTCGTCCGGTACGCCAAAACTGCAAATTTTGAATCCTTTTGGTAGGCAAAGCTATAACACCCAAAGTTATTATGCAGTTTATCCAAAGGTCTAGTTTTTGATTGGTACTGCAGCACGTAGATCCTGTAGAAGGCTTTCACATCTGCTCAAGCACCTTGGCTTTGCATGAACCATATGTAGACACTTAGTCTTACTATGGCATTTAGCGTCAACTGGTGCATGTAAATTTCATATTTCTTCATTACATTGACAATCATCTTGAACATGAGCAGCCGAAGTCCACCACTAAGAAGCTTTTGAAAACTACAATCTCATCTTCCTTCGACTCAAGATTGGTCTCATCACCAGCAAAACGAATGATATTATCATCTTCAACGTACCCAAGTTTATTCAAGAGCTCTTGGTCACTAAGCTTGATGGTAGACTAGCCAATATCGATGTAGCCAGGCTTTGTTGGCCGAAGATCGTTGTCTTCTCCCGCAGCATCCAAAGCACCCTCCTCTATATGGTCTTCCTTAGCAACCTCGTTAGCCTTCAGCCTCCTCGTCCTGGTTGTCCCCTTCATCACCTCAGAAATTACAGGACCCACAACCATGGTGTAAAGAGTGTCTTTCTCCCTCCCAAGTGCCTACGACGAAGTTGGGGTTACCAACTCAGCAGTCGAATGAATCCTAGCCATCGGAGGATTGCCTAAGATCAAGTTCCCAAAGCATGCAATAAAACCAGAGGAATGGAAAAAGCTTCGGAAGCAGAGAATTTGACGTCAACATGTTGGTGCAAGCGGTAAATATTGTGGTAGTGGCATGGGACTGACTGGGTTATATAGGCATCTGGGCGCAGAAGTCGAGGAGTCATCCCATCTAAGCTCGCTGCCCTGTGGACCGCTAGCGTTCCACATTCGAAGATATGCTTGTTAAACTATGTTGTATAACGTGCTGAAGGAAGGTGTTTTTAGAACCTTCGGTATAAGTCTTTGTTTGTTTCGTGGTCTGAGTACGTTATAAAAAAACGAACTAATCCCGCGAGAGGTTATTTTGTTGGGAGATGCATTTGCCAAACGTCCTCAAAACTAACTGATGCTGATGGTTTTTTACAATTTGTCTCAGGAGTGATTAACCTATGCTTGCCGTAGGATGTCAACACAGGTGAAAAGAGAAGTGGAGGAAGCTTCGGTTTATGCGCTGAACCGAATCATGTCGTCGAAGCTGAAGCAGCTAGTCTAGAAACGAAGGGGTCCGGCACGTATGCTGCCGCTTCGTAAGAAATGACAATGATGTCCCCAGTAGTTTTTGTTGCAATATGTAAAGATTTTGAGGCTATGATTATAATTTCTCACTAAGTTGTATATCGAGTTGTCCTTATAAATAGGTGAACAACACCCATGCACAGATATGATTTCACGTCACACTGGCTAGGTTCGCCTCCGAAGCTGAGTTCATCTCTGCTCACGGGTTGTCATCTATACCTACGAAGGTATAATTGTATTCATTTGCTATAAGAAGATAATACAAAGTGTACAACAATGAAGATTTCTTTCGTATGCTCTTGTGTTCCACTAGTAGAAAAAGGCTCAAAGCCTACGGGGTGATATATTTTTATAGGCTGATTCAGGTATCAACCGCCTGTGCTATTTTTAGTGATGATTCCTTAAGAAAAATGCCACTAGAAATCGTATTTCTAGGATTTCTATAGGCGGTTTTCTTAAGGAACCGCCACTAGAAATCATTTTTATCCTTAATTTTTCGAGTTTTTCAAACGACCTCGTATGATGAAACCACCAACAGAGAAAGTTGTATATCTCTAAAAGTTATGAAACTTTGTAGTTGATAACTTTTTTATTTGAACTCATTTCGGTTCTCAAAAATTGCATCTAAATTTGTCAAACTTAAAATTCAAATTTTGCAAACGACCTCGGATGAAAAAAGTGTCAAAATGAAAGTTGTAGAACTTCAAAAGTTATTTAACTTTGTAGTTGACTACTTTTTTATTTGAATTCGTTTACAGTCTCAAACAAGCAATTTACACTCAGTTGGTTGTAATATGTGGACAACAAAACTATAAACTAGACACAAAGTATGTCATAGGCGGAGTGGTAGTGGAGGCTACACGTGTGGATGAGGTAGGGGTTCGATTCCTAAAAATGCCATGACTCACGACTTCGACGAAGATGGGCTTGTGGGGTGGGCTGAGGCCTCTCCTAAGATATTTTTTTTGCTGTTTTTAAAAACTCTTTTAATGTTTCTGAAAATTATTTTTAATGGTTTATTAAGTTGACCGCGAATGTTTATGAAAATTATTTTCAATGGTTTATTAAGTTGACTGCGCATTTCCACCGGTCCTCAGTTACCCGCCTGTAAAAATGATGATTTCTACTGGTCCTTATCACCGGCGGTTCTAAGAAAAGCCAGTAAAAATAGTTTCACAATCGCCACTATTAAGCTTGTACTAATTTTTAATTCCGTTAGAATTTCAATCTCACTTGACTTCTTCTCATCAGTTTATCTCCAAAGTTAAAGATAAATGGGAGTGAGAAAGTTTGTGTTGCCTTGCTTTGATGCCTTTCAGAAATCAGAGCAAGTGGTCAACAAGGGGTTCGATTCCTAACAACCGCGAAAAATGCCACTCGCGATTTTGACGGAGACGGGGCTGGTGGGGTGGGCTGAGGCCTCTCCTAAGATAAATTTTTTGCTGTTTTTAAAACTCGTTTAATGTTTCTGAAAATTATTTTCAATGGTTTACTACGTTGATCGCCGATTTTCATCAATGGTTTTCTTAACTCAACTTACAGTGAAAGTGGAATCATCGATTTTACATGCGGGTAACTGAGGACCGTCAATAAAAATAGTTTCACAATCGCTACTATTGAGCTTCTGTGTACTAATTCTTAATTCTGTTAGAATTTCAATCTCACTTGACTTCTTCTCATCAGTTTATCTCCAAAGTTAAAGATAAATGGAAGGGAGAAAGTTTGCGTTGCCTGGCTTTGATGCCTTTCAGAAATCAGAGCAAGTGATCAACAAGGTTTGTTTTTGCAGGTTGCCGTAGAACATGTTGGTAAATTGCTAGATGGTCATATATTGTCGACCTAATGGGCACCCATAAATTCAAGCTTGCTAATAATTGAATAGAAAAATGCCCTAGTTTAGTAGTTCACTCCGTGTTTGATTCATGGCTGGGATGCCAAGGTTTCTGGTTATCATCTTTACTAAACCTTAGGTCTCAGCGTCGTTTCAAAAAAATGATTATTTATTCCAAATATATCTCTATTTTGTGTCCTGTAGGTACGCGTGATTTTGTGGCCTGGGATCAACAGTAAGACATCAAGTGCAAAAGATTCTTCGTTCATATCCAAAAGACAGTACTAGCTAGCTAGACTGGTAGTTCATACATGCACATCAGGAACAGCATGTCTAGCTAGGTAGATTCATACAATAGCCACTGGACTGCTGGTCATTTTGAAGTGGACGACACGTCGTGAACGTAGACGATGATCAGTGGCCGACCCTGACGTCTTGGTTTTCGCCTCTCATCAGCTCCGGCCACACCTCCATGGATATCTCGTAGAGCTCCTGGTTGCGGTATTTGCGAATGCGCCTGCCGCCGCTGGCAGCGAACTTGGCAGCGGCCTTCACGTACTTTTTCTTGAGCTTGTACACCTTATCAGAAAGCTCGATGGCATCCACGCCGCGGCGGACGAGGCCGCCGTTCGCGCAGAGCTTCTTGAGAAGCACGGAGATCTGGGGGAGCACGCCCATGTTGTCCCTGCGGAGCTCGGCTAGGGTAGCGAGGACCTTGCGCTCGTCGTCGATGCCCCACTTTCGGTACCGCGCCTTCCTCTTGGGCCGGCTCGTGGCCTCGTCATCGCCGCCGCCGCTGGAGGGAGGGGCTGGGGCTGGGGCGACGCCGCCTGGTGCGCGGACGGACAAAACAGAGCGCGGTGACGGGCACTGCTGCCGCGCAGCCGCCGTCGGCCTCCGCCGGCTCGTGGCCTCGGCTCCGCTGCCGTCGGCGAATGAAGCAGCCGTGACGACGGTCGACGAAAGGACGGGCACGACGGATGGCGCCGTCGAGTGTGGGCGCCGGTTCCGCGGCGCGTCCCTGGCCTGGTCGCCGCCGCCACGGCTGGCGCATGGGTCTGGGAGGATGGCGACGGAGCGAGAGGAGAAGGTCGCCGAGGACAGGTCGACGAGGGTGTTGCTAACAGGTTGATCGGATCCAGAGGAGGACACGATGACGAGGGTGTTGCTAACGGGTTGTTCGGATAAAGAGGAGGAGATGGTGATGGCGTCGGCGGGGATGGTTGGTGCCATGGTGGAGCTGGAAATGGGTCGCCGACAGGGATAGAATTTGCTCGTATTTGTATTTATAGATACATAAAAGTTGGGAGGTGCAGACCCCGATCGCCAACCACGCCCGCGCTTTTTCTCCCGCCAACCAGAGCCCGGTAAATCTTGGAATACGAAGCGTCTGTACCATTTTCGACAGCCGTGTGCAATTCCAATTTTGACTGAATGTGCAGTATATAAATCAATTTTAACTGTCCCGTATGTCACTAGTAAAGTTCTGTTTGGAACGACACAGCAAATTTTTCCTGTTTTTTTGTAGTTCTCTCTATAAAAAAACTGATTTCTATGAAATTAATACGTGATGGCTAAAAAATTGATGCTTACAAAAAAGATTTAAATTTATTAGTCATTAATCATTATCTATGGATGGGATCGGTACATCTCATCCATCGACTGTAGAGAGCTACAGCTACTTACACGATATTTCGTCTCTCCCAAACAATTACAAAGTATTTTATCATAACTTTTTTATTTTAATCTCACTGTTTGAACCAGAAATGAGCAAGTGGACGGTCCGGCTCTGAGACCGGACGGTCCGCGGTCCGGACGGTCCGCGTCTGTGGGCCGGACGGTCCGCGCCTGCGCAGAACAGATTAGGGTTCCGAGTTTTGTGCTACGGTTGTTAGCTATATTCGCGGGATTAGCTCGGAATCAGTTGTGTAAAGGGTCCAGCCCCCCTCCTCTATAAATAGAGAGGTCTACGGCCGATTTGTAATCATCAACAATCGAATCAATACAACTTTTATTCGCATTTTATCCTAAGAGTAGTTCTAGTCTAGTTTAGGTTTAGCCTCTCAATCCCCAAATTCTTCGCCTCTCTTCGACTCTACGCCGATTGGAGGAGTCTAGGTCGGCCGGCCCGAGCCTAGACACCACCTAAGATCTCTCCTCCCCGACGGGGTCCCTCCCGGGAGCGAGATCCAGGCGCCGCCGGCGATCCTCCGCCGCCCCTGCGCACGCGCGGACCGTCCGGCCCTAGGGCGGGGACCGTCCGGCCGTCAGGCAGGAACCCGAGCTCCTGCACCAGGTCGCGGACCGTCCGGCCCCAGGCCGCGGATAGTCCGCGCCTAACCAGAGAGTACCGCTGCCTCGCACCAGGCCGCGGACTGTCCGGCCCCGCGCGCGGACCGTCCACCCCTGTGCAGAGGGCACCGCTGCCGGTTCTTCTTGAGTATTTGGCACTCCGAAAAGGCGTCAACATACTTTTTGGCGACTCCGCTGGGGAAGGCACATCTAGGCTCATCAAATCGGCCCTCAATGGCCGGTTCAAGGGAGAGCTCTGATATTTCTCCAAGCAACATCATAGAGCCGACTTGGGAAACCTTGCCGGCTGACGAGCAGCTCCAGTTTGAGGAGCACAAGGAGCGGATGATCCAGGAGGCGAAAGCAAAATTCTTGGCCAACTTCAAAGTGGACAGGAACAACAAGGTCGTCCGACATCGGGCGACGGATCCGGCTTCGCTCCAACCCATGCCAGATATCCCCAATGTAAGTAATACCAACGAGCTACAATCTCTTAGAAATTATGTAGAAGAGCAGCGTGAACAAATGCAGAGCATCATAGGGGGTATGCAAAGCGATGTTAAGAGACTAGTACGTGCATTCGATAAGTCTAACATCGCAAATTTTCCTTCACACGAGGTTGAGTTAGGAGGTAACACGCGTAACACATCGGCTACAGGTTGTCACGACCAGTCACAACCCCTTTGTGGGATGCCGATGGACACATACCCTGAACAACCACAAATCGGCAGCAAATCAGCCGATCTGCACATGCCCGGACCGTCCGCACGTGAGCGCGGACCGTCCGGGCCAACAACAGTCGGGCCTATTTTTCATGAGTTACCTAGATATGCACCCGAACCACCACACACGACACAGAATCTAAACTACCCAGTCGGACCATCCGCATACAACGACGGCCGATCCGCACATAATCACGGACGGTCCGGACCAATGTCCGGACAGTCCGCACATGACCTTTTTGAGGAGGATTGTTACCGGAATCCTCACCCGTCCCAGCAGCACTTCCCATCGCACTATACAATGCATCAACCAATTAATTCAAGATCCAGAGCCCAGGAAAGCTTTCCGGCCCCACCCAGGAGGCCGGAAAGAAACGATCAAACCTATGACCCATATAGGGCAAATGAAAATGCACCACGTAACTCAAATCAATGGGGGGAAAGACAACATGCTAATATCCAGCCAACCCTGTCGGTGTTTTGGGTCCGACCGCACACCCGGGGTTGCCCCCAAGGTGTTTTTAGGAGTAGGACGGTGTCAACGACTGTAGCAAAATGGTTCGTGCCGATCGCACGAGGGACAGTGGACAAGATTTGCAGGTTCGGGCCGCTTAGAGATGCGTAACACCCTATGTCCTGGTGAGTATACGAGTGTGGTTACAAGAGGGCTCTCTGGATTGAAGGCACAGAGAGTTTACGTGGGTGGCTAAGTAAAATAGGGTCGATCGATCTGAAGGGGTGCCCCTAGGCCTTATATACTCGACCGTGGGGCAGTACACGTGGATATGATAACAACAAGTAGCTAAAAGGTAGTGAACCTCTTGAGTTTATCCCTACGTAGCCCTCGCCGACTTATCCTCGCATGGCTCTGTTGCATGGGGGCTTCAGCGCGGGAAAGTCGGGTATTTGTTGCGATTTACTCGTTCGACGTCGCGGACCGCCCGGGTTTGCACCAATCCGGTCTCACGTCTTCTCTGCTTTGTTGGTTGTCTTTCCCCAGGCCCACGAAAGAATGACCTTACGATTTATTGGGCTTTTGGGCCTTTCGTGAGGTCTTTTATTCCTTTAGTGGACCCGGGGGATATCTATCCCCCACAAGCCCCCGATCTTTGGGTTAATTTAGAGGTAATCAACCCAAAGATCCCAGGTCCAAAAAATGACTTCCTGCTGTCTTCTCTTGCTCCGATCACTCATTTGACCGAAGCTTAGTTTCGTGCTCGTGCCTTAGAGGTCGGCATTTCGATTTGTAGGATTATGAACTTCATTGGGTGCACCGGAGGTGCACCCAATGGGTGTAGCCCCCGACCTTTGAGTAGATTTTAGAAGATAATCCACTCGAAGGTCTTCCTCAGAAATTATTTCCATTTGTGTTCCTGCATCTTGGTTGAGGATTGGTCTTTTAAATCTTGTCACACGCCTTAGAAGTCGGCACTATCTCGGTTTGAAATGATAATCCATGGGGTGCACTGGAGGTGCACCCAATGGGTGTAGCCCCCGACCTTCAAATGGATTTTTTAAGGATAATCCATTCGAAGGTCTTCCTTTCGTTTGTAGAAATTGGCATGAAGCTATTTGCATTATGCTTTAGAGGTCAACATTATGTCATCAATAATTTGCTACAGAGGTCAGCATATATTTTGTCTTTAGCAGCCGAGTTTGCAATCCATCCATATCTTGCTAGGTAGTGCAATTTATTTGCTTCTGCGACTGATTGGACGTTTGACGGACGTTCTCTGTCTAGTCTTTACGTCGCTTTTGTCGGCCATATCTTGTACTTTGCTGGCTATATTTGGCTTTCCTCTGATCCTTACTGATATCTCATTTTTGTCTTGAGGTATTCACTGCGTGCCCTGCACGGATGTGACCGTTTTGAAAAATATACTGATAATTCCTGGGCGTCCCCCCCAATGGGTGTGGGCAAGGGACGGCTTGGTACGCTGAGTGTTTTAGCCGGCTGTTTCTGAGTAGTAATGTGATGGGACGGCGAGTGTAATCATATCCTTTGCGCTGTTGACTGGAGTCCCAATGGGTGTAGTGTTGCATGAAACGGCGTCAGCCGTCTGACGCGTCTTCAGACGGGTGGAAGTGCTTATTGAATGCTTTGCGACTGTTCAGTGACCACGGTTGGAGGTGAGCGGTTGCCTTTTCCTTCTATAAATAACACCCTTGCTCCTCTGGTTTTTTCACATCTCTTCGCTGTTCTTTACTGCGTCCTTCTCCTCCCTTCTGTCTGCTTTCGCCATGGGCAAGGGTAACAAACGCAAGCGCGAGCCGACTCCTCCGTCGGAGGACTTCGGCGACTCGGAATACTCGGAGGAGGAGTTCTCCTCCGAGTCCGAGGGGTCTTCGGCTCCCGTCTCTCCCCCGGCGTCGTCTGATGATTCAGACGACTCCCAAGGGATTGCCGCGGAAGTCTGGACGTACATCCGGACCGTTGAGCGCTCCGGGCTCGAGGGCTCGGATGAGTCGGAGTTCTCCTCGGAGGAGGAGGACTCGGACGGCGGCGAGGGCGAGGACGACGACGACGGTGGCGACGACGATGGCGACGGCAGCGGCGGGGGCAGCGGCGGCGGCGACGGGAGCAAGGGCAGCACCAGAGGCGGCAGCAGCACGGGCAGCACCAGAGGTGGCAGCAACAAAGGCAGCACCAGGGGCGGCGGCGGTGGCAGCAGCAGCAAGGCCAGTGGTTAAGCGCCACTGGTCTTTAGATATTAGTATAGAGTAGTTAGAATAATGTAGTAGTAATGTAGAGTAGTATAGTAGTAGTAGTAATGTAATGTAGTAGTAATAGGGAAGCACCAACTCGCGAAGAGTTGGTTTGTAAGCTTTTTATCTTCCCTTTAATGAAAAAATGACGTTTGCCCCTTATCGATGACTTGCTTTCCCTTATTATAGAACTGATTCTTTTGAGACAGTAGATGAATAATTTGTGCATCATACTGATGCCTTCAGAAGTAGCTGCCGAGTAGTCTTGCAGTCGGTATCGGTGTTTTAGAAGCAACGCCGAACGATTGGAGGTCGACATCAGCATTTTAGAAGTAATACCGAGCAATCGAACACGAGATCAGCGTTTTAGAGGCAACGCCGAGTGAGTGAAGTTTGACGCCAGCATTTTAGAAGTAATGCCGAGCGATTGAATACGAGGTCAGCGTTTTAGAGGCAACGCCGAGTGATTGAAGGTCGACATCGGCATTTTAGAAGTAATGCCGAGCGATTGAATACAAGGTCAGCGTTTTTAGAGGCAACACCGAGTGATTGAAGGTCGGCGTCGGCATTTTAGAAGTAATGCCGAGCGATTGAATACGAGGTCAACGTTTTAGAGGCAACGCCGGATGATTGAAGGTCGGCGTCGGCATTTTAGAAGTAATGCCGAGCGATTGAATACGAGTTCAGCGTTTTAGAGACAACGCCGAGTGGTTGAAGGTCGGCGTAAGCATTTTAGAAGTAATGCCGAGCGATTGAATACGAGGTCAGCGTTTTGGAGACAACGTCGAGTGGTTGAAGGTCGACGTCGGCATTTTAGAGGTAATGCCGAGCGATTGAATACGAGGTCAGCGTTTTAGAGACAACGCCGAGTGATAGCCGGTCGCACGAGTTATTTTGAGGATAATAACCGAGTGATGAAGTGGCACGCTGGCTTTTTTGGAAATAACTGCCAGATGTCCACGTGGTATGCTGGGGTTTCGGAAATAACCG